>NC_091837.1:46156553-47356553 GCF_037783145.1 Equus przewalskii | reverse complement strand
GTCAGATTGATCTCTAAGTATTTCATATGTTTGATGCTATTGCAAATGGTATTTTTTAAAAATTTCAATTTCCAATTGTTCATTGCTAATATATAGACATACAGTTGATTTTTGTATATTTATCTTGTATCCCATGATGTTGTTAAACTCATTTATTAGTTCTAGTATTTTTTTGTAGATTCGATCACATTTTCTACAGAGATGATTACATTGTCTACAAATAAACAGAGAAGACTTTATGGGCAATGTTGGTCTGTAGTTTTCTTGTAATTTCTTTGTTAGGTTTTAGTATCAGAGTAATGCTTGCCTCATTAAGCACTCTTTCAGTACTTTCAGAAACATTGTTGCATTATCTTCTCATTTGCACTGTTTCCAACAAAAACAATCTGTGGTCATCCTTATCTTTGTTCCTCTCTTTGTAATGTGTGTTTTTCTCATCTGGCTGTTATTAAGATTTTTCTCTTTATCACTGTTTCTGAGCAATTTAATCATGATGTGCCTTGATGTTGCCTTATTTATGTTTCTTGCATTTGGAGTTCACTGAGCTTATTGGATTTGTGTGTTTATAGTTTTCACTAAATTTGGAATTTTTTTCAGGCATTATTTCTTCAGACATTTTTTCTATACCCCATCTTTGTCCTCTTTTTCAGGGACTCCACTTACACATATATTAGCCCAGTTGAAATTGTCCCATAGCTCATAGATGCTCTGTTTATTAAAAGTAATTCTCCTTTCTCTCTTTGTTTCATTTGGGTAGCCTCTATTTCTATGTCTTCAAGGTCACTAATCTTTTCATCTACAGTGTCTAATCTGTCATTAATACCACTTAGTGTACTTTACATCTCACACATTATAGTTTTCATCTCTAAAAGTTTGATTTGGAACTTTTTTATATCTTCCACACATCTACTAAATTTTTTGAACATATAGAAAAGAGTTATAACTATTTTAATATTCTTATCTGATAATCCTAACATTGGTGTCAATTCTGAGTCAGTTTCAATGGATTGATTTGCCTCTTCATCAAGAGTCACATATTCCTGCTCCTTTGCATGCATGATAATTTTTAATTGGATTCCAACATTGTAGATTTTATCTTTTTGGTGCTGGATATTTTTGTGTTCTTATAAATATCATTGAGCTTGGTTCTGGAATGCAAAGAATTTGCTTAGAAAAAACTGATCCTTTTAGGTCTTGCTTTTAGGATTTGTTATGTGGATCTGGAGCAGTGCTCAGTCTAGGGCTAATAATTACTCCTCACTGCTCAGCTGCGGTCTCTTGTACTCTGTCAACGGTCTGGGAATCAGGAAGTTTTCTGTCTGTTTGGTGGAAACAAAGGCTATTCCTGGACCTGTTGGAGCACTGGGCGCTGTTACCCCTTGTCCTTTTGAGTGGTTCTTTCTCTGGCCTCAGCTAGTTGCCTCACATGCAAACACTGATCAGTTGAATGTGTGAGGAGGTCCTCTTCAGACTGTTGGGGTTTTTCTCGCTGGGTAGCTCTCTCATCTGCAGGACTCTGTCCTGTGAACTCTAGCTGCCTTTGTCTCGCCTTACTCTCAGCTTCATCTCTTCAAATCACAGAATCTGCTGGTGTCTCCTGGGCTTCCCCTCACTGGAAGCCTGGAAACTCTCTCAAAACAATCCTAGACTCACCCCATTTGTTTCTGGTCCTTAGGAGATCACAATTCTTTGTTACCTGATATCTGATTGCTTTCAATTTTGTTTCATATGTTTTGTTTGTTTCAGATGTGACAGTAAATCCAGTCCCTGTAACTCCATTTTGGGCTGGAAGAAGTCTTAAAATTTTTTGTCTCTGAACTTTAAGCCTGAATGTTTGGTTTTGTCTCAGCCTTTCAAATGCTGTTTTCCTAAAATTAGCGTATGACATGGTATTGGGACTTTTTGTTCGGCTGTATGTTTTAGAAGAGTTCATATTACTGTTATGGTATTTTTTGTGGATGCTGTTCAAAACAGAGATGGGAAATAGTCACGTTAATTCGTAAAATATAGTTATTTAAGATAAAAGAAAAATGTTAACGTTATTATTAGTTATCCTTTTAGTAAATGTTTCTTTAGCCCCTACTATAAGCTAGGCATTCTGCTAGGCTACAGATACAATAATGAATAAACATCATCCTACAAGGAGCTGATGCCCTAATGAGGGAGCAGATGGGTAAACTGACAGAGTGATCAGCAAGTGCATGGCACCTTTAAAAAAGAGCGATGGTTCTTCATAGTTTACAATGTAGGAGAGAAAGATGATTACATAACACAACGTGCTCAAATAGTGTGAGCCCCATGCTTGTAGGATGTGATGATGATCGTAACAGCTAATGTGGATTGAGCTGTCCTAACATGTCCGTCACTGCTTTACGTGTTTTCTCATTTAATCATCAGAACAACCATAAGAGGGATAAATATTATCTCCTTTTTATAGATGAGGAAATTGATCCACAAAGCAGTTAAGTCATAAACCCAAGGCTGAACTCATTGCTCTGGTTAAAGGGCAAACTCATTTAAATTCATATTCTGACCACCCATTTAATAACCATATTTCTTTTTATGTTAGTTAGTAGCATATTCATCAGCGGCAGACCATTCCTTTTGAAAGAATTTTCCATATAATATATAGAGCACAAACCAAGTCGTTTGTACCTGAAAACTTAGTCCACAATCTTATTTCTTCCTAGAACATCTTCTGGCAAAAGATAAGTTCTCATAGATATTTCTATTTTTCTTCTAGTTTCCTTTTCTCTGTGTTGAAGCACAGGTTACGCTTTACCGTCACTGAGCGGTTGGTCCTCTAATCTCTTTCTCTAGCTGTCTTACTAGAATAACCACTGGCTTCTCTTTCCCCTCAGAATTTTCCCTTCAGTACCCTGGCTCTGCTCTGGAAAATCCTAGTCTAAGTTTTAAAGAATGGGGATGGGGTGTGGGGAGAGGAGAGTTGCACAAACCTCCAGAATTTTACTAAGTGCTTGAATTTCACTTGGAGGATGCAATTTGTTTCAAAAGACTTGTAATTTCTTTATTCATGGAACAATTTTTTGAGGGCTGTTATGTGCCAGGTGCTAATAACAGAGCAGTGCACAAACCAAAAAATAAATCATACCCATATGGACCTTACATTCTAGCATATGTAAGGGGGGCTGGGGGAATGGCATATGGACTATAAATAGTTAACATATAGTAGGCTAAATGAAAAGTACGGAAAACAAAGAACAAAGCACAATTCAGTGTGTGTGTGTGTGTGTGTGTGTGTGTGTGTGTGTGTGTGGCATCTGCACGTATGCCTATAATTATCTCATTGCAACAAACAGGCATAAATTAATTGGGGCTTCTCCTGATTTCCCATCTAGTTTACGTGATCTAAACAGGAATAGTTCAGAAATTTGCTTTTGGTAATGTTTTACATTTTATTTCCCTTAATATTTACCTTTATATTCTTATTTACCTTGAAATGTTTTGTTGTAAACATTTTAGACTCTTTTATTTTTTTTAAGCGGGGAAGATTCGCCCTGAGCTAACATCTGTGCTGGTCTTCCTCTATTTTGTATGCAGGATGCCTCCACAGCATGGCTGATGAGTGGAGTAGCTCCACGCCTGGATCCCAACCCACGAACTGGGGCCTCAGAAGCAGAGCGCAGGGAACTTTAACCACTCAGCCACAAGGCCGGCCCCTAGATTCTTTTTACCAAGTTTTCACAATCAGTCTGAAACTGAGTATTTGCTTTACAAATATACAATTGAAGACTAATTGATCATAGATCACTTTATCTCCAGGATATTTTTGCCTATATCTGATGAGTTGCTTGAATAGTATTCATTTTCAAGCAGCACTTCAGTTAGGGTAGCCAGATGTTTACTTTGAGTATGTTCCCTTCTTGAAGATTAAGATCAAGACTAGACAAATAAAACAGGACAAATATCAACAGGAATGTGTTCAACCATCCACTTTGTCTACTCAAAGGCTAAGTCTTCTTGGTTAAAGGGAATCAGCAACTTGAGGTAGCCATCTAAAGAAATTTGGTAAAAGTTCCACTGATGCTTGTACTGTTTCAGGAACTGACATAAATAACCAAGTATTCACTACTGGGCAGAGAAGGGAACCCGGAAGTGAAGTTAGTGGTTGGCGGAGTTTGTCTCTGATACTCTCCTCCTTTGCATCTCTCTCTCCCTCCATGCCCAGGGCCCACTGTCTGCACCCATGAAATGAGTGGGCATCTGTGGTGTGATTGAGGGGAAAGGAGGACTTACAACTCTGTTCCTTGCCCATCTGTGACTGATGCTCAACATGACCATTCACTGAATCTCTGCTATGGAGGTACTAAGAATTCAAGTAATAACAAGAATACCAATAGCTAATACTCACATGGTAGGTACCAATTTAAGTACTTTACATAAATTAACCCTTTAATCATCACTATACCCTATGAGGTAGGTACTATTATTATCTCCATTTTACAGAGGAAGAAACTGAAGCACAGTTAGCTACTAAGTGGTGGAATTTGGATCCTTACCCAGGCAGTCTGGCTGCAGAGTCCTACTTTGCCTGCGCTCTATTGCCTTTCAAACTGAAAGATAAATAAGA
The DNA here is from genome assembly GCF_037783145.1 of Equus przewalskii. NCBI lineage: Eukaryota > Metazoa > Chordata > Mammalia > Perissodactyla > Equidae > Equus > Equus przewalskii. The sequence continues at coordinate 47,351,962 of NC_091837.1, read as the reverse complement.
CACCACTTCTGCCCTTGGGGTGCCCTGGTCCAGGAGGGGAAACAGATTCAGCTGGTCATTCATTTGTTCCTTCCTTCATTCAATGTTTACTAATGACCTGCTCTACATCAAGAACTATGTATCTTGGAGCTTAGCATAACCCTTGTCCCTATGGAACGTACAGGTACATCATCTTTTATGGCATGTGGCACATGCAAGATGGACACAAGTATTATGGGGAGCCCCAGCTAGAAGCAATTAGCACGGTCACTGGGGGTTAGGTAGAACTTGCTAAAGAAGGTGATATTTGAACTTCATTTCACGGATTTTACACCTTCTGCTTAAAATACAGCTCCTGGGAGACTTAGTGTTCTAAGTTGCAACAGTCATTTTACAACTGTTTGGATGGATTCTCCTTTCCTGACGAGCAGAGGGTGAAGAGAGAGAAGAGTGCGTGAGCTGGGGCCCAGGAAAGTGGAACCACTGGCTGGAGGCGGGTAGGCAGAAACTTGTGAAAGCAATTTCTCTTGCTTCTCAATTTCTCATTTCTAACTCCTTCTCCAGTTTGTCCCCAGGGGTCCAATGCTGTACACAGGCTCACCTGCCCTGAGGATGACTGGAGTTCCATAGTAACTATGTTTCTTGCTCTTTATTCTTGGTCAAATTCTCAGTTCTTGGTGGAGAAACCCACTCTTTTAAATCTGTATATCTTTGTTTAAAAGTAACTTCTAATACTGTGTTCTGGATATGTGATCATCAATTTGAAATCAGAGTTTTTTTTTCAGAGTTCTAACTATAAAAAGGCAGAACTTACTCAAGAACCATTTGTATGAAACTTCAAGCTGTCCATGGGTTGGGGACTTAGGCAGCCAGGAAAATGGCTACTTTCTGATGAAAGGGACACCAACAAGGGGAGTCTTCTGCTGGCATAATATGTATGATCTCTCTCTTCTGAGAGAGGATGGGAGATGGTTTCTCTCTTACACAAAGAGAGCATGGGGCTTATACGGAGCTTATATGCTTTATATTCTAAAGGGGATACAAACAGGCCTTTACAGCACATGAGTCTCATATGAAGTTAGGTAGTGATTAAGTAAAAGGAAGGAAAATAAAACTTATTAATAAATTTCACAAATAAAGAGTAAGGGAAAACAGCTGGAGGGGTGCAGTTTTAGGTGGTGCAGACAGGAAAGCACTTTCTGAGGAGACACACTTAAGCAGAGCCCTGCATGAGGCAGGAGGGCAAAGCCATTGCCAAGATGTGAGGGGACAGGGGACAGTCAGGACAGGCCGGAGGCGGAGCCGAGCTTGGAGAGGGCCTTTGGCTGCACAGACTGAGGGAGACGTAGCAGCAGGGCACGTGTGGTGCACGTGTGGCTTTACCTCAAGAGGGAAGCTGTCTTCTCTAAGAGATGTACCATCTTAGCTGGTTGCTACTACTTCTCAATCTGTCCATCACTACTCGGCTGTCAGCAGGCAGACATCAGGGCACAGAGAACAGACCATAGGATGCAGGACAGGCTGATTTGGATAAGGAGGAAAGGTTGGAAGTGGGACCCTGCCTGACTCAGATAAGATTTTCACGGTTATGGACCCTGGGAGGGTTCCAAAACACAATACAGAGAGATGGGAAGGCAACAAAGACAAACTTTACATATTTCAAAATTTTATTCCAGAGCCTGGAGCAGACAGAGCCTCCCTCCCTTCCCTTGTCCCTCCCTCTTTCTGCTTCTTTCTCCCTATCTTTCCCTTAGGCACACAAAATTATACAAATCCTGATGTTCATTCACGGCACTCTCTCATCACTGATCTGTGCGGTGTCTTGGAGCAGAGCCTTTTAAAGACTTGGTGTTTCCCAGCTTCTCGCCTTGCTCTTGAATCCACTGCCAGCTTTAGTCCTTGTTCCTTGAAGCTGACAGTAAGGCATGGAAGCTAGGCGCCTGTAGCCGGCCTGGTGACTGTGGATGGGCGTGTAGGGATGGGGACATTTATGTGCTTTCTGACTTGTCATCTAACTCCACACTGACCTAATTGTCCTTGGAACAACCTTTTGCTTTAGAGCCCACGCTTTCCAAAGATACACTGTGTTGAGTCCTGAGAGGGTTGGGTTGCTGCAGGGAGGCAGCCTTGGCCACACCACGGGCTCCCCTGCGGCAGCTTTTTCCATCCCTAATGCTGAGCAGCTGTCAGCCAGAGTGAGCCCTGCAGACAGCTGCCCACCCACGGCAGGCCCAGGGAATCAGCTGCAGAAGTCTGGCATCACGGAAGCATTAGAGGCAGCCCAGCTAGCTACTGCCCAGCCTGCTATTTATAGAAATCTCTCTCTTAGGCAGATAGAGGTACTCAAGAGGATTTCTGACCCAAAACTAGGTTTCCTGTCAATTACGGCTTCCAATAGCCCTATGTTATTAATCCTGAAGAAGATGACTTGCACTTTTCACACTTTAGCAGGGTGAACCGTCGTTATTGAAGAAGCAGGAAGGGGCTAGGGGCTCAGTTATGCAGTGAAGGCTCTTGCATGGTCTCACCAGCAGATCTTCCACGATCTCTCGGACTTCATGCTGCCTTGTGAATTACTGCAGAACTCCCTCATACGGGTTAGGATGCCATTAAAGATACGCTAACATATTCTTGAGTGTTTGAAAATAGAAGGAAGGTGAATAATTGAACAACTGTGCATTGCATAGACATATACTTAGTGAGACCCACAAAGCTCCCCATGTGGAACACTTTTGGTGATGGTGTTCCTTCTAATACAGGTGATGATATAGGTAACATTATTTCCTTAGCAGTATCAGTTTAATAAAGGTAGCAATACTAACTGGAAGTAGTAATACTAAAAAAGGTATAACAATAGGTAATAATAATACAGGTAATATTTTGTTAGAATCAATTCCATCATGAGACAAAATAAACTAGTACATTTTCAGAAGATCTTAGCTTATTAAAATAGCCGGGCTCCATTTCATTTTAATAATGTTTCTTTAAGGCATTGAATTCCTTCCAAATAGCATAAATCATGGTGACAACATTTAGAAATAATCCATCGATAAAATTTGTAATTAAAAATGATCACATAATTCTTAAACCAGCAGAAGCCAGGAGTATGTTAATTATTCATTTGAGAAAGATATAGGTTTATTACTACTTATAAATTTGACTGGGAGCTTGGAGTTTCAAGAGTCTTAGCTTCCGCCTCAATCAATTCCAGAATCGTTGGAGACTGGGTATAGGGGAGTGGTGGGAATATGAGAACTTCAAAGGCAATAAAAGGCATATCTATTATCTTAGTTTGGGTGCCCTAGAAACAGCACCTGAGACAAGGACTTAGGTTTATGTAGTTATCATCGTTGGAAGTAGGAGTTAGGGAGTGGGGAGAGACAGGAAGAAGGAAAAGCCAATGTAAGTGCATATTATTGAGGAGGTGGAGGGTATTTGTTATCAATTGTAGTCCGTTGTTAGCTGTAAGTTACGACAAATGTAGTGGTCTGACACTGCACTGTAGAACTGTATTGTCTTACAATTCTTCTGCTCTACAGAAGGTCAGTAAAAAGGTCAGTAGAACTGAGAGACTCAGGTCTCACTGGGCTAAAACCAAGGTCTTAGCAAGCCTGTGATCCTTTCTGGAGGTTCTAGGGGACGACCGTTTTCCTTCCCTTTTCCTTTTTAGAAACTGCCTGCATTCCTTGGCTCATGGCCCTTTCCTCCGTCTTCAAAGCTGGCAACATCGCATCTTTCTGACCCTTTTTCTGTCATCACGGCTCTTTCTGACCACAGCTGGGAAAAATTCTCAGCTTTTAAGGACACGAGATTAGATTGGGTCCACAAGGATGATCGAGGATACTCTCCCCAACCCAAGATCCTTCATTTAATCCCATCTTTTTGTCCATTTTGCCAAGAAAGGCAAGTTTCACAGGTTCTGGAGTTAGGATGTGGATATCTTTGGGGCCATTACTCTGTCTATAAGAGGGGGCAATGAGCGATAGGCAGTGTGGGGAGGGTTCTCTTCTACTGGTATGCTGAGGAACATTCAGAATGCCAGAACTGTCAACCTGAAGTACAGAGGCCAGAGGATTTATCTACCAGCTCCTATGCCCCATCGGTTGAGGGTTCCTCCTAGAGCTAACTAAACTGCACCTCCAGGCTGCACCTGGACAGGACAAGTGGACTCTGCTGTGTTGGGCATAGAGGGGACTGGACCCTGTCAGCACAAAGTGAGAAGAGCTCACAAGGAAAGTTCTCCCACAGCTGCCCTGAAAAAGAGGTGGCCCAGGGAATGTGAATCAGGCAGCAGGCAGCTGCCACACCCATGGAATGATGGCACCTGGTGACCTAAGAATCACTTAGGCCTGGAACTTGGATACTGGAGCTCAAACCAAGCTCCACCACTCATTGAGAAGGCTTCACAAGTGTTAAGCCTTTCCAAGCCTCAATTTTTTCCATTTGTTGAGTGGGGAGACTGCTATGGAGCACACGGAGCAGTTATAGGTGTTAAATGCACTAACATATGCAAAGCAGCTGATGTGTAGTGACTGGTCATAAAAATGGCAGCAGAAATTTTTACTTCTCGATCCAAAGAAACATTGATTGATTGCCAGATATTAGGGATACAGCTGTGAACGAGACCGACAGGGTCCTCATCGTCGTGGAGCTTCTTCTCCAGTGGGGGAGACAGACAATACACAAGTAAACATATAAATACACAAGGCCTTACAGATTATGCTTGCTGCAATAAAGGACATAAATAGGGTGATTTGATAGAAAGTAAAGGGGCAGTGATGTGGCAGAAACTGTCCAGTGGCCCTCCACTCCCATCCTCCCTTCTGGCAGAACCTAGTGCATTCAGATGGCATATGGGGATTCCTTGATTGTGAGAGGGTAGCCCCTCCCCCCAACCCCAGAGGTGAATTCTGACTGGTCTAAATCATTTATCTCATTCCCCTGGTGAGTAACTGGCATAAAAGTAGACGCTAGATCCAGTGAGATTCAAGGGGCAGTCTGCCGCTGGTGGTGAGTGAGGCCTCTGTTCCTGCCCGATGCTGGAAAGCCTTTTGCCTTTCCCCTCATTTTTCCTGCCTCAAACAAAATGAATGAGCCATCTGGACTGACAACACCCTTTCTGAGATCATAAAACAGCAAGCACGAAGATAAAAGCCTGACAGAGCAGAAAGCTCTGAAGCACTGACTCCTTGATGATGTCATGCAGCAGCTGAACCAAAGCCAGTGACTACCTCTCAAGAGGGCTCACGTAGGAAAAATAAACCTCTATTTTTTCTCTCCCTGTTTTTTAAATGCTACAGCTGGTGTGGTTTCGCATTGCTTGCAGTTGAACACATTCTTAGCTGATATAGGTAATCCAGAAGGGACATTTAATTTGAGGCCTGAAGGGTCAGCTATGAAAAGAGCCAGAGAAGAGCATCAGGCAGAAGGAAGAAGAAGTGAGTGTGTGAGGAGAGAGGAGGGTGGGTGGTGCAGGGTGGGCTGCGTTGGGGAGAGGGCCCTCCTTCAGGACCTTGACTTCAGGATGAGTTTCAGAAATAAAGTGAAACTACACAATGGTTTTAAGAGGGGAGTAACGTGGTCACAGGGAATTGTAAGTCCCATATTCTTTAATGTGGAAACGGAATACGCTAAGACCTATAATTTTGATAGGGCTATTAAAATAGAGTTATTAAAAATTATGCTGAAGCCAGAAACTGCAGGCCTCTAATAAGCAGTCGTTAAGAAATAACCTTGGGAAGGTAGGAGACTGATGACTCGGTTGTCTTGGGGAGACAAAGCCCTGAGCTATAAAGCCTTTCACAGCTGATTGTTAAGGAGAAAAGCTAGCAATATTTATAGGACATTTGACTTGGAGATCCTTAGACTATAAATCCTAACCCATGTTGAGGTGAAGGCCTTGTTGTATCAGATTAACTTATTTTGTATTTGGTATATGAAAATGTCCTGGCTAGTTTGTAAGAACTATCTAGAGATATCAGGACTTTAGAAGTGTAATACTATCTCCCTTAGAATGAAACCATCAATCCTAAAGCAACATATTAATTTATTGGCATAGAAAATTGCACTCAGCCCACTATTTATAATTCCTAAGGGACTTGAATTCTTTTTATTACTATTTTTCCTAAGAAAGTTTCAAGGCTTTAGTTTTCTCCCTTCAGTTCTGATTGAAATAAATGACTCTAACATGTTCATTATAATAAGTCTCTCTAACATTTATTTCTTAATAAAGAATTTTTTTGACAGATGTGATCTGTCTGATGCATTTAAAAAATCATTCTGGCTGCAATGTGAAGAATGATTTATAAGGGAGCTAAAGCTGATGTGGGGAGCCCAGTTAGGAGGCTATCACGGTAGCCCAGGAGAAAGATTGACAGCCTGATTTGGGGGGATAGTGAAGTCAACGTGTGGACAGATTTGAGATGTATGTAGGAGGCAGAACTGAAAGGACTGGCTGAAGGAACCAAAGATGACTCATAGGGTCTTGGCTTGAGCAATGAGGTAGACAGTGATATGATTTACTGAAATTGGGACATTCGGAAGATGAATAGCTTTGGGTAAATAAACAGTTTAGATTCTGGCATATTGGGCACAAGGTGCCTAGTTGGTATCCAAGTGGAGCTACAAAGTAGGTAGCTGGATGTACATAAGTCTGCAATTCAGCACACGAGGAAGCGTGTGCACAGAAGGAAGCTCAGGTGGGGCCCTGGGGCACTCCATTATTTCCAGAAGTAATACCATTCCCATTACAGATAAGGAGTAGTTTGATGACAAAAAGAACAACGCCAACCAATTTTTCTGGCCTGCTACTCTATTCTCTTTTGGAAATCTTGCATACGCAAAATTTGGCTTAAGCATACCTTGTTGTAGAATCTACCACTAAAAAAAAAAAAAAGACCCTCCATCAATCCCTTAGGTACAAATAATGGAAGCTCTTGCTGACAGTGACTACCCAGGGTCAACCACGGACAGTGAAGCCCTATTAACAGGGTGACTCACTATTGAAAGCTGGCTCTGTCTTGGGTGACTGAGACTCCTTTGAAAAGCCTGCCTTTCGAAGAGGATGTGGGGTTTGGGTGTTTTAGTCCTTGGATTTTAGAGCGTTAGGTGGTATTTTTCTGTTCGTGTACAGAAGTCACTTCAAGCAAGAGAAGATGGGTAGAATCAGCTATGCTGAAACCGTAAGCTCTCTCATGTGTTAGCTGCTTTTCATCTATGTGCTGTCCGGCTGAGAATGGTTCCAGGAAATGCACAATCCAGTGTGTGTCAGCCTAGAACAGTGTGGGGGGAAACAGGCTGAATAAAGTTATTTTGGTGATTAATTACTATTTTCAACTGAAGTCTTTGGCTTAATTATAGGTTATAAGTGTGCTAATTTGGCCAGCTGTCTCTAGGTAGCTAACTTTACCCCTAATTTAAAAGCTTCCATCTAGAACAGAAGAGCACTTTCTGGAGGAGGTAAGAATGCCCACCCACGAGAGGGGAAGTAAGACCTTGTTATAGTCTGGTGCTCACAGCCTTTGCTAGCCCCCTTGTGATGACTGTAGACCAAGGTCCCCAGATATTCTGACACTCTCCTGCCCCATCACCATGGTGCCGTTGAAACTAAGTAGGAAATGGATAGCTGCTATCTGGGTCTTAGTGGGTTAGACTAGCAGGCTTCTTCATGCTCTTGGAATATACTTTTGAAGGCCGTAATTTGTCTTTAGCACACCAATACTACTAATAAATGAGATGTGATGTTTCCATCTTGTGGTTCTGCTTTCTTGACTCCGGTTAGTGCAGGGGCAACCTGGATGTGTGTATTAATATGTAGGGCTTATTATTATTCAGGTATGATGAGGCCAACAGATCAGGAGGCAACTGCCTTTGGAAACAGCTTGTTATACTTCTAGATCCCAATAGGAGGGGGCACATCATGCCACTGGGGAAGCATCAGTGTGGGTCAGGAGCCAGAGGGAGTGGGGAAAATTGGGCAAGGGCCTTCCTTGTGGTTTCTGCGGGAAGGAAGGAGTGAGGCAGGGTAAACAGGCTCAGAATTGGCTAGTTTGAATAATTTCAGTGGACTCAGGGGCATAGTGGCTGCCCCTAGTTGTCTAGAACCCGGCTCTGGGGTGATTATGGCAGGGGACTAATGCCCCTGAGTGTGAGAGTCATAGAGTAGGTGAGCTCTGGGTTGGTTTGCATATGAAAGGCACATGCTCAAGGATCAGTCTTCTACTATCTCTAGGAATTAGCTAACCCTAGGAGAGGCAGTCCCCAAAAAGGGCTTGCTCAAAGCATCAGGAACACGTGGTTAATACAATGTGAGGCCCGGTTCTCAAGGACTGTACATGTAACCTTGGGGCTTACTCTGAGTCAGTTTTCTCCTCTGCTAAATGGAGTAATAACATGTGACTCTCAAGATAATTGTTGAAACTGAATGAGATTGTGCGGGCAAGGGGTTGGCACAGTGTCTGGCACCTGCCAAGTGCTCAGTACATGATACACAGGTTTATTTATTAGTGACCAGGTCATGAGCCTGGTTGGTTACAGAAGTTTGGAGGTTGTTCCACGGACTGAATGAGGAAGGGCAGACGGACATGCTCCTTCAACACCTGACTCTCCTAGTTGGAAAGTAGTTCCCATCTGTACCCAGAGTTTTCTTTTTCTTTTTAATCATTTTAAATACTGCAAGAGGCGCTTTGCATATAGGTGATAGCGTCACTTTTATGAGTCCATAGGTTGAACTGAATCCATTTCCTGTGGGGAAACTTTGGACTCGGGAGAGTTAGTGGTTTCCTTAGTTTTCACCAAATAGATGAGTAGTCAAGCCTTTTCTGAAAGTCTTCCATTGATTGATAAATGGATCAGTTTCCCATTAACCTTTAGTGATAAAATAAATGATGCTAGTGAGAGTGAAGTTTGGAAATCTTTACATTTTAGTTCATCTCCCAGTTGTGCAATTTCTTCCTTTCCTTCTTTCCTTCAATGAATATTTATTACGCCTGCGGCACAGGGCAGAAGCAATTTACATAAAGGAATTTAATGGGAGGAAGCAGGACAAACGAAGCTCAGGGGGCCTCACATTTTCCTGCTACCTAACCAGTGTTTTGTTTTAGATTTCTCTCCACTTTTGTGAGCATGTAAATGAAAATACCAAAAGAAGAAAATGAAGTCTAAGGCTAAAGAATGCCTGCCCTGGACAGTAATTAGTTGTGTGTATTTTAAATTTTCCTTTCCTTTGACCTGAAGGCTTCATCCAGATTGTAATTACTTTGCAGTGTCTTCAGACCAAAGGGATGTTAGCTCTCGGATTTGTGTAACAATTGACAGCACAACAACAGTCTGGATAACTAGGACTTGAAATTCACCTATCAGCAATCTCTGCAGCCCCAGCTTCTCCCGGACCAACGTCAGAAACAGGTCAGGTTCAGATGCAGGCAGACGTTCTTTAAAAAAGGCTGTGATCTTTCCAAACCTAGTCCCTACTGCTTCCCTCCATGTACCCTCCAGCTTGGTCTTTCCAGTCTTTGTCCCACTTCCATATGGCAATGCCAGCATGGTGTAGGGGAAACACATGTGCTGGGAAGTCAGAGGACCTGGCTTTGGACTTTGACCAGTTGCTTAAGCTTTCTGAGCCTGAGATTCTTGGTCTGTGAGTTGAGGCTAATGGCACCCACAATCAAATGTGTTTCTGAAAGCGACGAGGTCAGAGAGTCAGGTCCCTGACTCTCCATAAGCCTCCTCTGGGGCTGTGGTGGCTTCCGTTGGTGTTTGGAGCACAAAGCACGTTCCAGGCAACTGTACCCTCTTCTGTGTCAGGCAGAGCTTTGACTCAAATCCCTGGATGACTTCCACCCTGGTCAAGCAGGCTGGACTCTGTGTGAGTCTTGAGGAGTCTTTTGCCCTTTTTATCTTAGGGTCAGGCAATTTATCTTTGTTTTTCTTTTTCTTTCTTTTTTTTTGTCAGTTAGAAAAAACCAGCTTGTTTGCTGAGCCCCAAACCCTCACTCTCTCGTCTACATCTCCATTTTACAGCAGGGGCATGAAACCCAAAGGGACTCAGGTTAGTGGTTGAGAGATTGGTGAGAACTCCACAACAAAGCAAACATATACACCACCACCAACATAACGAAAGCGCTCCAGCCGATGCAGGAGCACTTGCTCTAAGGGTGAAGGGCTCCTAGGTCCTTCCGTGTAGATCATCACGGCGGATGGTCCACTCAGCCAATCTGCTCTCTGGACTTGCTGGATCCTCAGTTATTGCAGCACCCACTGCAGCTCTGCTCCGTGGTCCCTCACAAAAGCCTAACCTCTTATGGCAAAAAATGAGTGACAGGTGGGATCAGATAGGGCAGCATCCACAGTGTACCTTGCTTGCTGTGTAACTTCTGGGTGATATCAGAATGTAGTCAGCAGAGGCATGGTTTAAAGACGCCGGCAGAGTGCCTCCTATTGTCACACGTGGGATGGCAGTTTTAGCGATGAGAACCTGGGCAAGTCGGCTTGCTCACCCTCCTTCCCTGCAAATGTCTCCATCCCACATCCAGCATCAATTCCTTCAGCTCTCTGGGTGATGCTATGGTGAGCTCTCTAGTTACAGGCTTTTACTGTCCCTGAGGTAAGAGCAGAGCCTTTAATGTGAACAGCTTCTAGCAACTGGGCAAATACCTTGCAAAAAATGCCCACAGCGCGTAGCAAGGCATGGTCAAGATCAGAGGAAGGCAAGGGGTCAGCTTCTGTTTCCTGAACTGAAGCAAGGGTCAGTTTATGGTAAAGGTCAAAGGTGAGAAGAGATGTGGAAGGGTAGTGTGAAAGGAAACACATCGGACAAACCCTAGGAGTTGTTATTATCCCAAAAGCTTCAACTACATCCTGTGCTAGGCAACCAGCAGTGGAGGTGACTGAAACAAGGTCAAAAGCAGCAGATTTTTTTCAGAGGGCTATGGAGCTCCTGGACTTCATTCATCTTCTGAAACAAGGAGACAATTTGGTGGTCCTCTACTTTCCAGGATTGAAACGTAACCGCAAAGGGCACATTCAGTGCCCTCTACACTCTGCCTGTCACACACCTCCTGTCTCCATTTCCTCACCAATTTTATCTGAAACACTCACTTCTTGTTGCCCATTGGGAATTCTGAGCTTGTGTGTGTGACTTTAGGACCCACTACCAACTACATGGGAATCAGTAAAATCTGCCTTGTTGCTGGTGCCTTTTCCTACTCTCCTTCTGGAAGCGGCCCTGCTGGTGTAATGAGCAGCACCCACATTTCAATCAGGCTGAAGCACCCACCATCCCCAAGGGAGGCTCCCTTGCTAAGAGAGACTCGGAACTGCACTGGTCAGATGTGGTCGTCTGAGTCCAGGTATCGATGTATCTGGTATTGATGTATCTGCCTGACCTACGTGACCACCTACCGCTCTCCATCTACCTAAAACAACATTTAAAGGAGTTCTTCAACCTCAAGATTTTGTAGAAATTCAAAAGGTTTTGTTGAAAAGGACGCTTCAAAATGAAAGCTATATATGTTTACTGTGGTTAAGGAAATGTATAAAACAAATTTCAAAAGAGTTTCAGTGGTCATTTGTTATAAATTTCCAATTGTTCCTCACCAAGGAACTGGAAAGGCCTCTTCCCTGGGCTGGCTAACATCAGGGCTTCCCGATCCTGACTGCACGTTAGAATTATCTGGGCTGCTTTAAAAGTGACTAATGCCTGGCCTCACCCAAGATCAGATCTCTGGGATGTCTTGGGTGTAGACATCTGTATTGAAAAGAACTGCCCAGATGCTTCTGCTGTGCAATGTGGGTTAAGAACCACTGGATGAGATAAGCCAACCAGGCTGTGAACTGAAGGCAGTGAATAACTCAAGTCTTGGCACCTGGAAAATGGAAAATGAAAATAGAAGGAAAAAAAAAGAAAAATAATTTGCAATCTTTATTCTTTATTTCTTCACCCATCTAAGTGTTGATTATGTGAGCCAGTGCCACTAAAAACCTACCAAAAAATATCCCCCAGCATAAGCCCCGAGGTCTTCTCCGTCACCATTGTGCATGTAGCTGGAAGTTGCCCCTCCCACTGCCCATAATGCCCATTGACACGTTCTCACTTTCCTGAAGCCTCCTTCCCCAGACAACCTTATCTCCTAATTCACTGGAAAAATAGAGACTCCCTAAGTTCCCCACCCCACACAATGCCCTCTCTCTCCACCTACCCTCACCTCCTCTCCTCTATGTTCAGGGGAAGAGGGCTCCCTTCTCTTTTATCAAGGCCCGCCCCCCCCCCCCCCACAAGAATCCTCCAAGTTCATCTCCTGCCCTGTCACCTCTTCAGTGGCATCATTATCCTCCCTCTGCCCATCATCTTTAACCTTTCCCTGTACACTAACTCTTTCCCAGCATACCAAACACTCTATTCTGCCTTCCTAAATCAAAACAAAATTAAGCAATCCACCTCCATCATATGTCCTCCAAGTTCTTTCTCCTTTTCATTACAATCAAGCTTCTTGAAAGAGTAATTTCCACGTGCTAGTGATACTTACTCACCTCCCATTCACCCCTCTTTGGTCTACTGTAGTCTGACTTCTGGCCCCATCCCTCCGCTGAAATTCCCCTCCCCAGAGACACCTACTGCCTCTTTCTTGCTAAATCCAATGCTGCACAGCAGCTAGCAGGGATCACCACGCCCCAGGACATGGCTCCTATCCAGCCCCCCAGCACCATCTCTTTACTTGCACCTGTCTCCTGTGGTCACGTCCCTGCCCACGCTACCCAGGATTTTCATTGACTCCCCTAAGCCACACTCACTCTCTTCTCTGTGCCTTTGCACATGCTCTTTCCTCTCCCTGTAATGCTTGTGCTCACATTTTTTATTCCTGAGTTCCATACAACTTAGCTTAGGTGCCTCCCCACGATCTTTTGATGGGAAGAATTATTTCCCAGTTGAGATGCAAGCAAAATATGGCCTCCACTCCTGGGCTGCACCGTGGGCTCCCTGACACTTCCTGGACAACACTAATAGATGTCTCCCAGCTGTAGCAGCTCAGGAGGTTTATCCTGCTCAGCATTCTACTATAAAGCTACATCAGATCCTTACCTGAATGCAGATTCTCTATCAAAAAGATAACCGGTTTGGATGCTGTAATAGGATTATTTTCTAGGCCAACTTACCTAAAATGGAATTAAATGTGAAGTCCTGTTTAGTGCAAGTACTTTTTCTATAATTCTATATTTCTTGATTTCTATATTTTCTTGATTATGAGAATCGCCTGGTATGTTTGTTAAAAATACAGATTTCGGGGCCCCACTCCTACCTAGGGAATCAGAATCTCTAGGGCAGGGGCTCATCCTTACTCCAGAGTTTTCTAAGATCTCCTTATCTCCTGGGAGGTAGGTCTGTGACTTATGGCTAGCAAAGCCAATTACCTATTGAAAAAGCAACACTGTGCTGGCTGAACTGGCGAAACTGGAACATTGGAGCAACATCTGAGATCAAGGCAAAACTAAACGTTTGTTAAACTACCTCCTCATGAAAGAGCTCTTGGTTGGTACTCTTCTTTTCTCCCAGGATTGGATTTCTTCAAATGCATTATTATTATTTTGCACAAGGATGTAGGGGAGGGGAGAGGTGAGCTTTTGTGGGTCTGGGTAACATTTTTCCATCTCAGTGCTGCCATGGAATTGCAACACCTGTGGTTCAAGTTTCAGAGCATCTGGTTGTGTGGGGTTGTTGGCTATTAAAGAGAGGTTGAGCACAGCCAGAAAACCATCTCTGGTTCACTGGAATTTTATGATGTGACCGTGGACATCCCTTCATTGCTTCATTATCAGGGGGAACCCTTCCTCTTGATGAAAAGGCAGAATTTTAAATAGATAGTTTCACTTGTCCCTACCCAGTGAAACCACGTAGGCCTCAGCCACCAGGGGTGGAATACATATTGGAGGTTGTTATGGACTGAATGTTTGTGTCTCCTCAAAAATCCAAATGCTGAAGTCTTAACCCCTAATGTGACCATATTTGCAGAAGGGCCTTTATGAAAGTAACTAAGGTTAAATGAGGTCATAAGAGTGGGGCCCTGATCCAATAAGATTAGTGTCCTTTTAAGAAGAGACACCAGAGAGCTCCACACCCTCTTTTCACGCACTAAGGAAAGACCGTGTGAGCACACAGCAAGAAGGCAGCCATCTGCAAGCCAGCAAGAGAGCTTTCACCAGAATGCAAATCAGCCAGAACCTTGATCTTGGACTTCTAGCCTCCAGAATTGTGAGAACATAAATTTCTGTCATTTAAACCCCCCAGTCTGTGGGGTTTTGTTATGGAAACTCTAGCTGACTAAGAGAGAGGTTAAAGCAGAAGACGCCCGTCCAAGCTGGGGGACAAGACATGAAACTGGAGTAAAAGCCTGTTGAGTAGATGGGAGATGCCAGCCTCTGTGTTTAGGGACATCTGGACACAACGAGGTACCATTAAACCACCAACTTTATGGGAGTCAGCGCTTCTCTCAGAGGCGCCCGGGCCACCGGACTTCCTGTCTCTTATCCTGACCTGCAGCCAGGTTTCTGACTCTGGGGCCCATTTTATTTCCAACTTATAAGAACACTACCTGCATTCATGATATTTAAAGAACATGTGATGCATAGAGCAAAGCAAGGCCATATGAACACCCTTGTGGTGAAATTGCGATCCACAGCTTTCTTAATGAATTAGGAGAAATGCCTTGGAGGAACGCATATTTTGAAATTTTGGTATCTGTTGCCAAATTGCCACTTTCTTCCCTCAAAAGGATACCAATATGCAATCCTATCACTTATTTCGTATTTATTTTATTATTTAAACAACCTTTGTCAATACTATTGCCAAAAATAATACATTTCATATTTTACATTTATTTTATTACTAATTAGATTGAGGATAGTTATCGCATCTTTGGGACAATTTGTATTTCTTCTTTTATAAATTATTCTCCCCTTTGGCCATTTTCTTATTGAGGTGTGTATGTATGTATGTATGTGTGTGTGTATATATATATATATATATATATTTACTTTTATTTTTTTATTTTTTATTTTCTGTGAGGAAGATTAGCCCTGAATTAACATCTGTGCCAATCTTCCTCTATTTTGTCTGTGGAATGCTGCCACAGTATGTCTTGACAAGGGGTGCATAGGTCCGTGCCTGGGATTTGAAGCGATGAACTCCGGGCCAGCAAAGTAGAGTGTGCAAACCTAACCACTAATGGGCCTACATGTATGTTTTTATTAATGTGCAAGAGCTCTTAATTTGTAGGAATATTAAAGCTTTTTCTGTTATATGTTACAAATGTTTTCTCAGTGTTCTATTTTAATTAAATTCATTGCATTTCTTCCCATACAGAAATTTAAAGTATTATGTAATCACATCTATTGACAATTTCCTTGTAATTTCTTTGCTGGGTACCATGTTTAGAAAACTACTCCTCAAGCTAAGATTATGTAAATAATTCCCCTAACATGTTCTTTCACCACTTTCATGGTTTTATTTATTTCACTTGAATCTTTAATCCATCTGGAATTTATTTTGGCAAAAGATGTAAAGTAAGGATCTATCTTTATCTAATTTCGCCAGTGGGTGGCCAGTTACCCAACTTCAAGGGGACCTATTATTACCTCAGATCAAAAATGATAAAATGTGATCATTTCAGTCAGCCCCCTCCCAGATCAAAAAGCAAAAGAGGAACTTGAGCTGGAAAAGCAAGGAAAACGGAGGCTAGTTCCAAAAAATGGAAGTCGAAGTTTCTGGAAGTGAGCCATTGCTTGTTCCCAGAGGTCTTCTGACTCTTCTTCCACTCAGTATGGCTTGAAAGAGACTGACTGCCTTCACTTGACTGGGTACCGGGTAGTGAAAATGCAGGAATTAAGAACCTTGATTTCCAGTACTTATGTTGACAGGAGCTGCAGGATGCTATCTTAGAATTTGCATAACAATTCCTCTTCTCTTTGCCTCTCATGGATTAAATGAGAAAATATGTTACCTTTATTTCTAAGCTGTAAAGTGCTATTCAAATAAAAGATGTCATTAATACCAAAGACCATTTTTATTCAGAAGATATTCTCCATAGGTAAGAAAGTGAAATTCAGGGGCTGGCCCCGTGGCCGAGTGGTTAAGTCTGTGCGCTCTGCTGCAGGCAGCCCAGTGTTTCGTTGGTTCGAATCCTGGGCACGGACATGGCACTGCTCATCAAACCACGCTGAGGCAGCGTCCCACATGCTACAACTAGAAGGACCTTCAACGAAGAATATACAACTATGTACTGGGGGGCTTTGGGGAGAAAAAGGAAAAAATTAAATCTTTAAAAAAAAAAAGTGAAATTCAGTCACAACTGATTACTAATGAATCAGTCAAAACGCATCCTCACGGATCAGAGAATTTCTTGATATTGGTTAACAAAATGGGCATATAAATAGCGTTTATTGTTTTTGTGAAAAACAAGAACTAGTTATATCATAAATATACTATTGTCAAAACCTAGGACAAGATCTCTCTCTAGTCTTTGGAGGGTGTCTAAGTTTGGTCCCTTGAAGCAGACCCTGAGCAAGAATTTGAGTACAGCTAGTTTATTTGGGAGCCGAAGGAAACACTTGTAATGTGGGAGGGGCGGGCGGGAGGGAGACACGGAAGAGAAGGCAGCTATGAACTGAGTGTTCCTGAGCCAGCTCCCGCTGTAGGCGGCTGGAGAGTGATCCTGCTGGAGAAACTCGGGGAACCAGCATAGAAGTCATGCTTCCAAGGGACACGGGAACTGGACACCAAGTCCTAAGAGTCATTGGTAAGGGATGCACCTGGGGTGTTAATGCCCTGCATAGTTGGCTGACCTGCTGCACAAGTGGACACAGCTAACTTCAGCAAAGAAAGGCCTCAAAGAAACGCCAATGCTGGCGTTGGGAAGTCAGGGCAGCATGCCCTGGAGTGGTGAGAGTGAAGGGAGATGAGCTGGCAATTGGCATCATCGACCACAGAGGTTTCTTCTTCATTTGAAATGCATCTTACTTGTGTACACAGCAACACTATACAATATGGGGAAATGTACTTCCTCCATTGTTTCCTTAGAGTGGCAAACCAGGAAACGTGACAAATGCAGTCACAAGTAGAATAAGAATCTTCCTCACTAGGTCTCTGGCTTTCATGCTTTTGGACATTTGAATTCCTTTCCTAGAAATAATGAGAGCATGAGGAAGTATCCAACTTCTGATACTTCTGCTTCACATTTTACAGTGTTGTTAGTAACAATGGTATTCTCATAACGTTTTTACACCTATCGTCTCAGTTAACTCTCCGAGAAGGCTTGTGAAGTAAGGGACATATTTTCCATCCCACAAATTTCTGGAATATTTTAAACCGCATGACAGAAAGCTTGCTTGCTTGAAACTCATCTGAATTATAGGCCCAAGGGAGCAAGGAATGACTCAGATTCTAGTGACTTCCAAGAGAAAAGATTTTTTCTGAAGGTGGGGGATGGCTTTCCTGAGGGGCTTTCCTCTTATCGTGGGGAAGTGGGAAGAGAATGGATTATGGATAAGAGTGGAGCAGGAGACAAGCTCCACTGGGATCTGGGCTTGTCAGGAGCTGTCACAGCAGCAGCCAGACTTTTTGGCCCAGGAAGTGACCCGGAAGTTCCATGAGGCACTTTGGTCCCTGACAGAGGCCTCTCCCTCACCAAGGACATTGCAAAAACATAATATTAAGGATGGTATTCTCTGTTGACAACACTGCAGTTGAATGCTAGTTATGTTCAGTCATTTATTTTCCATAATATAGACTTTATTTCTGAGGAAGCATATTTTCTGTAGGAATAGTAAATACCGATAGAGATTTGCCTTTTGAATGGACAGCATGTCAAACTACATGACCAGATACCCAGCCTCATTATAACTGTTCAGGAATGCATGCTCCCCGAGTACAAGATAATCAAAGGTACTGATTAATTAGCAAAAGCCTTTTGAGCAAGGGTCGGTTTAATCAGTAGGTGTGCTGTGCTGTCTGTGTGCATTCGTGAGACTGAGGTGCTGCCGGAAGTCCTGGGCCTTTACCCTCTGAAATTCCCAATTCTCCTTTTATCAAAGACTCAGTGTAGGGTAAAATAAACCATACATTCAAAATTTATGAAGCAATGGAAAAGTACACTTTACATTCTGGGGTCACAGAAGTCTTTATGAACAAGGGAGAAAAAAACTCATTTCCAGTAAATAGTATTCATCATCTCAGGACCCTGCCCTCCCCCTTGTGAGAATAATCATTCCTCCCCCTGGGGATGGTTAACAGGGATATCCCAATTTTGTCTCTGCTTTCTGTTCTCAGGCATGCAGACAGAGTGCTGGAATTTCTAGGCTGAGGAATTAAGTTAGATTGTTTGGCAAATTAAATAAACAAACAAACAAACGAATAAATAAATTTGTTTTGAATTATATATAGAAAACCCTAGAGACTCTACCAAAAAACTTAGAACTAATAAACAAATTCAGTAAAGTTTCAGGATACAAAATCAATACAAAAATTAGTTGCATTTCTATACACTGATAACCAACTATCAGAAAGAGAAATTAAGAAAACAATCCCATTTATAATAACATCAAAAGAATGAAATAACTAGGAATAAATTTAACCAAGGGGGTGAGAGACCTGTACACTGAAAACTATAAGATACTAATGAAAGAAATTGAAGAAGATACAAATAAATGGAAAGATATTTCATGCTCATGGTTTGGAAGGATTAATATTTCTAAAATGTTCATATTACCCAAAGCAATCTACAGATTCAATGCAATCCTTATCAAAATTCCAATGACATTTTTCACAGAAATAGAACAAACAATCCTAAAATTTGTATGAAAGCACAACAGACTCCAAACAGCTAAAGCAACCTTGAGAAAGGAGAAAAAAGCTGGAGCCATCACACTCCCTGATTTCAAACTATATTACAAAGCTATAGTAATCAAAACAGTATGGTTTTGGCATAAAAATAGACACATAGATCAATGAAACAGAATAGACAGCCCAGAAATAAACCCACGGGCATATGGTCAATTAATTTACAAGAAAAGAATATAGAACATTGTATATTTTGTATAGTTACAAGAATATATAATGGGGAAAGTACAGTCTTCAATAAATGGTGTTGGAAAAACTGGACAGATACACACAAAAGAATGAAACTGGATCACTATCTTACACTGTTCACAAAAATTAACTCAAAATGGATTAAAGACTTGCATGTAAGACTGGAAACCTTAAAACTTCTAGAAGAAGACATAGGCAGTGAGCTCCTTGAAATTGGTCTTGATGATTATTTTTTGAATCTGACACCAAAGGCAAAAGTAACAAAAGCAAAAATAAACAAGTGGGACTACATCAAACTAAAAAACTTCTGCACAGCAAAGGAAACTATCAACAAAATGAAAAGGCAACCTATGGAATAGGAGAAAAATATTTGCAGATCTTGTATCTGATAAGGGGTCAATATCAAAATATGTAAAGAACTTATACAACTCAATGGCAAAAACCCCAAAAAGTCCGATTAAAAAATGGGCAGAAGATCTGAATAGACTTTTTCCAAAGAAGTCATACAGATGGCCAATAGGTACATGAAAAATGCTCAACATCACTATTTACTTGGAAGATGCAAATCAAAACCATAATGAGCTTTCACCTCACACCTGTTACAATGGCTATTATCAAAAAGACAAGAAATAGTAAGTATTGACAAGAATGTGAAGAAAAGGGAACTCTTGTGCACTGTTGGTGGGAATGTAAATGGGTGCAGCCACTATGGAAAACAGTATGGAATTTTCTCAAAAAATTAAAAATAGAACTACCTTATGATCCAGGATTTCTACCTCTGGGTATTTATCCAAAGAAAACAAAAACACTAACTTGAAAAGATTTATGCATCTGCATGTTCACTGCAGCATGATTTACAATAGTCAAGATATGGAAACAACCTAAGTGTCCATCAACGGATGAATGGATAAAGAAGATGTGATATATGTGTATATGTATACATACACACAATGGAATATTATTCAGCCATAAAAAAGAAGGCAACCTTGCCATTTACAAGAGCATGGATGAATCTTGGAGGCATTATGCTCAGTGAAATAGTCAGACAGAGAAAGGCAAATACTATGTGTTCTCAATTATATGTGGAACCTAAAAAACAAACAAAACCAAGCTCATAGATAGAGAGAACAGACTGGTGGTTGCCAGAGGTGACAGGAGTTGGGATGAATGAGGGTGAAGAGGGTCAAAAAGTACAAACTTCCAGTTATAAAATAAATATGTCACAGGGATGAAATTCACAGCATGGTGATTATAGTTAGTAATACTGTATCGCATATGTAAAAGTTGCTAAGAGTAAATCTTAAAAGTTTTCATCACAAGAAAAAAATTTTTTTGTAATTACGTGTGGTGACAGATGTTAATTAGACCTATGGTGGTGATCATTTCACAATGTATACACATATCAAATCATTATGTTGTACACCTGAAACTAATGTAATATGTCAATTTTATCTCAAAAAAAAATAAGAACTGGGAAACATGACACAGCTGTCACCTACCACTACCACTATTACCACTATCACTCATGGTAGCAAAAAAGAATTCTGCTTTGGACTTCTCTGTTTGAGGGCAGGGTGGTGGGAGGGATGAGGACTTGAGCTTTTACGCATTTAAATCCTGGAAATTTTGCCTGAGCAAATCTTGATGAAAGTTTCAATTGTAAAGAAAGCAAACGTACAAGGTGGAGGACAAGGAGCCACTGGCTGGATGAATGGCTGAGGCTCGGTGGCTGCTCAGAGAGCACAGCACATGATTCAAACCCTTGGAGGAGTGGCTTCTCCTTTCTGGAAGCACGTCCTAGGCTTGGCATTGGTTGGGGGCTCTCTGAGAGTGACACGTTCTGCACACCTGGCTGTGTCTGTGGCTCAGCACCGGTTCTTAGCCATGAATAAAACTGCTTGCTCTCTTAAGGTGTTTTGCAGAGTTGCCCATCAGAGCCCACGCGCTGACCATGCGTCTCCAGGTGGTGTGACTTCAGCTCAGAGGAGCCTGGAGCACTGGCGGATCTCTATGAACTGGCTTGTTCCAACAACTGCTCCTTGTCTTGAAGACCATTGGCAGATCTTGGTGAGTTTACTTTTAGTAGCATCAGGGACTAAGGCCAGTTAAAAAAGACTCTGAATGTAAGTAGATACAACCTTTTGGGAAATAATTAGGCAATAGCTAACAACAACCATAAAAAACATTCATATCCTTTGTAGAAGTAGTTTTACTTCTAAGAATTTATCATAAGAAAATAAATGTTTACATTTCAGGACATATTCATTCTAGTGTTGCTTATAATTGCAAAAAATTGAAACAGCCCAGTTGTCTAATAATTGGAGGTTGGTTAAATATATTATGGTAAATTCATCTGATAGAATGTTCTAGTCAAAGACCTGGGAAACACTCACCATATAGTTTTTAAAACCATATAAAAAACAATATATACAGCATAATTGTGACTTCACAAGGAAATATATGTGCGTCAAAAAAGACAACACATATATTACTAAATACAAACAGGCTTCTGAGTGATGGGATTATGGGTAATTTTTATGCTTTTCTGTATACCCCAATTTTTCTATAGTGAACATATATACCATTTGTAGTCAATAAAATAATGCTATTTAAAAACGGCTCCACTCATATGCTGGCTTTAAGTCATCATTCCTAGGAAAGAATCTGGCCTTTCTGGGGCTAGCGCTGACATACCCAAAGTTGGAAGTGGTAAAAAGAGCACCGGGGAACTGGAAGAGAGAGGAGGGAAAGTGGTTGGAAGGTAGAAGCCAGGGTCTGGGGGTTTTGCAGTGCAGCTCTGTGGGGAGAGTAGGAGCAAAAAGGAGCTGAATCAAAGTTCTCTGTGGGGAAGTGAGGCCACTTCTTGCCTGGGAGGAAGGGAATGTCAGCATGTTCTGCCAGGAGCTGCTCTGCTCCGACATGGGGTTATTGTGAGTGTGGCAAAAACTCAACAACCCTGTGTACTGAGGAATGACGTCAAGAGGTGCCCTGTGAGGTGCTATAGGAAGCAGCCGCTGAAGGCACAGGATTGCTTCAGTTTCTTCAGGTGCCCCTGCAGTGACTGTTGTCCAGGGAGATAGGCTTTTGGTCTTCTCACAATCTAGGCCCCACTCCCCTGGACCAAAATGGAACCACCTGTGGACCTGTTGCGACCTGGTTGGTCAACCACCAGTGATCCTGATGTCCCTACTTAGCCTGTTACCCCAAGGCCAGCCCAATTTGTGAGAGGTTACGTGCCAGGAAGAAGGTAACAGTGATAATATTTGTATGGCACTTTACAGTTTACAAATAATTTCTGTGATGGTTAGGTTGAGGAGCTGTCAACATTCCTTTCAGACAACACACATTTACAATCTGAGAATAGCCATGCTGGGGGCTTTCTGTTTCCTCAACTGTAATTCCACCTGTGACACTCTCCGCTGCTTTCTGGTGGCTGGGATTATCTGCAGAAAAGACAGATGGATGCCTGTCTTCCAGCTGCTACAAAATGGAGGGAAAATCACTGGGATTAGCGAAGAATTGACTGCCCCTTTATAACGAATCTAGGAAGTGCTAACAAATAATTAGTATTGATGAATAACCTCATAGATTCAGTTAGGTTAACAGTAGGAAACCGGAAGAGAGAATCGCCAGTTTAGTGAAGACTTGCCAAAGACAGGTACAATGGATGCTTTTCAGACAGACTCAGTCCCTGGGTGGTAATCACCTGGTAGAGTTCTCATTTGAAAATCAGTGTTTTTGGAAGCTACATGAGTTAGGGCTATGCAGTTCAACTTCTGACCCAGCACAGCATCCCTAAAGCCTAGCAGCCAGCCTCTGTTGAATACCCCCTGTGATGGGGACCTTGCTACCTCTCTAGGAGAACATTCCATGTTTGCGTAGATATGGTTTTTAGAAAGTATGTCCACAGGACTGCAGTGTGAGGGTCATAAAAGAGCTTTGAGTTGAAGGGAATATGGCTCAGTTTTAGAGGTGGAGGGCATATAGCTATAAGGATGCTATATGGGATAACTATATCCAATTTTAGAATGATTTATTATTTTTCTGATAAATGCTACGTGGAAGATACAGAGATGCTTGCATGGTCTTGTTAGGGAGAGTGGTGCTGGGTAATAATATTGGTCTGGTACGTCGTTCATTATTTTGTGGCTAAAACTAGAAGCAAGCCCTCCTCCTCCTCATTGACTTCTGTTAGCCTGCCAAACAAAGCTTTAATTACAGGACGTATATGCACCTCAGCTGCCCTATTAGATGGGATTTGCCCTCAAGGAACTGACAATCATAATCTAGACTTGGTTGGTAGCAGACTCAGGAAGGCTACGTGGGAAGCCCAGTGGAATTACAGGTTCATTAATTTGGTTTGTTAGTTATTGACTATTTTATGAATATTATGTGTGTCTCCAATTGGACTGCATATTCCCTCAGGGCAGGAATTGTTTCTTATACTTGACTGTAGTTTCAACACTAAGCACACACGGTACATCACCAGTATGTGCTCAATAATTATTTGTAGAAACCGTGTTGTAGGTAGCACACTGAAGAGGTGCTGAAGAATTAATACAATAACAATGACCATAAAACTATTGGTTTTATGCTAATAAAACAACATAATTTAAAGAGTGCACTGCATTTATTCAACCCCATAAATTATAGCCCCTTAACATATGTAAAATTTTCGTATTTTTAAAGTGCTTTAAAAGATATTTATTTTTTAGCAAGTGAAAAATAGTGTTCTTTAAAAGACATTTAATTTTTAGTGAAAAACAATATTACTAAAAGCATATAACAATTTGTTCATCGTCTTCAAGAAATGGGATTTTTGTATAAAATATGTGTGTAGCACTGAATGCCAAAAGGATGGGTATATGTGGTTGGAATTCAAAATTAGATTTGCTGTCAAACCCATCTGGATGGTGTCTTAAGTCAAGAGTGATCTTGAGTGGGGAGAGGGAGGTGTGTTGGGTAATCGGTGCTTTCAAAGGTCAATTTCCTCGCTGTGTAATAGGTTTGAGTTAGTGGTCAGGACAGCCATTCAGACTGACAGTCCCCTGGACTTCCACGGCTTCAGTGACAGGGACAGGAATGTGGTTGACTTGAACATTCTTTACACAGCCAAAAAATGATTTCCATACAGGGAGCTTCAGGGTCTGTAAATTGGCTGAAAGAGAAAAGGAGAGGCATTCACTGGAATGATTCGTACTGTCAAATGAGTGCACCCTGTGTTTTAACAGTCTTATCAGAGCTAAAGGGACCTAGGGTCTCAGCCCGCCCAGTCACCTCCTCCCTTCAAGCAGGCACCCAACACACCACCTGCTGTGATAAATCAGCAGCAAAGCTACTCTTCAAGTTCTTCAAAGAAGGAGATTCCAGGGCCCAAATCAATAGACAATAACTCTGAACTCTAGTGCTTTATATGGGTCGCAGAAGACCTATAACGTTAACAAGCAAGGGACATAAAGGGACATAAGGAGAGACATAAAACAAGGAAGAATGACAAGGCTCTTTCCAGGCACAATTCCAGTCTTGAACTTGACTCCATCTCAGCCTGCCTGTTCTGGCCTCACAAAGCTTAATATCTCCTCAGTAAAATTAAACGCTTGCAGGGGAGAGACCAGCTTCTCAGCCCTGTCCTGATTCTTTACTGGTATCAGGCTGTGAGGATAACGCAGACTCTTAAGGGAAACCTATCAATTATAGGCTTGGGACAAGAGGAAGCAGCAGTCACGTGGCCTGGGCTGCTCTGAAATGTGCCCTTTGCTGGCAAGTGAGTTTCCCCACATGCTGGAGCAAAGGGCCTCCCTATCTGCACCATCCAGCCAACGGCTGCCCTGCTCATAACCCACGGGCTGGGGCGTCACATCTGTTGAGTTAAGATGGGAATGTTAACAGTTCACATGGGGCAACATGGGTGTAGAAGTCAGGGCAAGAGTTACCTGGGACACCTCCAATGTGCAGTGGCTCCCGAGCGCTAGCAGGTGGGAAGGGGAGCTGTCCAGCTGTGTAGCTATTTTCTGTGTCCAGTTCCAGGTGAAGGATGTGTTTTTTTATGGTGACTGGAAAGAAAGGAAGCTGGTCAGGCCTATTACCCGAGGAGAGCCCTGCCCACTGTATAATGTCTATACTAGTGTGTCACCACTGGCTTTGTTTAAACTCATTCTAATTGGACCCATGGGAGCGCTGTTGGCAGGAATGTGGTCAACCTAGACATAAATTCGCCCAACTTCTGAACACCAAGTGGTGTTCAGGGGCTCCCACACACGTTACAGAACTTAATCCCTAAAATCAACTTGTGAGGAAGATATTATCTCTTCCATTTCCCACGTAAGAGACTGACTCTCAATCACTGAGAAGCTTGACAAGATGGCTTGGTGGTGAGGTTCAGTGAGTTGGGATTCGAGCTCTGGTCCCCTGCCTCCAGCAGCCATGCTTATTTCACGTGATCTCAGCTTCTTTCCAAGAAGACACTACTGAGAACTGACTCCAAAGACAGTTGCTTTTGACCCTTGAAACAAAATTTCTCTCATGTTAACAATCTTAGCTAATTGCAATGTAGTAAGCTCTCAAATCAGTCAAGAAAAGGCCACTTTTTACAAAAAGTATTTTAGCCAATACAGGTTAATATATCGCCAAATTAATGTCCATATGTTACTCATACAATGGCAGATTCAATTTGAGAGACTATGCCTGTTTTTCACCAAGTAGTTTGTCTAAGTTATTTGCATTAATATTACATGGTTGTTGAAAAAAAACAACCCAACAATGAACCTTTACCTCACAATAGTAAGAGTAAACACTTACTGAACTCTTACTACATATCAGACACTGCTAACCAAGCACTTCATATGGATTATCCCATTTAATTTTCACAACACTGGGAGGTGTATACTACAGTCACGTGCCACTTTATGACAGGGAATTGTTCTGAGAAATGCATTGTTAGTCGATGTCATTATTGTGCAAACATGATAGACTGTACTTATACAAACCTAGATGGTGTAGCTTACTACACACCTAGGCTATATGGTACTAATCTTATGGGACCACCTTCATATATGCAGTTGACCAAAATGTTGTTATAGGGTGCATAATTGTATTTTTATCTCCATTATGCAGATGAGGAAACTGAAGATAAAGAACAACCAAGTAGCTTGCCCACGGTCACACAGGTAGGGGCTAGGACTGAGATTTCAAAAAGACTGCTGTTCTTTTTGACTTCAGAGCCAAAATCGAAATCACAATGTTTTACTACCTTGAAAATAAACATAGCTTATCAGTTGGCTGGCCTCCAAACAAAAACCGTCTCAGTATGTTATGGAGAACTGGAGGCAGCAGCCATGAATTACGTAAATACACTTGGGGCTGGGAATGGACACATTCTCACCATGTTAAGCTGGTGGGCTGACCCTGGTCAGACTCTAATGGATCGATGGACTGAGGCTGCATTTGGGATATTCAAGTCCAGATAAAAAGGGAGACCATTTCAGTGTGTGAAAAATAGGCTACTGGATGTCATACCTGCCACTCTGTGCCACTGTCCGTCACACAGAGAACGCTTTGGTGTGACCGATGTCAAGATCCCACCTGCCTCACTGTCCACGGAGGCCGTGACCTGGAAAACACATGCATTTTCCTATTTCCTTCAGAAAGGCAGGTGGAGCCAACTTCTCTGGCCAACCTCCCCTCCCAACACTTGCCACCCCGACAGCCCAGAAGCACTTTAGATATAGGTCACCGTTCCAGCACCAGGTGATCACAGGGGCCCAAGGCTTTGCAAGAATCTCTCTGCTGCATCCCTTCCAGGCAAGCAGGCTACAAACCCAGGGCCCTGCCTGAGGTTGCTGCCAGTGGCAATGAGCCCTTCCCTCCCAATCTGAGCTCTGCCTCTGTCAGGCCCCACTGAAAGGTGACCATTAGCATCGAGGAGCCTTTTTCGCTGTTAATATGTGACAGTAGCTCTGTTCAGAGGGACATGTGAAATTTGGAGGGCAAAAATACTGGCTGAGGCATTCATGAATTCCATGAATGCATGACTTATAGAGGGATTCTTGTCCAAGGAACTCAACAAGCCAACTGATGGCGCTGGTCCTGGGCACATGTCAGGAGGTAGGCACTCAATGTGCTATAGCGTAGAATCTCGCATTCCCACTCTCTGGGCCAGGATTCCCCAAGGGCTGAATCAAGGTGAATAAACTTGAGGACTAAACTAAGTGTGTTTATAAACAATTTACATTTAATTTGCATATAGCAGGCAGTACAGCCTATTCTCAGGCAATTTTTGGACTAAACAATGTCACTGCTGCTGTGAAGGGCGTCAGGTCTTGATTCAGAGTTCTGCGATAATTTTCCATCCAGCAGCTCTCCCTGGAAACCCTCCCTAACCCCTCCCCAAGGCGGAGCCGCAGGCAAGCAGACAGTTGCTTTCTTCTCTGGCCTACCAGAGGTCCGCTCAGACTTAACGGCTGCAACTCCACTAAAAAGTGTTCTGGGAGTTTGGACAGTTTTATTTTCTTCTGAAATTTTTTTCACCTCACATTTAATAAACGGTGGAAGGATGAAGGTGAAAGAAAACGGCACACTACCAATCTTTGCTTCGAGGCCTAAACTAAGAGAAGCTTCCTGAAAGAATTTGGTTTTAAAGAGATTTTTTGAGAAGGAAAGAGATATAACTAGGTGGTGAAAATAAGATATTGACCAGACCTGTGAGTAATGAGAAGGATGAAGCAGAAGAAACAGACACTGAAGGAGTCCAGGAAAAGCCAAAGCAAGCTGGTATGGAGACCTGGTAGCCAGCTTGGCTGCAGGGACCAGAAAGGCTGGTGAGCTGTGTAGGGAGGATAAGAGGATTCTGACACTGATTCAGTAGATACAGGGCCATGGGCATGGGTGCGACATGCTGTAGACAGCTGGTGAGAAAACACATTCCATGACATCTGGTAGTGCCCTTATGAATAAAAGTAGAGATGTGACAAAAGTAAAGGGGAGGAGAGAACAAGGAACATCTATTGAGTATATGGCAGTTTCTATAATCTTGACAAAAGCTCTAAGATATAAGAATTATTATCCACATTTTAAAGATAAGGAAACTGAGTCTGAAAGAGGTTAAGAAACTTCCCTAGGGCCATATAATTAAGTGGTGGGGCTGGAAGTCAGCCCAGCTTGTTTGAGGTTTCTGATTTTAAAGATGAAGAACAGAAAACATGATGACAAAATTACTCGCTGAAGGAAAATGCTAAGTTAGTCCTGAAGTCAGGTCTCTTAAATAAATGATTGGGTTCCACTCTCCACCGTGACTTCACCTACTGTGGTCTCCGGAGATGGAAGCTGGTTCTAACGCAAAGCCATATACCCTTCCCATGTCACCAGACTGCTACGCACCTTTCCTGCCTCCATATAAACACATAAGTGCTTCCCACGTTGACTTCCGATGTGTATTAGGATTCCAGTGAGACTTCTTGGGCGAATGCTGAAAACAAGTTTGAATTCTGGCCCCAACAACACGGAGTTAGCTTCCAAAAGGAAAAAAAAAAGTTAAAACATCATAATTTAAGGAAAAGGATGGAGTTCTTCAGACTCAAAGACATAAACTCTTCCAAACTGCACCTTACCTAGGATGATGTGACCTCCTTCTTGGGAGAAATAAATGCCTTTCTCCAAAGAGCCATGTGAGCAGGGGGACACCCCAAAGCTTACAGAAGGGGTAGCCAGGGGTTTCGAATCCAACTGAAGGTTCCTCAGGCAGCCCACAAAGGTGCTTTGGGGGAGGCTCTGCAACCAAGCAGAAGAGAAAGCAAACTTCATTACCCACAACTTCCAGAAGTACACAGGCAGCCAAGGTTAAGGGCAGGGCCAGTTGTCTGCAAAAGGGGGAAGGTGGGGGGGTTTAACTTTCCTGCTTTAAAGAGTCAGGTGGGCCTGACTGTTCCATTTGGCTCCCTGCCCATAGTG
The DNA here is from genome assembly GCF_037783145.1 of Equus przewalskii. NCBI lineage: Eukaryota > Metazoa > Chordata > Mammalia > Perissodactyla > Equidae > Equus > Equus przewalskii. Next base: position 47,322,963 of record NC_091837.1, on the reverse strand, counting down.
CCAAGAAAAACCTGGATGCCAGGGTCTGGTGGGTGACTGAAGGTTGAAGGTGCCACGAAATGAAGTGGTGTGTGTGCAGAGGGCAGGGGCAGCGGAGGTCGCTAGCTAGAGCTGGAACAAGAACAGGGAGGGTGACCTGACCCTGGGACACACAGACAGAGCTGCAAGAGGAGGAAATTTCCACCTGACAGTTCACAGATCTCACTGTCTCTTTGCAGGTACAAACCACTTCTTAGGGCTTCATGAGCCCATATGATTGCTTAATGCAGGGCAGCTGACTGAAAAAAGAGGCCAAAACATTCCAAAAATAATAAAGTGTAAAAAAGTTCCCTACATTGTTGGGCTTCTGCACCACCAACAAATCACGAACGCCTTAGAGTTAAAATAAGATGCAACGCGCAGCATTGGTGAGCTTGCATGGAGCCCCATGCCCGCCTGGAGCTGGCCTGGAACAGAGCTCCTCACCTGGGGACCTGGGATGTGCTTCTGGGGTTCTGTGACCCCTTAAACTACACACCAGATGTTCTCTGTATGTGCATTTTCCTGGGGAGAAAGACAGCAACCTTCACGAAATTTTCAAAAAAGTTAGAGAATCACTGAATAAAATTCCTAAACCCCCTTCTAGAATCAATGCTTTTAGGACCTGGAATCCTATACAACAGATGCAAGATAGGATAATTTTAAGAGAACACGGTGATACCAGAGATGCATGGGGTGTCACTGTCAACAATAAACTACCCACTGGGCTCCCTACGAAATTACTAGTTTCTGAAGATTTGTATCTTATACAATGAAGAGCCTGCATGTGAAGTCAAGCTCAGACTCTCCAGGATAGGCCATAACTTAACAGTGAATCCCTGAAGGCTGACTCAGGTTCCAGAATTCAGAGGCAGACACTGTTTGATGGATGTCATCTGCCCTCTGAAAGGATATGAAGGAAGGTAATCCAATGGTTTGCACCCTCAGGTCGAAGAAAGGCTGCAAAAAGAACCTTGGCTTGTAAGAATGTCGTAGATGGGGGTGCTATGGATTATCCCAGATATCAGGATGCGGAGTGTGGTTTATCCAAAAGAACATCCAAATTGTGCCCTTGAATGGCTACCCCATCCTGTGGTTTCTCTGAGAGGGAAATAGGTGCAGAGCTTGCAGAAAAGTTAACATTAACATTGAAGATCCTCCTTAGCAATTAATGTTATACACTATATATGTATTATATATTAAATATGCTATATTACGCCATATGTTATTTATGACATATATATGCCATATATGTGTATATGTATGTATATGTACATATGTACGTGTATGTACATATATATGTATGTATATATGTATATATATGTACTATACGCATACGTATACGTATATATGTATATATGTGTGTATATATATATGTATATATGTATGTACAAAAGGTATTATATATAATAAAGCAAAACAATACTTTATGACTTGCTGGAGTTTTGGCCCAAACCCCAATGCAAAACTTGAGGGAGCCAGGCTGAGACCTGTGGAAACACCATGGCCTGGGCCAGGTCAGCCTGACTGCCTCCAATCCATGCTGGGGAAATGACCTGCTTTAATTGTGTCCATTTCCAGGCCCAGCTTTGAGTCTTGGCCCTTCCTCCCCTGTGGCAAGCAAACATCATGCCAGAATGGGCCACCAGCTGCCAACAAATAGGCAAGAAGGCCGAGCATCCGGCAGAGCATTTAGGGGGAGGGCAGTTCCTAGGCCTGAGCTGCTGACAGGACCATCCACACTGTGGGAGCAAAAGGCAAATCTGGGAGAACAAAGACAGGTGGGTGGGGCGGCCCCGAGGAACTCAGGCCTGATGAGCGCCCTGGCAGTGTGAGAGGAGACACTGACCTGGGGAGGGCACTCACAGAGCTCACCCTGCAGCCGTGGCCGCATCAGAGCCTTTGAACTTGACGAATCCAGTTATGCACCCCTCCTTCTTGGAGACAGATGGACTTGTGACTTCCCCTTAGCCCAAAGTTTCCCCAAATTTGGTTCTTGAGATAATTTTATTTCAGACACTGAATAACATGAAAACGTATATTCAGTTATTAAGTTCGTCCTTTTCCATTTCTCTTTCTAGCCTTCTGATTAGGGCAAGGAACAAATTTTAGCTTTGTGCTAATACGTCTCAAACATCTCTTATAATTATATGAGATATAACTGATCACTTGTCAAGCTCCCCTTTCTCCAAATGAAGGGAGTACAGGCCACACTATCTAGCTAGACTTTATTAACACTTTTATTTTCACGCATTTATTTTTATGGTTACCTACTCTTTATGGCAAAGGATATTGGGATTCTGTTTATGACAGAGAGAAAAAGATCTTTTAAAAACAAATTTAAATTAAATAGTGAGTTGACTGGGGGCAAAGTATTAAGTAAATGTTTTACCTGGGTATGGCAAATGCGGTGAAGGCAGCATAAATCACCAAAGTTTGGAAAACTTTATCTTAATCAAAAATCTCTGTCTATAATCCAAAACCTATGTTTTGGCATTCTCCGGAGGAGAAACTAAGAGATTCACGTTTGTAAAGCCATGGAGAGGCCCCAGATTCACTCCTTCAGGGCCTGGGACTCAAAAGGAAGGGATGGCATGGGGAATGGGCACGTTCTCTGTGGGCTTATGAACATTAGGTATTCAGAAAAAATCATTTGAAGTATTTGGAGATCTTTGAGTATCCTGAATATTGAGATTCTTTAATAATCACTTAAAGTCTTTTGAGATGACATTATAGGTGAATTATTGCCATCTACAGCTCTGAGTCATAACTCTTTACCTTTGACTTCTCTGAGGGAGGTGACCCCAGGTACACTGGCACTCTGAGGCTGACGGTGAAACTTCTGGGCCAGCTCCCCTCCCGGGCCCTCAGACCATCCACAACCAAGCGCGCCTTTTCTCCATCTTGCCCAAAGGCCACCTTAAGAGTAGAGAAAATAAGTTAATCATATTTTTACACTTTTTTTTTTTTGAGGAAGATTAGCCCAGAGCTACCTACTGCCAATCCTCTTCTTTTTGCTGAGGAAGACTGGCCCTGAGCTAACATCCATGCCCATCTTCCTCTACTTTATACATGGGACGCCTACCACTGCATGGCTTTTGTCAATCGGTGCCATGTTTGCACCCAGGATCTGAACTGGCGAACACCAGGCCGCCGAGAAGCGGAACGTGTGAACTTAACCGCTGCGCCACTGGGCTGGCCTTGTATTTTTACCTTTGACCACTGGTGCTGTATTTTATTAGTGGTCACGGGAAATTTTAAAAAAATGCTTTTCTGTGCCTTCACGTACCTTTAAAAAATCAGAGTTTCGCCCTAGTACTGTCATCATCATCACTCGGTGAGATTAGGTTAGATATTGAACAGAGTGAACGGAATAAGTAAGCTAAACAAAGGTTGCTTAAAAGTGAACTAATAAAAAAAATCATTGATCTGAAAACTTATACAAAAGACAAACAACGGAAGAGCCAAAGGATCACAAATAAACACACACCCATGCGGCAAAGGGAAAGGCATAGTCTGCACAGAGCTAAGCGTGGGGGAGCCACGCGCTCCCCTGAGCAGGGCTCCTGGAGCAAGGGGCCAGCGGCTACTTCTCTTCTAATAAGAGAAGGAAGCGTGTTAAACTCTTTGCTACAAGTCAGGATCCCTGGACTCTAGGGTGGACTCCGCCATCTCACGGCTATGAGACTGTCACTAATGACTCCCCAGTCTGTACACCCAGCTGTGACCTGTAGCTTCTGCTGCCTCCTGACATGTGGCCAGAAGGTCTGAGGGACAACACAAGCCTCCAACGTTCACGGCAGGACTCCTGCTCTCCCCAGCTCTACACTGCTCCCTCGCCGGTCACACCCGCCTCCTCCCTGTCTTCTCCATCTTAGCACTGGTCCCACTATTGACCCAGCTGCTGGTCCAAAATCACGGGGCTCCATATTGACTCCTCTCTTTCCCACTCGACATGCAATCCATCAGCAAGCCGTCTTGATTCTGCCTTCAGAACACATCCGGATGGTCTACTTCTCTCCAGCCCTCACAGCCTCTCAAAGCAAAGGCCCCCCCTATTCTACTTTGCCCCCCTTTTAGTCTCTTCTGCTAAAGAGAGTTTTAAAAATATAATTCTGTTCATGTCAATCTCCTTTGAAGGTTCTCTAAAAGCATCGGAGATACTCAGAATAAAATCTAAAATCCGCACCTTGGCTTTCGAAGCTCAAATGATTTGGACCCTGCCTCACTCTTGAAGCCCATTTCTTATTCTTCCTGTTCTGTGTACTCAGCTAATTCCTACCTCGGGGTCTTTGTATCTGCTGTTACCTCTGCCTGGAACACTCTCCCTATAACTTCATACGATTGTCACCTCCCAGAGGAGGGCTTCATTCACTACCCTATCTAGAATAGTCTCTCTTCTCCCTCCATTACTTCCTTACCTGGCTTTAGTGTTGTCTCAAAGCACTTATGAGTGTCCAACATTATCTTGGGGATTTTTTGTTTATATGCTCCAGGATGGCAGCTCATTAAATATCTGCTGAGTGACTACGTGAGTGCAACTTGTGAAGTCACAAGTTTTCTGTGTTCCAGTTCCCTCATCAGGAAAAAAAAAAATAGGTCCCTTCTTGCCTTAAAGTGTATTTCTTTAAGTCTGGGATGCCTTCAGGCAAGAGCTGGGATGCTAGGGATATGAGTCTTTACGCTCATGATATGGAAAAGGCATTGCAGGCTCAGAAAGGGGCCTGGAGACCTGGAAACTGTCTTGAAGGAGAGAAATGGTCCAGGAAACAGGGGTGGGAGTAGGCAGGAGCAGCGAGGCAGGCCAAGGAGGTGTGGAGGGGACTGGAGAAGCAGTGAGTAAAGCCCATCTTGCATTTAGTGTGACATCCATGCATGGGGTGTGCAGCAGTCTCTGGTGCTGAGACGTTGTGGCGCTCAGTGCCTCCGACCAGCCCAGCTCTCCCAGTGCTTTCGCCTTCACGCCTGGAGGAGTGCCAACACTCTCTCTGCAGCTACTCAACAGTGAATCCTGCACCAACGGGAGGTCGTGATGCAGCCCGTTCTTACCGTGTGCCATTTCCCGTCATTGAACTTCTCTTTGCTTTTGAGCTTTAGTTTTTTCCCTTCTGCTCCCAGTGCAAAGACCAGCCGTCCTTTTGAAAGATAAAGAGCCATAAAGGAGTTCCTAGTGCCCGTGTAAAACATGAGCCCTCTGGAAGATGTTGTCTGCACGTCCACAGCAAACCGTGACCTGTGGCGAAAAGAAAGCAGTAGGTAAAGAAGGAAAATAGAAGTTTTTAGTGTTTCTCCAAATCTCTGAAACTGAGAGAGGTGAGAAGGAAATCCCCAAACCCCCATTATTTAAATGAATATACTAAAGCATATAGTGACTAAATGACCCATCTCTTTGGGAATTTTTAAAAGCCATTATAGGGGCCGGCCCAGAGGCACAGTAGTTAAATTCGCACGTTCTGCCTCTTGGCGGCCCGGGGTTCGCCTGTTTGGATCCCGGGTGTGAATATGGCATCGCTTGGCACGCCATGCTGTGATAGGCGTCCCACAAATAAAGTAGAGGAAGATGGGCACGGATGTTAGCTCAGGGCCAGTCTTCCTTAGCAAAAAGAGGAGGATTGGCAGTAGTTAACTCAGGGCTAATCTTCCTCAAAAAAAAAAAAGCCATTATATTGCAGTGTTAAAAGTTTTGTTGTATATTTTCTTGCCGTGCTGGGAAATAAGAGGAAGTTCCATACCAAACTGAGCTAGTGATGTAAGTCCAAGCCCATGACAAAAAAGAAGCCTTACTTAAAAAAAAAATCTACATTTAAAAAATTATGGTAAAATACACGTGACATAAAATTTACCAACTTAACCATTTTTTTAAGATTAGCACCTGAGCTAACATCTGTTGCCAATCTTCTTTTTTTTCTTCTTCTCCCCAAAGCCCCTCAGTACATAATTGTATATTCTAGTTCTAGATCCTTCTGGCTCTGGTATGTGGGACGCTGCCTCAGCACAGCTTGACAAGTGGTGCCATGTCCGCGCCCAGGATCTGAACCGGTGAAACCCTGGGTCGCCAAAGTGGAGCGCGTGAACTTAACCACTCCACCACGGGCCGGCCCCTCATCTTAATCATTTTTAAGTGTACAATTCAGTGGTGTTAAGCACGTTCATATTGTTGTGTAACCAACCTCCAGAACTCTTTTCATCTTGCAAAAGTGAAACTCTGTACCCATTAAATAACGACTCCCATTCCCCTCCCCCCAGGCCCTGGCAACCACTATTCTACTTCCTGTCTATCTGAATTTTACTCCTCTAGGTACCTGCTATGAGAGGACTCATACAATGTTTGTCTTTTTGTGACTGGCTTGTTTCACTTAGCAGCCTATACTTTTTAAACCCAGTGAATATGCATTCTGGATGCATTTTGTATACAAGCAAGAAGGGAGTTGTGAGAGGTCGGGGACAACTAGAATAACAAGGATTTGATTTTAGCATCAGGTGAGCATTTTCTTTCTCTAAGACATATTTAACACAGAGGCACAGAAGAACAGATCTGCCTTCTCCCACCCACTACTGTGTTTCTTGGACCTTAATACCCCACCTATGATGGAATATGAGCTAAGTGAGTATCATGCAGTAAAAGCAGAGAATGAAAGTTAACATTCAGTTGCATGGTGGTTACAGATCATATGCATATCTAGCTAAGCAAGCTTTACTCTCGATGAAAACTCACATTTATCATTCGTTCATCCATCCATCCATTTATTCATTCATTCAACAAATATTTAATGAGTGTCTAGTATGTATAAGGCACTGTGGTGGGCAGTGGGAATGCAGTGATGGAGGTTTCCTTCCTTGAGTTGTTCACGGTGTGTGGATGCACTGAGGGGGTGCCTAAAAGTGCAGTGGGAGGAGGTGGTGGGAGATACAGGTATCAGCAGGCTGTTGTGGACCCACTCCCTGCGGTTTATGTCTAAGCGCACACCAGACAGAGGGCAAGAATTGGGTCTTTCCTGCTTAACGCTGTATCCCCAGAGCCTGGTACACAGTACGCACTCAAAAAACAGTTACTGAATTGAATTAGATGGTAAATGGAAAATCTGGAGGTAGAATCAGGAAGTGGAAGAAAAAAAATTACACTGTTACTTCTCTTTGCTTTTTAATACTGTGAAGCTGAGAAAAAACTGAGATGCTCTTTACTTCTTCAGATGAGCAAGTTTTCTTGAGGGTAACATTCTTCAAAATGAAAAAGAAATCTCTATTTGTTCAATTAAACCAAGCAGATGGTGACACCACTCAATATTTCTCTCGTGTATCTGCGTATCGTGTGGAGGTCTGGAGAACGAGGGTTAGCAATTGAAGGAGGATATTAGGACTTGCTACAGAATTAAAGCACTTTACATATGTGAGTGTGGTTATCAGACTTGACATCTGCTTTCCAGAACTATTTCTTAAAGCAGCTTTCTTTCAGAAAAGACTAACACCCAAAAAAGACGGCAGTAGGTTCCAATCCCAGCATATGAAACTGTAGCTACAACTCCTCACTGCTGGAAGACAGGACAGCAAGACAGAGAGCTAAGCAGCATTTTTATACATTCACCAAAAGGTTAAAATAGTGGTACAGTGTTTTAAAGAAGAGGAAAAATTGCTAGAATATAAATCAGAATGAGAACAATAGAATAGTCCAAATCTTGCAACATCCTGAAAATACACTCTGATTGCAACAATCCTTGGGAGTAAAATAATTAAAAAATTATTCACTGATGATTATTTTTTTCACTTTCCCTTTAAAAATGTTACTTTTTCCATTTATTACACATAATTTAGCATTGGATGGGAAGGTGCTGGGGTTGAATCATCAGAAGAAGCCAGATAACTCACCACACTGAATGTGCTCAGAGAAAGGGGCTGCAGAGGGAGGTCGAGGGCAGGACTGGTGGAGAAGCTGCAGGACCAGGAAAACGGGAGGGAGAGGAGGCTGGAAGAGGGCAGTCCAGGGAGCATCTACAGGGCGATTGCTGTCACTAACGTCAGCTTAACCAAGAGAGCGGTGACCAGCAGTGGGGTCTCCCTGCCAAGAGGTAGCCCTGGGACGGGCTGATAACTGAAGGGACACCACTTCTGCCACCTGCCTTAGTCTCCCACTAGCACAGTTTTGGCAAATCAGGGATCCCAAGACTTTCCATGCGGCCCCTGGAGACCTGGAGCTGCTGGCATCGGCATTCTTCTTCAGAACTGGGCCCCTCCCCTTTCCGCCTTCACATCAGCCTGTGAATCATGCACTTGGCTTACTGAGTGGGTGTCCAAAGGCCAGCTCATAAGCTATTACCTGTCTTCCATGCAAGGAAAGCATTGTTAACTCCATTTAAGTGATGAGAAAATTGAGGTTGGAAGAGAGGTAGTAATTTGTGAAAACAGGTGAGACAGCATAATTGTGCCAAGTTTATGGAGAGACAGCTTAGGCTCAGAAACGTTGAATAACAGCTGGTGATGGCCATGGAGCTGCGGCTCAGAGCTCCCTTCAGGACAGCTGCAGTGGCACACGGGTGACTCCCAGCTGAGGTCTGAGCTCAGCAGCAGAGCTAGAGTCAGGCCATTCATGCCCAACACTGGACTCTTCGAAGGGGAGATCTTTCCTTGCAGACGCCCCACCCAGAGCTGCACTGCCGTCTGACGCTCTTCCTACCCAGGCCTCCTTCCTTCCCCTCTCCTTTCATAGGCTTCAGGCCCATGTCTCAGCTGAAGGCTCTCCCTGCCAGCTCCTGCTCCCTCACCCTTTATCTTCCTCAGGAAGAATAAATCTCTTGCATATCTAATTCCATCGTGACATCTGCATCCCCAAGGACCTGAACTGGCAAATGGCTTGAGGTCACACAGCCAGCAAATGGCTGAGTGGGATTGAAAGCTAGGTCTTAAAGCCAGGTCCTTTTGACCCCTGGGCAATTTTCCTTCTGTAGATAAATCATAAAGGAATTTTTGGCACCTTTCTATGTCTCCTTCAAATCACATAAAAATGACAAGTTTTATTTTTCTACTTTTTTCTGACATCCTATCTCTGCTCATTCCCTCCTCCTCTCAAAAAGATGCAACTTGTTAGCACAAAAAGTCCAAATGTATTCCCTAAAAATGATTTATCTGGCACTGAGTCTACCTAAAAGAATGATTTTCCTGTGACTACAGAATGCAGGAGAAGACAGGTGATTTATCATAGAAATAAGCAGCAGCTTGGAAAGAAATATCAGCTGTATTTTTAGAACACTGTCAATTCTAAACCAGAGGCTCACTGGCTGTCCCAGCCTCTGAGTAGCACACGTAACATGTGCACTCCAGCTGTGGGGAGGGAGCGCACTCAGGCAATCACACCCCAAGTCCTGTTCTTCTCACAAGAGTGTCAGTGCCACTTCCCTGAGGGACAGGTGCATTTTGTCATGCCAGCTAGCCTGCCCTGGGGTAGAATCGCAGAGTCAGGTTCTGAGTTGGTGTGGGTGCAGGAAAATTAAATAATACCTGGATTTCAGCAACTCCTGGGGAACTGTGAACAGCAAGTGGCTGGTGGGACTGTCACCAAACCTGAGTGCTCCATGACTTGCCTGGGCCTTGGGAGGTGATGGGCAAGACTGAGCATCTCGCCACCTCTCCTTGCTCCTCGGAGAGGCCACTGGTGTGTCCTGCAATGGCTGCATGGGAGAGAAGCCAAAAATTAGGACAGCTCATTACCAGGGGAAAGAGGGAAGAATATTATCTTGCAGAGCGCCTTGCTCAGTTTTTACTTTTGATCCTCAGAGATGAACTCAATAGAGATGAATTCCTCCCTGGGGGAGGATGCACAGTATTCCCATCCTGCACACCTCTGGTCTCCTTTCAGACCACTGCTGCTCCTGGGACCAGTGGACATCCGGAGCCCCTCACCATCACGGAGGAACCACAGTGTCCCTTGAGAGAGCCAGCGTTTGGCCAGCAGCACGGAGGCCTGCACAGCCAGCCAGTGGCACATGGAGCCTCCAGCCCTCCACTTCCCCTCTGGGCCATTCACTTGGGCTTTTACAGCAGGCCAGTGAAAAAACAGAGTGGGAAACAGAGGTGGGGGGACCACAGCCAGTTCCCACTTTCATCAGAGTTGACCTCCACACAGAAGTCTGTCTTGAGCTGGACGATGCTTTGAATTTTTCAACAGGACTGAGTTTTCATGCAGAAAAATGACCATAACAAATATCAAATGTGACTAGAATAACTGTTGGAAGAAACAGAGACTCCCAGCCCTTCCCCCTTTTTCCTCTGCTGCAGAGTCCAGATTTTTTTTATTTTTTAGGAAGATTAGCCCTGAGCTAACTACTTCCAATACTCCTCTTTTCGTTGAGGAAGACTGGCCCTGAGTTAACATCCATGCCATCTTCCTCTGCTTTATATGTGGGACGCCTACTACAGCATGGCTTTTGCCAAGAGGCGCCATGCCCGCACCCGGGATCCGAACAGGCAAACCCCAAGCTGCCTAGAAGCGGACGCGCGAAATTAACCGCTGCGCCACCCAGCTGGTCCCAGAGCCCAGATTTTGAAGATGTGTCTCCGCCCCTCCCTGGCGGCTCAGGGCTCAGCGGAGATCTCCATCCGTCAAAGGGAAGGGCAGGTATTGACCAAGCTAGAGATTGGGTCAGGAAATGAACACGTGAGGCCCTCTTGGCCAATGAATCTTGAGGGGAAGTAGCAGGGCGGGGCCTCTGAGAAACTTCCCTGCTAACAGAGAAAGGCAGCAGATCGGCGCTTAGGGTGCTCTGCGTGTCCCGTGAGGAAATGAAGCCTGGAACCACGCAGGCTGGAGCTGAGACGACTGTGAGGAAGCAGACGCAGTCCTGATGGGCTAGGGCCAGGCCTCAAGCCCCACCTATCCCCAAACTGTCCGTTCTGTGACACTATAGATTTCCTTACTGTTTAAGCCATTTTTGCAGTTTTCTGGAGCTAGCAGCTAAAGGCTTCCCAACAAATTCATTCCTTCAAGAGCAGGTTTTCCTCTCCAACCCAGTTCTCGGGTCGGATGCTCAGAATGCATGCTCGATACCAGTTATTTAACACATTCTGTGAATACTCATTGCTGAGTGGGGATGTTCAGTCATACCCACCAGAAAGTTAAATGAACTACTTAAAATCCAGCCAAACCTGGATCCTACTGGAGCTTCCCGCCTGGGCCTCACTCTTTCCCTGAAAGATTCTTCTTTGTGTGTCAGTAGCAGTAACATCAAGATGAACAGTTTCAGATACCCTTTGCCACCAACTTTTCCTTTCTTCTCTTAATGGCACCCAGGCCTCACATCTTGGTCATCCTGGACGCCCACCTTCCTTGCCTCTTCCATGCGTTCAGTTTCCATGTCCTCTGTTCATCTCTGTGACAGATTTTGTTTCCACTTCTTCCCTTTCACTCCCAGTCCCTCTGCCCTGAGTCAGGCCCCTGTTTCTCTTGCCTGGACCTTTGTCGTCATTTGCCAGTTTGACTCCTTGTCTCTAGAACTTTCCTAAACCAAACCATCCCACAGGCTGCTCCAAGCTTATTAATCTTTCAACATGGTACTCGTTTCAATGGCTTCATGTTGACTGTAGAAAAATGTCAAAATTACATCAGGCCATCTGAGGCTCACGTGATCTGGCTCAAGCGTGTGATTCTAAGCTTACCTCCCCGAGTATCCATTCTCCACCAAATTGGCCCTGTTCACCAAGCTTTCCAAGCCTATAGAGGCCACGTGATGTGGCTTGAAGAGCACGTTCCTGGGAGGCTACAGCCCTAATCTGAATTCTGATTCTACCATTTACTGACGGGGTGCTCTTAGGCAAGTTTTTGGGTTTTTTTCTTTTAACCTCTCTGACACTCAATTTCCTGACCTGTAAATTTGGCCTTTTGTTTTGCTCTCAGAGGGGTGTGGTGAGAACTGAAAGAGGCAGTATGAAGACTTATGAAGATCAGAAAGAACGTATGCTACGTGTCTTGGACCTAGGAGTTCCACCCACATCCTGCCTCCCAGCTTAGGGCTTCTGCTCACACAGCAATAATTCTTACTTATCTAAATTCACCCCTCCTGTAGACCCAGTTCATCTGTTATCTCCTCTAGGAAAATTCCTGCCACACCGCTCCTGTAGCATGTTTTGTCCCTTTCACTTAGGTTATTAGTGTGTAACAATAATAATAGCTAATATTTATTGTGTGCTTGCCACGTGCCAGGCACCTTCTACGTGTTTTGTGTTTATTACCTCATTTAACCCTCACAACAACACCATGAGATGTTACTATTATATATCCTCATTTAAGTTGCAGGAAATAGACCCACAGGGAGGTGAAATAAAATCACTCACGGTCACCCTCCTAGTAAGTGCTACAGCCCGATGCAAACCCAGGAAGTCTGACTCCACAAAGCTTTGTTGCCTTCTCCCTGCTATTGGGCTTTTGGAGGCAGAAGTAATTTTGTATTCCATCTAACCTGGGGGTTTGCACAGAACAGGGGGAAAATTACATACAGTGTGTCCACTGGTGTCTCCCACATCAATAACCCCAGTCCCACCCTATCTCCTGAGGCCCACTCAGAGACACCTGATGGTCTCCTGTCAGCTTTCTCCACTTGGATGTCTTGCAGGCACCTGTTCACTCAATATGCCACAAACTCCACCCATTCACTTTCCCTCTAAGTACTTGTCCTTTTCCCATCTCCCTGAATGGCATCTCCATCCATCCAATAACTAGATTATATGCCTCAGAATTATATTAACTCCTGCCTCTCCCTTGCCACCCACATTCAATTATTATCTGAGTCCTGTACATTCTATCTTCTAAATAGCTTTGAAACCATTTTCTTCTATCTCCACCATCGCTGTGCTAATTCAGTCTCCCAGTAACTTTCAGCCTTACAATGAAAACATGAATATATGACTTCATTCCTGATAGGGCAGTTCTAAAGGTGTTCTTTTCATAACAGTAAAATGACAACCCTTTATGAAATATATTTCTTCTTAATAGCATAAAATATTTCTTATTATGTACTATCTATGCAACTCCACCAAATCGGTGTGCTGCAGGGAAATATTGGCAGACAGGCAGCATGTGGTTGCTGTTAAGTGGAGAGTGAACAGGAGTGCACTGCTCTGAAGAGGGCACAGGCTCTGGGGTCAGGGTGCCGAGGTTTGAACTGTGACTCCACCTCCATCTGTGGGAGCTTACCTTTCTAAACCCTGGCATCCTTTTCTGTAAGACGTGGCTAGCAAGAGTACTTCTCTCACAAGGTTACTTGCGGATTTAGTCAGAAAATCCACTTAAAGAGCTTAGTGCAACGCCTGGCACACCGGAGGTGCTCAATGTTATCCATTAATCATATTAATTATAACCTCAGACGTGGGGAGGTCACACTGTTGACCTCAGGCAGAGTGAGGAATTCTTTCAGCCCTAACCCTGTTCACTTCATTAGGATGCTTCCACTCCTCCAAACAAGGAAGTTCATTTCCTTTCCACCTCTCTTACTGCAGCATGTTAGAATCACCTGGGAACTTTACAAACGCCTGCCACCTGCACCCACCTCAAGAGCGTCTGACTTAACTGGGTGGGATGCAACCTGAGTGGTGGGATTTTAAAAGCTTCCCATTTGTTTCTAGTATGCAGTCAAGGTGAAGCCACATTGGTCTCAGCAAGGCCTGTGTACATGTGTACATCTTGTCTTAAGAGGCAGGACAGAGGGATGTCTGTGGGGAGGAGAAGGGGCGTGGCCTCTGTATTGGAGGGATAATCATCATACCTGAGTCAAACGAGCAAGACATCAGCTACAGAGACTGAGAAACCTCTGTCAAGGTTCTATTTGTTCTATGACGGCAAAAATTGCCAAATTTTCATCAAGGTACAAAATAAAAGCTAAAAGGAAACCGCTTTGACATTTTGGTGTAATCCTACTGTTGCTGACCCATCAATCCTAGAGGCATTGACCACCACAGGACCAGGTGATCTACACCCCTCCCTCCACCCCACCCATCCCTACATCTACCAGGAGGCAGGATTCTCTTCTGAGAATCTCTGGAAAGAATCAAAACCCACTGTAAGGTTTCAACACTTGCCTGGTTGATAGAGAAAGTCTTGGCTGTGTTAAACCTTGTAGAACCTTTAAGCAACATTAGAAACGGTGGTTCGTATAAACTGCAGCCTCCCAGGGACACCTCTCTCTTCGTGGATTTACTGGCCAAATCCAGGACTGCGGGACTCTGCGATGACCTGGAACGAGGGCAGAAGAGAAAGCTGATGCCAAACTCTGACGCATCCGGGAAGACGCATCGGCAGGAAGAACTTATTTCAAAAATACACATTCTTACTGTCATGGTTTCTGGGTAAACTTTCATCTCCTACCTGTACATTACATCTAGAGGAGGCACTCGGCTCATAGGGGACAAGGATGTGCTGTACCCACCCCTGCATTCCCTGAAAACTCCAGCAGAAGGGCTGGAGAAAGTTTTCTCCCTCCCTGCCTTTTTTTTTTTTTTTTTTGCTGAGGAAGATTCACCCTCAGCTAACATCTGTTGCCAATCCTCCTCTAATTTGTACATGGGTCACTACCACGGCATGGCTGCACAGAGTGGTGTAGGTCTATGCCTGGGAACCGAACCCAGGCCACTGAAGTGGAGTGTGCCAGACTAAACCACTAGGTAATGGGGCTGGCCCCTCTTTTTCTTTTTGAATAGCCAGGATTGTGGCAAAGCCAGAATACTATAGTTCTTTCTTTGGGATGGGTGTCATATAGAAATATGGAAATGAAATACACAGAGAGGAGAAACACAGGCACTTATGATCCTGAATGATGGTGAACATCAGGAGAGTGAGTTTCTGGAAGGATTTATCTTACTGCATTTGAGGAGGAAAGTCTCACAGGTACTCTGCTTTAATTTTATGATTGTTGTCCGAACCTTGATGGACAACAGGAGCCCACAAGCTCCTGACAGGCTGTCTGAGGTTCCTGACCAGTCCTGGGCCCTCCCTCTGCCCTGGGGAGAGTTTCATCTCTTATCTAAAAATGATCATTTTGTATAGAAAGAAAAGAACATTTAAACATTTGCACGCAAGCACCAGGCTCCACTCTCTCTGTGAAAGGTCACATTCGCCACTGTGGGCATTTGGTTTCCTGGCATCGCACCCGTTCGTGCAATTCCTTGGCCTCAAAATCCAGGAAGCACTGATTAAATCTAAGTGCATAATCTTGATTAAAATGAAATAAAATTTCAGGGTGAATATTTTCCAGGGCCATAATCCGAAAGTTAATTTTAATTAGACCTTTTCCAAGGTTATGTGCCAAAGCTGATCCTTTACAAAGGGAGGCTGGGCCCATGCGTTTCTGTTAGTTTGTTTTTAATGTCTGTATCTTGCCCAAGAGGGTGTTTGGCGAGGTGGTGGTACCAGAGCCGTGTGCAGCACAAGGTGAGGAATTCGACTCGGCTAACTGACCAATGATACGCCCTCCCTCGCAGCAGGCCGTTCTCACCGGCCACACACACAGAAAAGGGCACACACCTGTGGACGAAAACGTTGCTGATACAACCCTCAAAATGACTCCCGCCCAAACGCAGGGATTGCTGGGAACCTGAGAAGCCTTGTAGCCTTTGGTTATTTTTCAGAGGCTGGTCATCAATGAGAAGCCGGAGTCTGAAAGAGGAGGAAAGCAAAAAAAGAGTGAGACTGTTGGAATAAAGATTCTCGTCCTGTGGTCAACTTACTGTCTTTGACTCTGACTCGATTTCTTTTACCTAAAATAACTTGTTAAACTAGACTTATTTTTAAAGAGCATTTAACTTTTTTCACGTATTCCTTTTTGCACATAATATTTTTGTTAAAGTATTCTATATGTACAGAAAGTGCACATACGTTAAGTACGCAGCTGAATGAACTTTCGCAATGTGAACAGACCAACAACACCAGCACACAGATAAAGAAGCAGCGCGGACCAGCACCCCAGGAAGCCCGCCGGGCGCTCCCTGTCCATCTCTAGCCTTCCTCCCCCTCCAAGCATAACCACTACCTGAATTCTGATAGAATAGATTAATTTTGCCTGTTTTTGAATTTTGCATAAATGAAATCATAGAGATGAACTCTTTTACGTGTGACTTCTTGTGCTCAGCATTATGTTGTGAGGTTCATCCATGTTGTTGTACACAGTTGTGGCTGTTTCATTCTCATTGCTCCTGTTTCATTATCCCGTTTTGAATGTACCAGATTATTTATCCATGCAACCGATGAATGACTGATTTGTGTAATGAGGAAATTGATACAGAATGAGGAAGAAGGCCAAGTCTTACTAGTAAAATAGTGTCAGCATCAAGGACAAATATTTTACATAAATGATACTAGAAAATTCCATTAAACTAAATAAAGTAAAAATATTTAGAGCTCTGGCAGAAGTGCCAGTCCACTCACCCAGAGGTGTCGCTTATTACAGATACATAATGCAGTAAACCATCCATGTACGTCTGTGGGGATTTAAAAATTGGGCTGCTGCTATCTGTGGTGCTCAGTTCAATGTGCCCATCTTCCAGGGTGACCTGCAGGCTACTTGTCTGAAATCATCACAGAATATACCATTCAATGCAATTAATTTGCATTTAAGGATTATGAATGTATCAGTACGGAATTTATAATCAAAACTATGTATAAAACAGCCAGAATGATTTGACTTAAATGTTTTGACTTTGCTATTTTGATCCAAAGATTATTTTTGAATATTTTGACTCCATGTTTATGAATATAAAAATCTTATGCAAATTATTTCAACATTGGTGAATTTGTCAAAATTATTTTATGGACCTACATTCATAAACCAATTTAATCTCTCCATCAATTATATAAAACAGTTAAACCATTTCTAAGTTTGTCTACTTTCACTTTTATCTTGCTGAAGTTATTTTCATCAGGATCAATTCTTTCTGAATAAATTTTACAATGAAGCCTTGATTTATGAATTTTTTCACATATGCTTATAACAGTGACATCTTCTCTTCAGCCATTATGAATTTTTAATTTTCTGGTCATAATTTCTAGGAAGTTCAACTTTCCAGTGTCAAACTCTACGGATCTAAATTTTGGCAAGATGATTTGATTCTTTCTGTCAATTCTTAATAAAAAAAATAAGTGTAGTTTTAGCAGTTGTCATTTTAAGCTTATTGATTTTTTTCCACCAACTGCAATTTTTGCAGTTTTCAACAAGATGTGATTCTTCAGTGAGCTTTTTTAGTCTGAAACAATTTTTACAGTGTGTGCTTGCAACCATTGTTAGTTTCACTTGCTGCTGACTTTTTTCAGTTGGCAATATTTACTATGACCTAGGTAAAAGACTGCTAATTGATAAGTATTTCTTAGTTGCGGGAAATGTTCCTCAGGTAGTTTTAGGACTCCTGCATTGTCCAAGATTGAACTCATCTGTTGCTAAGCTAATTCTTCCATTTGCTTTTGACCATTTTGTATATGGTGTACTAAGTGTCCCTACGCTTGGCAGAGGAAACAAGTGTTGGGTGTCAAAAGAGCTAGGTCAAAACATCCTGTTTTGATGGAAAAATGATTCTCACAATCTAAATGTTAGCATGTACTTCTTCAGGGCTAGTTTTCAAAACAAGATGTCTAAAGGCTGATGAGCAAAGATGTCAAGAGAGGAGAGGCCTTTTAAAACAGCATATCTACAGAGTCAGTTACCATCCCTCCTTTCAACAAAGACTAGATGTCTGTTTGCTCGGCTATCCTTAAGAAAGAAATCCAAGAAGGACAGTGTTTTATTTCTTCTATTTTAAAATCCTTCTCGTTCCACAAGGAGATTTCAAAGTATTAGTTGACTTCTACGCCTACGTAACCACAGTAGCTAAATCTTAAGTTATAGACGGTACCTCCTTCTGAAGAGAATTTCCGTGGCTCTGTCACATATCAACAACGAGCAAAGGACCTTATTTTCTCCTATTCCCCAGATATAAATATTGCCCAACTAGCTGCTGCTGCTGCAAAAAGGAATCTGAGGAGCTTCTTTTGTGGAATCGAAAAGGAATAATGGAGACACATTCTGATTTTTTCTTAGATCTAAAACTTTAAGCTACATTATTACTTATAACAGTTCTAATTCATCTTAACTGATAAAATAGATTTAAAAAGAATGAAAATGCATCCATGAATATACACAAATTCAATTCTGTAAACTATAATGTACTTTCTAAGCCTGATTTCTTTTAGGACCTACCCCAGGATGGGGAATAGCTTCCATAGCGTTTACAGTGTGATGATAGATAAAATGCCCAACTAATTTACCTTCAAAATCTCTCTATTGTTTTTGACATCAACCTTTGAGTCAGGTTTAAATCTTGTTCAATATTCATGCAATATTTCGTACCCGTGTCTGATGATGTAATAATATGCCACCGGGTTGAAAGGTCTGAAATCCAAAGGAGGCCTGGAAGAGGCTGGGCAATGGGAAGTCCAAATTGGTGAAACTCATTTGTCCTCCCCTGGAGAATGAGGCAGAGCGCACGAGCTGAAATGCAAATATGGAATAAGTTACTGGCATTGTAATCATTTTATGGCTGAAATACAGGATCTTAACCTATGTCACTTCACCTGAGCTGATTCATGTGATTTATGTAGCCTCGGGAAGAAACAGAGTTTGCTTTTGTGCGTAGTAATTTACCAATCATCTGTAAGTTTTTATACGTATAGTTAGTATTCCTACTTTCCTGCGCATTTAATATGCAAACCTGAAAAGGTTCCGTACCTTGCAAGTATGTGGGGAATGTGTATGAGCCAGTTCCCCATAACACTGTGTGCTACCAGAAAAAAGTCAAAAGTTGATGTGTTAATGAACACCAAAGATGGGTTCGTTGGGGTGTACTCCCTTGCAAGGTTTTGAACTCTTCACTTACCTTCCAATCTTCTGAGCACTTTTTTGTTACTCCCACAGTATCATTCAACCTAACGACACCAGTAGTTTTCTTCAGATTTTTCATGCAGCCTCGGAAAGCCGGTGTAGAAATGTTAAACCTGATTTGGGAAACAAAAAAGGGAAGAGATGTACCATACCAGGCTTGCCTGAGAATTGGAGCTGAAACACTGCACTCTCTACTACTTCTCACTCATAAACAAGTACATATTTTATGGTTATCTGTTCTCATGGGATTTCTACAATGCTACTTATTTTGTGATGCTGGGAAAATCTATTTCCTTTCTGCCTGATTCTGCATTCTCAGCTTTAATGTTACAACAATAATGTTGACAGATGAATGGACAGTGTCCCCAAAAGATATAGAGACAAGGAAGATGTACAATATCTAGAATTCCCCCGCCTCCTCCTGGAGGTAGTGCATGCTGAATCAGAAGTATATTAACAAATCAATATCCTATAAATATTATATAAATATATATTAATAACTTAATAGATAAACAATTTGTTAGAGCCAGGAATGCTCTAGGAAACTTTTTGCTTTTTTCTGGTTCCCTTTTAAATTAGCCACTGTAAACTCAGAAGAAACAAACTGTTACTTTTTGGTTCTAGTCAATTATGAACGATGTGGCTTGTTATTTAGTCAATGCCAAGATGGAACAATGGAAAGCATTTTCTGGCCTCATATGCTGTGTCCACCACCTCCGAACTGTGCAACCTGGGCAAGGGGTCAGTGTGAGGATTAACCAAGGTAATGCACAGGAAGTGCTTGGAACCGTATGTGATAAGTGGTCGTGAACACTCAGGAGGTATTTCTGAGAGGCGAGATAGTGCTGCCCTAGAACTGTGGGCTTTGGAGTCAGGCTGCCTAGGATCAAGTCTTGCCCCTTTTGCCTGAGCAGGCGACTTAACTTCTCTGTGCCTCTGTTTTCTCATTTATTCAATGGGACTATGTTTTTGTTTTTGTTTTTGTTTTTTTGTGAGGAAGATTGGTCCTGATGTGTTGCCAGTCTTCCTGTTTGGGTGTGAGGAAGATTGTTGCTAACATCTGTGCCAATCTTCCTCTACTTTATGTGGGACGCTGCCACAGTGTGGCTTGACGAGCGGTGCAAGGTCCACACGCGGGATCCGAACCCCCAAACCCGGGCCACTGAAGCAGAGCACGCGGAACTCTCACCACTTGGCCACAGGGCCGGCCCCAAAGCATTCATTTTTATTCAATTCATTATAAACGGTTGAGCTACATGTAATATGCATAAAATTAAATTTCATTAAGAGGAAAAGGAAGAAAGGAACCACTGGCATTGCAGCACGAGCTTAATTATTTTACAAACATGGCTTTTCGCCTCAGAAGAGGAGGACAGTTCACATTAACTCCTGGAGCTTGTCTATTTCCACCTACATTTAGATCCATCCTCTCTTGGATTTCAACATGTTTTAGACTCATCAACATCGCCTGATGTCCTTCTTTCCATGAAGAACAGGTCGAAGGAAGAAGGAGATGGCAGGAAAGAAAGGCGGCTGACAGACAAGGAGCACCTATTTTGTGGAATGCTATTACTCCATCCTCACAGAAACCTTCCGAGGGAGATATTTTCTTACCTGACATTTACTGAGCACTCCCCTGGCCGGGCCTGTGCTGACTCCTCCCTCGGACTCCTCACAGCGCTGAGAGGCGGGCAGGTACTATGCCCATGTGACAGAAGGAGCAAGGATGCCTGGGAGCTTGGGTAACTGCCCTAAGGTCACGCAGCAGGAAAGCAGCCACACTGGGATCTGAGTGGTCAGTGTGTCACACAGCTGGTGTGACTCCAAGCCCTTGCTCCTTATGCTCACAGTTTGTGGACCCACAGCGCTGGGAATGGTCCTCACTCCCTCCTACAGAACAGTTACCTACAGCAGAGACGTTAAAATGGAAGATTTATTTCCACTACTCCTCAGGGCGTTCTTGTTACTCTGGCTCATCTGAGTGCCTAGAGTTCCACGTTTACTCCAGGATGCGGGGGACGAACACACTTGCTAGAGGGAGGTGACTGTGTAGGGGTGTCAGCTGTGGTATTGAGTTAGTACCGTAAGGTATGTATGCATTCCGTGGGCAGTCCATTCACAAAGCTTAGCTGGGTCCAAGCCCACTATAGGCAGATTTCAGAAAGCCGCAAGAGCAAAATGTAATCCTAAACTCTGTTGGGTAACTTAGTCAATGTTCAATGGATCCTTGACTGATTTTCACTTTTCAAATTATTTTCATGTTAATGCTTTATTATTATACTCTGCGACACAATGGTGTAGGTCCTCGGGAAAAATTTGTTGGTTTGAGACCCTCTGGCATTCTCAGGGATGACTTTCTCTTCTCGTGGGAAGCAGATGGGATTAACAGATTGTGACTTCTGACTACAATCCTAAACAAGTCACTCCAAAATCTGGATCCCCTTTCCCAGAAGATACACTGCAGTGAGAAGGAAGAAAACAGAACACCCACTACATCTCTTGGTCAGAGCTACTTTACTTAGTGATGACACTAGTTTGTTTCACTCCACATTAGTTTAAGAACAAACTGTCTATAAGGGCCTTCCATTTATGCCGGGGATCAGAGCATCTTGCTTCTTTGAAAGAATTGCTAGTCCGCCCCCAGAAGCTCAGCCATGGGTTACCAGTAGAACTCTTCTTCCCACCTCACCCTCGCAGTGACCCACGTCAGAGGGGGTTTCATGACTCCCTGGACCATCAAAGATGTTACCAGAGGGATAAGACAGGGCCAGAAACAGTGGAATATTGCTTAGGATTTTCCTTGAGAGGGAATAAAAGGCCAGTGAAATCTTTTGACTGGCTTCAACCCCCTGGATTTTCCATATTCTTGTGATTTTAATCAAAAATCAAAGTGTGAACTTGCCCCGAAAAAGGAAGCAGTCCCTTGTTTGGAAGACCCTAAGACAGATTACTAGGAAAATTCCATATGTATATCTATATGTATATGCATGACTATACCCGTATATGTGTTTCTTTAATGGATAGAGATGAAAAGGTGAAAAAAGGGTGAGTGCTGACTTAACCCAAGGTCACATCACTCTTTGATGGCTGAGCCAGAACTAGACCATTTTTTCTGATTCTCACTCACTACCTTTTCTAGTAGACCTTGCTTGACTTGCACCCACATCGCTGTCTGGGGGCCTTCTGCTCACACCACACAGAAGCAAACCACTGATCAATGGTTTCTGTATTGCCTCTGAGAATTCCTCACTGCTCTGGGCGAGTCCACCTGCCCCATAACCTCAATGACCACCTATACCCAAGCTTTATTCACCCCTTCTTCAGCCTGGACTTCTCTCCAGAGGTCCAGGCCTTGGTTCAACCCCTTCTGGGCATCTCCACTGGCTGTCTCTCAGGCTTCTGGAACTCAGCCTGTCTCAGATCGACCTCATCACCCTGCTCCTCCGCTAGCGCTCTCCATCTGCCCAAGTGCCAGATCAGAAACCAGGTGTTGTTCTGGAGCTCTTTTCTCCGTTACTCCCCAAACCCAAGCAACCATGCAGTACTGCCCATTTGCTGTCCTAAATATATTGGGAATCCACTCCCTCCTCTTTAGCTGCACTACCATTTCCCTGGTCAGGCCACCCTCATCTCTTACCTCTGTTAATATGCTCATGTTCCAACCACTCTACCTGCCTTGGCCCTTCTCCCTCTTAATCCAATCTTTGCTTTGCACCAGAGTGAGCTACTGAAAACCCAAATTTGATCATGACTTTTCTCTACTGAAGTCCCCCCTGTGGCTCCTTACTGTGACCTTCAAGATCTCTGTGTTTTAGTCCCTGCTTCCCATACCAGCCCACGTGTTATCCCTGGCCTGCTTCACGATGTCCTTTAGTTCTTTGAAAGTTCACACTTTCTCTAGCTCTTTGCTCTTCACATATGTTGACTGCTAGCATCTTTCAGATCTAGCCAGAGACCACTTTCCTGATACCCTCAACTGGATCAGATTCCCTCTCTGGCCCCCAACACCCAAGCCTCTTCTCTCATGGCACGCCTCACATTCATGCTGTCTGCCATCCCCTAGACTTGAGGCTCTGCCCTGTTCATCACTGTCTTCCCAACACTCACCACATTGCCTGAGGTCCTAGACGCTCAACGAATACTTGTGCAATGAACAAATAAACGAGGACCCCAGATGTGCAGAGTAGTGCTGACTACCTTAAGTTACTCTATTTTATTACATTTAATTGAATAAAATCAAGATTATTGACCACTGATAACTAGCTATCCATGGTTCAATTGCTATTTAATATTGATTATATTAAATATTAACATCACCTCTTTGGCTCTCAATTTCTTCATCTGTAAAATTCAGAAGTTACATACCATGATCTACAAGGTCCTTTCCAGTTGAAAGAATTTAAGGAGTAAAGACATTCACTCTCAAACTCTATTAAAATGCTAAGCTTTCTCACTTGCATTTTTGCATTTTTCTCACTGACAACTTTAAAACAAAGATTAGTGCCTCCTTACTAAGGATGGACGGATGCTCAAATGTATAAGGATTCTAGAAGAGAGAATACTTGTGCACGACATCTTATAAAGCACATCTAGTACTCTTTCCAACTGATTGACAAATTAGGAAAAAAGCTAAGTCAGATCTCATATAAAAGTAATCAAAAACAAACATTCTGGGAGCACTCTTAGCTTAGTCATGAGGCTGTACTAACCCTTCCAGGGTCTCTTCTTTCCCTATATCATCATCAGCTATCTAAAAGCCTTTGGGAGGACTCAAATATTAACAAATGTAAAAGTTTTTTTAAGTGCATTCTTGAAGTGTTTTTTTTCTCATTCAGATTAAGTTTTACTTCTTTTCAAATTAATTTAATTCATTCATGTATTCATTAATCTGAGAAACAGTTATGCACCTGTTCCATGTTTGATAACACATAAGGGGGCAGGTAATACAGATGTGCCTTACATTCTAGGAGATGCTTCCTGGAGGCAGCAGCCCCAGCTTTCAGTGCCCTGTGCTGCTCCTCGGGCCATGGGACTGCCTGTGCTCTCCAATACTGCCTTTAAGGACCCCAGGGCCACAACCTCCATTCTAAATGGCACATTGTCAACATGAACTATATTCCTGGTGGTTATTCTCCTCCCAAGAATAACAATGGGGGAGGCACACAGTTCCCCCATCTCACCCCCTCTTTCAAATGACCAGTCCCATTATCCAGTATTTATAGCCTGTTTTACCCTGTTGGCTAACACTGTTAATACTGAGAAGTTAACTTTTTGTGCTTGTTGTTGGAATTAAAAAAAGTAAACTCATCAGTAGCAATCATAAGCACTAAGAGAGTCCTCTGCTTCTGTTTTTTTTTTTTAAAATCATGTCTTCTTACCTTTCCCTGATTGAAATTGGAATTCCTCCCAGATAATATGTGCTGAAATCAAATATTTCACCATTAATTTTAATGTCTTCACGAGCCACGCTTATCCTCATAAGTTTTTGGGCTTTTCCAATTCTGATCTGAATCTGAGATAAATGAGAGCTGAATCAGCAAGCAAAGGGAAACAAAAAAATCCTATTCACAGCGGTTCAGAGCTATTACGATCTGACTTCCTTCAGATTCAGTTATATAAACGGTAGGAAGACTCTGAGCAGTAGCACTTTTGGATAACATATAATATTAAAACATTTTAATAGAAATGTTTATATTCAAAATTAATCATGTTTTACATATGTTATTTATATGTTGTATATTTCACGTCCAGATGTTCAAATTTTAAAAGGATGTGTCCCTCAGTTAATAACTGTAAGTTCATTTGATAAGAGAAAAGTGTTTTGGGCGCTGACTTAATTTTAAAGGACTAAGAACATTTAGCAATCCAAGTAAACAGACTCAAAGGATGTACCGAGTGATCTTTCCCGTCGTTTATGATGACTCTAATTCCTTTTTCTTCCGGTGATTCTGAATTCAGCTTGTATCGCACTAGGAGACTGCCATCTTCTATATCTAGAGATATGAAGTGATCCTGGAGCACGGAAACAATGTAGATTACTAGAAGACCCGACTGAAGAAGAGCTAGAGTCTGGAACTCAAGTCACTCTCAAGTCACAGACTGCTCTCAGCTTCAGCTGCCTCCTTTGTTAAAAGGACAACAGAACTGTAATACCCAACTCCTGGGATGGGTGTGATGGTTAAATATGCTAAGTCATGTTAAACATAATGCACAGTGGTTGGCACACAGGAAGGACACAATAAATGCTAGCTAGTATCATGATTTTGTTTCATACCATCCATAACCAGCATGCAAAAATGGAAACCGAAAAGATACAGATCATTAATATCATCTGAAAATATGACTGCGACCTTTTGGACAGAGGTACAATCTTACTTAAACCCCAGACATTTCCCACCATCTGTTTTCTGACTTATTCCTGGGTCTCGGCCTCATCTGCCGGCTCATCCCCCTTGACCTTCCTTTAAGTGCGGAGGGCCCCTCGGAGGTCCCACAAAGGACCTCTTCTTCCTACCACTCTCTTTGCCTCGCAATCACAGTCACTCTGTGGCTTTGGTTCAGGTATGAGCCCAGGAAGCCCCAATGTGTTTCTATAGCCTAGATCTGTCTTTTCAGGGCCAGGTCTACCTTATTTTCATTGCTTGCAGGACTCACAGATACCTCAAATTCAGGATACCTCAAACAGAACCTAGGATCGACATGCCTCCCACCTGCCCAGCCAGTCTCAGCCCTTCACACTGTTTTCTCCTCTTTCTCTCTCACCACTAATCACCGTGCTGAGGCAGCCACAAACCTAACTAGGAGTCATTCTTGATCCTTCCCTCTCTCTCCCAACCAACCAAGTCTTGTCAATTCCACCATTTCTTAACTCCCTCTCCATTTCATGCCACCTAGTCTCAGCCACAACTTCTTCAGCAGGACTGCGTGGCAATAGTCGCTGTCTTCCCCATGTCCACTCTCTCCCCTCTCGAATCCTGCAGCCTGAGCAGTCTTTTGAAAATGCTAGTGTGAGCATATTACTCTTCTTTGCTCTTAGGATAAAGCTCTAATTCCCTAGCAGATGCTGTGAGGTCCTGACCACACCTGCAGCTTTGTTTCTCGATGCTGCTCCCTCTGGCTCTCTGTGCCCCAGGCACGTGGGCCACCATTGTGTCCCTAAGTGCTCCCTGCCTTCCCTCCTCCCTCCCCTGGGCCTTCTTCATGCCTCCCTTGTGTCCCGCCACCCCCCCCCGCCCTTGCCATGGATCATCCTCTGCCCTCTCTCCTTCAATGCTGTCTTCTGCTTGTCCTCAAGGTCTCAGATTAGGCATCCTTTGCTCAAGAAACTCTCTTCTGTTATGCATCCTCATTCCACCGCAAATTTTTCCTCTCCATCACTCATTGCCATTGTGATGAATTAATGAACCAATTAATGAGCATAACTTTGTTTAATATGTCTTCTCTTCTAGAATACCAGGTCCTTGAGCGCAGGAGCCTTGTCTATCTTGGTTGTTACTGCATCCCCATCATGGTGTAAGGCACATTTCCCTAGTGGAAAGATAAGCTGAGGAATTTCTCATGTAGGGCCTGAAGCTTTGCTCTTATACCATCATTCTCTAGTGACAAGAAGCCCTCTCTTTGAAGACTACTGCCAGAGTCCTTTTCTAAAAGGAAAATCAGTCCTTATTTGCATCCTAAACCTTGCCCTTGGGAGCCAGTTAGGTTCTTTTTACTATAAACAACAGAAAAACTTCGACTCACTGAGGGCAGTGAGCCTTCCAAATTAACAACAGCACATTAGGTCATTTTCTCTTATCTGGTTATTGATGGCATTTTGTAAGTTTTCTTTTAATCTAAGTAGTATTTCTGGTCCTTAGACTCCAAGACCTTCAAAATGTATACAAAGAAGACCTTGTTTTGGAAAACAACTGCCTTGCCCTGAAGATGCAGTGTGACTCCTCAGCTCTATGCATTTTCAGGCAGGTTGGGACCTTCCCAAACATCAGAACTGATTCAGCCCTGGAATCACCTGGAGGGTCCAGACCAATGCCAGAGAGGTGAGCTGGACCAGGTCTGTGTCCCCACCCTGCAGGTAGAAGGGTCTGGTGAAATCCCAAGCTCCTCATCAATCCCATGTTCTCAGACAGAGATGTCATTTCTCCAGAAATGTTTCCTGTGGAGCCACTACAGAAGGGACTTTTCTCATGGGCAGTCAACTCCAGGCCCGTCTACTGGCAGATGGCACTGATGATCACTTGCAGACTGTCACTTTGGATTTTTCTAAACCAGTAGACTTAAGAATGGCCTCTAGGAACCTCAGCTGCTTGAAAACAGAGAAGCTTCCATTTGGGAAGTCAAGGGTCAGTTGATAAAGAGGCAATCTGGCCCAGCCTGGCAAGAGTGGGACCAAGATGCAAACAGCAGGAATTCAAAGTCTAGCTCTCAGGGATCCCAGGAAATCTTCACATGTTTTTAGGCAGAATAAGATTATTAGGCAAAGAGTAGTTTTCAATGAATAACACTGACAGTGAGAATAGAATGGGAAAAGGGGAGATTTCTCCCACATTTTGGTGGCATGTTCTCAAAGTCCTGATTACACAGGAATTCCTGAGTCCACAGCCAAAGACAGCAGAACTGGGCCAAGAGAAAGGATGTAGGTAACATTCACACATTGTTTTTCAGATCTAGTTGGTTGCTTATACTAACCTAGTTACCTCAAAATTGCTCAATTGAATAGACATATTTGGTAGTATTTGGATGTTTGTTATACATTACCTGGTTTTCTGCAAAGAACAGCAAACCTCTATCCACAGTGGTCTGAATTGTCTGTACAAAGATTGGTAAAGGAGCATTTGGTTGAGTTGGAATTCGAGCATAGCCTGTACCTTCAAAATAATTTTTGTCTGACTCTTCCTTTCTCCTGTCAACATCAATTATTATAAGTTAGAACACAGCAGCAAAGGACCATCACGCGAGTGTGCTTATTAATATGAGACGCTGCTATCTGAAAAAGAGAGCAAAGTATATGCAGTCTAGCTGTCATGATTTTGTTAAAGAAGAGGAAACACCTTTAAAATGTTAAAACAGCTAGCTATTTCTCCTTGTACTCTGTGATAATCAAACCCTAGCTCAAAAAAGAGAAGAGTCAAGAGTTCTTTCTGGAAATATCTACTTAGGAAGATATGACCTATCAGCTGAAGGTTTTGAAACATAAGAAATTGTTAACTTGAAATATAATTTTATTCTGAGCAATAAATAGTCTGTCCTATATAAGAACATTCTAAATCCTTTCAACTATAGGGAAGGTCGGGAGCTCAAGGCAGCAATTTTCAAATAGGTCCAGGTGTCAGAGTACCCAGAAAGTCTTGGTGTACTCTGCGGACCACTATTTCTTTTTTTTTTTAAAACTTACAGTAAATTTTATATAATTTTGTGCCTAAATCAGGTACCATCTAATACTGAATATTTTGTGGTAGGAGGCACAAAAAATTTAAGAAAGACTTGTTTTTGTAAAAATTGAGAAAACTCTATTTATCAATCTGACATTTTATATAAATGAGGAAAAGACTGCCATTATTAGATTTTAGAGGTGGACTAGCAGTGTTGCATGCAAGCATAATCTAGGAACTACTGGCCCAAAGCTACCAGTGACATCAACAGCATCTCACTAGCCCATGCCTTTATTATATGTAATATAACTGCAAGTTACCAACATCACAGCTACAGAGACACTAGTTTCTGGTTTTATTACCTTCTGCAAGGCTCCACCTCAGTTGTGTTGAGATTGAAGGTCTTTTTGAAGTTGTACAAGCTCAGAACATTTTCATTGAGGTCATCTAATTCAATACAACCTTTGTACGGAGGGAATCTCAGTCTACTAGGAAGCTGAAAAAACAAAAACCTTCCAGTAAGTGAATGAAGGACAATAATCAGGTTGACCAAGAAACAGTACAGTTGTATCACCTTGAACTGTCAATAAAGCACAGGGGTTAAGAATGTGGACCCTGGAGCCAGATGCCCTTGCTTTGCTATTTCCTAGTTGTATGATCTCGGGTAAGTTATTCAACCTCTCTGTGTCAGTTTCCTCATCTGTGAAATGGGGATGATAATGATGCTTATTTAAATTAACGTACTTAAGCTGAGATCATTACACATAGGAAGTACTCAGTTAGACTTAGCTATTGTCACTGGATATGCTTTAAAAATATATAGTTAAAACCATTTTATATACAATTGATAATTAAAATAGAGATGTGAGGTCATTATACCAAATAAAAATTTAAATATTTTCACTCAGTGAAATAATATTTACACTTACTCTAAAATCAGGTGGGTAACCTCCAACATAAAATACAGCATTTTCAGGATCCAAATTGAGAAGTGTGTTGCTGTTTCCACTATCCATGTCATGGGGTTGAGTTGCTTCTGGTTTACTGGATGTGGCTTTTTTGGTGTAATTAAGCCTTGCAAACTGATAAATTCTGTTTAAAAGTAAATTAGATAATAAAGTTATATGAAAAACGTATGCAAAAGTGGAAGAAATCAAAGTCAAGGTACTAAAAATGGGGTTTACCAACACATACAACGGAAGTTTGGTGAGTGTAGGTCAGATTAACACAAAGCAGTAGTCTATCAGACTTGTACCTCTGAAATTTCACCCGGTCCATAACTGATTCTTGAGTTTCACTCTCGGTCAAGATCTGGTCCACTTGGAGTTCAGCCTCACGCTCTCCCAGGTTGTAGACACATGTGAGCTGGCCATCTACAACTGCCATGCCGATGTAGTCCCTGGAGGCCTGGAGACACAAAGGCCACCTCAGAGCACTCTGCACACTATATTCTCTCAACTTCCCATCCCAAGCGAGTGCATTTCAAATACTAATGGGTCTTATTCAATAAGCCTTCTGCAGGCAGAATAAATGAGGTGCCTCCTTGCATAGCATAATACAGACAGAACACTTAATAATGGCTGAGCTGTTTTTGCTCATGGTAAAGTACACTCATTTATTCACTTGCCCATTCACTTAATATTTGCCAAGCAGCTGCCATAAAGATGAACCAGATATGGACTCAGGTCTCCATTAGGTTTTAGTCTGGTAGGGGAGATAAGCATTTTTGTCCTCCTCATACCATATAACATTCTCTTAACATTTTGTGTCTGCCTCTGTTATAATACCCAGCACCCTATATCCTCACTGTCAGCTATGTATGTGTCTCTCTTCCATGTTAGAATGTGAGCAACTTGAGATCAAAACAAATGTTTTAGAAGTGTGGTAAAATACACAGAAAATTTACCATTTTAGTAATTTTTAAGTATACAACAAGTACATTCAAGAAATAAATTTTGTTTATCATAAATATAGGGTGTAGCACCTAGTAGGTATACGGTATATGTTTGTTGAAGGAACAATGTAATGTGCATTTTTGTCATAGCACAAAGCAAAAAGTCATGTCATAAAAAAGCTACAAATAAAGTACCAACACCTTGAAGCATGAGTGATTAATGATAGTATTGATTTAGGAATGTCCACTAGTAACAACCAACCATTTCCTAATTGGCCAGAATTTTTGAGAACCGTATTTCAGACATTTCTTTTCCAACCATTGTATCCTAACCCACTCAGTGATTACCTTTTCCTCTGACATTTGTCAAAGAAATGTATTTTAAGAGAGGGATTAAAAGCTAAAACGAACCATTCAAAATGCCTGTAACAGTAGTGGTTTAAAGAATTTAGAATTATAAAGAGATGAGGCAACCAGATTTCTTATTTATTAGGCAGGAGAGGCTTCATTTCGCTCCAGTCCTCATCCACAATAGTCCCCACCCCACAGACTTGAGGAATGGTCTGCGGCTGGGTGTTCTGAGGAAGAGGACACAGTCACAATTCTGTGAGGAAAAACTACTGTTGACTTCCATGAAGCCTTGAGATTGCTGCCCTGGTTGTGTGGGGAGAGGTATTGATCTTTAACCCCAGGTGTGTTTGTGCTCACGTGTACACACACGTGTGCCCACATGCTGGGCCCACAGGGCAAGGCTTCCAGATCTGCCAGCACCCAACAATCTGTGATTGACAAGAGGCCCCCTGTGGTGCCATCAGAGGTGGTGGAGTTTGTTGATGTGTTGGTGGGCTTTCCTCCTGCTGTGCCAATGACAGTGACACAGTTGTGTCACGTCTCAAAACCATATTCTGTTTTAAAAACAAGAAAAATCTCAAAAAAATACTTACATCTTTCTTCCCGAGGTACATTACAAACATATTATTAGTTCCCCCATTTTCTCTTGAGTCAGGTCGTTGAAGAAACAAAGAAAGAGATGTGTATCCTTTCAAATCTTCCAGGTCATTTGGCAGCCGGACTTCAACGCCAGATTTACCATTGAACCTCATGGGGACAGCAACCTGTGAGGGATAAGATTGACTGTGTTAACCACGCTACAATGAGGAAAGCAGGTGTCATCAAGTGGTAGCTTGTGACCTGTAGCTACTCCTTTCAACTCTCTATCAGCCTTTCCCAAGCTGTTACGATAAGGAATAAAGGACTGTGAGTGTCTCCTAGACCTGGATTATAAACTCATGAAACTGCTTTAGGAGCTGGGTAATAAAGCTTTCATGTTCTTTCTGTTTATCAGCCAGGGGTCTTTGAGAAGTGCACTTAATTCTCTGTGCCAGAAATAATAATCATTATTAGAATAATAATTCCAACCCTAGAAGGTTTTTGTGCAGATGAGTTAATATGGACGGAAGCAGTTAGCATGATGGCTGGCATACAGCAGATATATAATACAGCAGTCCCCCCTTGTCTGTGGGGGATACGTTCCAAGACCCCCAGTGGATGCCTGAAACCATAGATAGTACCTAACTCTGTATATACTATGTATTTTCCTATACGTACATACCTGTGGTAAAGTTCAATTTATAAATTAGGCACTGTAAGAGATTAACAACAATAACTAGTAATAAAATAGAGCAATTATAACAATATACCATAATAAAACCTATGTGAATGTGGTCTCTCTCTCTCAAAATATCTTATTGTACCATGCTCACCCTTCTTCTTGTGAAGATGTGAGATGATATGATGCTCACACGAGGAGATGGAGTGAGGGGAATGACGTGGCATTGAGACGGAGTGTTAGGCTAATACAGACCTACCAATGACACATGAGAAGGAGGATCACCTGCTTCCGGACTGTGGGTGACCATGGGTAACTGAAACCACGGATAACGGGGGACAACTGTACATGAAAAGTATTTTTTTAAAGGAACTTCCTAGGAACC
Source organism: Equus przewalskii (assembly GCF_037783145.1). Taxonomy (NCBI): domain Eukaryota; kingdom Metazoa; phylum Chordata; class Mammalia; order Perissodactyla; family Equidae; genus Equus; species Equus przewalskii. Next base: position 47,290,808 of record NC_091837.1, on the reverse strand, counting down.
ACTAACATTCTACATGTTATGGTTGCATTTATTACAAGCATTCAGTACTAAAAATGAGTGCATCAAGGCTCTTGAAAATGATGCTTCTTAAAATCTGTGATGGACAATTTTTTTTCTCTAATCTGCCGTGGACCAAATCTTTTGTAAAATATATTAAAAATTAAATTACTAGGAGAATGAAATAAAGAAGGTATGCAAAGTACATGCCCACTGATCCCTTGCTTGGATGTTAAGGCGATTCAAACTATTAAAAGTTTTTAAACATTTACTCTCAATTTTATACGTATATATAATGGACCAGTAACAAAAGTTCTCTGACTAGAGCTGGACTGTGGACCAGCCTGGGTAGCTCTGCATTAAAACACAGACAATAAATATTCTCTAGCAATCTGAAGAATAACACTCCTGGAATGATACTTACACCCACTCTACACATGATCCATCAAGTATTTTAATATTTCTGGAGGACCTTGTATATGGAAGGCATCACCTTTGGGGGCTGAGCGATGCCTGAGGTATAATCCCTCTAGGTGCTCATAACTGAGCTCCCTTGCCTGGACTTAACAAGCTCATTTTATGCCTCTCTCTCCTGGCTTCTGCCCTCCAGTCTACCCAACCACATCCTGAGTCTTTCCTGGCATGCTCTTCTGTCACCTGGGAAACTCCTACGCATTCTTTTTAATTTAGAAAATATTTCATAAATCCAAAAAACGGATGGAGAATATACCTGTATATGTATCAACTTCTTAATTAAGTAATTAAACATTACTGATATAACTGAAGCCCCTTGCCAATGCCAGCTTGTCTCGGTTCCCCTCTCTCCCTTCTCAGGGGTCACCACTATCCTGGATTTGGATTCCCAGACATAGTGCCATGCATGTTTTAATATTTTTACTAAACACGAATTTATCTATAACCAGTAACTAGTCTTACTTTTCACGTTTTAAATATTTTTATACAAATGGTATCTATTTGCACACATCCTTCTATGACTTGCTTTCTTCGCCTCACTCCGTTTTCAGATTTATCCATGTGGATAAACGTAGTCCCAGCTCACTCACGTTTACTGTCGTATGGTCTTTCATCGTGTAAATTTATCATAATTTTATCCATTGCCTGCTGATGGACATTTGGCTTTCTTCCAACTATTTTTTGTGACTATCAGCTGTGTTGCATTGAACGTTCTTACGCATGTCCTGTAGTGCTCTTCTGAGCCTCTCCAGGTAGAAATGGGTGTTTCCAAGACCTGCATAACGCATCTTTCTCCAGCTTCTCAGCCGCATGCAGCAGCTAGTGAGCAAGCCGAGCCCAGGTCTATGGCTTACTAATCTCTGTGTCCTCAGCACCCAGGAAAGTGCCACACAAGCCAGGTGCTCACAGGTGCTTGCTTACTGTTTTTTATTTTATTACTTTCCACTGACAAGGTACTGTTATCCAGGAACTGTTTTACATTAGCTCATTTAATCCTAACAATCTCATGAGGTCCATACTGTTATTTACCCTGTTCTACAGACAAAGAAACAGACACAGAGAGGTGAAGAGGCTGGTCCAAGGTCTCACAGCGCCTAGGTGACAGTGCTAGGATCGAAACCAAGGCAGTCTGGCTTGGTTAACCGGCTCTTAACCGCTGTGCCATCCTACACTTCAAATTCTGTTGGATAAATTAGTGAATAAACATAGAAGGGAAAAAGCTAGAAACTTTGCTTTTTATAAAGTGTGTATGGGTGTGAAAAGGGCAGTGTCATCCAAACTGTGCCTTATGTTCTTTGTTTTCCTGTTAAAGCTTTTATGCTGGGAGTATTTCTCTTTCCTAGAAGAAAGGGCAGACTTTGAGGCTCAAAAGAAGTAATATCAAGACTAGAAATCAACCCCAGTGCATCTAGGGCAGTGATATTTGGACTTAGCTTTCCAACCCTTTATTTCCAAATATCTCACAGAGGGGTGGCTGAAAAATGCAAGATATTTCATTAGTATTATTTTAGGGCAAAAAAATTGTGAGAGAGAAGTGTCAGGAATTCAAGTTAACAATCTCAGGATAAAATGGGAAAGGCTGGTGAATCAGTGTTCTGCCAATGGAAAATTGCTGTAATGCCATGTTCCGAATATTGCCCATGCTGGTAGGAACCATTCCTCCATCCTCAATAAAGGTGGATTCTACAACTTTCACATTACAATAAGAAAGTAGGTCCTGTGCCGTATCATATCAGCACATTCTGATTATGGAACCCTTAACTTGAACTTGCAAAAATGCTTTAGCAACTGGAGCCTGGAAGAGAACCCTTCTTCCTGCCTGAATAAACTCAGTGGAAAGGAAGCTGCTTCAGGTCTCTGACATACCAGAACATTCAGGGGATGAAGGTGATGCACACTTTTGAAGGATGACAAACTTTCATATTTCAAGCAACCAAAGAATTAGGGCAAGAAAGACAACCAATTCTTGAGTAAATAAAGAAGCCTTTCCCTTCTTGATGAATGTGGTAACATATCAAAGAATGAGCCTTGGTGCCTGGCAATGGGGGGACACACCCACCTTGTTTGCAGCATCTCGGGCCTGCTGAATTAGCTCTCGTATGCGGTCCACGTTGTCAGAGATGTTGCCCAGTGGCAACAGCTGTTGGTTGATACTTTCAATCTTGCTCAAAAGATCAGGTAGTTTGTTGGTTAATTTCTTCACTGTTGGTGAGATGACAAAACAGAAATTTATAATTGTTAGTTGAGAAAAGGTTAAATATAGTTGTTCTAATTGATAGTACTTGTCAAGTGGTATGTTCGAGGCCCAAAGGTTGGACAGAATGAGTCAGAATCAGGTAATATGTTTTCTAAATGGGCCACAAATTTTATTCTGCAATCTAGATATCAAATCATCTTTCTTGTCCACTATAGAAAAAAATACATCTGTTTTTTGATCCTTAACATCAATCATATTTCAGTACCTCATGATTCGGGGACCTATACCCCTATTCTATAAAAGGGAAAATCAACAGCAATGTTAACACATTAAAAAAAAATCCTACCTGGTCCTTCTCTTTGAATATGTGATCCCTCATACTCTTTGAATATATTATTTGAAGCTGTTTTTTAATGTTTTAATTTCTAAGATCAGACTATCAGGGAACAAGTTAAATTGATCCAAGCATGTAACAATGGAGGAAACAGCTAATATGTCCTAGCCAAAGAACGCCCGATACCTGAGTTATCTGCATCCCCGAGAGCCTTGTTGAAGTCTTCACTCTGAGTGCTCCCATAGGTATCCTTAATTCTTTCCACATCTGTCTGAATGGGGGTGAGCCCATCTAGAACCTCATTAGTGATGTCATTGGCATTTCTGACTATGCTCTTTGCACTATTGATCATACCATCGATGTCACCTAATGCACACATAAATAGAGAGGTGTAAGTATCTTAAATGTATGACAAAAGAAGCCACGTACAATAAGTTAGGGTGATGCTGACCTCTCTGTATCCCACGAAGATCATCGCGGATGGTAGTAATATTGGTGTCTATCAGCCCTTTCTGAACTGTCATAATTTTCAGAGTTTGCTGTAGGTTGTTGAGAGCTGGACTGATTTCTAAAATAAAAGAAAGCATCAAGAGGCAATTACCCTGTGGATTTTGATCCTCCATTGGTATTGGTGGCCCCTGAAGTAGCCAGGGTCTGGAAAGCACTGAGCAGGCCTACATCTTAGGGGTCATCCCAGAGATGTCCACTACATGTGTCTAGACCCACAGCTCCAGGGTCCTCCGGTTACAGAGGCCAGGAGCATATTAGAATCTATGGTACAAGGCTCCTTACAAATGCACATGAAAAAAAGGAGAGGCTTAAAACTTAGGGAGGGCTTAACTTCTACTCTGCTCACGGCAAAAGTCTCTGCTTAGTGAGGGAATGTATCTACCTGGTTCACTGCTGGGTCCTAGTGCATGGTGCCGGGACTGGCACTAGTCAGGGCTCAATATTAGTACATATTTATTGAATGAATGAATGAACAAATGAGTAATGCAGAAAGGATGCCTCTTCAGTCAGAGTGTAAGAAAGGCGAGTTGCTGAGAGAGTGTCATCCAAGCAAACACCCACAGAGTAGGCATTGCTGGTTTCTGCTCATCGCCAAACTGATGGTTTAAGGAAATTCAGTGAAAGGAACGGAGGTTACAGACACTCCTAGCTGATAATATTGCCACTTTGGGGTCACGGAAAATGACCAACGAGTGCTTTAAGACCATACTGATGATATATGGCTTAAATTATTATTCTAAGACTGGTGTAAATAACAACATAGACAAATGCTGTGTGATCTTTCTTAGATGTGGAATCTAAAAAACTAAAGAAAACAACAAAAAAACCCCAAGCTCATAGATACAGAGAACAGATTGGTGGTTGTCAGAGGCAGAGGGTGGAGGCTGGGAAAAACAGGTGAAGGGGGTCAAAAGGTAAAACAAACAAAAAAATAAAGCTGGTAGAAAACAAAAGATAAAAAGTAACAATGTAGTTAGCATCCTAATCCTATTTAAAACACTGATCCTCATCTCTTAGCTCAAATGTTGTAAAGAGAGCAGACGTCACACCAGGAAATTTTAATTCTTGAAATTTGCTAGGCAAATGATTGTACATTAATATAATATTTTGTATTTTATTTTTCACATATTTAATTTTTAAAAATGAAAATAGATAAGTAAATTTATTTTCTGGTAAAGGCATCTAATTGGTCTGAAAGGACTAAGAAACTGAGTGAGGGCTGAATGACCGTAAGAGACCAGAGAAAATCAAGAGACAGCATTTCTAGAACACTGGAATTTGGTGAGATTGAGATGGTTCAATTCTTTTCTAAAAAAAATTAAATAAAGTTAAGTGGAAAATTTTCAAAGATAAAATTATGATTAAAAAATTCTCATGCTTCACAGTGGCAGTGATTTTGGTAATTTTAATTGCTAAGATTTTAGAACTTAAGAAATTTTGAAGCAATTGCTCTAATGACCTGAAACTAATTATCTTGGCCTTAAATAAGAAACCAGCAGTCCACATACCTCTGTGCTAACTGGGTTCCCAAGGCCATGGTCACACATGGGTTAAATTAAAGATCCCCCCAAAGGCCAGGCCAAAACAGGCAAAACACCCTCAAGATTTATTTATATTTATGAGGTTCTAGTTAATTTAATATATGTTAGAACGTTGGGTAGAAACATCAAATCCATAAAAGAAACCAAGGATTTACAAAGCATCGTCTGCATGGACAGTGGGATTCGAGAAGAGCATTTGCTCCCAGGGCTGCTTTTCCAGGTCTCACAGGTCATTTTCAAGACCTTGACTATCCCAGCCACCCTTCCCCCCCATACCTTGCTGTAGCTTCTTCTGCGTTATCTTGGCTTCATTTAACAATTTTTCACTGTTGGAACTCAGGGTTTTAGCTTTTCTTGGAAGATTTTCCTTTATCACTGTCTGAAAGCAAAGTGTTTATCAGCCTTAAGCACATGGGATACCTTAGGAAATATGGAGTAAGATTCATCATCCTACCTAAAGGCCTTATCTTCAGTCTTTAAAGGATAAGGTTCAAAGGTGAAGAGAGAAGGTTTAAAAAGACTGCTCCTTAAAAGATCCAGTTAGGGCCCTAGGTAGACATCTGCGGCTTGGGGAGGTGGACCATCTCTGGTGACATCCTGACACATTATGTTTTCTCCCTGTCACTTGTACAATATCTTCTGCAATAACTGAAGACAGAACTGAGTTGCCTTCAGGTTTTTACTCTTTGAGAGAGAAAAGTCTTCAACCTCCCAAGAAGGCCTGTCCCCTAATTCTTTGATATTTAATATTTCGTCCTTTATTTTTAGATAGAGGAATATTATACAGTACATGTGAGATCCTATAGAACTCCACAGACATGCCTGTGTGTAACACAGATGACAGGAACTAAGTGGTTATCAAATTGTGTACAAAAACCTCTCTCCTCTTTGGTAAATGTTGATACTTAAATCACAGCTTAAAAGCAGACCTGGTAAGAAGCAGGATAAAATATTTATCATGGTTCAAAACTGATAGTGTAATTTCTATCTGGTTTCACAAATAGTTTTAAAAACTACACTATATACATCAAACAGTCAAGTAAACACAGAAATGACCCATATCTAGAGCAAGTTCAAGTCTATTCTATCTAACAAGTTCTGATTTAAAATAACGCTTTTATAAATTCCTCAGTGCACATGCAAAGAAAATAGGAAAACGAGTCCTCTCCAGAGTGCATCTAGAGAAGGTGCCAGTTCAGATGCCCACCTGGTGGGCAGACTCGGAGGCACTGGTGGCCTTGTCGGCTGCATCCTCAGCCGCTTTGATGGCGTTGAGGATGTTCTCGTAGGCGGTGGCAGCGTCCACAGCACAGCGCACCAGCTCATCCCCACTGGTGTTCCTCTTGATCCTGGAAGACAGTGCAGGTGAAGTGCTCCGCAGCCCTCCCCTGCCCGCAGCTAAGAACGCCCCAGCCTTCCCAGTGCATTTGGCAAATAGAGACCTGAGGTGGTGGGCTCCATAGCTCTGCCCCAAGGACTCAGCTGAGAACTCCCTGTTAGAGGTAGGGTTTGGACCTGGCCCTGGGTCCCACCCTCCACCCTGTTCTGGAGATCCAGCTTGCCGGGGTTGGGGGGGAGGGGGTGGCTTTCACACTAGGCTCCAACAGCAGAAGTCTCCGGGACACTCACTCCTCCAGCTGCTTTGCCAGCTCTTGCAAAGACTGCGCGTGCTTTTCTGCAGCCACCACCAGGGAGGTTTTGCTGCTGGATTTGGAAAGTTCTTTCACTTTGTCCCTTAGTTCATGTTTTGCTTCATTTAAACTGGCAGCTAATTTTTCATATTCCTATTTTTTCCAAGTAAACAGAGACAATGTCAATTTAAACAAAGAATGCATAGGCCATTTACTTGAACTCTGTCATAATTGACATGTTTCTAGGAGGCAACAGGAAGAAATTGTTTTCTAAGCCCACTGACCACACTAATTAATACTTGGTTACTTCAAAGAGTGGCCGTGATAATATTCTCCCAAGTTTTACCGCCATTTCAAACATTTTCCTTATGGCGGGTTCCCCTTTTGATAAATTTTGTAAGTGTAGACTGTTATCATTAGTGTAAAGTTGTGCTAAACCAAAACACTTTTTTCTGATTTTAAAATAGTGATCCTAATAGACATTTTCAAAATGACCACTGGGCTGCTAAGAAACGTTGCCAATCTTTTATCAGTCCTAAATGTCTTCTGCTAATAAAGGTACGCTTGATGTTTTAAAAAGAGCATCACAATACTTTTATGGTTACCACAAAAGTAACATTTGCTCATTGCAGGCAAATTACATAATACAGATAGATATAGAGAAGACATCATTCACCCTCCCCCTACCAAGAGAGAACCACTGTTAACATTTTAGTGTATTTCCTTCCATCCAAAAGACATATATGGGAGAAAAAAATAGGTTAGCCTATCTCACAGTTTCTTTGCAATATAATGTAAAAGTTTTTCCATTGTTTAGAGAATAAGTTTCATCTCTACCTCCTGGCTTTTCCTCATCAGCTGCAGCACAGCACTGGTTTGCAGTAAGGAGGCATCTGCAGTGGCTAGATACTTGTTGAAGTCACTCTGTAGGGAATTCATTTCTTTAACTTGTCTCTGGATAGAGTAAAAGAACATCTGCCTAAGCTATATGATATTTCGTGAGAAGGCACAGACATGTTTATTGGACAACAGCATACAAGTAATTTCAGAGTCAGAATGCTTTCTTGAACTTAAAAGATCACCTAGGCAACTACAAAATCATGAGAAATCAGTTGTCTTTGTAGAGTGGGGGTGTTGTCATAGTTTCCGCAAACTACATGCCAATGAAACAATCGTTATCACTGTTGAAGAAGGTTTCTACACTGGGGTCAACTCGGCCAATGAGGTGGATGTATAATTAAGGTCCGCTACGTGGATCAAAACAACGGATCTGAGCTAAATAAACCAGCACTGACCACTGGTACACTCTACGTGCCCGTCCCAGTGAGGATGTGGGAGCATGTCAGCATGAAGCCATGTAGGATCTGCGAATGCCACGCTGGGAGGCTGCTGAAGTTCAGAAACTGAGAATACTGGACCTGGCCCCTTCCCTTGGCACAATCAGTGTCTTCCAACAGAGGTGCTTCTATCAAACAGGTTTTGGAAGTTAAGCATATTGCTGTCTGCTAAGATATTGTTTATGGTCTTTTCTAAGTTCTTCTTTCTGGAGGTCAGTCCTATATTATTCCATTTTGATCTTCCTGCCATTAAATAACCCTCACACTTTTGTTGTTGTTTCAGCACACAGTGTTCACAGCTGAAATATACACGATAGAATCTTGAGCTCTAAATTCTGTTATTGCAGCTCCTGCATGAGGCCTGTACTTTAACTTTTTACCTGTAAAGCAGGTAATGGCCTAAAATGCCTTTGCTGGTGATTATGATAACGATGTTTACACATATGACACGAAGTCAGTTATTTTAAACAAATATTATGTACTTTGAATTAATTATAACAATATTAATTTGATTTCTCATCTACTTGGTAACATTATTCCTCCAGCACTCTATCAGCCAGGGGTGGGTGAAGCAATTTGCTCTGCTTTTTCTGTGGTTTAAGCCCAGACTCTTTTCTGGCTGCTGAGGAGTAAGAACGACTGATTTTGCATTTAATGTCTCATTCCTGTTTGATTAGGGTTTGATGTACAGACAGGTGCGTACAGACTAGATGTACAGACAGCCGGCTGGCCAGGCCACTTTATTAGACAAAGATCTCTGCTCCCTCATTCTTGTCGTTAATGAAACCATGCAGATTCTGACTGTAAACTCACCTTGATGGATTCCAAAGTCTTCTGGTTTTCTCGGTTGAGGCCAGCAGCCTGCTTTGCTTGGGTGGCTGCCTCTTGTAGCATGGCACGGAGGTCAGTGAGTTTGGCTTCGTATTCATTTAAAGAATCCCGTATACTCTTAACAAGTCCACTGTTCTCTACCTGGTGTTTTTCCAGCCAGCTCCTTATCCGATTCAGCACTGTAATACATCACTTTATGTTTTCCTCTTGAGAGATGAGTACAGCGAAGCTAACTTACAAAGACTACAGAAGGAGAACTAAGTTTCTACTCATTTCATGGTTTTCCTTGAACTTGCAAGGGAATGGGAAAGGAAGCTAACATTTATGCAACACCTGCTGTGTGCCTTACACACACTGCCTCACTTAACTTTCATGATAACCACAGGAAAACAGCAATAATCATTCTCATGTTTCACATAAGGAAATGGATGGCGCAAGAAATTAGGCGACAGCCCAAAGTTGCATAACGAGCCAGTCTTGGGACTTGAACTGGATCTCCAGAGTAAAAAGTACCTGCTCCTCTGACTACTAATACTGTCTGCTTGCAGCTAAAAGCCAAGACTAATATTAAATTTAAACAACACAAATGCTAAAAAAAAAACCCCTGCTACTATCTGTATATTAGCTATTGATAATCATTTTACTAGAGAATAAAGATCAGTATTTGGAAACATATGCACCAAACCAATATTTCTCCCAGTTTTGAGCTAATGAGGCATTTTCCCTAGTCAAAACCTTTAGATATTTCAGTTAATTTCTAGTACACCCATTTTTTTGTTTTTGTAATAGTAGTGCTAATGTCAATGTGTGATTCAAAATCCCAGAGGTGGTGAGGTGACTGTTAAAAAAGGATGTAATGAGAAAGTTGGGTGAAGTTGAATGAAAGAAGAAGGAAAATGCAATGAAAAAGGAAAAGAGGTATCAGTAACATCTTAGGAGAAGAACTTATTATCAGTAGTATTTTTTCGCATGATGGTAAGATGCTATGTTCTACAACCTCTTGGTAACTTGGAGGGGTACCCATTTTCACCACATGATGCTCTAACAGTAATATGTGCTGAGATGATGGGACCTTCCAACTGTAACGGGGGACTCATTGTACTTTGCACACTGTGTTTCAAACCAATTAGAAAGAAGTGGATGCAAGAATGTGAGCACGTCCTTACAGAGCTGAGCGTTTTTTTTTCCATCTTCTGCGTCTTTCAGCTGCTTTCCGAAGTTGCGGGACCGCAGTTCTCTCATCATGCGGTCAGCTTCAGCCAACTCTCTGGAAAAATCACCTAACAGGACGTTGTTTCCTTCTCCATTTGTCCCAGAGAACTGCTGCTTCAAGAGAACTAGGAAACATCAAGCAGTTTATTAAACTGGGAATTCTGGACTCCAGTAGACTACTAAAAATAAGGCAGAGATTTTTATAGAGGGTTCATCTTGGTTTTTTAGTATCACTACAGGATCTTTTTCATACTGTTGAATTCTTAAAGGGAAATTCTTTCAGTGTACAACAAAGGCTGTGTAATATAAAGAACATTCAATTGGACTGATGACTCTCCTTACTGTGCACATTCCGGATGACATTTTTAATCTTTGTGTCCAGCTCTTTTGCTCTTTGGGTTGTCCGATCAACATTGTTAGGTAATGCTTGTACTTTTCTGGAATTTATTTGAACCTATGTGAATAATAAATTGATTAGCCACAAATTAAGCTGATGGGGGAAAAAACTAACAATATTTTGAAAGTAAACAAACAAAAAAGTTAATTTAATTGACCTAACACGTTACCTTTTCTTGCAAAGTCTCAAATTCATGATTTAAGTTACTCAGTTCTTTTTCCAGGCCATCCATTTTTGATCCATGATTTGAAATGGCAGAACGGTAGTTGAGCAACTGATTCTGAAAGAAAATACAAAGTTAATCTCACTTGAAAGCAGAAATTTGGAGTAAGTCCCATCAACTTGGTAAACCTGGTGATGATATGAACAGATTCATTTAGCGAGACCAATGCTGGTCCACAAAAAAAAAATATGGTTCTTTGAAATAGGCTGCATGAAGAATCTACTTTCTGATCTAAGTTGTGATATGGCTCTAAAAGAAGGTAGCAAAATTTAAAAACGTAACAAGACAAGAGATACTTTACTTGAATTAATGACCTGCCCTTATAGAAATGAAGGTGATACCACTTATCTGACATTAATTTCCAGATTCTACAATAAATTCAGCTGTTGTTAACTTATATTTAACTTTATTCCTAAAAGCAGAGCCTATGGCTACTTTACTGAAGGAACCATTAGATTCAAAGAATTTTAGAGCAGAAAGGGAATTCAGAGATCTTTTAACTGAACACCCTCATGTTACCAATGAGACAATGGAAGGCCAAAGAAGGTGGGTGACTTGTCCTAGCCGTGGCTGTATAGCTGATCAGTGATTGCTTCAGGACCAAAATCCAGGTCCCTTGATATTTTTGGGCACTAAACTGCCTCATTACTTTTAGAGGGTGACATCCTGTACATAATATCTAGAACAGTGATTATTTTCAAATTTTTGGAAAAGACTGGTTAATACCTTGAAAAAACTTACCAAAAAAAGCAATACTTCAATTTATGTGTGAGAGCTGTGTTGCGTAAGAGAACACAGGTTTACAGCTCAGGCTCAAACCCTAGGCCCACCACTTAGTGGACACACCTCATGGAGCCTTATCTCCTTCATCAGTAAATTAGGGGCTATAATATTAAGCTTCTGGGTTGTTTTTGATGATAAGTGGGCTAATGTATTATAAACTGTCATGTACACATGAGCATTCAAAAATGTTAGTTTCCTTTTCATACTATTCCTACTGAATTTTCACAGTGTTTGTGTGATATTGCAAGAAGATGGTTCTATTTTAATTTTACTGTGGGAAAACTGGGGCACATCATTCTGTAGAACGTTCGTTGAACATCTGGATAAGACGTGTAGTGGGTAAAGCATAGCCTTTAGAAATTGATCTTGGTTCTAGAGCCACCATGTACTAGCTGTGTGATTTTAGGCAAGTTACTTAGCTTTTGCATGCCTGTTAAATGAAAATAACACTAACTTCCTCATAGGATGTTGTGAGACTTAAGTAAAGCACTTAGCACATAGTGTGGCACATAGAACGGGTACCAAAATGTTGGTTCCCCTTCCTTTGCTGGAGAAGTACCGGGTTGTACTGATGACATCAAAGTAACTCAAGTGGCTTCTTTTTCTCTCAAAACATGAAGGCTTTTTCTCCTCTTCCCTCTATATTAAGCCTGTAAACCATGGACTAAAATTATCCTGATGAGATGGAAAGGAGCCATTTTTCTAGCCTTATTTTTTGCTATATGTACTCAGCAATAGCCACTAATGGGTTTAGAATCAGCCCTCATTCCAAAAGCACTTATTTAACTTTCTCCAAAGCCTCTTTCACTATGTCTATGTCTATGTTTAGGGCTTATCTTATCCACTGAATTCTTTCATCTCAATGAGTATATTTTTTTCATTCCCATGGTGTTTAATTGGATCTTTTCATATCTGCCTCTTCTTGTTTGGTTTCTGGCGTTTTTCAAAATTTCCTAAATTCTTGTTTCTTCTATTGGATGTTATCCTTCAAAGTAATTTTCAGATTGTCCTATTCTCTTCCTTTTATCTGAAGGGAACTCATATCTTCACGGTTGCTTTCTTGGTTGTATTTCCCCTCGCTATTTGTCTATTATGATTTTTGCGGGCTCATTCTGAGCAGGAGCTCTCTCCCCTCTCTGCACTCTCGGTGCCCTGTCCAGGGACCTTATGGTTATCACCACTGCCACCCCAGACCCTCCAGTGCAGGACCAGTTCGTATATTGGCAACGTAGGACTTGCACACCATCTTGATATTGAGGATGTCACATTCGAGCACAGATCTTGGTTTGCGAACCTTTTTCTGGCTGTAAGGTTGTAACTTTCCTAGGTTCTCATATAGCCATGGCCCAACAATTAGCATCGGGCAGTTTCAAGGGCACTTTTTCACCTTCATTCATGGGCAGAAGAGCTCCCAGTGTCCTCCAGGGAGCCTGACTCTGGCCCTGTGGGATCCTCTCAGCCACTTTCTTTCCAAGTGCACATAGAATATTCTCCCAGAAGGACCATATTCTGAGCTATGAAACAAACCTCAATACATTTAAAAGAATTGGTATCATGTAAAGTATGTTCTCTGACCACCACAACAGAATTCAATTAGAAATCATAACAGAAAATTATCTGGAAAATTTGCAATTTGGAAATTAAACAACACACTTCTAAGTAATTCAGGGGTCAAAGACATATCACAAGGGAAATTAGAAAATCTTTTGACCTGAATGAAAATGAAAACACAACATTTCAAAATGTGTGGGGTACAGCTAAAGGGAGTGCTTAGGGGGAAATTTATAGCATTGAATCTTTATATTAGAAACAAGAAAGGTTTTGAATCAGTAAAATAAGCTTTCATCTTAAGCTAGAAAATAAATAGCAAATTCAACTCAAAGCAAGCCGATGCAAGAAGATATATGGATAAGAATAGAAATCAACGAAACTGAAAACAGAATAAAGATGGAGAAAATCAACGAAATAAAAAGATCAATAAAATTAATAAAACTCTGATCAGAATAATCAAGAAAAAAAGAGATTGGACACAAATGAGCAATATCAGAATGAAAGGGCATCGCTACAGGTTTTGCAGATATTAAACAGATAAGGGAAAATCATGAATGATTTTATGTCAATACATTTCATACCTTAGAAGAAATGGAAAAATTATTTGAAAGGCACAAATGACCAAATATCACTCAAGAAGAAATAGATAAGCTGAATAGTCCTGTATCTATTTTTTAAAAATTGAATTTATGCTTTATTAAAAAAACAAACTTTCAAAACTTCCAATAAGAAAACGCCTGACCCACATGGCTTCACTGGAAAATTCTATCAAACATTTAAAGAAAATTAACACCAATTTTACATAAATCTATTTTTGAGTCTTCTGAAGGCAAGATACTGAGCTAAAGACTCTATAAGAAAAATTAGCGCAGAAACACTCAGTAGGTAAAGAATTTTGCTTAGAAGTGTTAGTTTCTTGTGTTCACTAGTACTTTCCACCAGTAAAAATGAAATCTTCACTTAGATCAGAGGACAGAGGAAAGCCCCTCTGAGCCTTAAACGGAGTCAGTCTCTCTCCTTTTCCTGCTTGAGGAGTACTCATTCAAGCAGCATCTATCCACCAAGTCTCTACTCTGAGCCAGCCATTGTGCTGGACCCCCAGAGTATTTACCCTCAGGTCCTTGGTCTGGGTCTCCAAGTGCCTCATGTGCTCCAGAGTGCTTGCGCTGGCACTCAGGCCCTGCAGCTGAGACTTGACTAGGCGGAGCTCACCCTCCATGGTGGCCAGGTCATTCAAGAGTGTCATCACACAGCTGTCACAATCTGTAGGGGCCACAATCAAAGGCAAACGTGCTGTGGGCTGAAGCCACAGGAATGCAAACAGAGCACAGGGCTGCACAGCCCAGTTACTATGCACATAGGTCATCACAGGCAATAATTACCATCCTGGACTTCTCCGGGAGGGATGTAGATGTTGAAAAAGGGAGATCTCTAGTCAAGGAGTATTTTAGAAAGAACTCGTGGAGTGGGGGAAATGGACGAAGGGGATCAAAAGGTATAAACTTTCAGTTATAAGAAAAATAAGTTCTCATGATGTAATGAACAGCATGGTGACTGTAGTTAACAACATTGTATTGTATACTTGAAAGTTGCTAAGAAAGTAGATCTTAAAAGTTCTCATCATAAGAAAAGAATTTGTAATTATGTAAGATGATGGATGTTAACAAAACATTGTGATAATCATTTTGCAAAATATACATATATATATATCAAATCATTATGTTGTACATCTTAAACTGACACAATGTTGTATGTAAATTATATTTCAACAAAACTGCCAAAAAATGGTGATTCTATGCAACTTGTTGCTTATTTTGTATGTGGGAAAAATAGTAATAAATAGCTTTTATTTATTGAGTGCTTGCTATTCACCAGGCATTATAATAAGGGACTTACAAGAATTTTTCCAACTCTATGAGGTTGGTATATTTATTATGTCCATTTTACAAATGATAAAACTCAGGCTTAGAGAAGTAAGGTCACTTGCCCAAGGTCATACACCTATTAATTGACAGGCTGGATTTGACCCTAAGTCCCCTTCCATCTCCTCCCACTATCGTTTTCTCAGCCTGGAAACTGCATGTCCCAGCATGGGGCTCACAGATTTTAAACTAAACCCCATAACTTGGGAAGGAGGGGGCACTTTCTTATCTCACCATCACATTCTTCTCCAGGGCCATCATCTTTGGGTTCTTGGTTTATGCAGTCTGAAATGAGGAATAACCAAAGAAGATATTGTTATTAAAACTCCTCTTCATCTGCTCTTTAACATGGCTTTTAGAAAAGCTGGTTTTTGGAATATTTTAGTCACTCAACTATCCAGCATCTTTGGCTCTTCCATTTTTCCTCCCTCACCTGAGCCATTGCTCAGGGAGCTTCCTCAACCCCCAGCAGTCTTGCTGCAGGAACTTCTCTTCTGGCCTCTTTGATTATAAAGTCACTTCGTTCTCTATAAAGGGTCATGGCATCCTAATGAAATTAAAACTCCTAATTGTTAGTATTAAGGCTTTTTTTGATAGCTTCCTATAAAACTGTTGATGTCTCTTGGAATGTCATTCAAGAACATTCAATAAACATTCATCGAACACCTTCAAGCATCCATTGTGTGCCATGGCCCTGTGCTAGGTGCAGGAAGTACAAAGATATCAAGACAAAAATCACTGCAGTTCTGTGGTTTAATGGTCCCATGGGGCAAGGAGACAAATTATACAACAGTGTGACAGATACTGTGAGAGAGAGATACGCATACAATGTCAGTGGACCCCTATCTCCAAATACCACACATATCAGCTGAATTTTGAAGTTCTCAGCTACAGTCAGGAAAGCCCACTGGTCATCCTTGGACATTCTTTACCCCTTCCACTTCTACTCTTTTTCCCCATACTATGTATCCTTACACTGAAATGCCCTCTCGCTTCCCTCTGAAAAATAATCTAACTTCACCACATGAAATCTCTAGGCTTGAAGTTTCCCTGGACATGCTATAAAGAGGCTTTCATGATTGTTCTTCTCAGCGACAGGCAATATTCCACACTCTGTGTGCATATATATATATATATTTTAAACTTTTAATTGTAAAAAAAATAATCTAAGTTCACGATGGAAATTTTTGGACAATAAGAAAAATAAGGTGAACACATCACTCTTGATCTTACCACTCAATGTCTCCTTTCTATATATTTGTATATGTTTTAATTTATCATATATAATCATAGTTTGCTCTTACTCATCCTTTTTAAAAGATCTTTTACTCATTCTTATATGTATATATAGTTGTGTCACTTTTATTTCCTCAATTAGGCTGTAAATACCTGTGGCCAGGAAACATGGTTTTATTTCCCTCACAATCTCCCACAGCCCCTAGAACAGTCTATGGGGGTCTTGGCTTATGTAGATGATTGATTTATCAGTGCAATTTTCTCAACAAGTTTGAGTTTTGACCACCAAGGATTCTATACACTATTGATTGAAAGTAAAAGAAAGAATGAAAAAGAGGGAAAAAGGCTCATAGGAACAAACAAGTCTCATGTGTGAGGATTTTCTTCCATTTTTAAAACGAATAGTTATCATCCCCATTTCAGGTTGTTTATTTTTGTTATTAGAGTAAGGGAAGAGAGGGTTGAAAAGGCATTAATTTCATTAATACTCTGCGTGTGATGTTGAAGCTTCTCCTTGAATACCTCCACTGACAGTAGAACTCATCCAGATGGGCTAGAATTGGCCCATCATTTCCAGCTGTTGAGGACATTTTGAATTCTAAATGTGTCAGAGGAGGCATTTGCTATCTCTCCCAAGTTTGCCATCTGATAAGTGGGTGAGCATGTCTTCTATATTTCCGTTCAAGTCAACAATGTTGAGCAGGATGGAGTCAAGATGAAGCTCCAAGGCAGGACAATAGATACCTTGTTCTAGACTGGTAATAACCCATTTACTCTGCATTCTTTTGGAAACAGTCACTTGACCAATCTAAGGCACACATCCAGGGTTTAGTTCTTCATCTTGTCCATAACAATAAGATGAGAGCTTTTATCTAAGGATTTGGCATTACACTATATTAATGGCATTTTCTTGATACATCACATTGATATTCTCTGTCAGAGAAGGAAGAAGACAGTCTGCCTTTTTTGTTGAAGTTGTTCCTAAGGAACCCATCCTAACTCCCAGCAATAGTCTTTTCCTTGGTATGTAAAATCCATCTCAATTATAACACCCATATCCTGGAACATTATTGCTATTAGAGAAAGAGTACTCTGACTTCTTCAGATATACACATGAAGAGAGCTGACGTGAAAGCTTATAATGTCAAAGGGAGATTTTAGCAAAATCACCATAATAGAGCCTGAAGTTAATTTGGCCATTAGTTAAGTTTTAAAAACAATTTTACATTTTTAAAAAAATCTACTTGAACTAAGTTATTCACCAAAGCTGTAATTACTACCTAAGCATTCCCAAGGTTGTCAAAACAAGAGGACAATTTGTTAGCTGGAATCCTGTCTTATGCTTCCTGAAAACATTTGCTTGGGTTTTTCGCCTGCTATTTGACACCAGTTTGATAAATGCAGGTTAAGAGATGTATGAGTGGATCTTACCTCCAGTCACGGGGTCACAACTGCCCAAGTGGCCATTGTTGTTACAGTTGCATGGTTGGCAGCTTCCTCCAAATTTCTGGGGGTTTCCGAAATATCCCGGTGCACACCTGCACAAAATACGGAAAGAGACGAGAAACATCCAAAGAACTCATGATTAATTCCACTCAATTTTCTCAACCTCTAGCCTTCTGTTTTGCATATTGTAACTCTATGGGAGGAAGGGCTGACATAGATTTGCAGAGTGACTGTGTCTCAGTCCAGGGATGTTCATGACTTGAACGAGAACGGTGAGAGCGGGAGGCAGGCAGAGATTGCTCTCTCTCTCCCTGACACCCAGGACGACAGGATTCTCAATTATCCCTATAGCCGAATTCAGACGAACGAATTGCACACTGGAGCCAGTGGTGTGACCAATATGGAAATCAAGGGTGGCTGAATTTTATGCAAGAGTTATGTTCTTGAAAATATCACACAATTAAATATTCCTTAACTTATGGCTAATTTCCTCAAAGAAAACAATTTAAAGTAAAATTCATATAATTTCAAATTTCCGCATAAAGGGGGATTTTATTAATATTTCCTATTGTACTATTTCAAGTCTGCATAATCATATTTACATGTATGTGCACAGACTGCTGCAGTGATGTATATATATATAACAGGCTTAAACAACTGAGAGCAGCTACCGCAGCTAATGTTGGCCTAGAGACTTTATTATTCTAGATAATTGAGTGATGAGAACTCAGTTCTTTATTTACAAGTTAAAAGATCATATTTCCTTGATTCTGAGTTTCTGCTTTTTAAAAACTAAAACAAACACATGTTAATGTTTCTGGAATTGGGATGTAAACTAAAATATTTCCGCCCATTAGCAAAGTTCCACTCCCACTCTACCCCTCGACAAGTTGTTATTAAATCGATGTGTGTCGTGTATAATCATCAACGGAATTGACAGAATCAAGGAAACAGAATATTTGACTCTCTTCCCCAGATTTAACCTTTGTATCAAAGAACTGCTTGGCAATTTTCATATGCTGGTGATACAGTGCAAAGATTACAGGTTTTGAATCCACAAGATCTGGCTGGGTCCCTGCTTCCACCACATACTATGTAATCTTGGGCTGTTATCCCCATCCCCTCAAGCTTCTGTTTCTTCATCTTTTCCTCCCATGAACATGTAAGCTCCATGAGGGCATGAATTTTTTGGCTGTCTCCTTACTGATATATCCCTAGCAAGTGGGACAGTGCCTCGGCCCATATTAGGTGCCAGATAAATGTATGCCAAATGAATAAATGAATATATAATTGTGCTAACAATACCTATTTTGGTTGATGGATATGATATAAAAGATAAGGTAGTAAAGAATCTAATACAATGCCTGCACATAATAGAATAAAAGATAGCTACCATTTTAAGACATGATGACATATTCATATGTATATTGTATGTATGTATAATTTGTATCATTTGTAATTATGACATTTCAGAAAGTAGATGGGAAGCAGAAAACCCATGCATTGCCTAATTATCAAGACGGTAACTAAGCTGAGGTGGCTTATCTAAGTCTACCAAGCAGGTTGGTAATATACTAATAACATGGCTTTACTTTAGGTGACCAGCCCTGTATTCTACCTAATAAACCATGTCACACAAAAGATCTATGTTTAAAATACTTTATTTTTTGATGTCTCATGCACATCTAAACTTTCCAAGCAAATGATACACAATGACAAAACATATTAAAATTACATAAATATTCAGGAAATTTGATTTGCTTCTTCCTTACTCCTGCACAGAAGTAGTTACCAATTACAGGAAATAACTGGTTCTCTCATTCTTATTTCATGGTAGTGGCTAAACACAATGGACTAAAGTCAAACTTTCCGATTTCATAGTAACCTCGCTGCAACAAACAGAGAGAACACGTTTGTCATCTGTGGCTCTGGGTGGAAAACGTGCCCCAGAGCACGCTGTGCGCTGAGAAGCCTGTCTTACTCACTCCCCAAGCTTGGCTGCTCCCTGCTCTGCCCAGCTACCTCTCGCATCTATTCTCACTTTTCCCTCTATGTTGTCCTTGTATTTATCATTGCATAGTTAACAACCAGTGCTGGGAATGACGCCTGGCGGCCGGGCACAGAGTGGGTGCTCAATAACTGCTTAACAAATGAAAAATTTTGACATTAAAATGCCATTTACTTGTGAACAAGTTTTTTTAAAAAAAATTTAAGAAACAATAGCTTGCTTTCTTCTGACATCAAGTCTAACAAACATAAGCAGAGAGGACTGTTAATTAAGTATTTCTCTTTTCAAATCAGCAGCCTGCCAATGGATGTCTCATCTAGCCTGTTGCTGTCTTCCACTTCATTGTGTATGAAGGACTCTAAGGAGGATTAAATTAGGATGCCTCTCCCGGGTGGGAGGCCCACAGCTTTTAAATCATAGAGCTGGAAGACCTTTGCAATCTCTGCTCCCCACTCCACTCAGTCTTTCTGTCTCAGTAGAGCTGCCCTTTCCGTCCCTCACCCTTCAAGGCTGGTTGGATGTCCCTCCAACTATGGCCTGACTTAGCCCAGTGATGTTTTCTCTCACTAGTTTAACAGCTCCTTTGTATGTCTGTCCCCTACTAGACTGCAAAACCCTTGAGGGCAGTCTGTGCTCTGGTTGATGACATGTTTCAAATGCTTAGCATGGTGCCAGGCATATATGAGGCTCTCCATACATCTGTCATTGAAAGAAAGAATGAACAATAGATGTGAGGCAAGTGTGGGCAATGTTCCTCTTGCTGAAATGGGAAACAGAACCTTGAATTGCTCCTTTTTACCACAGGTCAGTGCCCAGAGCCTTAGCTGAGGCTCGGAGTTCCCCATCATTACGCCGTCCTCCCTTCCATGCAGGGCAGGTATCCTCCAGGCCCTTGGGCTTTCTTGAATTACTTTCCTGACCTGAGCCACCTTCCACTTCCACCTTCCAGCTCCACTGGGTTCTAGGCATCCCTTCGACCTACCTAAGTCCCACCTTGTCCATAAAATGTTTCAAATAATCCGAGTCTAGAGTGGCCCTGCTTTATTATGAAATCCAGTTGAATTAATTTTCTCCTTTTTTGAAATTGGGTTAAACTCTTCTAAAGTTTATCCATAAAAATAATATGCTGGAATGATCAAAGAAAAACTGTAAATAAGGGTTATGACGGGAGCCTTGCTCGACCAAATATTCGAGGATATTTTATGCTTTCAGGAATGATACGGAATTGATAGTGGCCACAACAACCAACTAAAAATATAGAAACAAATCCAAGATTATATAGAAATTTTGTATATACACATTTAGCTTCAGTGAATTCAACTAAACGTACCTGTCAAAGAAAGAGCAGGAGAGCAAGAGAGCATGAGATAAGAGAGGAAAGCACATCTGGAGTGTCGTCCCCATTCACTCAATGAGCACACATCCTGCAGTGAGCACGACACGAGGGATGTGAATCTGCTATTCCCCCCGTTGGTCTAGTTTCCTTGTGCCTCTCCTGTGTGAACATCTTACCCTACTGAGTGTGGTTCTGGGGTATAACCAAATATTATGTGTATTTCATGCAACCTGGCCCCTGGATTATTGAGAGATGGGATACTGAGATAGTTAAGGTTATCTGAACTCTGGTCAATCTTTGCCGTACATGCTGACCCTAAATCTATCTTGCCATACGAGAAGCAACACCTCCAGAAACATAGATTCCAAATTTCACCATCAGGAAGATTTGAATGTAATAAATAAAGCCATAAAAATCCTAAAAGAAAATATACATAGGCATTTACATAACCTCTAAGCATGACACTAATGGCTGAAACCCTAAAGGACAAAATAGATACAAATATAGTAAAACTTAACTGTTGCATATGTAGGATCGACTAAAACTAAACCAAAAAACATACAAAAAAAGAAAACCAAGAAGAATATTTGCAACATATAGTATGAAGGGTTAATTTCCTCTAAAAGAATTTGTACAAATCAATGAAAATATAAAAGAACATTCCACTAGAAAACAATGTGTAAAAGACTTGGAAAGCAATTCAAAAACTAAAATTTACAAATGGTCAATAAGCACAAGAAAAAAAAATCCAATCTGATTATTAAACAAAGAAACGTAAATTAAAATGACATACAATGTTCCCCTATCAAATTGGCAAATATTTTAAAAATTGATCATTTTTAGTATCCACTGGTGGCAGGCAATGGTTCTTTTGCTGCTAGTAGGAATGTAAATGATACAACTTTTCTGGAGGGCAATTTTGCAAAACATATCAAAACTCTCTAAAATTTACTTATGCTTTGACCCAAGGGATCCACTTCTATACTTACATCTTGAGGATTTATGTACAGAAATATTTAGCTAAAAGGATTTACTTTTAATGCCACTTTGAATGGAAAATGTAAAACTATCTCAAAGACCAATAGTAAGGGATTATGGAACTTCAGTGGAACTTCTGGGTCCTGACATGACGTTATCAAAGAATACTTATGGACACCGAAAGATACCACTAACATACTATTAGATGAGAAAACAAGTCAAAACAGAACGTAAAACAGCAATCTACTTTTGTTTTTAAGAAAAAGTCTGTGCACGTAGAAATGATCTATAAGAATATACAACAACTTGGAGATATCAACATGGCAGCATGACAGGATCCCTTTGTCTCTCCCCTTCAATCTACAGCAAGTAAAACATCCATAACCCAACAAAGGTTACATTACAGTGTCTCACCAGGACACTGGAGAGAGCCACATATCAGTACGTACGAGGTGAGTGGATTGGAGCACACAGAGGAGGCGAAACAAGGCAGAGCCCAGGACCCTGGACCCCCCACTGTGGTGTCTGAGCCAGCTGCCCCTAGCCCCAGAGAACTCGGTGGGCAGCAGTGGAGGTGTGTGTACAACTCTGGCCAGCCAGCTGTGGCAGCACCTGTGGCCACGGGGAGTGGAGCAGCAGTGGAGGTGAAGCTCTGTGATCTCAGGCCCCCAGCAGCTACTCAGAGCCTGGTAGCAGCAGCAGAGGTGCACACAGGACTCCAACATCCCAACTGGAGTGGTGCCTGCAGCCACAAGGTAACAGGCAACAGCAGAGGCAGTGCCCCACAAACCTCTGGTGTACTCTACCAAATATTTAAAAAAGATTTAATACCTATCTTTCTCAAACTCTTCCAAAAAATTAAGGAGGCCAACATTATGCTGATACTAAAACCAGACAAGGACAACACCAAACAAGAAAACTACAGGCCTATATTGCTGATGAACATAGATGCAAAAATCCTCAACAAAAATATTAGCAAATCAAATACAACAATACATAAAAGAATCACACACCACAATCAAGTGGGATTTACTTCAGGGATGCAAGGATGGTTCAACATTTGCAAATCAATCAATGTGATACACCACACTAACAAAATGAAAAATAAAAAAATCACATGATCATCATCTTAGTAGATGTAGAAAAAGCATTTGACAAGAGTCAGCATTCATTTATGACAAAAACTCTCAATAAAATGGGTATAGAAGGAAAGTACCTCAACAAAATAAAGGCTGTATATGACAAACCCACAGCTAACATCATACTCAATGGAGAAAAACTGAAAGCAGAACAGGAACAAGACAAGGACACCCACTCTCATCACTCTTTTTTTTTTTTTTTTGCTGAGGAAGATTCACTTTGAGCTAACATCTGTGCCAATCGTCCTCTTTTTGCTTGTGGAAGATTCACCCTGAGGTAACATCTGTGCCAATCCTACTCTTTTTGCTTGTGGAATATTCACCCTGAGCTAACATCTGTGCCAATCTTCCTCTATTTTATTTTGTATGTGGGTCACTGCCACAGCATGGCCACCACTGAGTGGTGTATGGAGGCTCCTGGGAACTGAACCTGGTCCACAGAAGCAGAGTGTGCCAAACTTAACCACTAGGCCATGGGGCCAACCCCTTGCCACTCTTATTCAATGTAGCATTGGAAGTTTTAGTCAGAGCAATTAGGCAAGAAAAACAAATAAAAGGGATCCAAATTGGACAGGAAGAAGAAAAACTGCCACTATTTGCAGATGACATGATTGTATATGTAGAAAACCCTAGAGAATCCACCAAAAAACTATTAAAAATAATAAATGAATACAGTAAAGTTTCAGGGTAGAAAATCAACATAGAAAATTCAATTGTGTGTCTATACACTAACAATGAACTAGCAGAAAGAGAAATCAAGAATACAATCCTATTTACAATTGCAACAAAAAGAATAAAATGCCTAGGAATCAATTTAACCAAGGAGGTGAAAGACCTGTACACTGAAAACTGTAAGACATTGTTGAAAGAAATCAAAGAAGACACAAAGAAATGGAAAGATATTCCATGTTTGTGATTTGGAAGAATTAACATAGTTAAAATGTCCATATTACCTAAAGCAATCTAGAGAGTCAATGCAATCCCTATCAAAATCCCAACATTTTTCATGGAAATACAACAAAGAATCATTTATATGGAACAACAAAAGACCCCAAACAGCCAAAGCAATCCTGAGAAAAAAGAACAAAGCTGGAGGTATCACACTCCCCGATTTCAAAGTATACTACAAAGCTATAATCATCAAAGTAGCATGGTACTGGCAGAAAAACACACAGAGATCAATTTAACAGAATTGAAAGCCCAGAAATAAATGCATACATTTATGGACAGCTAATTTTTGACAAAGGAGCCGAGAACATACAAAGGAGAAAGGAAAGTCTCTTCAATAAATGGTGCTGGGAAAACTGGACAGACACACGCAAAAGAATGAAAGTAGACCATTATCTTATACCATATACAAAAACAGACTCAAAATGGATTAAAGACTTGAACACAAGATCTGAAAGCATAAAAGTCCTTGAAGAAAACATAGGCAGTATGCTCTTTGACATTGGTCTTAGCAGTATCTTTTTGGATATGTCTCCTTAGGCAAGGGAAACAAACAAAATAAACAATTGGGACTATATCAAACTAAAGATCCTCTGCACAGTGAAGGAAACTATCAACAAAACGAAAAGACAACCTAACAACTGGGAGAACATATTTGCAAATCATATATCCGATAAGGGGTCAATATCCAAAATATACAAAGAACTCATACAACAAAAAAACAAACAACCCGATTAAAAAATGGGTAGGGGATCTAAACAGACATTTTTCCAAAGAAAATATACAGATGGCCAACAGGCACATGAAAAGATATTCAACATCAGTAGTTATTAGGAAAATGCAAATCAAAACTACAATGAAATATCACCTCATCCCTATCAGAATGCCAACTATTAAAAAGACAAAAAGGAACAAGTGTTGGAGAGGATGAGGAGAAAACGGAACCCTCATACACTGCTGGTGGAAACGTAAACTGGGGCAGCCAGTATAGAAAATAGTATGGAAATTCCTCAAAAAATTAAAAATAGAATTACCATATAATCCAGCTATTACACTTCTGGGTATTTATCCAAAGAACATGAAAACACCAATTTGAAAAAGTAACACGTACCCCTGTAATCATTGTATCATTATTCACAACAGCTGAGACTTGGAAAGAACCTAAGCGCCCATTGATGGATGAATGGATAAAGAAGATGTGGTATATATATATATATATATATATATACAATAGAATACTATTCAGCCATAAAGAAAGATGAAATCTTGCCATTTGCAACAACGTGGATGGACCTTGAGGGTATTATGCTACCTAAAAAAGTCAGAGGGAGAAAGCCAAACACCATATATGATTTCACTCATATGTGGAAGATAAAAACAACAACAACAAACACATAGACACAGAGAACAGCTTGGTGGTTACCAGGGGGAAGCAGGGTGGAGGAGGGTGAAAGGGGCAAAGGGGGACATTTGTACGGTGATGGATGGAAACCAGACTTTAGATGGTGAACAGGATGTAGCACACACAGAAGTTGAAATATAATGATGTACACCTACAATTTATATAATGTTATAAACCAATGTGCCCTCAATAAAAAAGAAATTAAAAAAAGAATATACAAGTTTTTAACAGTGGTTTTCTGCAGGTAAAATGATTATGAATAGGCCTGTAGCGAGCGTATGTGAGCATATAGGGCTATTTAGGGGTGTGGTGGGCCTTGTTGGTTCTTTGCTCACCTGTATTACATCATTTTTATAATAAATATGTATTGACTTTATGATAAAGTTATTTTAAATTTAAAAATATGGTGTCCATATGATTCATTTGTTATACGGTTACTTTCCCAAATAGACGTGTGTTATCTCCCCAGCTAGATTGTAAGTAGCTTTTACAGTCTTCATAATACTGGGCAGTGCCCTATGCATAGTAGCTAATCACGAAAATTTGTTCATGAAAATACTAAAGCTTGGCTCTGTGGCCCTTTATAATTAAGTATATACTTTCCATTTTGCAACATTTATTCTTTTGTTTCATAAACATGACTGAATATGTATTATATGAACAGTACCATGCTGGGCACTAGGGAGTCAGAAATTAATAAGACACAGACTATCCTGCAAGTGTTCATAAGATCGTGTGGGGATAAAGAGAGAGGTGTGTGTGTGCGTGTCTATGAATATCTAGGGCTGCGGATGTTTGTGTGTATGTAGGCTTATGTAGAGTTGTACACACAGCAAGTAGGGATGTGTGTGGGCTGGGGGGAGGTAGAGCTGTGTATACATGTGGGTTGGAGTATGTAGGGATGAGTTCACACGAGGGGTAGGGGTGTGTTGGGAGAAGGGGTATATAGGGGTGTGTAGGGGAGTGTATACAGCTATGACATACTGGACCTCATTCTCAAATTTCTGAAACACGTTCAAAACAAGAAAGAGAAGGAAGTTAATGATTTATCAAGTGAGCCGTTTTGTGTTTTTCCCAGGAAACCTCTTACTAGCCTCAGCGAAAACAAACGCCCAGCTCCTAGCACTGAGCTACAACCCTGCTGAGCGCCACCCACAACCCAGTGCCTGCAGCAACCTGCCCACAGAGCCCACCCCCACCTGCTGGATGAGGGGATGGGAAGGGGAGCCACGGGGGAGGGGCGGGGGGCCGGGGGGAGAGGGGCGGGGAGGGGGCGGGGCGGGGATGCGGAGGATCAGGAAGGGGGAGGGGCCGCACCTACCTTTCGCACTGTGTTCCTGTGTATCCAGGTTTGCAGGAACACTTCACGTTTCCCCCAGTCACAACACAGCCGGTGGCAAAACTTGAAGGAAGACAGAAAAAAGCCCCGGTAAGAACATAAATCGATAGGCTTTATTTTCGTTATTTTTGGCCACAGAGAACTGACTTGCATTAAGTGAAAACAGAGACCAAGGGTCTGGCTACTTTTTGTGTGAAGAAAATTTTGCCTATTGAGATTTGTAGAGCTAATGATGAATTATTTCAGCTGACATTGGGCAAATTTTGGTGAAGACACACTGGAGACACTTATTCTGTTTTATTTTTGGCTTGGAGAAAACATTCCTTCCCTTACGTCAGAGCGAAGTAGCTCACTTTGGAAGAGATGATTACAACAGCATTTTTCCAGGAATAACAAGGAAGGAATAAAACAAGCCCAGGCAGAAAAAAGAACAGAGAGTTCTGATTCTTTAAAAAAATTTTCTCCTCGATTATTCTAGTTCTTTTCTATCCGGTGCATGGCTTTCTGGGAAGAAAAGGTGGTGGAGGGTCCAAGCAAGCAACTTCAGAAGGAACTGAGGCACAGAGCATGCTTGATGCCTAGGTATTTCTGTTGGCATAACCAATGATGATTTTTACACTTTTCAAATCAAGTTGTGGAATTTTGATTCCTTTTCTTTTAGTTCTAAACTGGTGTATATTTGAGAAGCTTTAAATTTTTTTTTTTAATAGACAAGATCATGAAAATTCCCTGTTGCCTTGTGAAATGTCTACGTCTGTGCATTGAACATTACACATGGAAATCTGAGGGAAAGTAACTCCATTTATCCTTTGCTGGTGTGGGGACCTGGAAATGGTCACCCCAAGATATGTCTCTTTGGCATGATGATTATTTGAGGCTAGTAACTTTGCAGACAGGATAGAAACTGAAAAGTAGAATTTACTTACCCTTTGTAAGAGACATTTACATTGTAAAGGAACTCTCCATCTGTAAAGATATCTCCCTCTCTGTACCAAGAAGGGGAGATGACCTTGTCTCTAGAAACTCTCAATCAATACCAAAGGCAAGGACTTAAATCTGCATTTTATTGTGCTTGTCTGGTAACCTCCTGTAACTGACTTCCCTCCCCCTCCCAACGTTGGCATTTCTTTAAGGATTAAGCATCTTTCCTTAGGCTAGGAACTGATTGCTGCGCTCACCTGTGATCACCCAGCTCATGACAATAGACTTGCCTCCTGCTCCGCCCACCGAGACAGCAGACCCACTATCTGCTGTGTCCATCAAGCACTGTGCTGACAAGGCAATCTTGTGACTATTGTGGGAGGGACATTTCAATCATATGTGAAGTATCCTGTTTGGGGGTATATAACTGCTCTGTGCACCCCACTTCTTCGGTGCCCTTTCTTCCTTCGGGAAGAAAGGTCCCGGGCCATGGTTCCTCATAAAGTTTTGTTTAATTTTCTCTTGCTATTCTGTCTCATGTGAATTTAATTCGTTCTCTGGCGAGATGAACCCACTTTGGATAGAGGAAATGTCTTCCTCCCCTACACTGATAAGAGAATTCTTATTTGGGAATCTTCTCTTGGCTTATTACATGGATACAAAGTTACACTCTAAAGGGATAGTTCCAAGTTTGTCAGCAGTATTAATATGGCTGGAAGGAGAATCAGATAAAAATAGGGTTTTATTGATAAATCTGAGGAACTGTGTTACTTCACCTGCATAGAAGCTGGAAGCTGACCTTGATAACAATACGCTTTGCAACCAAAGATGTAAAGCTTTTCCGAAGCACTCCGTGGAAATCTCACCGCTTTCTACTCTCCCCAGCTTCTGTTTGAACAAGTCTGGGCTGGTGTCAAGTGACAGATCCCTTTACAAATAAAGTCACAGGACTGGGCAGGTTTAAGGAGTATCAAATACACAGATGGCAAAGCTGGGTGAACATTTCAAATACGCATCTCCAGAAAAGCCACATTTGGGCTAGTGACTTTGGTAATTTTCAGACTTGGCCACTTTCTCTGATACTCAGCTAATATCAATCAGCCTTGGGGTCCACACTTGTTCCAGAGCCTGTGCACTACTGATATTTTATCAGTATCGTCCTGATTTTCAAACCAACTCTTGCTTTACTTAGTAACTTGTTATATTTTGCTTGGACCTACAGTGAACATGTCCTGATGAGCCAGAATATGACAAGTTGCCAAGCCCCAACAGAGCATGGATTACCATGAAAAGAAAATGGTAGCTTTCTACCTATATAATCTGTTGGCCATACTAGAGTCTGAATGACAACTCAGATCACATGACTCTGTGGCTCAGAACTGTCCCATGGCTTCCATTACACTGAGGATAAAGTGCAAGCGCCTTAACACAGCATGCAGGGTCCTACAGGATCTGAACTCTGGCTGCCACACCAACCTCATCTCCTGGCCCTCCCTCCCACACCGAACTCCAGCCAATCTTGCCTTGTTACTGTGGGGACCTGGAAATGGCCACCCCAAAATATGTCTCTTTGGCATGAGGATTATTTGAGGCTGGTTTCTTTCCAGACAGGAAAGCAACTGAAAAGTAGAACTTACTTACCCTTTGTAAGAGACATTTACATTGTAAAGATATCTCCCTCTCTCTACCAGGAAGAAGGGGAGATGACCTTGTCTCTAGAAACTCTTAATCAATGCCAAAGGCAAGGACTTAAATCTGCATAATAATCTTATTCCTGTTTCTGGTAACCTCCTGTAACTGACTTCCCTCCCCCTCCCAACGTTGGCATTTCTTTAAGGATTAAGCATTTTTCCTTAGGCTAGGAACTGATTGCTGCGCTCACCTGTGACCACCCAGCTCGAGACAATAGACTTGACTCCTGCTATGCCCACCAAGATAGCAGACCCACTACCTGCTGTGTCCATCAAGCACTGTGCTGACAAGGCAATCTTGTGACTACTGTGGGAGGGACATTTCAATCATATGTGAAATATCCTGTTTGGGGGTATATAACTGCTCTGTGCACCCCACTTCTTTGGTGCCCTTTCTTCCTTTGGGAAGAAAGGCCCCGGGCCTTGGTCCTCATAAAGCTTTGTTTAATTTTCTCTTGCTATTCTGTCTCCTGTGAAATTTAATTCGTTCTCAGGCCAGATGAACCCAACTTAGGTGGAGGAAAAGTCTTCCTCCTCTATATTACTGTCCACGAACACATCACTACAGGGGCTTTCTCTCCTGTTTTTTCCTTGCCTTGGACTCCCATCACTAAGATATTGTCATGGCTTACTCCATCTCATCATTCCTTGGTCCCTGCCCGACAACTTCAGAAAGCCCTCCTGTCACCCTCTCTAAAGAATCTACTCACTATCAATTGCATAACCCTTTTATCAATCACATAGCCCATCTCTACGTGAAATTATATGTCTTATTTATCTGTTCATGTCTTTATTGAGTGTGACAACTCCCCCCACAGACATTCTCCAGGTCAAGCCTCATGACATCGGAATCTTTGCCGGTTTTCTTTACTGCAGTTTCCTCAGCATCTAGAGAAGACCAACTCCTAGCCCTGTAATGGATGCTCAATAACTAATTGTTTAGTCACTAAATGAATAGCAAAAGGAAAGAGGAAAAGGAAAAACTCAGAAGCATACAACTTGGAAAGACTGCTTTTTCCGTTTTATATTTTTTGTTATTCTTCTCTTTTAATATTACTGCTTTATTGAGATAAAGTTCAGATACTATACAATTCACCCATTTCAAGTGTACAATTCAATGGCTTTTACTATATTCACAGAGTTGTACAACCATTACCACAAACAATTTTAGAACATTTTCATCACCCCAAAAAGAAATCCCATACGCTTTAGCAGTTACTTCCCATTTTCCTCCCACTCCCCACCCTAGCCCTAGGCAATCACCAAACTACTTCCTATCTCAACAGATTATCTTCAAGCTTCCACAGTACCTGTTTGAATGAGGACACGGGCAGACCATGCAGGATCCCTGGACGGCGTTCCTATAGTGACCCTCCTTGCAGCGCTCACAGTGGTTCCCAGCGGTGTTATGCTGGCAGTTCTTGAGACGGAGGAACAGTATAATTAACAGCAGCCAATTATACTTATTAAGATCATTATCATCTTAATTGATGATTAATTGTGATGAGTCACATACTTATAACTCAAGTCCTCTGACTCTGTATGGTGATATCAGTTCAACTTGCTGAATATTTTTCCTGCCTATCCAATCACTGTCGGTGTTAAAAATGAGGTGTAAGTGCCCTTCTATCAGCCACTGGTGCTCACCATTGAGAGGTGTGATGAGATGGAGAGAGACGAGCTGGGTTCAGAGCCTTTTGTAGCTGTGGAATCTCGGGCAAGTTCTTTCACCTCTCTGAGCCTCAGTCTTTTTTATAAATCAATTTTATTGATGTATGATTTACATACAATTCTAATTTTCTTAAAATGTACAGTTAGAATCATACCTACTTTCCAAGGTTGCTGGGAGGACTTTAAAAAGTATAATAGGGCCTCAGCAAATGCAGTCCCTTCCTCTCTTCCCCTTGGAATTGCTTCTATGAAAATTAACTTGATTTTACCTCACTCAACAAAGATAGAGCAAAAAGCAATAAAACTGAAATAAGTTTTTAAAACATGGCATTTGTTACAATAATAAAAAGTTGCATCATATCTGAAGAAAGTATTCAATTCCAATGTCTTAAAGAAGCAAGACATTAATTTCATCTAAGCTTTGTGTTGACAAATAAAAATGGCAAGCAATAGGATATACTGGAGAATATGAGGAAGCCATTTGGTATAAACCTAATTCGGCCTGACCTTGTCTTTCCAAAAGGGCCTGACCGAGGCCGTTGAGCATGCATTGTATATCTGCTTTAGAGATTCCCTATGGCAAGAGCAAAAGGCCCTTGAGGTAAAGGTCCAACTTCCCTCCCCCTCCCAACGTTGGCGTCTCCTTAAGAGACATTTACATTGTAAAGGAACTCTCCATCTGTAAAGATATCTCCCTCTCTGTACCAAGAAGGGGAGATGACCTTGTCTCTAGAAACTCTCAATCAATACCAAAGGCAAGGACTTAAATCTGCATTTTATTGTGCTTGTCTGGTAACCTCCTGTAACTGACTTCCCTCCCCCTCCCAACGTTGGCATTTCTTTAAGGATTAAGCATCTTTCCTTAGGCTAGGAACTGATTGCTGCGCTCACCTGTGACCACCCAGCTCGAGACAATAGACTTGCCTCCTGCTATGCCCACCAAGATAGCAGACCCACTACCTGCTGTGTCCATCAAGCTCTGTGCTGACAAGGCAATCTTGTGACTATTGTGGGAGGGACATTTCAATCATATGTAAAGCACCCTCTTTGGGGGTATATAACCACTCTGTATACCTCATTTCTTTGGTGCCCTTTCTTCCTTTGGGAAGAAAGGCCCCGGGCCATGGTCCTTAGATTTCAGCTCAGAATAAACTCACCCAAATTTTCATTTGCAGATTGGTTATGGATTATTTTCGTCAACAGAGTTTATGTAAAAACAACTATTTTCATGTCAAGGTCAGTGTCTAATGAAAGTCATTCTTCATAAAGTGTTGAGATCATACGACTTTGCAACTGAGCAGTCTGTTGAGACAAAGCTAAGTGAATTGTGTTGAATTGGTTTATTTTGTGGAATTTTTAGCCCAGTATAACCTTTCTTGGCTTTCCTCTAGAAGGAAGATCTAAATGCACAAAAAGAGCTGGGAAAACTCCCCTTACTGTGGGCATTCGATAATTCAGAGATACTTTGTGTTAATTACACAGCCTGGAATAAGTATAATTTTAAAAATTTGCCTATACATGTTACCTCTGTATGCAGAGGTAGTGCTGGAGTAGGAACCTTTAATGGATGTGAGTTTTTAAATAATACCTGAACCCAGATTGGGAAAAATAATACACATATATGTCCTAAGTGGGTGTGGCAGTGCTCCAACGGGAAAGACTGTCCCTCAGTCATGAATGTCATCAGTTTGTTCAGCTTAAACAGATCCATCCTTCACCAACCTTTGAGTAACTAAGAATTACACAAGCCACTAAGATGTTAAAATATCTTTTCATTTTTTTTCTGGATGTAAAATCGTGCTATACACACAAGCGTTTAGTAAATATTTCAAAAAACTAGGTGGGTCTTTCAAGTAGGATGCTGCTCACAGATTGACATTTGAGCATCACTAGGAAGCTCCGCCCAGCCCCGAATCCTTCCCTCCTTCCCCAAATGCCACTGCTGTGTGGGTTTCCCCTGTAGGTCCGGACACTGGGAACAAATCCACACTGTGGTATGCAGGATCCACAGAGGGTCCCGGGTGTCAGGGGAGGGTGCTGGTGGCACGCTTCACCCTCACTTTGCTCTGATGCCTGAGTCCCTCAGAAAACATCCATTCTTTTGAAGTAATTATTTACCTTTCCACTTTAGTTTCCTTTCTTTTTCAACTCCAAACGACAATGTTAAAAAAGAACATACCTGAAGAGAGATATTTTAGTTCTATATCTACTTAGTTCTGAGCTGGAAACATGGGAAAAACAAGAATTGCAGTGAGGCCATCTGTTTCCTAGTGAAAAGACTCTGAACACTGGTCCTCCACAGGAATGAGGAGAGAGGACTGTGGAAGCGGTGGTCAAAACCTGTGTTGCTTGATAAAATCCCATAAGAATGTCTGAAATACCCATCACCCTCAGTTGAGAGCACCTACCCTAGAAGCTTCTTCATCAGTCCTGCAAATGGAGGCATCTGCCTATCAAATTTCCTTGTTTTACTGTGAATAAATGAATGAGTGAAGGAATGAATGAATGAATCCACATCCATTCCCACAGCACATGCTCTCCTAGCACCATCTGACACCAAACATCTGTTGGGCATTTACTGTAAGCTCAACTATGCTACGTATTAGGGATGCAAAGATGGATTGGCACCCTCACTCGGGGGTAGATAGAATATACCAAATATGTGAATAGACAACTTCGATATAATGTGGAAAATACGATGACAAAGGTGTGTCAGTATCCCGTAAGGGCAAGAGGAGCTTCAGGGAAGGAGCTTCAGTGCTGGTGCCTCCTGCATGGAGGATAGAAGGAGAGGAACGAGCTGGGTGGAGAAGTGAGGGAAGGGCATTCCGAGTACAGGGAACTGTCCTGTAGGAGCAGTGCAGTGTGTCTGGGCAGTGTGAAGCAACTGGTATTCTGGGGGGTGAACTGCCAAGGCGGGTGGAATGCAGCTGGAGAGGCAGCAGCCCGGATCAAGGGGGCCCTGAGGCCACACCAAGGAGTTGTGGACAGCTGGCCATGAGCCTCAAGGGAGCCCTGAGTCAGCTGTGAGTTTCAGATAAATCATTCTGGGAGTAGGGGGGAAGGTGGACTCAAGTGGCAGGGAATGAAATGAAGGAAAACGGAAGAAAGGAGATCAGAAGAAGAGAAAGGGGAAGGGTCATGGCAACAGAGAGGAAGATGAGGGGTGACTGAGACAGTAGAAGGCAAGGGGATGGGGGAAAGGAGGGAAATGCAGAGAGAGTGGGCAAGAAGAGGGAGAGGCAGGGGCCTGAGCGGAGAGATGGGTCCGTCGCAGGTCCGTCTGCCCACAGCACCCACACAACACATCACCTGCTACTCCTGCCTCTCAAATGGACACACTCTGCTTTCCCAGCAAGGAGCTGCTCTGCTTTCTTGAAACGACATGGAGATTTGCACATGTGTGAAGGTCCAGATTTTAGAAATTGACTTTGGGTCTTGAGAGGTCGAGGCTGATTTGCAGAGGAATCAGCCTGTTTGATGGTGAAAGGTACTTGGTTTCCCCATTACTGTTCTCTGAGAATGAGGGCTGCCTCCTTAACTCCCATGAAATGGGCACATTTGAGAGCAGTGCTGGCTCTCAGTGCCTGCCATTGAGCGGTTAAGTGACTGCAGACACGGGCTCCAAGAGAGTGTGTGTGCGCATGCGCATTCCCCACTAGCCGGCAAGCCTTATAGGAGTAGCGATCACGCCCGATGGTTTTACCCCCTGCACTTGGCTGTCCCTCCCACGAGAGCAAATGCTCAGGAAGTGTTTCCTGAATGAATCCTTTCTAGAGGCCACACAGCCATTAGGGACAAGTGAAGACAGAGCTACAAAGAAAGGAAATGGAAAAGAAAATCTTCCCATTTGATGAAAACATGAATTATGACTCACTATTGATCATTTCACTGGGTGAATGGACTGCAGAGAAAACCCACTTTGTTCTTCACTCCTTTGATAAAGTGGACTCCACATCTAGCAATGGCTCAATGACAAGATAAATATTTATTTTTCATTAAAGCAACTACCTGTGTTACACACAACAGACAGTATCAAACCTGGTCTATTGTATAAGAATACTTAGGAGCTGTAAAACAGTATTTCCCAATGTCTTTTATTCTTTTTGAACTTAGAAGGTTAAAATCTTACAGAATATTCTATCGAGTTCTTTACAGCAATTTCCTGTCCTGGCCTGTCCCATCTTGCAGAGGAAGCAGCTCCCTGGGACATGCTGAACCGGCTGAATACAGTGTAGGAACTCAAATAATTGAAACACACTCTGGTTGCATTACACAATGCAAAGGGAATCTGTGCCAGAAGAATGTATTTCCAAACAGCACCCCATGAGTTGGGGCTTTGTATTCTGGGGGTACCGACGCTCTCTCTTTTCCTTGGAACTGCCCATTCTCCTTCTCAGTGGGGACACCCTGGCTGCCAGGGAGAGGATCTCTGATGAAAGGGAGGAAGGCAGCAGAATAAAAACCATTCTGCTTCATTACGCAAAAGGAAAATTTCCTGAGAATCTAATTTTCTCTGGGAGAATTTTCTAAAATATTGCAAAAGAAGATTGTTTTCTGGTGGACGAGCCACGGACAGCAAGGACTCCCCTCAGCTGTCTTCCCACATAGATCGGCTTTGTCTTGGCAGCTGTGGAGGGTTTGTGTTTGACTGAGTGTGAGCCTTAAACCTTTCATAGCATCTCCTTCTACCCGATTACTTTCTTGAGCTCCTGCTCATCTGAGAGCAACAAGGCTCCCCTCCTGCAACCTCCTGCTACCCCAACAAAATTAGGGCCCAAAGCAGTGGCTCTGATTTGTAATATTCCAGCAAGAGTTAAGTCCCAGAATCCACCCATTAAAACCATTTAATGAAGCAGAGATTTAGAAGCTAATGTGTAATTCAGTTGTTCAGACAGGAGTTCTCTGAGGGCACATGTTAAAATGGAAGAAAAAGTGGAGTGTAAAATAATTCATCCTAATCACACTGGAGCCTTCTATATTTACATAGCAAGCTCTATTTAGGGTCTGGCAGGGGATGTGACATTTGGTGTCCCAGAGCCTAGTAGTGGGGAATGGGGAGACACAGATTGCCTGCTGGTAGCATCAGAGCATCAGTTTACTCACAATACATATTCCTGAGCCATCCTGGCATCGATGTGAATGTCCATTGCAACTGCAGGGAACACACCGTCCAGTATATAAGCCTTTGTTATCTCGATAGTATCCGGGGCTACAACCCTATTTTTCAAACAAAAGGTTTAGTCAATACAAAGAAAGAAAATGATTACCCAAAGCACGTGACAATTCTATCAAGCATTTACTTTTTTATCTTCTTTCCTTTAGTCTGTGTGTGGATTTCTACTTTTAAACACTAGCCAGGTCCACTTGCTTTTTTCTGTCAGGTTCTATGTTGTTCCCATGGCAAGGAGAGAATGTGTGTTTGTGCCCGAGTGGGAGACGTGAGGTGGGGAATTCAGAGAAAGGGGAAGTGTGGAGGGTGGACGTGGGTTCCTCTCCCCCTCACCCCAACTGTTTAGAGGGTGAGCGGAGGGATGGAATGGTGAAGGAACAAAGAGGATCAGGACCTCAGTCCTTAGTGGGGGAGGATCTCTAAGCAAATCCCCTCAAGTTCTGTTTGGGTAGGTACTCCCTCTCCAAACCTCGGTTTGGGCTGGTGGAGGAAGCAGTGTGGGAACGGGGTATAGGAGTCCTCATTGGGATCTACACAATATGGCAGAACTGGTGGAATCATTTCACTGCCACTCACCAGTCTATGGGCAACAGGGAGCCCAGGGGAGGCATGGCTTGCATTTTCATACAGAACTTTGCAGGGATGTTGGTTCTGACTGAACACACAAAGACCCAGCTTCATGGAATCTCCTCAGGTGTGGTCTTCTTCTCTTGTTCAATATTGCTTTCATTATTTCTATCTCCAGTATATTGTCTCTTTCCAGTGTAACACGTTAGTATTTTTCATATGGATGAAAATAATGATGGTTTTCTTTGAATGAACTGATATTTTTTAAGAAAGGATTCTAGTTAAGAATGCCCCCCAATAAAAAAAAAAAGCAACTATTCTTTCGCTAGCCATTAAACATTATTTAGATTTCTGTCTTTAAAGAGAATTATGGATACTTTCTTTATTCTGGCAGAGCAAATCAGTGCACTGACTAAAATCAGATGCTGTCTGGGGCTGGCCCCGTGGCTGAGCGGTTAAGTTCGCGCACTCCGCTGCAGGCGGCCCAGTGTTTCATTGGTTCGAATCCTGGGCGCGGACATGACACTGCTCATCAAACCACGCTGAGGCAGCGTCCCACATGCCACAACTAGAAGGACCCACAACAAAGAATATACAACTATGTACCGGGGGGCTTTGGGGAGAAAAAGGAAAAAATAAAATCTTTAAAAAAAAAAAAAAAAAAAAAATCAGATGCTGTCTTTAGTTTCTTTCACCTGTCTCCTCTATGCCTTATCTTTAAAGCATCAGGAAAAATTAACATTTCAAGATAAAAGACCATCTTTTATCTAATCCTCTTCAAACAACACATATGTCTGTAAGACTCTGAAACTACAGTGAAGGGAGACCTTGAACTGAACTGTTTATTCTCGTTCATCCATGGCCATAAATGCCTCTACCTGGTCAAGAGGGGAGAAAGAAGCCAACGTGATAAGGCTGGAGAAGGAAGCCTCATATGCTCCCCAGAGTGGACTATTCCAGTTGCTGCCAGAAGTTTCCTCCAGAATCACCAATGACTACAAATCATACACAATAGCACAACTCTAACTTCCAATATATTTTTCCCTTAAGCTATTAGAAACCATGTTTAGGCAAAAGAACACATTGCAAAAAATTAGATTACTTTATGTGTTATATGAATAGGCTTGTCTAAAAGAGAATCAAAGTATGAAAGGAATGTTCTTTAGCTGAAAGCACGACAAAGAGATGTTTGAGGGAAAGTCAGCCAATGATGGCGTAATCACATCTATGAACAAATAATTTCTACTAATAAGTGGCAAGTACCTTATAATTAGCACCATATATCACATTTCATGCTTATAAAATAATCATGTTGGCTAAGGAACAAATTACCCAAATAAATCAATATATCTGGTTCATTTATGACAACATGCCCGATGGAAGTCTTAATTAAACATGCTTTGGGGGAAGGACAGTCTATCCTGATTAAAGTTAAATCACCCATCTTAATTTCCTTTTGGTTAGAAACAGAGAAAGCAAGACTTAGGTGTCATGTGACTCTCAGAACGTTTGTCAGTTACTGAACTACAGCCATTTCCTTACCTCTATAAAGCACTCAAACTCCACATTTTACAAAAAATTCAGTTCAAGCATTCAGATTGTATTGAAGATTTACTCCAAATGAAAATGAATGCATCCTAATATATTATTTCAGTAAAGGAGTTTTGCAACTAACCATTTTTTAAGTGATAATTTTTCAGGCTAACTTTTCCAATAAACTTTCATAGAACAAATGAGAAAATTAGTTCCTATCAGGTTTCCAAGGGTTATTTCAGCAGCCAGAGGATCTCTCTTTGAGTACACATATAACATCCAGGGAGTTTAAGGAGAGAGAGAGCAGAATTTATGAGTGTTTAATGCCTGGCAAATTAAAGCATGTCTGTTAGGTATTATACAAACTTGATCTCATCACTTTTTTATAACACGGATTTCACTGATTCTCATAATTTAATTTATGGGTAATTTTTCTTCCAAGCAGAATTTGGAAGCCTACAGGCATTAGACTCTTTTGTCCTGAGGCTTGGGATACTCTCAAAAGGGCACAAAGTTTCATAGCAGATTAACAGCGCACAAGCATTTAAATTCTTAGCTCTCTCAGCATTCCCAGGTGGGCTGATGTTTATGGGGTTTGTGGTGAACAGCTCAGAAGAGCAATCTGTCAGGCACCGTAATAAACCCTGCCAGTCAACGGGATGGGGAGGCCAGCCGCCCCTCCCCTAGCCCACCCATTACTCTGTCATCACCCTAACTTAAAATGTCACAAAGCTGGGAACGCTTCCCCATCCCAAACCAAAATTCAAAAGGGACGTTACCTGGCTGGGTTTAAACTCCGAATAACTTGCTTGCAGATGGCTTTGACCGGGAGGCTGAAGAAACACTACCCTTTGCTGCTGTGAATCGTATCCCAGACACTGCCCCAGGGCTGCCCCAAAGATCCAAAGCCATCCCGCGGACCACCTCACTGCTGGGGGCATCCTGGTCCCTAGGTGTCCTGCTGGCTGCGCACAAACCTCTGCCTCTTCCTCTTATACCTGCCCTTCCTGCTCGGTGCCCAGGCCTGCCTGACTCAGGTACGGCAGGCTGTCTGCGGCAGGAGGCCCCACCTGTAAACTTCACCCATGAGTCAGCCGGTGAGAGAGCACACATAACAGTCCCACCGGGAAGCGCACCGCTCTGTAATTCCTGCGAGGTGGGGCAGGCATTACCTTCCACCCACCTCGCCCCGCAGACAGCCCTAGCGATTAGAGCAGCTGTAAATCACAGGCTGAGTCACGCGCAAAGAACACGCCCTGGGCCGGAGGGTGCTAATCCAGAGGTTCCACTCTTTCCCTTGGGCTACGTGTTTAATCGGGCTGGAAAGAGATGGAGGGCAGGGAGAAGAAAAATGTCAGCCCCTGTGGACTAAATGCTATAAGACAGGGGTCCCTGGAAAACCATGGCAGGTAATATATTTGCAGGTTAAACAACTAGGAACTCTTAAGTGCAGATCACCTTGGGGGTTTCCTGCTATCAAGGGATCAGGAGATAAAACGAAGGGTGTCGTCTTAGATGCTGGGTGTACGGAACACACAGAATGACAATGCTTGCTATTTCCTAATAATTGTACTAACCATTGTGCTTCCCTCCCTATCTTCAGGAAGAGAACATATCTACAGCTTGAGATATTAAATAATTTCATTTCATGGCACTTTTAATCACCAGAGAACAAATTGAGTCAATGGGGCCTCAAATGAAGACCTGCTGTGAGCTAGAAAATTGGACTGCGATTTCCCCTCGAAGAATCAGGATATTCTTTGAACTGTAGCTCCACTGCGGGGTGGGTGGTTGGAGGGAGCCCTGGGTTAGAGAAAGGCATAAGAACCCTGGGTCAGCTACTGGGAAAGCAGTGGCTCAAATACTGGGATGCTCACTGGCGGTCTCCTTCCTACTTCTGGGAGAGTCCTGATTTCTACAACCCCCGGATCTATGGCGCTCTGGCGGCTTGCCTACGGATTTTGAGACATTTGTGATTTGTGATATTCAATACCTGGAAGTGGTCCAGGTAAGAAAGAAGCTATAGCCCAGCAGAAACTTGTGCAATGGGCAGAGTGCCCCAGAATGTCCAGTGGTGTTGAAGAGCAGCCAGGAAAGCCAGGCACAGGAGTCCCCCGGGGGAATCTTCTGTTACCAGAGAATTTCCTACCTGACATGAGTCACCAGTGTAGTCAGGGGGACAGGCACACATCTCTACATTCTGTGCTCTACGTCCACTTCCCGTGTCAGAAGCTTCCTCCAGCCCCACCCCACTCAGAGTGAGCCGCTGCGTCTCGGTGAAATAGAGGCCGCGGAGGCGCACACCTTCCAGTCTAGACAGCACCATCATCAGCTCTTCCCGAGACACCTGGGCCCCGCTGCTGGCGTGTCTGAAGTTTCCCTACATGTGAAAACAGAGAGAGAAGGTCTGCCTTAGGCCAGCTCACTTCCAGGGCTTTCAAAGAGGCAGATGCCCAGAACAAATAAAAAAAAAAGACAATTACGACGCATAAGAGAAAATAAAATAAGATGGGTAAGTAGAAGATAGTGGATTTACATTCAGAAGTCAGATGTCCTGGATTATTCCCAAAAAGGGAGAGTGCCACGAGAAAGGGGAAGAAAATGAAGACAGGAAATAAGGAAGAATAAAATGAAATAAAATGTCCCAGTGTTATGCTTATTTTAAAATGCACTTTTGTTTGTACAAGCACAAAGTGAGTGAGAAGGGTATAGGAGAGAAGCATATGGAAATTGAGTCATGCAGCTCAGACCATTAATTCAAGGTGTATAATTGTGACAGAAGGTACACTCTTTTCTTGCATATACACATTCATATTATTTTATTTTTATGATGGTAAAAAGCACATAACATAAAATTTACCATCTTAACCTTATCATTATTATTTTTTTTTGGTGAGGAAGATTTGCCCTCAGCTAACATCTGTGTCAATCTTCCTCTATTTTGTATGTGGGACACTGCCAAAGTATGACTTGATGAGCGGGATGTAGGTTTGCACCTGGGATCTGAACCTGTGAACCCTGGGCTGCTGCAGCAGAGCGTGAGAACTTAACCACAACGTCGCTGGGCCAGTGCCTTAACCATTTTAAGTGCACAGTACAATGGTGATAGCCATATGCCCAGTGTTGTGCAACAGATCTCCAGAGCTTCATCATCTTGTAAAATTGATACTCTGAACCTATTAAGCAATAACTCCCATTTCCTCCTCCTCCAAGCCCTTGGCAACCACCATTCTACTTTCTTTCTCCATGAATTTGAGTACTTTAAATACCTCATATAAGTGGAATCATGTGGTATTTGTCTTCTAGTGACTTCCTTATTTCCCTTAGTATAATGTTCTCAAGTTTCATTCACATTCTAGCATGTGACAGGATTTCTTTTTTTTTTTTTTTTTTTACTTTTTATTAAGATTATGATAATTT
Organism: Equus przewalskii; assembly: GCF_037783145.1. NCBI lineage: Eukaryota > Metazoa > Chordata > Mammalia > Perissodactyla > Equidae > Equus > Equus przewalskii. The sequence continues at coordinate 47,249,060 of NC_091837.1, read as the reverse complement.
ACAACCTTGTGAAATTTCAGTTGTGCATTATTGTTTGTCACTCGTGTTGTAGGTGCACCACTTCAGTCTTTGTGCCCACCCCCCACTCCCCCCCTCTTCCCCTGGTAGCCACTAATCTGTTCTCTTTGTCCATGTGTTTAACTTCTATATATGAGTGGAGTCATACAGAGATTGTCTTTCTCTATCTGGCTTATTTCACTTAACATAATACCCTCAAGGTCCATCCATGTTGTTGTGAATGGGACGATTGTATCCTTTTTTATGGCTGAGTAATATTCCATTGTATATATATATACCACATCTTCTTTATCCAGTCATCAGTTGATGGGCACTTTGGTTGCTTCCACCTCTTGGCTATTGTAAATAATGCTGCAATGAACATAGGGGTGCATGGGACTTTTGGAATTGCTGATTTCAAGGTCTTTGGATAGATACTCAGTAGTGGGATGGCTGGGTAGGATATCTTTCTTTTTTAAGGCCGAATAATATTTCAATGTATGTATATGCCACATTTTCTTTATGCATTCATCTGTTGATAGACATCTCAGTTGCTTCCACCTCTTATCTATTGTGAATAATGCTGCAATGAACATGGGTGTGCAAATGTCTCTTCAAAATCCTGTTTTCAATTCTTTTGGATATACACCCAGAAGTGGGATGGCTGGATCATATGGCAATTCTATTTTTAATTTTTTGAGGAGCCTCAATACTGTTTTCCACAATGGCTGCACCATTTACAGTTTCACCAATAGTGCACAAGTGTTCCAATTTCTGCATACCCTCACTGACACTTGTTTTCTGTTTTTCTTTTTTTCTAAATAGTAGCATCCAAATGAGTGTGAGGTGATATTTCACTGTGGCTGTGATTTGCATTTCTCTAATGACTAGTGATGTTGGGCATCTTTTCATGTAAAGGCCTGCACTTTTAACCTTTTATATTCTGTTGCCTCCTTCGAACTCAGTTTCCACGTCTCTTAAATGGGCATACTACTACTTAATCTCAGGACTATCATGAGGATTAAAGTATATGAAATGATATAATGTATATAAAGTGTTCGGCATAGTGCCTAGCATGTAGCAGACATTCAATAAATGGTAGCTATTATTATTAACATATAAACATAATACTTCTACAATTTTAACTTATATTTTTAACAGCTTGAGGTATGATTTACATACAATGGTATTCTCTCATTTTAAGTGTACAATTTTTAGTAAATCTATAAAAGTATACAACCATTACCACAATGTAATTTTAGAGCATTTTCATTCCCCCAAAAAGAACCCTTGTGCCCATGGTAGTTACTCCCAATCCAACTGCCAGCCCCCAGCAAACACTACTCTACATTGTGTCTCTATGGATTTTTCCATGCTGGACAATTTGTATAAATACCAACTTGATTTCAGCAGTATACAAAAACTTTGCTTCTATTCACTTCCTTTCCTCCCTTGTTCCTTTGTGTCATACAAATTACATCTTTATACATTGTATGACCATCAACTCACATTTATAATTATGCTCTTATGCAGTTGTCTTTTAAGTCAGACAGAAAAAAAAAAAAGAGTTACAAACAAAAGATACATTTATACTGCCTGTTATATTAACCTATGTAGTTACCAAACCAGTGTTCTTCGTATGTGATGTGGATTGAAGGTACTGTCTATAGTGTCCTTTCATTTCAGTCTGAAGGATTCCCTTTAGCATTTCTTGTAAGAAAGGTTGGCCAGTGATGAATTCTCTGTTTTGTTAAGAATGGAATGTCTTCATTTCTCCTTCATTTTTGAAAGACATTTTGCTCGACATATAATTCTTTGTTGATGGTGTGTTTCTTTCAGTATGTTGAAAACATCATTGCACTGCCTTCTGACTTCCATGGTTTCTGGTGAAAAATCAGCTGTTACTCTTATTGAGGACTCCTTGTATGTGAAGTGCTTCTCTTGTGTTGCTTTCAAGACTCTCTTTGTCTTTGAGAATGTTTACTACGATGTCTTTGTGTGTGGGTCTCGTGTATTTATCCTACTTGGACTTTGTTGAGCTTGGATGTGTAGATTAATGATTTTCATCAAATTTTGGAAGGTTTTAGCCATTATTTCTTCAAATATTTTTTCTTCCCCTTTCTCTCTCTCTTGTCCTTCTGGCACTCCAATTATGCACATGTTGTTACATTTGACTGTGACCCATATCTTTCAGAGTCTGTTTGTTTTTCCTCATTTTTTTTTCTTTCTTTTTCTCAGACTGGATAATCTCAATTGACCTTCTTCAAGTTAGCTGATTCTTTCTTCTGCCTGCTCAAATCTGTTGTTGAGCCCTTATCTTAGTTAGCTTAGGCTGCCATAACAAAATACTATAAACTTAACATAGGCTTAAACAACAGAAATTTCTTTTCTTGGTTCTGGAGGCTAGAAATCCCAGATCAAGATGCCAGGCAAGGGGCCAGCCTGGTGGTGCAGCAGTTAAGTTTGCATGTTCCACTTTGGCAGCCTGGGGTTCGCTGGTTCAGATCCCGGGTATGGACCTACACACCGCTTGTCAAGCCATGCTGTGGCAGGCATCCCACATGTAAAGTCGAGGAAGATGGGCATAGATGTTAGGTCAGGGCCAGTCTTCCTCAGCAAAAATGCAGAGGAGGATTGGTGGCACATGTTAGCTCAAGGCTAATCTTCCTCAAAAAAAAAAAAGATGCCAGTCAATTTGGTTCCTAGTCAGAACTCTCTTCCTGACTTGCAGTTGGTTGCCTTCTCACCGTGTCCTCACAGGGAGCACAGAGACAGTGAGCTTTCTGGTGTCTCCTCTTATACTGACACTAATCTTATCAGACCACAGCTTCACCTTTAAGATCTCATTTAACCTTAATTAGTTCTTAACTCCAAATACAGCCACAATGGGGGCCAGGGGTTCAACGTATGAATTTGGAGGGGAAATAATTCAGTCCAAAGAAGCCCTTCTAGTGGATTCTTCATTTCAGTTATTGCACTTTTCAACTCTAGAATTTCTATTTGATTCTTTTATATATTTTATATTTCTTTATTGGTATTTCCTATTTGCTGAGACACTGTTCTCATATTTTCCTTTAGTTCTTTAGACATGGTGTCCTTTAGATCTCTGACATATTTAAAATGTTGATTTAAAGTCTTTTTCTAGTAAGTCTAAGTTCTGGGCTTCGTCAGGGACAGTTTCTATTTATTGCTTTGTTCCCCCTGTGCATGGACTATACTTTCTTGTTTCTCTGCATGTCTCATAACTTTTTGGTTGAAAATTGAATATTTAAAACAATATAATGTGGCAACTCAGGAAACCATAGTCTTCCCCTCCCCAGGATTTGTTGCCACTGCTGTTTATTATTGTTGCTTGTGTCTTTGTTGTGACTTTCCTGAGCTAACTCTGTAAAGTCTGTATTCTTTGTCATGTGTGGCCACTAAAGTCTCTGCTTGGTTAGCTTTGTGGTCAGCTAATGATTAGACAGAGATTTCGTTAAATGCCTGGAACCAAAAAGTCTCCTAGTCTTTGCAAAAGTGCTCTGTGTGCATGACGGGGGACCCCTCAACACTCAGCCGGGCAGCTGACAACTCTGCTTTGGCCTTCACTTTCTGCTTGCAGAGAGCCTCAAGGTCAGCCAGAGGTGAGGGCTTAAGGCCTTCTCAGGGCTTTCTGGAGCATGCGAACGGCCCTGAGTATGCATGGCCTTCTACATTCCCAGGATTGTGCTGGAGCTCTTCAAAGCTTCTATGGACATCTCATCCCCCCAGCTTTTTATTTTAAGTTTTATGATTAGCCTCTTGTTTGACCAACTGTTGTCCACTATTTCAGGCAGCCAAGAAGTTAAACAATTTCCTCTAAATGTTTTCAACAACACCCTCAGGAAAAAGGTTTTTCATACTGGGAGAGTTCCGACTCCAGTCAAACGAAGACCGCCTTGGAAGTGGCATCTTCCAGAAAACCTCCAGACAGGTCAAATCATGACAGTTCTCTGTGAATGAGTCTTTGAGAAGCTCTAATCCCACTCTTTCCCTTCAAGTGGCTGCCAACCTGCTGGCTTTCACTTTGACTGTAGGCTGTTGATTTTCAAGGCTACTATGGAGCTGGAAAAGATGATGGAAATAGAGCAAGTTGACTATCACAAAGCTTGATGTTCTTACTAAGATTCAGCCATTTTTCTTGAATAAATGCTTTCCAGATTGCTGCAAGCCTTTGGTTAATTCCAAGAGTTATGAAATAGTTGTTTCTGACCATTTTCGCCAGTTTTCTATTGCTTTTATGGAAGAGAGAATTTTTGAAGGTTCTTACTCAGCCATTTTTGCTGGTGTCACCCCTCTCATATAAACAGAATCACACAGTATGTGATCTTTTGTGATGCTTCTTTTGTTCAGTGTAATGGTTTTGAGATTCATCCATGTTGTGGTAGGTATCAACACTTTGTTTCATTTATTGCCAAATAGGACTCCATTGTATGGATGGAATACACAGAATATATAGAAACCAGTATAGAAATCTTAAAATGTATTTGTGAGTTCAGGGTACTTGAAAAAGTATCACCTTGAGATATTGGACAGATTGAATAATAGAAATTGAATACTATTTTAAAGGAATTGTCATAACGAAGTAAATGCAATACGATGTTTTCTAACTTGATCAGCTTTCCTTTATTTATCTATGTTATTCTTATTTATTTTGGTGTTAGATGTTTTTGTGGCTTTTCTATCCATTCATCCCAAGCATTTGTCAGCCACTCAAGGAGGCTTGAGGACGAGAGGGAGCTACATCGTAGCATTTACAAGCTCAGAGGGTCATGAGACAAGGATAATTAACTGTAAAACAGGAGAGAGACTACTAAGTGCCATAAAGATAGTACAGACCAGGCCCTGTGAGGATGAACTCTGTATATTTTAAATTTATATATATAAACTATATTTGTATAAATATAATTAATATTTTAAATCATAAGTCAAAATCACAATTGCTTGAAAGCCCCGTCACAGAACAAAAGGATCATCAAGAACCATTTTCTGTATGCTATCCCTTTACCTCCACCACCTGCACTCGCCCGTGATACAGCCGGTCTGGCCGTGGGTTATTTGGCTCCTCATAGATGATGGACATGTGGTAACCCTGTTTAAAGGAAAGCATGATGTGTTAGTGCCTTGATTGGGATGTTGTGAGGTTTATAACTGATCTAAGAACAAATTTCTATGGATCTGCATTACATGAAATGTCTGATTCTAAAAACTAGTCATGAAATGAACTGACAAACGGATTAGTGATGTGGAAACAGAATCCCTTATACAGTGCATTTTCACAAATAGGATACACCAGGAAAATCCTCTTGACTGAAAGTGGCTAAAAAGATGGGAAAGTTAAAAACAAACAAACAAACAACATGCTTTGCAGTCAATGCATGAGGTGCTGTTTGCATCACTGCCTGTAGGACCAGACTGTGGTAGCAGGAAAGTGCTTTGGTGGGTGGGCTGGTGAGGAGGGTGGGCAGGGCAGAAGGGTTGGCAGGGTCGGCTGTGCAGCTTGCAGAGCCAGGGAGCCACAGAGCTGGCACGTGGAGGAGGAATTGGCCACGCAGCCTACACCCTGCAGGATCCAGCCTCACTCACTCTCAGCCTCTGCACTTCCTTCCCCACTACAGTGGCTCTTGAGGGACTCCTAACAGGGCATAAGGAGAAGGTCAGCACCCACCATCAGCATCCCCACCCCAAACCCCACACGAAAGCCCCAGCTTTTCTGTTGTAGCGCCAAACCCAAAAGGTTCCGTTTCATTAGGGTGGTGTTTCAGAAAGAAGAGCATTATCTGCGATCACAAATCACTGAAAAGCTTAATCCAAGAAACATGCCTCATAGGCTCTTAATTACAGTGGTGTGGAACAAAGCGGCAGAGTAAATGTTTCAAGAGCCGAAATTATTTTCCATCTTTGAAGATAAGATTAAGAAAAAATTTTGGTTCTCGCTTCTCTGTGAATTCCAACAGTTGGTGTAATAAACTCTTTGGCAGTAAAATATAGGCATGCTAGTGGCCTGAGCTTGAGACGCCCTGCTAAAATAATGAAACTGAAATACAGCATTGCCACGACAAAATTTTTATTGTACAGCTAGTTTTCCTTAGACTGTAACTCTAAACTCTTTGGTGCTTCATTTTCAAGAAGTTTTGCAAACGTTCCTTTGAGGTTTTAAAACAACAGCTCGATAGATTTGGGTGCTAATAAAAACAAAAAGCCACACAGCAGTGGCTGAACACAAAAACCCACCAGAACGTGAGGCCCTCAGCTGTGACAAGATCTGTGTGTGAGACTTGCTAGTCCCTATTTTACAGTGAAGGACACAAGAAAACTCTTCAGGAAGCTGTAATTGCATTGCATTAATCACAGCACACAAACCAGAAACAGAGTCAAACTCAGATGATGACACCCCAGTCTATGTTCAAGGCTCTATGCCCTACATTGTAAGGGACTCAGTGCAGGATGTGACATTGCCTGTGCTCCCAAGGAATTTTCTAGATTGTAGTTCTGGATTGTGTGGTTGGCACAGTGTGTGACGTCACTTTTCTTCTCAAAAACCCAAAGTGGCTCCTCACTGTCTACATCAGTCCAAATTCCTTATAATAGCAGTAAACCTCCTCCTTCCTACCCTTCCAGGTTTGTTTTCAGTGACCTGGCACACACTGATAATATAGCCAAGTTGGACTGGTCGCCCTTTGAGCCCTGCCCCTCAGCCTCTGTTCACCTTAGTCTCTGCCTCTGGAAGGGTGCTTCTTCTCTCATGCCCAGGCTTAAAAGCCTGGCTCAAAACTAACCTTTTCCATGAAACCTTCTGAGGGCCTCTCACCTGCGTAAGGCCCCACTTGGACCCCAGTTTCACAGTCTCGTTTGGACTTCGCCTCAGATGCTTACTGTTCAGTGGATTGTAGCTATTTGTATATTTCTCTCTTCTCCCCTCTTAGATTACTCTTTTTTTTGAGGACAGGGATCACCTGTCCTTTATGAGCCCGGCAATGTGGCCGTGCAAACAGGAAGGGCTCAAAAAACATTTGTGAGACTAAACTGAATGATAGAGACATAAAAGAAAGTTTAACATGAGGTAGTAACTTATGAGATGCAAGGGTGAGATACAGTTAAGTACTTTGGGAAGGGAGAAAAGAGAAACCATTTGGGGCTGGGACAGTCAGGGGCAGAGGATCCTGAGGAGGTGCGACACGCTATCAACTTTCCTTTTAGTTTCTATGAAAAATTGGAAATGATTTAATGCAAACTCTGCGTAGGCCTCTTATCAAGATGTCCTAAAGTTGGATCAGCGCCAACAGCAACTGCCACTTCCTGCCACTTGGGTCGTGTTCTGATACCTACAGTAAGCTGCACATCTGGCTTCTTTTCCAGAAGAACCATGTCACCAGGTAGGCCAAAGGACTTGATTTGGTAAGTGAGGAAGCCACCATATGAGGAAACCTAAAATTGAAACAATAGGATCAACAGCACAAGCATTTACAGAGACTATGGCAGTATTAAACCACACAAAAAGTACATAGGCACATAAGATTTGGAAAGATACACAGTCAACCTGTTAACAGTGGTCATCTCTAGAGAATGGAATTGAAAATAGTATTTTAACTTTCTACTCTATAACATTTTATATCAATTAAAATGTTTAGCATGAACATGACTGAGTTTTACATGCAAGAAGAAACTTCTATTAAAAAGAAAAATAACAGTCACAGAGAAAAAGATATCTCTTTAATCTAGATGACTACTAAATTCAAATGTTCATTTAATTCCTAGCTATTCTAAGAAATCTAGGGCATTGGTTCCTTATTTATCTGACACAATTGATTAATATCTCACAAAACGAACCTCTAAAAGTAAATTTTCAAAAAAACTTCCCCTGAGAGCAGATGGTGACTATTATGCGTTCTCCTGGGTACATAAGCCATCTCTGATTACTCCATTAGGTAGACAGACCTTCTCTCAGTGCTTCGTAAATAGCATGATGGAGGCGGAGATGTGGAGGTGAGTGATCAAGGTTTCCTGACAGCAACTTCACCTCTGGTCCTGATACCCACCACCCTTAAAGTAAAAACGAATCAAGAAGGAAGGAGTAACCGGGGGATGGAAGTCAGAGGTAACATCACCTCAGCGCAGGCAGCGCAAAGTACCCCTACTGGAGAATGCAGATAACTCAGAGCCGGGGAGAAAGAGCAGCACTGCCGGGCTCCCAACCCACTGAAGTTCCTCCCTAGAAGCTACAACCTGAAAAAGCTTCACATTATGACCTTAGAGTCTGGAAGAATTCCAAGCAACATCTTGAGTCATCTTACTGAGATTACGTATTGCCTTTTTGACGGGCTGAGGTGGTTTTAAAAATATGTCCATAAATTCTTTGATACGCTGGCCTGCAAGAGATGGAGCTTAATTCCCCTCCCCAAGGGTGGGCTGAGACTTTGCGACTGGCTTCTAATGAACAGAAAATGGCAGAAGTGGGGGTATATCATTTCTGAAATCAGGTTATAAAAAGATTGCAGCTTCTCTCTTGAGTTTTTCAGTCTCTCTTTATCTGTCTATCTATCAGTCATCTATCTACCTATCTATCTCTATCTCTGTCAGTTCTTTAGAGGAAGCCAGCTGCCATGTCATGAGGACCCTCAGGTAGCCATGGAGGGCCTCATGTAATGCAGAACTGATGCCTCTGGCCAACAGCCAGCAAGGAACAGAGGCCTGCTGACAACCATGGGGGTGAGCCTGGAGGTGCATCCTCCAGTCCCAGATGGCCATAGCCCTGGCTGACCGCTTGACTGAAACCTCATGAGAGACCCTGAGCCACTCACTCCTAGATTCCTGATCCACGGAAACTGTGCAAGATAATAACTGTTGGCTGCTTTAAGCTGCAAAGTTTGGGGGCAATTTGTTACCCAGTAATAGAGAACCAGTACCTGGGCTCACCATGTGGAGGTGAGCAGAGTACCACGTGTGGGAGAAGTGGGGTTACATGAAAGAAGCAACGTTCCCCACACTGGAAGGTCAAAACCCATAGTGCTCTAAGCAGAAGACAGAATTAGAGACCTCAGGCAGACAAGGCCCTCTTATTCAGTCATTCTAAAGGTGAGAATATGGTATCACCTGAGCCCGACCCTGTGAAACCCACCCCTTCTCAAAAGCTCTGCCCTATGCCCCTAGGTGCATATGTCACCTGACGATGTTTCTGCAGGGGCCCACACTCCTGTCCTCGTAAATGAGTGTGGCCGGCCAGGCTCTGGAATAACAATTTATGCAGCAAAGGAAGAGCAACTAGTTTCTAAGCTCCCTGAGGAGGATCTAACTAACCACACATGATTCTGCTAATGAAATCGGAGCACTGCTGGATCCTGCACTTCTTTTAATAAGCTCATGAGTCACTTTTCAGCTTTTGTTTTCCTGACAAGGAGCCTTTCTTCTGCTTAACAACAAAGAATTCTCAGCATTGGCATTTAAAAGCAGACGTGTCCTATTTGAAAGAGATATTATTTAAATGGTTATTTCCCTAGAAGAAAATTCTTCGTCATTAAGTAAAAATCGAGAAAAACATGGTCCATGGCTTCGTTTGCTGGTGAGCTAACGCGTGGTGTACCTGAGGCTCGGACATTCTCAGCCCTCCAAGCAGGAGGCAGCATCTCTTCTGCATTTGTAGTTAACCTAATTTCTTCAGTTTTAGTAACCTGAACTTTCTGATGCTTCCTTCCAGACACCCAGTAAACAATGCTCACACAGGGATGGAGGAGGCACAGTGAGGGTTCGGAGGAACAAAGGGACATCGTTACCTTGTCCCCCAGGTAGGAAAGAGGTGCGACCCAGGACGCACTGTGAACTGTTGAGGGCAGCTCCTGGAGGTCAGCAACCACACTGCTGCTGCCCGGGTTGAAGGAGACAGGGATGTCTGCTCTGTCGGCCGTCTCCAGGCGCCAGCCCCTCATATCCACAAACTGCAACACAGAAGCAAGGGATGGAAACGTGTGCCTGTGGCTCCTCTGGCAATGGCTGAATTATGCAGAATAGAAAGACCCATGGGGTGGCCATCATCCTTCAAAGGCTCCCTTTATGTGTCTCCTCTTGCGCTTGCCCTCAGACTCCCATGACAGAGCCCTCACCTGCTGCTGCCCCCGTCTGACCCATTGCAACCAGGAATTCTCGGGGGGCAGAGACCAACGTATGTGGGATTTATCTTTGGATCCCAGTGCACATCCTGGTTCCTGACACTTAGTAGGCATTCGAATAAGTGTTCGAATAGTGCATAAATAAATGTATGAATAATAACTAGGACTGTAGGCACATTTTAATGGTGAGCTTCTTATAGAGCAAATATGATGTGGAATACAGTGGCCTGCTATCTTTTTCTCTAAATGGAGAATCATAATTAAATATTTCCCTGGTCGTAAAGGAAGTCAGGAGTTAAATTATGACAAGGCACAGGTCAGGAATAATGCTTCTGGGTTCCCTTGGGGTAAGCAGAGGAGACCTCAGAGTGGATTAACAAAGTATTTTTTTCCAATTACAAGCCTGAGCTCATTTCAGGAGGCAGGCAGTAAATATATAGAATAATCTTTCTTTGACTACTTCTTGGACATAAGACATTACTCACACAAAGAAAGCAAGTATGAGACACCTGGCTCATGGCATAATGAAGGCAACGAAGTTTCAGTTTCATGGAATTAATTTAAAAGGCGCCAAAAAAAAAGACGTGGTAAAATAGGTGAGAAGGAAAGTAAAAAAGAAAGACGACAAGCAGCTAAGAAGAAACAAGTGGGAAGAACGAGAAACTCCGTTTATTACTGAGTGTTCGTGGAGCATCTCTATAATGTTCCAGATCCTGCTCTAGGCCCTGGGAATGTGTCGAGGAGCTTCCATGCTAGTGTGGAGGAAGGCAGATTATAAACAAATTTTAGTACTAAATGTATAACACGTCACGGAGTGATAAATGCTGTTAAGCACACTGCACAAAGAAGGGGAGGGCACAGACAGTGTAGGGAGTGGGGAAGTAGGGTCCCTCTGAGCACTGGACCTTGAGCAGAGACCTGACAAACTGAGGGACTGAGCATGAGGACATCTGTGGAAGGAATGAGCAGGCTGAGGAACATACGAAAAATCCACAACCCTCATGTTTCATGCCAATTCATTTCTTCTTCATTTAGAAATAGTAAATAAATCCAAAAAGACTCTAATTCCTTGCATACCTTTGCTCTTCTTTTATGTGTACTGTGACAATGATTATTTACTCCAAAACAGAAGCAGCTGGTACAGCCCTTGGGATTTGCTGGGTCCAAGTAGAATGATCCTTCTCGACACACATTACATTCTGTACCTTCCACATTTTCCTGTTGCAGGAAAACCCAAATCAAGAGATCATTTCTTCAAAGGTTCCCTGATTGCAGTTAGCCACTTGTACAAATTAAATACCAGTAGAAGATGTGAGAACATGGATGTTAACAAAACATTAAGATACAAAATTGTTAAGCTTTTATACCACATTAATTGTTTAAACTTTTATACCACACACCAATAGAAGAGAGAATTTCCTAAATTTCGTAAATTGCCTCTTGGCATCTTGAAGGCAGGAATTAACACCAGAAGGATTCACAATACAGGGGAACCAATTCATCCCACTTACTGCTACCTCAAAACATCTGTGACGACTTGGGAGCTCCCCTACAAGCTGGTAGAACCCCTTGGAGCAGAGGTCATTAACCTGGGGTCCATGGGCCAGGAATAGGCTTCAGAAGAAGCTATGAACAGGAGTTTTGTTTTTGAAATTGCAGACAAAAGTTTGTGTCGATTTTTCTGGAGAGGGTCTGTACCTATCATCAGATTCTTAAGGAGGTCTGCAGCCCCTCCAAAGGATGAGAGGGTGGAAGGGGTCTTCTCTTCTAACTAGTTCTATCAAGTGAGAATGACTATAAAATGCTACACACATTGTGGAAATCTATTACGGGTCATCCCATTTCCCACATATTTCTATATGTTGACTCAATATGAAGAACTTCCATACTGCAGCAGCTGACATCCCTGGCATTGCACATTCTGTCTTACCTTGCAGAGGCAAGCCCCGGTCCCAGGGTCACAGACTGCTGGCTCAGTCCCATCTCTGTTGCAGTGGCAGGGAATGCACTCGGGGAAGTGGTAAAACCCGGAGGCACATCGGTCACATTGCCGCCCTGTGATCCTGGGCTTGCATCTGTACCCAGAGCAAAGGAAGCAAAAGTTATCATCTCTCTACGCACAGCTCTCAAGTCCAGCTACCCTGCACAGAGCAGTTGCTGTAACAGACCAGTTAAATAGACACAGTGCCTGCCCACAGGGTGCTTATAGTCCCAGGCAGGATGCAGAGAAGCAGATAAAAGGCACTTACACAAAGCAGGTCAAGATGACCATCATCTTGATGATGAAGGGTGTCAAAAGGAACCAAGTTCCAGATATAAAATAAGTAGGTCATGGGGATGTAATATACAGCCTGGTGACTATAGTTAATAATACTATCTTATATATTTGAAAGTTGCTAAGAAAGATTTATTAAAAATTCTCATCATGAGGAAAAATATTTTGTAACTATGTACAGTGATGATGTTAACTAAACCTATTGTATAATCATCTCACAACATATACAAATATCAAATTACTGTGTTGTACAACTGAAACTAATATGATGTTATCTGTCAATTATACCTCAATTCAAACAAAGAGATGACCATCATGGACAGTGCATCCTGAGGGGCAGGCTCAGTGCGAGGCTCTGGGGGGTGAGGACAGACATGGCCCCTAAGAATGAAGAGCTCCCATAGATAAGTGTTGAGGTAGAAATGTGAACAATATACATACAGGGTCTAAGGGGGTGGTGGTGAGAGGAGCAGCAGCTGACCCAGCCTCCCTGGGGGAGGTGATGCTTAAGCTGGACCTAAAATGTCAAGTATTGTGGGCTAGGAGGTGGGATGGGTGTTCCAGACACGAGGCACAGAGGGGAAACCACCTGGTGAACGCAGGGAATACAAGTGTGCTGCTGCTGGGGCAGACGTACAAGCAGGGGCTGCTGAATCACGAGCCTAAAGAGGTAGGCAGGAGCCAGCTCATGTGGATGGAAGTGCTGGGCACTGTGACAATGTCTGTGGCAGTGGACACAGAGGCCCGCGCCCTGAAGGCGGACTGGCTGGAGTTCTAGGCCCAGCTCTCACGCTCATTAGATCTATTATCTTAGCAAGTTATTGAACTTCTCAAGCCTTCTTTTTCTCATCTGTAGGGAGGGGAAATGATAGCTGCTGCCTCAAGGACTGCTGTGGAGACAGATGAAGAAGTGCCAGGGACAGGGCAAGCCCTCAAACAAGGTATTGTCATTTTGAAAAGCTTTTAAAGAGGAAAGCGTGTGGTTGGATGTGTGTGAAGGTGAGCCGAGCAGGTCAATTCTGCAGCCAGCTGTTGAGTCAGGAGGGAGATGAGGGGGCTGAATCGGGCAGAGGTATTTGGAATGAAGAGGAGGAATAGGGACCAAAACTATTTTGGGGTGAGGTTGCTGGGACTTGTAATGCTCTGGATGAAAGGGATAGAAGGAAGAGAAGGCAAGGAAGAATCCCAGTTGTCCAGCTCAAGTGACAGAGTGGATTCTGGGGCCTCATGTAAAGCTGGGAATGAAGGCACAGGGTAGGTAGGGAGGGAGACAATGGGCAGACCTGGTGGGAGTCCAGGGGGCAATCGCCTGTATGGCCTAGGCACTGAGGAAGATTCCAGGGGGGAGCTCTGAGCCATCAGCAGGTACATGTACCTGAAGCACAAGAGTGGATGAGAAAACACAAAAGGCTGATGGAGTGAGAAGAGCAGTGGGCTGCCAGCAGAACCGAGAAGCCCAACATCCAAGGGGAGGGAGGAGAGGAAGAGGAAGTGGGTGCCAGCTTCCGTAGCTCAGTCACGGAGCTCCACAGCTGAAGTCTGGTGGGTTCCACACACTGATCCTTTTTTGTGGCTCTAAAGAAAGCATTAGGAAGTGTGCTTTTTGTTGGCATAGAGGGAGTACAATACTTCATTAACTTGCTGTCAAATGTAAGTTATCAACTATCTCTTCATACCTATTAAAATATCTTACCCCAGTGACCATGCGAGAAAGATAAACTTTATATCCCAGTAAGCTGGCCTTTGGTAAATATCTGCCCATAACCAGATAAAGGATTTTGTACTTGACTGAGAACACAAACTTGTGACCAGGTGGCCTAGGTTTAAATCCCATCTCTACCACTTACTGGATGTAGAAAACTGAGTAAGTTACTCTCTTTACAACTGAGTCTCCTCTTCCGTAAAAATGGAGATCATAATACTACTTCACAGGATTGTTGTGAGAATGAAATAAAATAATAAATGTTTAAACTTTAGAACAGTGCCATGAACACGTTGGCTAAGGGGAGCAGATGGGTGTCCCTTTATCCCACTGCCCACACCTAAAAAGGTAAAATCAGTTTCACCTGCAAGGCCTGCTGACAAATCAAATGTTATTTCAGCTCTTCCCAGCCCCACCCCCCTCATCTTCCTCCCTACCTGAGATCTGCAGAAATTATTTTTGTAAAGAAGAAAATATTCTCCAAAGAACACCTGCAGCACTGCAGATGGAGAGGGTAAATGCTCTGCTTGGAGCGATCACTCTAGTGCAGTGGCTTGTATACTCTGCGGGGGGGTCTGGGACCCTTCTGGGAAGCTGGATAAACTGTGGGCTATCTTCTGAGAAAAGTACTTCCCACCTACCCACAGATAACATTCTCTCTCTCTCCCTCTTTTGCTCTCTCTCACGCGCACGTGTGTACATACACACACACTCTTGTTTACACATGAAATTTTGCATTCACTATCAGAGGGTTCCTGGGCACAGATTAACAACACCTACTCTCTTCTTGTGAATCTCAGACTAGAAGCAATCAGACAGTCTGGCAAAAGAAATGACTGTTCCCAGAGGATTCCCTATTTCTGGAGGGAGCAGCGAGTGTGGAGCACAAGAATGTGGGCTGTCTAGAGATGGGAAAGAAGAGAGTACAGATAACCCTTCCAAATAACATCATGAAGAAGAGGAAGCTTAGATAAGAAGAGGAACTTTGGCGATGAGCTGACTTAGACTGGGGTGGACTCTACTCCTCTCACCTGGAAGGGAGGAAAGGGCGCTGTGCATGGACAATGTTGTTGTTGTCACAAAGTGTCAGCTGGGAAGCTTGGCATCCCAAGGTCCAGGACAGTTCTTTTAGCAAACATCCCAGGCATTAATTGCATGCTGGAGTCAAACAAGCAACTCAGATATTGAATGTCATTGATGGACATTGCTGGACAAAGCTGAGAGTGGCCTGGACCTGGGCCTTGAAGGTGAGGACAGGCAGATGGGAGCCTATGTTTTATATTTTCACGTCATTGGAAAAGAAGGAACAGGAGTATTTTGCAGGGAGGGCAGTTGTGGAAGCTGCTCCTTGAGACAAGGAGAAATGGAAGCACAATCATTACTTGTCTGCCTCTTTATTTCAGAACACATGTGAGATGATGTGGTGGAGAAGACAGGTGGGCTGAGAGGATATGACCACATCAGTAATATAAGATAAAGCTCTGGGCTGCGATTAGCATGTAAGTAGCAACTGAGAGCATAGGAGTGGATGAGAAAAAGCAAAAAGCTGTGCAGAGTGATAACAGTACTGGCCTGTGAGCTAAAAACTCTGAGAAGCCCAGTTGGGACTGATAGACAAGGGTTAACCAAAACATGGAGAATATAATGTCTAGATTCCTGAGTAATGCAATGCTTAGAGCATTGAGCATATGAAACCTGTGCAAAAACAACCAACCGAAGGAGTTTTTGGTGGTGCTATGACAACAGAGAATAAAAAGGAAACTTCCTTTTCAAAGTCTGGCTGAACATCTTTTAAAAACAACCTGAAGTCACCCTGACCTTGGCACACTTCTCCAGGGAGATGCTCTGCTACTCAAAGAGCTGCCCTCGCTGCAAAAGCAAGAGGTTCCAGCAGATGCTGCCTGGAGGTGCAGAACGGCAGCACCGGGGATGCAGGTCATGTGAAGTCATCTCTGATGCAGTGGGCTCATGGCCAAATGTTATGCAATAACATCTGTGTGTGTTTGGGTGCTCACTGTGTCTCACAGACAACAAGAAAATCAGGCGTTAGGGTGAACTCTATCCTTTGCTGATTGAACACTGTGGGTCCCTTAATATTACTCTCACGTCAAAGTCCTAATTTAGAATCCAAAGTCTACCTTATTCATTCATTTATTCATTCAATAATTATTGAGTGCCTTCTATATATACATCCCTGTGTTAAGGGACAGGAGAGAGAGGGGACAAATTAGAATAAGTCAGTGTTGACCTCGGTACGTTTTCACTGAGGACATAGGACATAGACAGGCACAAAGTTAGGTAATCACATGAGAGATGCATAGCTAAGCATTAAACTTGCTTTAGGCAATGAGAAGATGAGGATATCTCCGTGGACTTGTAGAAGGCTTCATGCCTTCTTTGAGCTTGAACTTGAAGGATAAGTACAATTTGGGGGTAACAGAAGAGTGGGGAAGCAGGCCTTTCACAACCACAGAACTGAACATATGCAAAACATGTTTAGAGGAAGTGAGAAAACCAAGCCAGAGAAAAAAAGGCTTAAGTTAGGATAGATGGGGGTCAGGTTACCACAGAAAGTTGGCCTTTATCCTATTAGACAATGGGGAGTTGAAGAAGGTTCTAGCACCAAGAGTGATGTGATGGAAGTGGTATCGGGCAGTGCCATGTGCCCCCACAGCAGCCTGCACACACTATGGTGCCACGACACTGCATTGTTGTTATTGATAGTCCCCTATCAGACTGTGACCTTGTATTAGGAGGCATGTGTGCCTTCTGCACAAAGCACAATTTCCAAACTGGAGTAGGTGCTAGACACAGTTTGAGTGATGAAACATATTGCTATTTAACAAGATAGAATGTAAGGCAAAAGAAAAGTTCACAAGGAACTGAGGCAAGTGTTTCACCATGGTTTAAAAGAAATATACACCAAGAAGATAAAATCATAAACAAATATGCATTTATCAACATTGTCTCAAGTTTTGTAGAGTAATAGCTCTATGCATTCATGACAAAATTAAGGGGAAAATAAATGTTTAAATCCTAGTATGATTTTGTATTTAGCATATTCCTCTTTGATTAAGGAGAAAAGGCAGGCAGGCAGGCGGGAAAGAAGAAAGAAAGGAAGAAGGAGCGAGTAAACGAGGAAAAGGCAGGTCAATTAGGTGACCATCAATACCATTCAAACATGAAGCGGTAAAAGGACTTAACCAGGGTGGCAGCAAGCCATGGAAAGGAAGGGGGATGATATACACCTTTCCAGAAGTCAACACCTGATTGAATGTAGGGAAAAGGGCTTGATTCTAGGATGATACTGGAATTTCAGGCTTTGGGGACCAGGAGGAGGCTGTCACCATTCAGTAGAATTTTTTTTGATTAGCCCCGAGCTAACTGCTGCCAATCCTCCTCTTTTTTCTGAGGAAGACTGGCCCTGAGCTAACATCCGTGCCCATCTTCCTCTACTTTGTATGTGGGATGCCTGCCACAGAGTGGCTTGCCAAGCAGTGCCATATCTGCACCCGGGATCTGAACCGGCGAACCCCGGGCTGCCGAAGCTGAACGTGTGCACTTAACCACTGCGCCGCCGGGCTGGCTCCAGAAATTTAAAAATACAAAGAAAGAAATGGCTTCATAGGCAAGACAATGACATGGGTTTCAGATATGGGGCTAGAGTTGCAGAATTCTGGAGTTGTAAGGGCCCTCAAAGATCATCTAATCTAACACTTCATTATATATATGAGGGGACAGGAGCTCAAAGAGTCCAGGGACTTGTCGGAGGCCACCTAAGTAAAGCCAGGAAGAGAGCTCAGGTCGAACTGATTTGCAATGAAGGTGCAATAAACCAGCCAACAAGGAGAGGGCTGAGCTTTGGATCTCGGAATCACCCAGGAGCCGGGCTGGTTGAAGGCAGGAGAATGGCTGGGGTTTCAAGGGGACAAATACAGAGGGAAGGAGGTGGATAGCTAAGTCCTTGTCAAATAATAATGATAACAGCTAATACTTATTGGGTGCTGGTGTGTCTCAGGTACTGTTCTGAGGGTTTCTGCATAGGATATGTAATCCTCTAAAGAACTTCCTGAGGCAGGTGCCTCTAGTATCCCTATTTTAAAGATGAAGAAATAAGGCACAGAGAGGAGACATAACATGTTGGGGTCACCCAGATAGTGAGTGCACAACCTTGCGCAAACTCATATCACATGTCCTCTCAGTCTGCGGGCAGAAGGAGGAGCTTGAAGCAGTGAAATAGCCAGGGAAGGATCATTCTGAGAGAGAGAGAAAGATGCTCATGTTACAGAAAATGAAGGAGGACAGAGGGAATGCAGGTGAGAACTTTGAGCTCCGTGTGTGTGGCAGGAGCCCCATCCGCCCTGCTCACCATGTGCAAGCACCCACACCCTGCCTATGCACTCCTGTTATTCCATGAGGGGCATCAAAGGAGTTGCTTCTTCAAGTTGTTTTGGCTCATGGATTTATGCCTAGCCAGAGACACTTCTGTTCCAAGAAGGCCAAGTCTATGACCTGTCTAGTATTTTGTTTTTCCATCTAACACAAACATTTGGTAAATCTGTGAGAAGTGGCTGAGATAGAGATCTCCTCAAAGCCTTTTCTTTTGCTACTGCTTTTCTGAAAAGGCACGCCTGTACACATGGCTTCAGTGGATGTCCAGGTGGACTGCCATCTCCTTTAATAGATCTTAAAATAGCCTGAATGTGGTCGACATCATGATAGTTTTTTAAAGCAGTGATTCTCAGCTTCCTTGTATTTGTCACTGATTGATAAAATCTTCTGAGGATATTCTAGCCCTTCTGCTGGTTCAAAGAATCTAATGGCATAATCTCTCATTATTAAAAACAGATGCAAATGTACTTTTTCATTGCTACCATATCTGATTAAATTACTGTGTTGCTATAAAAAAATAAAAATTTGATCAAGATAAGCATCTTTAAGATCTCAATCTAGATAGAGTTGGTCAAAATAATGGACTTTTTGGCATTTATACAATATAATTTTGCAGTAGTTTTTATGATACAGAGATTGAAGAAGAAATAGAATCAGAAGTTTAAACTTAGGAGGGAAGTTAGAGATGATTTTACCAAACTTCATTATATAGATTAGGAAACTGAGACCCCGGAAGGCAAAGTGACTTGCCCGGAGTGTCCTAGCTGGTTCATGACAAAGGTGACTCAAGAACTCAGTTCTCACTCCAACATAAGATATGGCTCCAACTTAATTTATTCCTAATTGTCTCTAAAATTACAATACCAGTTTTAATTCAGTAAAGATTGAGTATTGTGGATTGCTACAATCATTTTTTGTAATTCATTTTAAAGTAGATTAATTGTATAATAGTTTGATTTTCTCTTAGTATGATATACTTTAACATCTATAAATAGTCAAATAAAATTTAAAAATTTTTAAACTTTGTGATGTGATAATTTGTCCAACCACAAGAGTCTGCTGTATAATTGAGAAAGGATGTGTTTTTTAATTGAAAATTCTAAGTATCTTTGATTACTTCTTTTACATGAACTGTAGGTTCCTCTAAACACATTCTTCATTTTCATTAGGAAATTTTCTTGGACGAATAAAGCGTTCTTTCCTTTCATATTTTCTAAAGAAATATTCTTAAGTAATCAAAAGGTTTTTCAGCATCCACACTGGAATTATCATGGGCAATCTGTGCAATTGACAGTCGTGTAACAAACTGAAAGTTTTTCTTACATTATCTGCCAAGGGCCTTTCACGACAAATCCACTTTGACCACAGACAGATGTGTCATTCCATTGGGTTATTGCAGTCTCTTTGGTAACGCCAAGATAAGCAACTTCACATCTTTGTTTAGGTGTGATAGAGGCCAGTGGAATTCCATTCCTGTTGACCTTCTCTCAGGTTTGGGCAAAATAATAGAACATGAGTCCTGAGTTAGGAATCTTCCAGTCCTCTAAATTGTCATTGACTAGTGAAGGTTTGTTAAACACTCTTCAGAATTTGTACCTAAAATACTCTGGTAAATCTATCTCCCATAGATGGTAGCTTAACTGATTGTTACAATTTTTAATGCATTCTCGGTTTCCTTTTGCTGTGGCAGCAGCATTGAGAAACAGTGTGTGAGAGTCTGTTTGCAACAGTTTGTTCTGTCGACCAGCTACGCCCTTTTAAAACCCTCCCCTTAGTTCTCAGAGAGTGAATTCTCTGCTTCTCCCGCCTGAAAACTGCTTCTCCATCTCACTGCCTCCTTTGTGGCCTCTGATTAAACAGAGGTACCCCTTCCGGGACCCACACCTGGTTTTCCCTCCTGTGTGTCCCCATCTTCTCCTTGGGGGCCTCACTCGCTCTAACCTATGCACACAGTTCCCAAACCTCCTTCTCCAGCCCCAAACTCTTCACTTGGATGTTCTGCCTTCAAAAGAAAAACACTTTTGTAGTCATTACAGGAAAACAGAAATTTGCTGGACTTTCCTGCACTTATTTTGCGGCTTAGTAAGTTTTTATTTTTAATTGGATATGGCGGCACTGTAATGTTTTCAGTATTTAGGGCTGTGGGTATCTTAATGCAGCTATGATTGGTGCTGCGACAGAATCCTGGGCTCCAACCGCAGCCAGGATTTCCATTTCCTAATAACCATTCCATGTCCTCTGTTTATCTTCCTTTCCTGCTCTTCCACCTGGTTTCTTCTTTATTTTCCCAATGCTATGCATTGCTTATTCTGCCGTTCAAATGGAACCTTGCTCTTTCAGGCCTTTTAATATCCAGATTCCTGCCATAATACCCCTGGAGTGAGCAAAGGATTTTAATGCTAAGACCTCCCCCTCTGCTCATCCTACTTATTTGTCAGACTTCTCTTTCCTCTGAAGGATCTGTGCAAACCAATCCCACATAAAGACGCTGGATTATTTCCTTTGATTTGTTCTTCAAATATATTAGAATGAAAACAATTCTTCCTAATTCAACCTGTTTCCCTTTTTACAACTCCCTGGAGTCCCTTTTCTGAAGCCAGTTCAATTTCTACAGTTTCCTTTGGTCTGGTAGATGTCCTGGGGAGCTCTGAGGATTATTTTGTGTTTCAGACTGAAGAACTTGCTGAAGTGTTTCAACAGCAACAGACTAGCTTGGTCGACTGTCTTTTGACTGTTGTTCTAACCCTCCTGTGCCCACCTTTTCAAACCCGAGATGGCACATCTTGTCAGTATTGGTCTTCCAGCTTCACGGAGAGAAATGTTCCATTCTCATTATCCTTGCAGTTTCCATTGAGAGACACACATTTTATTTACAAACGCTTTGGAGCTCTAGTGTCAAATGTTTATGACTATCAGTTTCCTGTCAATGAAAGAATTTTGTTTTTCAAGAAAGGGAGTCTGGCTCCTATGGGAACACAAAAAGGGAGAGGTCAGTGGTAAGGGAAGGATGGGAAGTTGAAGTGAAATATTTTCTATTTGAGGGAAGAAGGCCTTGGCAGAGGTAGAAAATAACAAGATGAAAAGCATAGTGGGGCTGTTAGCTGGGAAAGGAAAAATGATACCCATCAATGAAAGAGTAGAAGAAAAACAGATGTAATGGGAGCAAAGACAGCTGGGTGAAATGAAGAGGACGGTGGAGGAGATGCTGAGAGGAATGCCAAACAATCCAGCTGAAATTAGGCAGCACGGCCATGTGACAGAGCAGATCTCCAAGGTTTCACTGTTTGACTAGCTACTTTTTGGCAAGGGTTGAAACAGAGGGATGGAGGCAATTTTCCCTGGAGAGGCAAACCTAGATCAGAAATGAAGTCACAGGACTACACGCAACTTCTCCTCCTCTCTCCTTTCTATAAAGTTGGTTGGGTCATGAGTGGCACTTATAGGTCCCTTTAGCTTCCCACTTATCCATCTTCTCCAGCTACAAGACCGCAAGCAACTCCTGGGCACTGAGCCTCTTTTTATTCTGTAGCATTCCCGCAGGTCCTGGTAGAAGTCTGTGCTTCCACACTAAGTGCCATTCTCTCATACATCAGTAACTTACTGGAAATAAGTTAGAGATTTTCACAGGCCCACAGGTGCATTCGGGCCACAATGCAGAGCCTTCGGTAATGAACTAAGAGCCTGACTTCCTTCCAGAGAATAGCTCAAGCACTGGAGGGAATAGAACCTAATAAATGTTAATTAATTGTGATGAAAACTCTCTAGATATCACCTCAAAATTAATGTGCAAATCACCTTCAGTTTAGGCTCTCTGTTTGAGAAGGATGAGTGACTGAGTTGACTCAGGAAGGACTCACGCCTGTGGTTTTAAAGACTTGGAATGTTTCATGACTCAAGTTCTGAGTCAGCTTCTTACAAGGTGCGGGTAGTAGCACAAAGGAATTGTTAGGCACTGGGCAATAATTAAGGTGTGGTTAAGGGTCTTTCCTTAGAAAAATGAACATCACTGCTATAGAGAGTTGAATTTTGTCTCCAAAAAGATACGTTCAAGTTCTAACCCCCAGTACCTGAGAATGTGATCTTATTTGGAAATAGGATCTTTGCAGACACAATCAAGTTAAGATGAGGTCATACTGGAGTAAAGTGAGCCGTTATCCAAGGGTATCCTTATAAGAAGAGACACAGAGACAGAATGCCATGTGAAGACAGAGGCAGAGAGTGGATCGATGTGTCTACAAGTCAAGGAGCTCCAAAGACTGCCGGCTACACCTGAAGCTAAGAGAGAGCCATGGAACGGGTTCTCTCCTAGACTCTTTAGAAACAGCGTGGCACTGTCAACACCTTGATTTCAAACTTGCAGCCCTGAGAACTGTGAGAGAATAGGCTGCTGCTGTTTTAAGCCACGCAGTTTGTGGTAATTTGTTACAGGAGCCACAGGAAATGAACACAGCTGCCCTCCAGCAGCATCAGCCCTCCCAGCTCTCACAGGGGCACAGCCCCCCTAACAACCATGTGCCTGAGGGCGTGTGTGCGGGCGGGAGTGGGGTCGATGGTGAATCACATGCTTTCTCCTGCACGCTGCCAAGCCGGCCTGGACTCTAGAAGCTCTGGCTCAGTCTTCCTGCCATATATCCTCCCAGCTAATTCTTTCCAGCCTCTTCTTCTAGGACAATGGATTCTGTTTTTCATCCTCTGTAGCTACTCCCTAGTCCTGCTGAGATCAATGGCATCATGTGACACTAACATCTAGTTTCCAATGTAGAGCCCGACCCACTGAACCGAACCTCTTGACAACACAGCATCCGTCTGAGCGATGTTCGCCACTCATCTCTTAGCAGTTATGCACTGGACCTCTCGGTGGTTCCCCCAAGGGCAGCCCTACTCTCAGGCGGGCTCTCCAGCACGTACCTGCCCACCCTGCCTCCATCCCCACTGGCAACCAAGCCCCACTGTGGAGGCCCTGGCACTCCTTCTATAACTGAGTTAGGCAAGCCCGAGGATTTCAGACTTTGTCATGCACTGTCCTTAACAAAACTGCCAGCTAGCCCTAGAATGAAGTCCCAACCTAAATACACATGGACAGGGACTCACCACAAGCTGATACAGGAGAAGAAACTGATAACTCCATTATGATACATCATGGCACACACTGAGAAGGATGCTGGAGTAAATGGGCAAGGCTGCTTGTGGCCTGAGGCGATTGGCCATTTGCCCACACAGGCTCTGCCTGGCTACCCCAAACATGAGGGGACCAGTTATCCCACACATGCAATCCATCCTGGGTGGAGCTCCCCCCACAGGTGGACACAGTGCAGTCCTTGGATCTGAGAGAAGTGGGAAGTAATGACGATCAGTGTGTGGGCAACGGCATCTTCCCTTCCTGTAACATAACATACCAGCTCACCTGCACTGCCCATGGTCCCTGTCGCACTCCGGGGTGGCAGCCTCAAGGGTGCCCCTCCTGGAACAGTTGCAGCCTTCGCAGCCGGCCAGGGGGTGGAAGCTGAAGGAGTGCGTCTCACACACTTCACACTGGGGTCTGACGGTGCGGGGAGGGCAGAGGCATTTACCTGTCATCTCCTCACAAAGGTGCTGGCCACAGCTGCATGCTGACCAGGGGACAAAGAGAAACAGTGTAGGGTTAGATGCTGCCTGACCTACAGCAGGACTGCACCAACTGCCAGGATTTCCAGAAGCCTCCAGGGGTCTGGGAGAAACATCTTGCTTCCTTTTGCTATGGCGTTATCGATTGTGGTTGATCTGATAGGCCCATTTCTTGGGGCCAAGACCAACCATACCAAATTCTCATGGCAGATACAGTGTGTGAATGCTGAAGGAGGCACAGCTGGACCTACTGGCACCAAGGTAAATACTCAAAGGAACCCAGTGAGCTCAGGTATGTGCCATTCCAACGTGCAGCCTCTTGTTCATCAGAGGTTGCTGTTCCTCACAGGCTCCGTGAAGTGGCTCCACATCAGGGAGGGGAGCCTGGGGCACTGAGCCCAGGGTCAGGGTAAGGTGCTGCAGCAGCGTCCTCACTAGGCAAAGGCTGGTCTCCACGTGGGGACTATCTACATCACACCTGCACCCTTTCCTGCCCCCTCAGGGCTTGGGCTGACTCTGTCTCGGGCTGACTCTGTCTCAGGCCGCAGGACGGTTTCAGATAAAGATCCATGGGCTTCGTTCAGTGACTACTATGCCCCTGTGGCCCTGGCTCTCCTCCTGTCTCACCTCAGTTTTGGTTAAGCTGCAAGAACCGAAGGGGCTTCCACTAGGGAGGAGGTTGAGCTGTCCAATATTTTGCCTCTTAAGGCTACTTACATTCACCTTCTTTGCCAAATGCATGGGTCACATAGCATGGGAAACACAAATATTTATCTGCTAGAACCTTGTTACTCTGAGTGTGGTCCATGGACCAGCGGCTTGGGCATCCTCTGAGTGGTTATAAGAAATGCAGGCTGTCAGGCCCCAGTCCAGGCCTCCTGAATCAGAATCTGCATTTTCACAAGATCCCCGGGCCAGTCTTTAGCACAGTGAAATTCGAGAAGCCCTGCCCTGGAAGAGCATCATCCACCAGGGACCAGAGATGACCTCAGATGACTCGAACGTGCACTTACGCTTGCAGTGTGGGAATCCGTAATAACCCGTTCGACAGCGGGTACACTGCCGCCCAATGATGTTGGGCCGGCACGGGCACTGCCCGCCCTCTGGGCTGCAGTGATGGCCAATGGACCCGGTGGGGTGGCACTCACAAGGCAGTGCACCGTTGTGGTAAAGGGCCACCAGGGACCTGGTGGAGTTCTTGCAGAATACGGAGGCTGTTTGGGGGCTGTGGAGACAAAAACAACTCATGGTGATATCTCGGCAGGTGCACCCAGAAACCGTCCCAACCATCCCCTTCCCACGTGCTGCACCAAGGAGTGTTTTCGGGGAAGGTCTCTGGCTCTGAAGTTTGGGAAGAAATGGGAGAATACCCCACTCCTGGACTCACAGCCGGTGACAGCCACCCCTTCCCCCACCCATCCACTCCAGACCACGTCACAGGACCGATGGGTGAGATCTTTGGGTGGCTGGAATAAAAGGGTGAAAATTCACCTATAGGATGAGTTGTATGGTATGTAGATTATATCTCAATAAAGCTGTTACAGAAAAAATTACACCTATATGTGTAATGATACACCAGTAATAATAATAATGAGGAAGAGGAGGCAAATTACCAACATTTGTTGAATGCTATGTGTTAGAAGTTTCACCTACATCTTACTTTACCTCACAACCACCCAATTTCACAGACAAGGCACCTGAGGCTCCTAGAAGTTAAGCAACATACACAAGGCCACAGAGCTATGAAGTGGCAGAGCAGGTATGCCAATCCATAGCTGTTTGACTTCAGAGAGTCTGCTCTTAATTTTCTATATAGGAGGCTTCTGCCTACCAGGGCCCCCAGGAGCTCCGGGGTTCCTTAGGAAACCTACTAAAGGGCAAGATGGGTCTGCAGAAGAGAATGGCAGGGGCCAATACTCAGGGCTGCCCAGGCTCTTGGCATTCAGGGACCCAAGGAGAGAGAATGGGGAGGTCCAAGTCTCTGTGACACTCCCACTCAGTCAGATGGCAAAGGAGAGTGGGGATCAGGGCTGTCATCCTTCTGAGTGGAGGATGCCCTGTGTGGTATCTTTTAGAAATCTGAGTTGGCCAAGAGGAAGCAGCAAAGAGGAAAAGAAACTCCTAAGCAGCCCATGAGTCTCAGCTTGGAGGGGAACCTCTGTTGAGATCCAGGTTGAGAACAGCAATCCTGCCCAGATGTGCCTGGTGAGGTGTGCTGTAGGATGGTGTGTGCAGAGGAAGAGCATCTCCATCCCCAGACCCGGGACTCACTGCTACTCCCTTGGGCACCAAGAACAGGACAGACCCAAGGGACAGCCCCTCCCCAGGCCTTGCTGGAATGGGGGAAAGCCTCATGCATTCCAGGGCCTTTCCACAAAGTGATACTTACTCCGTATAAAAACTGTTTCCTCCACAATTGGCGATAAACTCGAATGACTTGTTCACTGATTTTTTATGAAGTATTTGGTAATCGTAATTCTCCGCAGGCACCACTAGAACACGGACCTAAAGGAAACCCATTAGTATGTCTTTGGATTTCCAATAACAGGGCACACCAACAGCTATGCATTACACTTTCTCTGTGCTAAGATTGACGTTCTTTATCATTAAGTCCAAGACCAGATGAAACAGGATTTATGAAAAATAGTCACAAGAAACAACCCTAAGCCAGTGTTCAAGGCTCAACACACAGTTCCTATGTAGGAAATGATACTGAGTGCAGGGGCAGACCCCTTGGAGTGTGGCTCACGAAGCAGCAGCCTCAAGCGCTGGGCAGGGACAGAAGACCTCAGGGGTAAGGAGGGGCCTGTTAGGGTGGCCAGGGCCCCAAGCGATCCATGCCTGGGATGCCTCTGGATCTCCAGGGCTTGCTATTTTGCATTTTTAAAGGTGAGCAAACTGCAATGGCAGCACCAAAGGGGAAACTCATACTGTGGCTTGCCCATGAAGTTTACATCCTCTCTGAAACTCTATCATGGATAATTATAGCCCCAGTCTTTAAAAGTACTGTTTGGTTCTCTGTACCCATATAAATCAGACTATGCCAGTAACAAATGCTGTAGGAAAGGTCAAAACATCTTTGTCAACTACTCACCAACTTGCAGCTTACAGAGTCTATTGCTGTCATGTTATTCAATTCAATAAACATTTGCCAGGCACCACACACCAGGCGGTATTCAGGCACAGGGCGTACAAAGAATAAAGTCAGGTTCTATCCTCAGGAAGATGACAGCCTTGGAGAAAGAAGGAGGCACGAGCAAGGAACTAGAGGGCCACAGAGCAGAGCCTGGGCAGTGCTTCTTGGCTCTCTGGAAGGCTGTACCAGCATTGGGTACATAGATCACCATCCTATCAACCAAGGCAATGAACAGGGTAGGGGGCGTGGGGGCTGTGCAGGTAACAGGCTAAGTCTGAGGGACTTGTAAGACCTCTGGCTATCGAGATATGCAGCAGATGGTCCCACATTGGGCCTGAAGCTCAGGAAAGATCAGAGATGAATTCTCAGATGTGGGTGTCACTTCCACAGAGGAGAGAACAGAATCAACAGGCACGGATGACGGTTTCCAAAGGGAACTGAAAGAAAGGAGGCTCAGCATTGAACCGAGGGAACTCCAACATATGGGGATGACGGGAAAGGGAAAATCACTGGAGGAGCACCAGAGAAAGTGGGAAAAACCAAGAGAAAGTAGCTATGGAAACCAAAAAAGAAAGTTTTAAAAACAAAGGAGTGTTAAATGCTTCAGAGAGAAACCAGCCAGACGAGGAGTGAGGAGGGGATGCTGCAGAATGAGACGCTCACCAGAGCTTATCGCAGGGCAGCTTTTTCTGCCTATTTGCTTCTCTGTTATTCTGATTTCCCTTGATTTTAACTGTCATACTCCCTTTTATTAAAAAAAAAATGGAGGCTGCAATTTAAACCTTTTTCTATAAATATGACTTTAATTCCTTGCAGGAATTATTGCCATGAGCCAAACGACAGACAGAACAGCTG
This sequence comes from Equus przewalskii, assembly GCF_037783145.1. Lineage (NCBI taxonomy): Eukaryota > Metazoa > Chordata > Mammalia > Perissodactyla > Equidae > Equus > Equus przewalskii. The sequence continues at coordinate 47,220,978 of NC_091837.1, read as the reverse complement.
ACCAAGGCAACCCCATAAGGAGCAAGCTGAGGGACAAGGAGAACGCACCAATACTAAGGGCCTCCCTTCTGGAACCTTCACAGTCACGGCCACCTCAGGCTCTGAGATGTCAAACTCAACCTGATCTTCAGCGATCACTTGGTCCCAGCAGCCAAGCACATGGGGGCAAAAAGAGGCACGAAAGACACCTGGGGACAGGGAGAGCGGAGTTTCTGTCAGACCACTGCAAGGACAGGCCATGCGGGTAGCCACGGGATGCTTGCTGTGGCTCACCTGCCCGTGGCCGCCCTCTGTCCACCGACACCTGCGCAGGAAACGTTGGGTGTGCCGGCTGATAAAAATGGATGACAAAGACGTATCGGCCCCCGTGCGGGACGAGTCCTCTCAGGGTCATTTGGTTCTAGGAGGAAGAAAGAGGAAAAAAATCTCCTCAAGCTGCAGAGCTACATATAATTAGAATCACAGGATATTTAGAGGTTAAAAACCAAAACAACCTAGGTATTTACCCAAGTGATGTGAAAATCTATGTTCACACAAAACCTTCACTTAAATGTTTATAGCAGCTTAGCCTGTAATCACAAACACTGGAAACAAACCAAATGTTTCTCAGCTGCAGACTGTGGTACAACCACAAGTGATGTTGGAGGGAGCGTGATTTGGTCCAGTCGTTTTGGAAAACTGGCAGTGTCCACCAAAGTTGAACACATAACTGAGCAACTGCACTCCTAGGAGTGTACAGTAGGTCTGCCAAAAGGCTGTACCAGAATGCTCCCAGCACTCGAGGACTACTTGTAATAACCATATAATAGAGGGTCAGACTCCATTTTTGATGTTTGACCATGGACAGTTTTCCAGTCCATCACTCACCTTCCGTCTTTGGCCCTGCACCTAGACAAGCCAGCAAGAAAGCCCCGGTGCTCATTCCTTGGCACGGGTGGGAAGTTCCAACCACACAAATTCTAGACCCTGGGACAGGGAGCTGGCACTCTGGACTCCCCCCCAACCCCTCCCCCTGCCCAAGCCCAACTTTTGCTCAAGCTTGAGTGTGAGCCCTGCTCTCCCCAAAAAGCCTCACTATGTGAGTAATAAGTCTTTTCAACCCCTCAAAAAAAACTACAAGAATAACAACAACAATAAAAGATTATCTTCCAGAGAACAGTGACTTGGAGAAGGTAAGTAACTTGCTAAAGGTCATATGCAATTCTGACAGCAAAACGAGGACTAGAACTCTATTGCGATTTCAGTTCATTTCCCCCTACTATTCTAGGCTGCCTTTCCCGTATGGGATCTTATTAAATTGTCTCTCTCAGATCCTGTTAATTTCCTAACTCGATCCAATGTGAACTGACAGGAGACATCTCTAGGATTAAAAAGACATAATATTCAGAACAAACATTAAGTCCTGCAATTTTGTAGTTTACAGTGAATAAAATGCATTCCCTTACTATATTTCATCTTTGTGCTCTAGATGATTAATCAATTGATGAGAAATGAGAATGTCCTGCCTGCAAGGCACTGTGCTGGTACAGTTAGGGATGCAAAACAATTTGTTAGCCACAGCAGCTTTCTAAAAGTGCTTACGTTCCAACTCGGGAAGATAATCAATAAACTCAACAGTGTGAAATAGCAGTAGCCCATGAAAATACGAGGCATCACAAGATGGACCATGAAAAACTGCCAAATGACTGTAGACACAGACGCAGGAAAGAGAGAGAGCATCAGGGTGAGGTGGTCACAGACAGGATTAACTGGCTGCCTCACGTCTGGGATTCTCCTCAGTTGAGAGTAGAGGTGCTCAAACTTTAGAGGCATCTGAATCCCCTGGAGGGTTTGTTGAAACACAGATCCCTGGGTCCCACCCCCAGAGTTTCTGATTCAGTAGTTCTGGGGTGGGCCTGCAAATCTGTATTTCTAACAAGTACCCAGGTGAGGCGGATGCTATGGTTAGAGCCACACTTTGAAAACCACTGATTTAGAAACAATACACTCAAGGGGAGTCCTACCTGTGGTGCCTTCAAGGTGACTCCAGTAACAACACTGGCAGAAGGTGAAGGGTCCTGGGGCAGGAGAGGGTAAGACTCACCACTCGGGACATCCAAAATTAGTGCTGTGGGAGGAGTTTCAGGGGCCAGGGAGACACAAGTGGCACTGAAAAATAGAATATTAAAACACGACCAAAATTGGAAGAACTGTCCATTGATGAAGATACAGACTCTGAGTTTAAGACCCTGTAAGCAGCAAAAGGATCCAGTCTCGAGAGAACCACAGGATTGTGGAGATCTTTATACATAGATACTGCGTGCAGTGAATTGGCCAAGTGTATTCCAGCCATCTGCTCAATACAATGAGCTAAAACGGAAAGCAAATCTTAATTCTGAAGGAAAGTAAGCTAGACAGAAACTTATTGGAACTTCCCTTTCTAGAACTGAAATTCACTAAGTGAGATGAATGCAATGAAACACTACTATTCACCTCTGAACATAAATGGTGACACAAAATTATACAAAAACAAAGACAACAAATACACATCATTTCTTTTAGGCATGGCCAGATTTCATTGTCTTGGTGGTTTCTATACTCTTAACCATATGCACAAAGTTTCACGACTGTGTCTATAAATTATTTCTGAATCTATATCAAAACAACCCTCCCCAAACCCCAATAATCCTTGCTAATTCTCATAGCATAGTTGTGAAATAGGTCATTATTTTCATGGTTTTTTTAAAATGAAGAGCCTCAGACACCAAGATTAAAGGATTGGAACAAAGTGAGTCTTTGTGAAGGCTCAGAATAGAACTCAGAATTTCTAACTGCCCTCGAGGGCGAAGCTTAACTATTTCCCCCAGGTGCTTCTGTGTCAGTTTCCTGTTATTATGGAATTCTGGAAAGACTGTCGGGGTAAATGATGTAGCTGTTTTTTGTTACTTCTGAAGTTAAGTATAAAGTTGTAGCCTTACAAGTGTTACAGTATCACTCAGAGCATAAACAAGGCAGAAGGGAAGGAAACACACTACCTTTGATTAATGAATCGCCCGTAACTGGCAATGCATCTGACTTGAGGTCTCAAATACTCAGTTGAGAATTCTTCAACGGGTATGATACAAATCTGATGCTGTTGAGCAAACACAATGCAAAAAGGTACATCGTGTTATCAGCAAAGCCAATGGTACAGTCAAACGTCCTCTTTAAAAAAGCTGTTAAGTAAAGAATTCATCCAGAGAAATTATAATTGTTATTTTAAAGTAGTAAAAATTGCAGGATGGCACTCCCTATGGCATCATTATGTGCAACAAATCCTTTTTACTGCTATACAGGATCACTGACTAAATTGCTCTTGGAATAATTATATAAATAAACAAAATCAAATAAAAGTTTGCAAACAACTCTTTGTTAGTGACTTTTGGTGCCTGTTTTCTCTCCCGCCCTGGGCCGATGCTGGCTCTTCAGATCCCTTGGTAGGCAGAGGGGGGATATGGCTGGCAGCCAGGGAGCCTGCTGTTCAGAGAGATGGCTGCTCCTGCTAAACATGCTCCTCTATGATAAAGGACTCAGAGGATGACTCGTATCTCAGGCACATTTGGACTTTGTTGAAGAAACTGTCTCTAGAGCTAGTTTTTGAATCACACAACAAATTCAGTCATAAACTTATCAATACGTTTCAATTTTTTTTCCATTTTTTTTATTAAGGTTATGAAAGTTAACATCCTTGTGAAATTACAGTTGTACATCATTATTAGTCATGTTGTAGGTACACCACTTCACCCCTAGTGCCCTCCCCCCACCCCCCTTTCCCCTGGCAACTACTGATCAGTTCTCTTTGTCCATATGTTAACTACCACCTATGAGTGGTGTCATACAGATCAATACGTTTCATTTTAAGTCAAAACTGTATTACCAGCTTGATCACAAAGCTATTCAGTAACAACAAAATCTTTTATTGAACATCTGCTATATGCCAGGCACTCAGACTGGGGAATCCTGCAAGACCAGGATGGATAATACCCCCGCCCTCACGGAGCCTACTTTCTAGTCAGCCTTGACTACGAATGACATTCGGCTATTTCGAAAGGGCAAACTGATGTTTAAAAGATGAAGATTCAGCCCCATTATAATTTCCAAAGATGAAGAGGTTAAGATTCACCTGGATTGTTATGTTTAAAAAGAGAGACATAACTTTTTCAAATGTCTTAAATTAGCATATAATTTATATAATAATTTTTAAAAACTGAATTCCAGGTGCTTCTTAAGAGGCAGCTCAAATTTTAATGTCGTCAAGGACAAATATTTAAAATACACTAGAAAGGCTGCCTGGCATTTCCCAGAGTGTGATACATGTTTAACATTAGCAGTAACAGGAAGCTGCTTCATACCGAGAGAATCTCATGATCCCTGAGATATTTACTGTAAATCTGGCCACGCCTTCCTAGCCCAGATCCCACTGCCTCTGTTTACCAAAATTCTCAATATTTAAGCTGTGTTATTAAAAGCATGGGCATGAAGGGTATTTAATCTGCCAAACTTGGCATTTTAAATCTTAATAGTATATATCTAATTAACTGAATAATACCCTTTTTGAAACAGAGTAACAATAGTGTGGCAAAAAATACTGGGTGACTACAACCTTGAAAATTTGGAGGGAATTTGCTAAGAAACTAATAGATGTAATAAAATAGTAAAATGGGAAAGAAAATAAACAGTAACTAAGAGCATTTCTATACACCAGCAATAATAAACTAGGAAATACAATAACAAATGGTGTTTCATTCATAATACTAACAATGAATAAAGATTAAGGAAAATTAATTGTGAGATGTGTTCAAATATGATGACTAAACTTTATTGGGCGTTATAGAAAAGGCTCAAACAAATGAAGAGGTGAGACAGATTTCTAGCTGGGAAGAATAAACATCATAAAACTGGCAATTCTCCACAGGTTAATTTTATAGATGTAGTGCAAACCCAGCCAAAATTTTAATAAGCTTTTTAAAAACCCAGATATCAACCAAATGCTTCTAAAATTCAATGGGCAAAACAGAAGCATACCAGAAGGAATCGGGCCATATGTGCTTTGAGCCGAATGTCTGCATCTGCTAACAGCTCATACACGGGGATGCGGCTCCTGCCATCAGTCACAGCACTCCGGCAGAGGACACTGCAAGAGGGAACAGAGTTGGCTCAGCCTAACTCCCCTGGTCTCCCTCACTTTGCATCTCCCTATGGGGTAACATTGCTCTTCAGTTTCTCTTGTTTATAGCCGGGTGGCCAATAGTGAAGTTTTCTGCACGACGAGTTTAAGATGGATGCTGCCCCCCCCAATCCCTACGGGGAAAAGAACCTTCTCACTGTGGTCCAAGCTAAAACTCTCAGAGCTAAAGGCCTTGCTCACTTTTTCCATCAGGCTTTATGGAATACTTGGTTTAGTCATCGGAAGAAAGAGCCCCAGGGTCAGTCATGTCTGATCTCTAAGGCACAACCTTCTGGGAAATTTACCAATATCCTTGGAACTGTTGGCGATTAAAGTTGCCCAGTGACCTCACAATGACATCCCAGGCCACTTCAGTAAGTGCAGCTGGCCTTACACCAGCTGTGAGAAACCCAGAGCTGCTTTTGGAAGCTCTGGCTGTTCCTCCTTCCTCATTTCTACCAGTGGTGTTCCTTCCTTCCATGCCATCAGATGAAACACAGAGCTCAGGAACCTTGAAAAGGTCACAGTTTTGAACCAAAGAATATACTCTAATGGTAAAACCCCAAAATGAAGTATTTTTTGAGGAATTTTCTGACTTCATACGCTGTAGCAACTTTCCTGTCTGTAGATATAATTTAGAACTAGAGACATACTGAAAGAAAACGACCATCTCTGGGAAATATTTGAAACAATTTATGCAACGACTTTTTTGGTGTAGAAAGAGCCAAGCACACTTTGTAGCATATATTAGAAACTGAATAAATAGTCCTTTTCTTTTCCCTTTCGTGCATGTGTGTGGGGGTGTGAATGTGTGTGTCAATTAAAATGCATTCCTTTTGGCTTCAAGCATAATCTTGGGAGTTAACTATATTAAGCGATTGCCTTAGGCTTAGTTTTATCCTTATCCTCTAGGACATTCTTATTAAGAATAGACCAACAGTAATAACTGAATTGATTTAATCATTAATGAATCACATCCCTTATGGAGGGCAGACCAGATTGATCACAGCACTATGATGAAAAGTGGTATTCCCACTAGCACCGCTACTTTTCTGCTGGCATATTGCTTTTTGACAACACAGTTAGAACTCAGTTGAGAAATGCTGGAAAAGCTGCAACGGTAAAAGGGCTTGTCATTTGAAACAGGTTTTTACAGGTCAAATCTTTTCCAATTCCACCTATTTTTGGATTCCAGTACTTGTAGCCTGTTCATTTTCGCTCGTTCACATGACAGCCAAAGTGGAGAAAAAGCAAATATTTTAGACAAGTGAAAAAACACCATGGGACTTTCCTGGGATTGGTTAAATACAATAAAAATGATTCCTAGCCCAACACAATACTGTCTTGGTATTCTTAATGACAGACACTGGCAAAGGAGAACTTTGGTGTTGTCACGTCCGGAGCCAAAACGATCTGCAGAATATCATGCAGTTCTCCCCAAAAATGCCATTCAGACAAAGGCCATGAAACAATGCTTATGGCTTAAGGAATTCCAGGAGGGTGTCCTTTCTCTCTTTAGTTTTGAAATCACTCCTCCGCTTGGCATAGATATTCTCAGGTTCTTCTGAGATGATTCAAAGAGTCACCAGGGTCATTATGAATGTTTCCTCCTGTCCCTTTAGCCATCTCCACTTTGCATCCTGTGGGGCAGGGATGAAGCCACGTGATCTGGAAGGTGGAAGCAGTCAGAGAGTTGAACTGGAGGGAGGACTTGGATGGATGGGGTATGGAGATTTGCTCCAGGCCATGTAGCCAACAGGCTCCAGAACTCAGGTGGCGAGGTGACCCACCCATCTGGGAGTGTACATTCCAGCGGTTGCTGACCTCACATATAGATGCAACTACTATTTTCAGATAATGACAGAACATTCTGCAAAACTTTTATGGCCCATCTGGTGCTCTTATTAAAAATCCAAATGCAATTATAGTCTTTGTTTTTTTTATCATCATGCCAGAGATAAGAGCAGATTAGATTTTTTAATAAGATTTTTAAAAGAAGCTTTCACAGTTTCTTTTTTAGAGTCGCTGAAGTGTGATGTTAATTCAATAACCATTTCATCAAGTCTCATAAAAGTTTCCATTCTAAGCTACTAAAAGTAACTCTTTCAAAGTCTTTCATTTGCAAAACAGGGAAAATGTCCCACTACTTCAGGTCATCTTGGGTTTGACAAAAAGCAACATGAAAGCAGAGGTAACAAAATGTTGAAGGCCTCAGCCAAGAAGTGGGTGGGTTCCTTGCAGTCCTCTACCTGCTGTCTCAAGAGACTCTGACTTCCAGTACCATTTGTCATACAGTTAATCTCACGTGGAAACACTCCTTGCACTAATTCTTTAATTAAAGCATGCTCTGAACATCTGCATACATCTCGAGACACTATGCAAAGAAAACAATTTTTAATAAATCCTTGTCAGAGCTCTTGGAAGGGATGAACTTCATCAGGGTGAATTTTAAAATCGTTTGTCAAATTATTTTTCACCTGACAATCATCAAACATTAATTATCCCCAGTTCTGAAGCATGTGTTGTGAAGACAGGTATGACAGAGAATGAGTCTTTTCCCCTATGTCACGCACCCATGTACTCTCCACAGCATTTGAGGTGAAAGCACTGTTCTGAGTTCACTGTTCCACACAGGGGTGACAGAGAATAAAATAAAAATGGCGCTGCTTCATGTGAATCTGAGCCAAAATGGTAAGAAGAGCATACAGCTTTTAAAGAAAATGCAACATCTTCAAGACGCTGCCCACGGAGAAGCCTCCCAATACCCACACTGGGGGTGACCTTGGATCCCACAACTAGTCCCCTGCTTGTTTTTAAGATTGGCCTTGTGAAATTAAAAAAAGAAACTTCAGCTGAATTGGAGTCAGGAAGGTCTGTAGGGGGAGCTCTCAGGAAGAAACCTACACAGGCATCTCCAACAGGAAGTGCGACTACTTTACTATCTCAGCAGGAGGAAGGAAGATGTCTCTCCCACTCGGCAACAGCCCAGCCAATGAGAGACTGAAGCAACCCAACCAATGAGAAGCCTCCACACTTCTGACGTCCAGTTTCCTCCACTGGACTCTGTTTATTACAGCCTCTGCCAATTCCCCCTTTTCTTTTATAAATGCAAACCCTTCCTTTGTTTCTCTGGATTTGCTTATGATCTGCCATAGCCAGCATATCTGAAATTGCAATTCTTTTGGTTGTTCCTGAATAAACTCGTTTTGCAGGTAAAACAACTGGCCAATTTACTTTTTAAGTTGACAACCTCAAAAAGGAAAAAGCTTTCCAATCCAGACAATAACCAAAGTTCCCAAAGCAGACTTCCTGTTGTTCAGTGACAGAGGGACACACAGGGCAGGACTGATTACCTGTACTTGCAGCTGTAGATGTCCACCTGGCCTGCCAGGACAGACCCGGAACTCTCCATGTGCACATCAACCACAGACAGCTGGTCTACTTCTGTGGCATACTCAACCAGCAGCACGTAGCGGCCAACCTGTGGGACCCGCAGCCGCAAGCGCAGTTCCACCTGTCAGAGAGCCCGAGGAGACAAGTGTGAAACGTATGGATGCATTTACATAGGCAACGGTGAAAATAGGGCTGAGTGAATCCTGGAAATAATTTTATATGTCATCATAGTAAGAAATGTGGTCCTATAGGTGGGGATGCTGGATAAAACACAGGATGCTCACATAATTATTGTTTGTTTCTCTGCAATTCAAATTTAATGGGGCATCCTGTATTTTTATTTTCTAAATCTGGCAACCCTACTTATAGGGGCTTCTACTCTTTCTACCCGTATATTTGCCTTGTTTCTCAAGGCACAAGACACACCAAAACTTGAAGTAAAAATGAATTTCCAATGGGAGATAAAAAGAATGGAAGTATGCCTTGAAGTTCTTTAACTATTCTTTAATTAAACAAGAAACTTTAAATTATAAAGATGGAAATATTATAAAGTGACACACACACCCTGCTCCTAGGATAATGACTAGTAATAACTAGGTTTTCATACTTCCAAACCATTGCTATGCGTGAAGACGCACACACATATACTTTTTTTTTTTAGGGAAAACTGTGCTCATGGTAGGCAATCATGGATGCTTTTGCACCATCACGGCAGAGCTGAGTTGCTGCAACAGAGGCTGTATGGCCCACAGAGCCAAACATATTTACTACCTAGCCCTTTACAGAAAAAGTATGCCCACTCCTGACCTTGCCTATCACTTAGGAGCTTGGAGTCTGGAGTCATGCTGCCTCCAGCTGTGTGATCTTCAGCAAGTTATTTAACATCTGTATCCAAGTTACTTAACACAGTATCCTCTTCTGTAAAAATGAGGATAACAATAGTACCACATCTTATGATTATTATGACAATGAAGTGAATTAATATGTGAAGAGCTCTTAGAACTGTATTTGGCATGTCATAAGCATTATATAAACTTTGATGATTTTTGCTTTTTGCCATGACTTGCTTTTTTTATTCAACAGTATGTCATATGTCTATATCAGTATATGTGAATATACTACATTGTTCTAACGACTGCCTACCATTCCATAATATGAATATAAAATAATTTAGCCGATCTCCTAATGATGAGCACTAAGGTTGTCTCTAATTTTCCCTACAACACATAATGCTATATGATCAGCCTTGCATATACATATATCCTTATGCTAGCATTTCTGTAATATTCCTAGAAGCAGAATTGCTGGGTCAAAGTGTGTGTGCGTATTTAATACCTGGGCCAATATTAGAACTACATTCCTTAGCAGTTTAACCCACTTCAGCCCATAAGCTTAGGCCCACACTTAATTAAAGATTTTAATTAAGCCACACTTAATTAAAATCTCCTGCCCCTTGCCTTTAGGAAATTCACATTTACTATTCCTTCTGTGCAGCTCTGCACCACACAACTGCTATTTTCCACAGTGATTTTTCTATCACTTAAATAATAGAAAGACTTCCCTCAGTGAAAAAATGTGGATTATCCACACCACTTTTCTACTCTGGGTTATAGAGTGAAATAAGGCACTGCCATTGGTCCACGTGGGGAGGTTATTACCAGCATTTCTCCCCTGGGCATGTCCAAACAAGGGCTTGTCTGTTTTTACCCCACCACAAAACACATACAGGCCAAGGATGGATTGAGCTTTCTTCTAGAAGTTATTATTGCCTGCCAGTTCTATCATATCACTCTATTATAAATTTCTATTACTCTTTCCACTCTGAGTCCTGTGAATTGACTTTTGCAAGAATGTTGGAAAGGTGTAAAATATATTTGATGCTAAAGTGGGTTTTGAGAAACTCAGATAAAAGACAAAAGACGGCAAACAGGAACTTTACTGTTTGTTCTTTGTTATAAGTTATTTATCTTTAAAAAAGGGAACTTTAATGGAACCAGTGTTAACTTAGGGGAATCTTTCTGGTTTTATGGTACAGAATTGCCTTCACCTTATTATCAGTATTTCAAGATAAAGGCATAAAAGATGAGTTTATCCAATCTGCTGCTTACACAAAGCTAAGAGGAATAACTAACATGTCTCATGTCAAAATGGGGATTCAAAATTAGTCAGTCAACATATACTTATTAAACACCTACTCTATGCCAGCCCACCAGCAAGGTGATGGGAATACAATGAGAAACAAGACAGACCTGGTCTCTGCCTTCAAACAGAGTTTATTCAAATAATTAGATAATTAGGCAAATACAACGTGAAATTACATGTATGACAAATGCTCTGAAAAAGTGCTATGGGAATATGTAAGGGGCTGCCTGAGCTAGTCAGGGAGATGAGCATGGAAGGGAAGATTTCCCTGAAGAAGCAACAGCTTAGCTGAGTACTGTAGGACAAGGAACAGATGACCAGGCTATGAGGGGAGGGAAGCGAATTCATGTAGAAGGAACAACCTGCAGGAGGAATGACATACAGTGCTGTAGGGTAGCATATCATGTAGGTCCAAGAGACTGAATGCAGGCCACAGTGGCGCAGAACAGAGAGGAAGAGGATGCATGATAAAATTAGAAGGTAGGAAAGCCAGCCTTATACGGCATTAAAATTTTTTGTCTCTATCCTAAGAGCAATGAGATGTTATTGTAATATTCCAATTGTGTGTGTGTGAGGGTAGGGCAAGAAGTCAGTGATGATTAGATATTTCTATCAAAATGATTATGCTGACGATAGTATAGAGAAGGGATTGGGAGATGCAATGGGCAAGAGCTGATGTGGGTGAGCTAATGAGGAAGTTACTGCAGAGATCCTCATAAAGGATGATGGTGTATTGGACAAGAAAGATAGAAGAAGAGAAGTGGAGATACTCAAGAAAAATTTGGGAAGTAGACTCGGGGATAGGTTGGCTTTGGTGGGAGACATGGGAGAAGTCATAGATGATGCTAAGAATTCCGGTTTATGCAATTAGATGAATGGTGGCACCGTTTACTTAGGAAGGGTACACTAAAACAGAATTTGAGATCCCTTTGAGACATTCAAAAGGTGGTATCAAGAAGGAAGTTGGGTATGCGACTCTGCATATAAAAGGAGAGATATGACTGAACATACCAATTTGGGAGTTATCTGTGTAGAGTTGGTATCTAACACAATAGGCATGAATGAGACTGCTTAGGGAGGAATATAGAGTAACAAGACAGGAGCTAAGACTGAACCTCGACAATTTCCCACATTCAACGGATACACAGAAGAGGATGAGCTGCATGTGATATTTTGAGGAAGCAGCCAGAGAGGTAGGAAGAGAACCAGACTACTCTTAAATTATGGAAAACAAAGTAAGAGAGTGTTTTTAAATGGAAAGAGAAACAAGCATTGAAAGCTGCTGAGAAGTTAAACAAACAAGTAGATGAGGACTAAAAAATATCCACTGGATTTAGTGACAAGGATATCAGTGGAAACCTTGGTAAAAAAAAAAAAAATAATGAAGTAGGGAGGCGAAAGCCAGACTGGTGTGGGTTGAGGTGTGAGTGGAGAGTAAAGAATTAGAAATAGTGAGTGTAAGCAGGTCTTTGGAGAAGTTTGGCTGTGAAGAGTAGAAGAGTTATGGAGCAGTGGCTGAAGGATTGTGGGGGGGGGGGCAGTTTTAATAATAATAGGATAGAATTTAGCATAAAAAAAATTTTTTTTAAACATTGGTGCCTGAGCTAACATCTGCTTCTATCTTCTTTTTTTTTCCTTCTCCCCAAAGCCCCCTAGCACATAGTTGTATATTCTAGCTGTGAGTGCCTCTGGTTGTGCTATGTGGGACGCTGCCTCAGCATGGCCTGATGAGCAGTGCCACGTCCTGGCCCAGGATCCAAACCAGTGAAACCTGGGTTGCCGAAGCAGAGCGTGTGAACTTAACCACTTGGCCACAGGGCTGGCCCCAGAATTTAGCATTTTTAAAATGTGTGGGTGACTTCCAGTTCAGATGGCACAGTAAATTCACATTTGCTATACCCCTCCTGCTCCAAAAGATAGCAACTATAAATAAAATGTTTTAAAAGGAAAACAAAAAAATATATTTGGAATTAAAAGTAAACAGACGATGGAATAGTAAAAAGTAAAAGAAAAATTAGAAACGGCACTGGGGCTGAAGTTATAGGCTTGCTGACCTCCAGGTCTGGAAGCAGGCTGTTTTGGTCAACAATTCAGCTCATGCAGAGTAAAGAGAACTGAAGATGCTCCATAAGACAGCAGCCAGATCCAGGCTCATTTTTTGAAGCCAAAGATATGGGTTCCCTCAAATCAAGAAAAGGTGGAAAAAAATTGCTGACAATCTACCACTTGGGTTTTGGCTTTATAAAAAGCTGACGAATTGGGAATCAAAAATCAAAGATGCAGCCTCACGACCAAGAAACTGAGTTAAGCCACTCACTGGCTCAGTGTCTAAATCTATGCTACCCCCAGGATCACAACAATAGAGGTGGCACATTGTAATGCCTGGCTCTAGGCTAAGGGTCCAGAGGACTAGGTAATACATTGCAAAAATAATAGGCTGAAATGGGTGTAGAGAAAAAGGGAAAGGTAAAAACTTCTCATTTAAAATAAGCCAATATGCCTACAAACAAATTAGCCTTCGAAACATTAATAAATCTAATGTTAAGAAAGATAAGCAACAATATGATCAGTTAGAAGATGAGTTCATGCTAGATGAGACAAACTCTATGGAATAGTCTGACAAAGACTTTAAAATAAGTATAGTGGTCCCTAAGCTGAAATCCCCAAACTCTGAAAAGTGAATCTTTTTTGTAACTTGTTTGGTGGCAAAACCTAACCTAACCTAACCAGTCATCACTTGGTGGCAAAATCTGACTTGAACTGATACAAGTCCACGTACATAGTCTTTATGTATCTCCCTTGGAGTGCCTATTCATGTTTTTCATTGGAGAAATATTAACCTGTTTGATTATAGGGTGTTGCCTAGGACCCCAGTGGAGACGGTGTGTGTGTGTGTGTGCATGTGCACATGTGCAGGTGTGCCCATGTACCATTTTATCTTTTTAAAATCTTAAGAATTCTGATTTCTGAAATATACCTGCTCCAGGAGCATTAACATACTCAAAAAGATAAATGAAACCTCCTTAAAAAGTTAACAAAGTTATAAAACAAAAATTGGCAGAAAACAAGAAAAATAAGTATGAGAAAAAGCCAATTAGAAACCTTTGAGATTAAAAGTATAAATTAAACTGAATCAATAGGCTGGATAAAACCCTAAACTGGTGATAGTGAAACAGAACATTCACATATTCTAAGAGAGTCTTGAGGAATTCACCCAGAAAGAGCCAAAGAGATATAAAATACGAAAGAGCAGTTTGGAGACAGATTGAGAGGCTCTACCATTCGTCCAGTCTGATTTCCAGAAAAGAAGAATATAAGGAATGGCAGGACAACAACATTTGAAGAGATAATACTTGAGAATTTCTCAGGATGAAAGACATAAATCTTCATACTGAAAGTGCATCCTGAGCACTAAATAGATAAATAAAATAAATCCACACCTAAACACATCATAATGTAACTTCAGAATATCACAAATAAAAGTCCATCCTAGGACATCTGGTTAAATATAATAGATTAAATACACATATTTATTGATACTTCCTTTTAGAAATCCCCCCAAATAAGAGTATTTTTTGAATTATAAACCTACAAAGAAAAAGAGAATAGGGAAGAAGAAAAGAACAGACCAAGAAATCAACACAATTTTGGAAGCTGGAAAGCAAACAGATGTTAACAAATGAGACCAGAGAAAGCTGAAACTTAAATTTTCTGTGTGTGTGTGCAGGGTTGGGGTGGGGGTTGGAAGAAAAGACCAAAGAAGTCTCCCAAAGCACAAAACAAGATAAAGAGACTGAAAATCTGGATTAAAGATAAAGGAATAAATTACCAAAGAAATAACTCAACAAAGTTTCTCAGAATGATGGATAGGACTTTCCAGGCTAAAAGGATCTGCTGAGAGCCCAGCACACTAGATGACACACTACCTATATGAAGGCACATCCTTGTGAAATTTCAGAACATGAGAAATAAAGAGATGATTCCAAAAGCTTTAAGAAAAAGGGAAAGCAAGTTGCAGCCAAAGGATTGAGAACAGAATGTAATTTCTCAACAGCAACACGTGAAGCTAGAAGTCAATGGGAAAATGTCATCAAATTCTGGAGAGAAATTATTTCCAACCTAGAATTCTATATCTAACCAAAGTAAGAATTAAGATTGAGAGTAGAATAAAGATATTTTCAGATATGCAAGGTCTCAAGAAAAAAGAAAATGTACCTCCTATGTAGTCCTTGTCAGGAAGCCATAGGAGGCTATAATCTACCAAAATGAGAAAGCAAAAAAACAACAACAACAAAAAAGGAAATTCCAATAGTTAAGAATAAGAGGATTCAATACAGCAGATATGAAAAGTGAATATCTAGGACAGTGGCGTGATGACGAAAATTTTAAGGAGATGGCTGTGCCTCAGGTGCAGAGACTACATTCCGGAGTAAAGAGGAGAGATGAAGGATTCCAGGAGAGATGTCTCCAAGAAGAAATGGAGGAAAGAAAAAAGAAAGAAAGGGAGGGAGGGTATGTGATACATTTGAATTGAGATAAAACTTACTGTAAGTCTATGGGAAAATAAAAATAAAATTTCTAGACACAATAATAAGTTGGAGGTTGGTTTACAATGGGTAAATAAGCATGCGAAGGTCCAAGTCATGTACAAGAAAAGAACAGAATTACTGAATAACTTTACACTTTGTTGGAAAACTTTATACTTAAGAAAGATACTTGTTAAAACGTTCAGGGTAACCCCTAAAAACTAGAAAACAAAATATACCTACCAAATCATCAGGGAGATAGAGAAAACTGTCACAATCAAACAGAAGTCAGAAAACGATGAAAAATAAAAGGCAAATAAAAAGCTAGTAAACAAAGTAAAGAAGATGGTAAAAATAAGTTGAAATATGCCAGTAATCACAACAAATATAAATGGATTAAAGTCACATCATAAAACAGTGATGATCAGATTGAAATATAAAAAATCAAGCTATATATTTATTTACAAGACACAGAGGCTTGCAGCGTATACAACAGGTGCGGCTGACATAAAAAGATGAACTTTCCAGATTCTCTTTCTCAGAGAGAATAAAGAAGGGAGACTCAAGTGGTTAGGAGGTAACAAAGAAGTGGGACCAGAGCAGCCTTCATGGCATGTGTGTGAGACAAAGAGCTACCGAGTAAGCAAAGGAGGCCACTCAGTAGAAGGATTTGTGAACAGACAAACACACCGAGAGAAGAGGATGCCTCTATTAGAACCAGGCAGCTCTGTCCCTCCAGGATTTCTGAGAGACCTGAATGCACTCAAAACCTGCCCTTGGAATCCTGCCAGACATCTCTGGGGAAAAAACACCCCTTCACATGAGCTAGATTTAGTAGATTGCTCTTCCTTTCAGCCCAGAGTTCTGACTCTAACACACACCAGCAATATGGCTAACAATTACTGGGCCATCACTGTGTGCCGGGCACCCCAATGAGTCCCATGTGGATTATCTTATTTACTAGTACCCATGAGGTAGCTACTATTCTTATCTCCATTTTGTATACTAGTAAATTCAGGCCCAGGGAGATTTCGCAGCTAGTTAGTGGTGACCCAAGACATGAACCCAGGCAGTTTCACTCAAGAACCATTCCCTTACCACCACATTACCCATGGTTTCCAAAATGGAGGAAGGATTACTCAGCATTGCTCCAGGTGGCCTATGATGACCAAAAGTTAGACATTATAATGAGCCAGATTTTGGCTTCATATAAAAAGGACTTTCTAATAATTATGGTTTATTTAAAAATGGAATAGGCTACCTCTAGAAGAACTGAGTCCCACATCAATTTAAGTATTCAACAGAGGCTAAATGAATATCTAACAAGGATAATGTAGAAAGAATTCTTCCACAGGAAGGGAAATCAGATTATTTCTAAGACCTCTTCCAACTCCCTTAGTCTCTGAATTTTAGCACAATGATCTATTACAGTGCTGTCCAACAGAACTTTCTGTGACGGCAAAAATATTCTACAATCTGTGCTGTCCAAAAGGGTGGCCACTAGACATATGTGATTACTGAGCACTTGAAATGTGGCTAGTGCAACTGAGGAACTGAATTTTTAGCTTCACTTAAGTTTAATTAATTTAAATTTATATAGCCACATGGGGCTAGTGGCTACTGTATTAGACAACACAAGTCTGTAAGCATTCAGACAAAAAGTAAAAAAGGACTGTTAAATAAAACTGGACAGCCCAGGGCTTAGTTTTATGCATCATGCAGATATCATAGCTCAGTGATGTGGCTCTGGGCTAAGTCAGAGGCAAGGACACCTCCTGATGAATCCTTGGCATAACTTCCTGAAGATTAGTCTGTCTCAACTGTACCTCCCTGCTGTCTGCGGAACACACACACACACGTGCATCTGTATACATGTATGTATATGCATACACACGTATGTATGTGCATATGCGTGTGTGTATACGCACAGGTAGGGAGGGATATGGCAGTCTGTTAGTATTAGAACAGAGTGGAAGGAAGATCATTTTGTTTTTATTTATGCATATCTATATATTTTACTTATAAGTATATATTTTTTGTAAAATAAAAATTCTTATAAAATAAAATGAAATAAAGACTAAACTTAAGAAATATCCTTAAAATCTTATAACTGCTACCTTGAAAATGTTAGGAATGTAGTTTACAAAAAGGTACACATCTAAATGTTCAGTGAGAATTAATACCATATGCCTTTTCATTCTACACATTTAATCCCCCCAAATGAACATTTTCTCAAAGGTACAAATGGAATGGAAAAGAAATGGAAATATAGTGGAGGAAGCTTTTCTTCAGGGTCTTCATGTGGAGGTGTTGTGTTGCGCGTTCTTATTGTTATGATTGATATATAGTACTTCTAACTCAAACCTTAAATTAGTATAGTCCTACATTGTTTTGAGGTTCAAAGAACTCTTGGAAAAAAGCAACGCCAAGACCTGTGGTAACCTGTCTTGTGAGCCATGAGGGAGGCGCCTTGGGGTGTAGCAGTTCCAGATTCTGAGCTCAAGGAATTCAGCTGTTAGAAATTGCTTAGCCTAAGGAGCTGAAGAGTCAGTGAGTGTTGTATCCTTTTAGGGTAAGCTGTTTAGTTTCTGGAAGCCTTTTATAGAGATCTTACCCTGAATCGAGTAGAAGAGGATGTCCCCTTCTAAGTCCAGGGAATCTAAAGGAAAGGATTCTGTGATTGCCCATGTTCCCCGGCAAGTCTAGAAAGTGTTTGACGACCAGCCTTACCATGTCTCAGTGTGGTGAACCACCCAGCCCTAAGCTGAATCAGAGCACTCAGTCCCGCTTTAATTAATACCTCTGAGGAATTCTTGCAGGTTGCCCTGAATTTGAGAAGCTAATACTGCCAAGGGTTTTCAGCAGACACAGACGGGAGGTAGTAATAGCTTTGACAGTAAATAAAAGGCTGCCCCACCTCTCTCCCACTGAGGTCCGCCATGACTGGGTGTGCGGGGGTGGGCTGGCTCATTGCCAAGGGTCTTGGCTCCCCATCAAGCAGGAAGTGTCTGGCCTCACAAGCCAGGGCACAGGGGAATCGGGTCACTGGCAAATGCTGGTAAAGCAAGCAACTTCAAAAACAACAAAATACAACAGTTACAACTGAGAACATAACACAAAGCATCCCCAAGGACTCTTAGCCATTCCATTCATTCATCATTCTTCAAAAACTTTTACTAAGTGCCGACTTTGGCAAGTGGGTGGTAAATTTTCATCCGCATGAGGAATGGAAGAAATAAAGGTCCACAAACCCAAATTCTATCATAAGGTCTTCCCCTTACCAGGTGCATGACCTCGAGGACATTATTTGAGCATTCATCAGCATTTCCACATGCTAGAGGGTGGAAGTCACTCTTAAGGGCCAGCTACAGTGTGCAAAATGCTTTGTGATTCTTACGTGAAAGACAGTCGACTGCCACAGAGAAAAATCACAATTAAGGAATTATCCAGGGCATCCTGCTGCAGCTGTGACCCTGAGGCCTATTGTGAAGCCTGGCACCAAAGGCTCCTGAGTTAGAGGACCTGGATGGTGCACCTGCTGCCCATACTAACTTCTCTTGGGGAGGTCCTGCGTCAGCACACGGCTCTGTGACTGGCAGCTGCAGCGAAGATGCCTCATAGTAGTCCCTGGGGAGCAGCACCAGGTAGTCCTAGAAAATAAAGACCAAAAGGACGATTACTCATCCTGGTGGTGGGCCTACTTTAGTAATAAAATAACCAAACATGCTAGCTAAGTTAATAATAGCCAGGTGAAGCTTGCCAGTTAAACTCTCCACATCAGCTGCCTTGTTCTGCCCCACGGCGCACCAGCACACTCATTGCTGGTGCTTTCAGCACCGAAGCTAAGTGCCTCAGGTGAACGTTTTTAATTTCAAATCTCAGGGAAATTTTACTGCCTCTCCTGGGTTGTTTATAAATTCAAAAATAAAAATAATAAACCCTAAATTGATAAAATATTCCTTTGAAATACTGATTGCCTTCATCACTATAGAACAATGAGTTGCAGGTCACATATTATGGCTTTTTGTTCCCACACCAGAGTGATGCTTGCCTGGCTTGGTATAAAAAGTGATGTTTTGTGATCTTGGTGAATCATAGACTGAAACTGGCCTACTGCCTGTCCCAGGATATGAGAGGAAGAACATGTTCCACTGAGTGTGCCAAAGGAAGCCCACAACGTAAATTCAGCTAAGCAGCTCTTCAGGAAAGAGCAGAGCTCTGGGCTTCTGACACGTGGATGGTGTGACAGCTTCCCAGCAACCCTGGCATCACTGCCTATCTGCAGAGGGAGGGAGGGAGGGAACTTCTTCCACAAGGAGAGACTCATACACAGGCCATAAGGCTTTTTCTCTCTTCACAGACCTCAATTTGTCTCTAATGGAGAAGACGAGAAATGTATGGGAGGGGAAAAGTAGGGACTCAGTGGTCCACCTCAGTGGTCTTACTACCTGAGTGGGTTTTAATTTTAAAGTGGTTATTGTTCTATTAATAAGCTTCCTTAGGTTGGGACCATATCTCCTCACTACTTTATGGTCCCATACATCCCAAAACAGTAAAGGTTGATAATAGGTGCTCAATAAAATATTTTTAGAGACAATGAGGTCATAATATGGAATCATACCTATGAATTAGTACCCAACTGCAGTGACTAAATGTCATGAAGCAGCTTCCATGCCTATGTAATAACTTTTATAACGAACTTCTTTCCATTAGTCCAACTCTGTACCCATTATTGGACATCTGTATCTGGCCTCAAAGGAGTTTTCCTCTTCCTCATTTCTAACATCTGTGACACATTCTTAAACTTTTTTAAAACAACGAAGCTTTCTACCAAGAAGATGCAAGAAAAACAGGGACTCAATGAACAGCACAAACCTTCACATTTTCTCTGTAAGATCCTAGGTTGGGCAAGGACCTGTAAGGATAAGCATTGACTCTAAGGAAGAAGCAACTGAGGCAGGCTTGGACTTAAGGGACTTGCCTAAGGTTTGCTAATGTAGCCAATCACAGGGGTAGTGCCAGAAGGAAGAGCTTTATGTTTTCCACTCTGAGTGCATGAAACCAAGTATTGCCAAAGACTTTATTGTGAAAGCCCTTGCTACAAGCTAAAGCAGGCATCAAAGAGGGCTCTCTCAGACAGCGGTTTTCCATCCCTTGGACTCCCCACAGCCCCATGGCTTCTCTGGCTATTCTGTTAGTGTTCACAGACACAGCCTTTTCCTTAATGAAGAGTTCTCTGTCCAAGGCAATCTCTTTGGTGAGACTATTGCCTACGTTGAAGGTAGAAGAAGGCAGGAAAAGCGCCACGGAGAAGCACTGGCTCCTCCAGTCTCTTCCTTCTCTTTCCACCACCCAGAACTTCACTGATTTTAGGATCTTCTCTTCCTCTAGCTTCATCTGATTCGTTCTACACAATTCCCAGGGAGGCTGATTTTTTTAGATGTCCTTCTGATTCCTGATGAAAAATCCCAAAGACAGTTTTGAAAGGTGGGACATACGCTCATTAAGGTTTTGCATTTATTTTGATATCTTTGAGTCATTATGAGTTATAATTTGTTTTTTGGTTTTTTTTTTGCTTGTGAAAAGCTTGCTGGAAGAATATAAAAGATAGTTTAAGTTGGTTCCTAGGTCATTATGTCACGAGAGGGCAACTGTCATCATAGGTTCCTGTGTCTAAAAGGGAACCAGCTATGATTTTGGTATCTTATAGTCACTGTGGCTCACTGTGGAGGGGACCATCTTAACGGGGGAAGAATCTCCACTCAGAACTCTCTCTTACCAGCAGGACTCCCTCTGCCTTAATACAAGCAATCCATTTCCCTGGTCCAATTGAAAATGGGTCTGCAAAACCATTTCCGGGGACGGTGACAAAGGCTGGCTCCTTACTCGGCAGGAAGATGATTTCTTTGCTTTGAGCAGCACCTATCAGAAATAAAAGGAATTGCTTAGGGCATTTTTCTAGCAGTCATTGTTATGATTTTAGATATTCAGGGTTTTTTTTTTTGTTTTGGGTGAGGAAGATTGTCCCTGAGCTAACATCTGTTGCCAATCTTCCGCTTTTTGCTTGAGGAAGATTGGCCTTGAGCTAACATCTGTGCCAGTCTTCCTCTACTTTGTATGTGGGACACCACCAGAGTATGGCTTGACAAGGGGAATGTAGGTCCATGCCTGGGATCCGAACCTGTGAACCCTGGGCCACTGAAGTGGAGCATCTGAACTTAACCACTATGCCACCAGGCTGGCCCCTTAGATATTCAGTTTTTAATATTCAGTTTACATCTTGAAAAGTTTAAGATGGTTTACTGATCATATGTCCCGATCAGATTTATTGATATAATTTTAAGAAATCGTATGAATGCATATGTATAAAATAGACTAGAAGGACCTTGATGTTAGCAGAGCCTATGCTGGGATTGTGAGTGATTTTTTAATTTGTTAAATGATTGACTATATTAATGCATGTAAACTGCTTAGAAAAGTTCTTTGCACATAGTAACTATTCAATATATTACATTAGATATTAAATTATTTTTTTCCTTTTTGTTTATAGGTAATTTAAAATTTTTAGTTTCTAATAAAGAACATGCATTCATTTTGAAATAAAAAGTTTTGGCTTTCTGTTTGATTATTTTAAGGATGCAGTGTGTTTTCCTCTGCAGTGAACAAATAGAGGACCTTCTGTAGAAGGTTCAGAACAAACAAAACTGTTGCGTCTGAGTCCAATTGAGAGTTTTTATTTATTCAGAAGAAATGTTTACTCCAAATCCTTGCATTCAGTCTCCCGGTCTACAAACATCTGTGGGGCCCACTATGGGTCAGGCCTAGAACTAGGTTCTGGGGAGGATGCAGTCAACACAGCCAGCACGGGCTTTGCTCCCCAATAGCAGGGACAGGGGAAGTGAGGGGTTACAGACCAGAAAACAGGAGAATACGGTACAGTGTGGACAGCGGTATTGGGGAGGAGGCACAGGTTACTACAGGAATACACAACTGGGGCTCCTGACTCAGATAGGGGGGCTTAGGAATGGCGTCCCGGAGAATGAGAAAATGAACCAGAATGTATTCCAACTGTTTGAGTAAAGAGAAGGCAAACTGCTGATGGAAGTGTCACCTTGGAGGCAGTGGAAAGAGTCGGGGTCTGACGATTGGGACGTTTGGACAAAGACCAGCCACGTGCTTAGGCAATTGACTACCTCTCAGCTCTGCCTCCTCTTCAACCCTCTTCAGTTCACAAAGTTCTTATCATGTAAAGAAACAGATGCTAAAGTACTCTGTAATCGATAACATTAGACCAGTTTACTAGTCTTACTAGTTCTTCCTGTGGGTTATTAGTTCATCAACCTCCAGCCTCACAAGCTTGGCTGAGACAACTTGGGAGCTTCATTTCTTCCCCCAAGTCTGACTCTGCTGTAAATGCTAAACAAAGAAGCTTAAATTTCTATCCTAAATTAGATTTTCATTGGTGCCATTTTGTATCCTTTTGGAGTCTTAGTGCTTCCTGGAATCTGTTTCCAGAACTGTCGGAAGCCCTAGCTCCTCAAAGAACAGACTTCCAGGCCTCTGACTGTGATGAGATCTGCCCTCTGACTGAGCTTCTCCTCTGCCTTCAGGAATCCCTCGTCCCTGAACGAGGCTGGCATGCTCCTCTCTGGAGCTTTCTTGGGCTTCATGTTTAGAGCGTTCGTCTTAAAAATTCCTATCCTCACCCATTTCTCCTTCAACTATTTGGTTTGCCTGAAACAATGGGAGAATTTAGAGCAGTAGGCCATGGTTTCTCAAATACCACCGCAAAGGTGACACCCACTTTACCATGAATGAGTTATACATTAGCTTTGCCCTGTGGTGATATCATAACCCCCAGGGTTCAGCCAAGGGATAGAGCTTGTTATATCGATTTTTTAAATGACAGTTAATGATCAATTTAATAGCAAAATTTAGATAAGCAGAACGTTAGAGATGGAAAAGGCAGCAAATGACACAGCCCCTGGAGAATGGTCCTATTAGACCACGTGGCAGCTGAATGTTTTCCACGGAGGTCAACTTTGGGAAAGTTAGAGAAAACGTTCCACTAATTCATCATTTCTCAATCCAAAAGAGGCTTAAAAATTTACCCACCTGCTTTAGCCCAGGATGGATAAATAGTTACTCGGCCAGATACTGCTTCAGTTCCAGGGTTAATATATCTCAGAATAACACGGAACAAGGTGAGACTTGATGTCCCCACATTCAACATGATCTTTACTTCATTCTGAAAAATATCAAAAAGCCATAAGGTATAGAAGAGACAACTTGTTAAAAGAAATGAGAGCCAAACAGTGACTTTATTCAAGTTTCACTACTGGGCTTCCCGTGTATACGCACACACATTCACACCCACTCAAGCACCAAGTAACTAACTCTGTGGAAGATGGAAAAGGCAGGCCTAACAATACATTAAAATCACTTACAATTAAAGCTACAATGAAAACATACTCCCTCAGCAACTGAGATCCTCTGTTGACCTTTTTGTAATTAGGTAGACAGAGTGGAATATTAGATGGACAAGGGTTTAGGGAGAGCCACAGCGCTGGGACAACCACCACTGGCTGAAATAGAAAGGTGAGAAATAAAAAGGTGGAAGAGAAGGAAAGGAAAGTGTATTATTTAACACTGTTCCCCTCCCTCCCTTAGAGAGACCATTTGTAAGATAATAGAAAATATATATAGGTCTCTGACCCCTGTTCCTGGCAAATAGCTCCAGGAACCCTTGAAATTTCCTATGTAATAGGAGCACTAGGAGGATCTCTTGTTCTAATATTTGACTTTGACCCTGTCCCTGACATGAGGCTCCTAAAACCCTTGTAAATTCCTAAGTGATAAGATGACTAGGAGCATCTTTGTTCTAATGAGGAGACTCTGGATGGCTCCTGGATAGGGGCTGGTCACCAGAAAGACCAAGCCGTGATTAGAAGCTTGGAATTTTCAGTCCCACCGCCCATCCTCCGGAGAGTAGAGAGGGGGGCTGGAAACAGAGTTGATAATTGATCATGCCCATGTGAGGAAGCCTCCATAAAATCCCAAAAGTATGGAATTCAGAGAGCTTCCAGGTTGGTGAACACATCCACACTGGGAGGGTGACACACCCCAACTCCATGGGGACAGAAGCTCCTGTGCTTGTGACCCTCCCAGAACTAGCCCTATATATCTCTTCATCCAGCTGTTCATCTTTGTCATATCCTTTAATAAACTGGTAAACATAAAAAAGCATTTCCCTGAGTTCCATGAGCAGCTCTAGCAAAGTAATTGAACCCAGGGAGGAGTGACAACCTGGGCTTGTGACTGGCCTCTGGTGTGTGGGGTGGGCAGTCTTGTGGGACTGAGCCCTTAACCTTGTGGGATCTGATGCTCTCTCCAGGTAGGTAGTGCTAGAATTGAGGTAAATTGTAGGACACCAGCTGTTGTTGCAGAGAATGGATTGGTGTGGGGAAAAATCCCCACACACTTGGTGACCAGAAGTGAAATGTATTGTGTGAGTAGTAAAGGAGACTCACAGAGAAGAAACACACAGAGAAGCAGGAGGCTGTGTTTTTCCCTACACAGGGAGGAAAAAACAGGTTTTCCAACTCACCACTCCAGAGTTCACTTCACACAAGTAAAATTCTAAGTGGTCACAGAAACCGAGGTTGGCCAAGGAAAGGTTATAGACCCCAAGCACACTAGTGATAAAACGTGCATGTAACTAAAACATGCCTGCAGAGTCATACGAAGTTGATCTCAATCCCTATCCAAGAAGAACATGGGCTTCTCCTTTCGTGGGAGGAGGCTGTTGGTCCCCGGCCCCGGGTGCTTACACGATACTCTGTGAGTGCTGTTGAGCCCATGGTCTTGAAGGAAAGAGTAGACTAGTTTAATTCTGAACTGCAGACTACATGTCCAGGTTCAGCTGTGGCCCCAGGAAGTTCATGAACCTTGGAAATTTCCAAATCGGTGGTTCTTTTAGTCTCTCCTCCAGCCCCTTTGGTTAAAATGAAGGGGACTTTCGTTGAATGAGACATCTGTGACAATAAGTACTGACTTTGGGTAGGATCCTTTATTCTGGGAACAGGAGCTGCCAGCTGACCCACACTGAGCCCTCTTTATTTGACTGAATTCATCTTTAAGTGTTAGTGCCAAGTTGGAAAATAAAAACGGAAAAATGTCTTAGAAGCAGAGTAAAGTAAGCAGTGATTCAAAGGACACCATCAAGGTCCTCTGACTAACAATATGTACAGAAAATCCATCATTAGAAATTCATTCCTTCGTGTTAGCCGGCTATTCTTTCAAACTATAAACACTTGTGAGAAGGTATATACCTTGACTGGGCTCTCAGTCATTCATATCCAATTATGACTCAATGGAAACCACTGCTTTTTTCTAAATAATGAAGTAAGATCAAGCAACTAAAGAAATAGAATTGCTGTATTTGAGGAGAAGGAGAAAATAGTGAGGTGTCTTAAGATCCTACGTTCTGCCTGGGAAAGGCAGCCTAGATGGGGACTCTGGCCCGGCAAGAAGCAGTGGTGGACAGTGGAGGCTCCAGGAGAAGTCGATTGACTGAGGGCTGACTGAGACAGAAGCAGCAAGTACTAGTCTTGGGTCTACTTAGGACAAATACTGGATCGCCCTGGCCACCAGTTTACCTCTTTTACTCTGAATTTCTCCACTGAGAAACCCAGCTTGAAGAGACCAACCTCAAAGAGAAATTCTGAGAACAAAACTACTCAACTCTCTGCAGACATTTTTAGTTATAAATAGCGTATAAGTTCTAAAGGTCAACAGTTAATGTGTAAATTCCTTAATTATTCCAATACAAAGCCAAGAGAGATGGATACAATAGAGAAGAATGAAGGAAAGGAGAAACAGGGGAAAGAAAAGTTAAATAGTTCTAACTAAAACTCCTCATTTATCTCAGTTTCTATTCATAGTAATTCAGAGTTTAAAAAGCAAAGAGGAAAAAAAAAAGCGTTGGTCAAAAATGAGCAACACAAGGGGCCGGCTCCATGGCCCAGTGGTTAAGTTCAGCATGCTCCGCTTCAGTGGCCCTGATTTGGTTCCTGGGGGGGACCTACACCACACATTGGTGGCCATGCTGCGGCAGTGACCCACATACAAAATAGAGGAAGGCTGGCACAGATGTAGCTCAGAGCAAATCTTCCTCAAGCAAAAAGGGGAAGATTGGTGACAAATGTTAGCTCAGGGTGAATCTTTCTCAGCCAAAAAAACCCCCAAAAAACCCCAGAGCAACATAAGCTTTACTGGAATTGTCACCTCATTTTTATTTTTGTGAGGAAGTTGGACGCTGAGCTAACATCTGTTGCCAATCTTCCTCTTCTTGCTTGAGGAAGATTGTCACTGGGCTAACATCTGTGCCAATCTTCCTCTATTTTATGTGGGATGGCACCTCAGCATGGCTTATTGAGGGGTGATAGGTCCGTGCCCAGAATCTGGGCCAGTGAACAATGGGCCCTCCAAGCAGAGCATGCAAACTTAACCACTACACCACTGGGCCGGCCCCTGGTCACCTCATTTTTCTTTTCCACAAATGGCTTTAAAGAAAAATGTCTCTCATGTTAAAATGTAGCCTAATCTTGTTTGGGAAACTGCTTCTTATAAAAAGTCTCCAGAGACAAACATCCTTTTCTTTAATCCCTTCATTTTCTGATTTGGTGACCAAATTAAAGTAACGATAAACTGTGAAATCAATATCTCTGCTTATTAGTTAAAACCCAATGCTATGAGAGCCCCATGCATGTTCTGGAGAAGAAGAATCCTGGAATCAGCTCTGGGGACAGTTCTCCTTTCTCGGGGACTCACTGAGAGTGCTGTGGTGAAGTATATGGAGCTGTTTCCTACTGGCTCCGTACCTGGACTGGGCTCATCTGAGCGTATCCCCTCCAGCTAAACCCGGGAAACTCCAGGGGATCAAATCCGAACCGAAGTTCTCTTCCGTTAGGTGTAGTGCCGTCCTCAATCTCATACTTCATATGATGCAAATCCGGGAAATAGTAGTTGTCTTCAGGTCTTTCATAAATAAAAAGTAAACGTGGATGCAGCAAATTAGGTTTGTGGGTGATTCTGAGTATCTTTTAATCCAAACAGCTATTGCTGAAAGAACTCCACCAAATTGACAGAGGGCGTTAGATAACAACAACTGAGATAAGGACAACACCCTGCCTTTTCTCTAAATTATTGCTTTCACTTGTAAACATTCACATAAAACACACCCAACACCTACTCATTCCAAACAACAAAATGAGAAAATCATTTAGTACAACCCATAGTGGTAGCATCCTTAATATGTTCTAAATGGTTGCCAACAACTTAGCAAAGTCAAATTAGGTTATTTACTACAAATTCATCCATCCATTCATTCATTCATTTATATACTCATACTCACTCATTACACAAATGTTAACATGTGTCAAGCACTGTTGCTAAGCATCATAGATACAATAGTGAACATGCCATAAAATATTTCATATGCTAAGTTTCCAGTTAGATACATTTTCTCTATATCCATATATTTGGATCACTAGAATGACTCTTCTATGCCTTGTTTTCTCTTAAACTAAGTGCTTATAAATGGATTCCTTTCAAGAGTCCAATAATGGTAGTCACAGAGAAGGATCAAAAATATTCCAACGCTTGTGTGACATTTTCCATTCAAACTACTTGAAGTTCTTCAAATGGCACCTTTCGACAATCCATTTAAACAAGTCTGATAGCTTGTTTAGTCAAACAAGCGGATACCAGTCAGGAGATTTAAAGCCAGAAACACTAACCAATCAAAGGAAATAAAAGGGCAAGCTTGTATATTGCAAGTAGAATTAGGAAGGCTTGTAATTTTTTTTGGAGAGAATTTATAAAGATCCTTAAAAATGTTCATACCCATTGACCCACTAATTCTACTTCCAGGAATACATTTTAAGGAATGATTTTATATATAGTGTCAAAGAATTAACACAAAAGAATGTTTACAAGAGTGGAAACTTGGAAATGACATAAATATACAACAATTATGAAATAAAGAAATTATGAAATATTCTATTACCATTAATATTTTTGAAGACTAATGATAATGGAAAATGTTTATGATATCATGTGAAGTGAAGAAATTGACACAAATTATGTGAAAAATAAAATACCAATTTTTATTCACAGAAAAAGCCTAGAAGAAATATACAAAAAATATTAAAAGGAGTTACCTTTGGGTGGTGGAATGAAGATTTTTCTTTGCATGTTTACTTTTATGTACTTACTAATATTTTACAATGAATATATATTATATTTATCAAAAAATTACTTTGAAAACAAAGTGAACGTGAATGCTTTCTAAACTTGTACAAAAATTAAAATTCTCAGATAATATCATAAACAAATATTTGGGAAGAATTTAGCACAAAAGGACAGAAAGTTTACCAACCTGGAGAAAAGGCGCTATGGCATTTATGTTGCTGGTTTGCTACCCTTTTAGTTCAGTTATCATTTGTCACCAAATTAAGGGGCATGTTCTGAATTTCACACATATCTATTGGGTGTAATGTAAACAGTCAAGATTTTTGCCACAGGGTGGGTGATATAATTTCTATTCAGTTGCATTATTTCAACCTAAAAATGAGCCCATGACCTACATAGCTGGAAGGAGAAAGAACGTATGCTGGTTAAGGAGGGAAAAGCTCACTTTATCAACAGGAGGGTGGAAAATGTTTCTGAACCTATTTGCAAAGTTCCTCTGGTCCACTGTGAGCCTGGCTCATCTGCCGGAAAACAAATCTACAGACACGTCCTTCTTCACACACGTTTTATTACGCAGCACAGCAGTGAGTGCCATTTAGAAACGACTCACGAAAGCACAGCTGGGTTGCTCTGACTTCTAGAATTCAAACGTTGGAAATGCTGAGGGAAAGGAATGAAGTGCCAGACTAAATACAGACAATTTAGCTTAACTACCATAAGAGATTTCTTTGTTAATCCGTTGATAATGCAGAAGCGGTGAAGATGCTTGAAATTTAGAAGAAGTTGCATTTCACAAAGTTTCCAGTGTATGATTAAAAGTTAGAATATTCAAAATTAGTTTTTCCTTGCCCCCCTGAGGGAAAATTATGGATGGATCATAGTTACAAAAAACTATAGGGGCTGACCCGGTGGCGCAATGGTTAAGTTTGCATGTTCCGCTTTTCGGCAGTCTGGGTTCGCCAGTTTGGATCCCGGGTGAGGACATGGCACCGCTTAGCGAAAGCCATGCTGTGGTAGGCGTCCCACATAGAAAGCAGAGGAAGACGGGCATGGATGTTAGCTCAGGGCCAGTCTTCCTCAGCAAAAAGAGGAGGATTGGTAGTAGTTAGCTCACGGCTAATCTTCTTCTTCTTCAAAAAAAAAACCTATATAAATTGATAAATATAACAGGACAAAGAGACAGTCTTCTGCCAGACTGGTGATAGCCCCTCTGGGATCTGTCTTTGCTTCATTCCCTTGCTCATTTTAATTTGCTTCTGCATGAGATGAGGAACTTCTTCCCACTTCTAAAGTTTTCTTCCCTCCCCTTCCCCCAGTGTGACAGTCGGGCCTCTCCACACTTTCAGTCATGAGTCCTAAGGGTGACACGGGAACTGGAACTCCTCAGCCCGGGAGCCTGCCCATCTCCTGGGCTCCTCATGCTGTGACTTCTACATGGAGGCCATGGAACCCATCTCAGATCCAGCTCTAGGCTCTCCCACCTCGCTTTTTGTCCCTGTCCCTCAACTTTCCAGTGAGGCTGCTCTGTGACCTACAAAGTGGAACAGTTTTCGGGGCAACCTTACTTCCTGCTGTAATTGGACCCACAAGTGTCCAGATTTCAAATGACAGGACAGCTTCATCTGCCCTCTCTTCTTAGGTCTGCTTCTCTCTTCATCAGAGCCGTCAGCATAGACAGGACTCTCTGAGCGAGTCTTCCCATCGATATGGGAAGAAACCTCCTGAAGACTCACCGCTGGCACGCCTTCCCCACGATGTGCGCTCGGCACTGGCAGACTCCGCCGGGCCCACTGCATATGGGGCTGATGGCTCCACCAATGTCACACTGACACCCTGCAAGTCAGGAAACAGCAGCGGTCACCCATCAAAGCATCTCCATGCTGGATGCTTTCCCTCCCGCTACGAGAAATGGAAATCAGGAAGCCCACGCCTCTTCTCCCTCCCACGTCTTATACCCAGCAAGCGTTTGAAATGTGTAGGAACCTCCCAAACTGAGATGGCATGTCCCTCCAAAAGTCCACTTGTAAGTTGGAGGTGTACTTGTAGGCCAGCTTGACACTGTTGTCCAATGTAAGGGGCCAGCAGCCCAGGAGCTAAACATGATTTAGCAACACAATGCTATTATAAACAATGTGTGCTAACAGGAGGCTGTGTGAGAGACACAAGGGTAGCATTGCGGGGCAATTGCTCCTGTAATTGTATTATTTAATACAATATTATCTCTAGAAATCTGGTGTGAGCTTTTTTGATAATAGAAGATATATCTTTAAAATTACTAAGTCTTGATGTTATTTACAAAATTAACAGATGACTCCCCCACCATTCCAATTACATTTTTTAATAATTAAACCAACAGTGTGCTGGTAAAAGAGAAGTAGAAGCAGCCCCATTTGCAAAACTAGCCCAAACTAGTTACAACTGATTATTTGGCCAAATTCCCTGGACAAAATTTTTCCATTAGAAAAATTGCATTGCATCAGAAAGTCTGCATGAAGACAAGGAACTCAGGAGAAAGGTTATCCTGGCAGTCTTTGTCCATCAATACTTTCGCTTTACCCAGGATCCACCGTAAGTATTCACCTTGACATCCAAAGTAACTGCTCTTTTCCAAAGCAAAATATCCATCTTCACATGTGTCGCAGGAATCACCACTGACATGGGACTTGCAGTGACAGTCACCATCTCGCTGCAGAACAATGAGCCGGATGACAAAATCTGGTAAGATTACAGAATTCACTAATCTGCAAGATTTAAAACTGGCTCATTGTATAACATGAAGCAGCACAACAAGGGTCTGAAAATGTCTAAAAAGATTCCCATGCCCTGCACAATTACAGAGGTCCTAACATCCTCCCACAGAAACTCCACCATTCATTCTATAACATTCTACTGTTGTCCTATAAACCATCAGCCCACGTTACCTGCCCACACTCTCCAATTCCGCTCACTGTTCCCCCTGCATGGCACTGGCATTCTGTCAAGAGAAGAGAGCATCCTTGGACCAAGTTCACACAAAGGACAGTTCCCCGGCTCTGGGAACATGACACACCAGCAACACTACATAAGAAGTCACTTCCTAGCACACTTCAGCAGAATTCGTTTGCACTGTTGAGGCCTAAAATTGGACTGCTTTCTGGGGTCAGCAGAACAACCAGATCACTACCATCCACCTACACAGAGAAACGGCTAATTCATGACCACTTGAGACAAAAGCAGCAACATCATGGGAATCGTTTAAAAATGAATCTAAAGTCAAGGTCATTACTGATATGCTTACACGAAACTATATTCTGTGTAAGGGTATTCCTATTCACTCCACTTAGCTGCCTTTAGCTCTGTGTTTTTCATTTGCTATCCTGGCTTCGACACAAGCATAAAATGAAAATAAAATTAAATCAGAAAGAGTGGATTATAAAAATAAGGCAATATAAGGCATTTTTCAAGTAGCTGTCTTCGGAAGCAACAAAATACATATGGAAACAGGATATAAATCCTTTGCTGAGATTGTGAAAATGACAGAAGTTCTGCCAAAAGTGGGGATGGGGGGGGGTGGGTGGAAACATCAAAACATCTACACAAAATTTCAGACAAATTGAACTGATTAAATAAAAAGCCCTTTTGTGGGTTTAGTCACTGAGGTAGAGGAAATTAAGAGGAAGTTACAATACGGTAAATTTTTGTATGTAAAAAGCCTTACCTGAACATCCATTGGGGTTTTCTGTGGCTAAATTCCAATATAATGGTTTGCAGATGCTACAAGTAGGACCTTCAACATGAGGCTTGCATTGGCAATATCCCTTCGAAAGAAAGTCAAACTAATACTTGACATCTCAGAATTAAGATATGTTTTCAAACATGTGTTCTGAACAAAGCTTGTGACAGAAATATATTTTGGCTATTAAAAGTAAATTGTGTATCCAGGGGGAATAAAAGAACCAGGCTGATTTCAATAGTCTGCTAACTGCTTTTGTTTTATTATTCATTTCTTTGTTAGACACATAATCCTTATTTGTGGTTAAAACAAAATTGGAAAATACAGAAAAAGAAAAATTGAAAGATCACTCATGTGTAACATTGTCATTATCTGTTGATTCTGTTACAACATGGGCTATAAATTTAAATGGAAAAATATCTGTGTATTTAACATGTTGAGAATCAGTAGAGGATTCTGTCGATCTGAAAGAACTTTTGTAATATGCAGGCGTCGTTGCCTTGCTTAAACATCATCAAGACTCATAGTAAGGATACAGAACCTCTCTGCCACTGTCCCGTCGGTGCCTGGAGGTCCAGCATCTCCAGGCTCCCAAACTAAGAAGACAGATAATTTCTAAAGTGCTTAGAAAACAAATCAGAATGTCAGAGTATTATGCTTGGACTAATAAATAAATTGTAATTATTTTGTGCATAGGCAGCTTTCTTTAATGTGGACTTAGCCTTGGATTTACTTAATTTTAATTAGGTATGTCAGGCTTACATGCAGGGCTCCGAGGTGGCACAGCCCTCAGAGTAAGCTACAGTAGTAAGAGTTAAACTCTAGGACTCCAGAAATAAAAATTTAAGTAAACCTTATTCTTCTGTTTTTGAAAAAATCACAGTATCACATATGCACTCTGAAAAAGAAGAACGACCTTTTAAGCAATTTAGCTGCAAGTATTATTTTAATTTACTTTTAATTTCAGGAAGCGCCCCAAAGTGTTAGTCTGTAATAAGTATCAGAATAGATCAGTTAGAATTGTAACCCTCTTATAATCCTCTACTTACCCGACTGGAGTCGAGGGTACCGGCTGGGTCACAGGCACTGCTGGAGCCTGTATATGATTTAGAAATGTTTTAAATGCCTGGGGTTTTAATGTTTGTTTGTCTCTTGGTTTGTTTTGATGTTTTGAGTTATAAAAGTTTTAGTGGTTTTTAAAAATAGTTCATCTACATTTACATTTTTTGATAGACGGGTGGCAAAGATTTTGCATGTAATTCAGAAAAAGGCGATGAATGACCTTTATGGCGTTAATCCCCAAATCACCCCCTTTGCCACTGAACAACTCAGTTCCCTGCTTCCTACTAAAAGTTCATTTCTAGCTAACTGGGGAGACGGTGGAAAGGAGAGTCTAGAATTTTGAGCATCTTTAGTATTGTCCAGAAGAGGGCAGTATTGTACCAAGTGACTTTTTAATTGTTAATTAAAAAGATGCTAAAGAATTTTTAAGTATATTTTTTAGTTAACCAAGACTTAATTCTTTAATTATCACGACCCCCTTGTTCCCACCTGTACTAAACTTATTTCTAAAATTAATTAGTTTGCTTTCCTGCCTGCCTTAGTCAATATAGTTTTACAAACCCAATATAAGCTCTCTTCAATAAACTGGGGCCTTGCGATGTCTCATATTACTATTAAACAGCATTAGAAATGGAGAGAGTGTGAGTAATCCTTCTCTGAGCCTGGTTTTTCCAGTAATTTAAATAAACCCATAATATGATCTTGTTTTCTTACAAGTTGTTCCTTGGACTTTTTGCCTTTATCGTCTCCTCTTTTTCTTTCTTTGCTTCAGCTACCCCCTAGATGATCCTCATTCTCTCTCTCTTTCTCTTTCCTTGTTGATGTTCCCTTGCATGCTTCCAACTTTCCTGCTCTTTGTTGTTTTCCAACCTGGCCATACCCAGCTGTTGGCTCCTCCCCAAGTTCACCAATGTTGCCATCTAGCTCTGGAGAAATCATTCTGGCTGCCCGGCCCTCGGCCAGGCAGCCTCAGCCCTTCCCACAGCACTTCCTTCCACTCCTGGCCCCCTGGAGGCCAGCAGACCCAGCTGGGGCCAGCCTCACATGCAAAGGCAGGCTGTCCTCTCAGACTGCTGGCTGTAATATCCACCAGCAAGAAAACCTGTTGTCTTGAGGATCCTGGTGAGAAAGGTTCTGGGGGATCAAGTTGGAGCTGTGACCCTGTCTTCAGATGGCTCTGAATGAGAAGTTTGAAGTGGTATCAGGAGCAGGAAGGGGTCTGAGAAAACCACAGTCTCCTGATGGGAAGTCTGGTTCAGCCTTTCACAAACACCTCTTCTCAACAGAGAAAGGGTCCTTGGAAAGCAACAGGCAGGAGCTACTAGCCACTGGAGGCAGCGCGCACCAGAGAGTGCAGGGAGATCCCACAGGCATTTTATGTCTGGGTCCTCCGCCTCAGAGTGCAGCAGATTCTCAATCTCTGGGATCAATGGGAGATGAGTACTGACAACGGCCCATGACAGTGCTTCCTCCTTGGCTCACTCCTTTCAAACCCAATAGACTAGTTCAGCCCACTCTGCTTCCCCTCACAGCTGTGCCGATGTGTGATGACACAATCCCATAGGAGGCCCGTGGCAGGCCAGGAGAGAGGGGCAGAAACCCAGCAAACGTCCTGCTCTGCCCGTCAGCAAGAGGACCCGTTAGAACACCCCGAGGGGGATTACAGTGCAGCCCACAACTGTGTCACAGGCCCAGAAACAGAAAGAAGCCAAGGTGTCTTGGGAAGGGGGACAAGGAGCACTGAGTGTAGCTAAAAGGGTCCCCCTCTGCCACTCTGCTATACACAGAAAATTTGCATGTGAATCAACAGACACAAATTTATGACACATGGGAATTTGATTTTTTTTTTTTTTAGGAATCACTTCTGGATTCCTTTGAGGATGCATATCTGACATATGTGTTTTGAATGGACTCAAATTGGGGAGGAATCAGGCAGATTAAGGTCAAACTTGTAAGGGTGACCTGTCTGGGGTCTACGGAGGTTTTTGGCTTCTCTGGAGGCTGGCTGCACACACTTCGGAGAGGAACACCCCCCTCCCCCCGCCCGCAGGCATTCTGATGTCTTTCCTACCTTGGCAGTGGGGGAAATCATAGGCTCCTGAGAGACACCTGTCACACCGCTGTCCTGTAATCCCCGGCCGGCATTCGCACTGTCCAGTCTCTGGGTTGCAGGGCGTCTGGTAGGAGCCAAGGGCTGAACACTGGCAGGCTGGATGGAAAGACCTCAGTCAGACCCAGGGCGGCGGCGTATGGGAGGAGGCAGAACGGCTTCCTGGATACGAGCACAGGGTTGGGGCCAGAAAGATCCAAATGCAAGTTCTAGCTCCGCCTCTTATTAGACCTGGAACCTGACACAAACCCTAAGTCTCAGTTTCCCCTTCCTTAATAGGAATAACACTAGCATCTACTTGACCAGATTGTTGCCAGGATTAAATAAGATAATACTTGAAAGAGCTGGGGACACTGCCTGTCTCATAGTGAGCGCTCAGTAAATGCTCATCTTTCATTGCTGTTGTTAATTTCACGTTCAGCAAGATTGGCTGGTCGCGATCGAGGGCTTTGGGGACGCTTCTTGCATACAGTAGTTGGTATTCACTGGAGGAGGACAGAGGGAACAGAAGATGGAGGATGTGGGTTTGGAGGGGCCATTTTAATTCCACATCCCACTGCGGGTCAGGTGCAAACCATTCCAGTCCAGATTGGGTTACAATTGTCCCCCTTTTTTTCCCTGTTACTTCTCTTCATACCTGGCTTCTCAAGGTCTGGTGTAGCTGAATAATCATGGAAAAAGTTATGCAGGCAGGGTTTGGAATGGATGGGAAAAGTGTCCCTGGTTTCTTTCTCCCACCTCACGTAGGTGAATTAAACATGCACAGATGGGGAGAACAGATTCTGGCCATCGCCCTCTCTGCTCCCTTCCCACTGGCTCCGGTTCCTACCAGTCTCTGTGTGGCTAACCTCCTACAGGGCTGCAGTTAAGCAGCATCGCTCCCGTTTGCCCTGAAAGAACCTGCTTCTGGGGAGAGGTGAGCAGTGGAAAGGGCCCACTGATTTCCTGAGCTGGAAAGTTTCACACCTTAAGAACTGGAAGGAACTGGAGAGATTATGTCATTGAATTCCACTGTTACATTGTGAAGTTCAGAAGTTAGGTGACATTCCCAAGGTCACTGAATTAGTCTGTAGCAAAGGGCTTCAGTCTCTGGGGCAGACACATCTGGATTCAAGTACCAGCTCCACCACTTAATAACTGTGAGATCCTGGGCAAGCTGCTTAGCCTCTCTAAGCCTCAGTTTCCTCTTCTGTAAACTGGAGCTGATAACCACACCTACCTCATGAGATCACTAGGGAATCACCAGCCACAATACACAGAAAGCACTGTGCACGGGGCCTGGCATAGAGCACGTGCTCAGTAAGTGTTCCCTCTTATTAACATTATTACTGGGGTCACCCAAGGCCCCCGATGCTCGGGAGGTGCTCTGGCACCATCCCACGCTGCGTTAGTGGGAATCAGTGGATTAGTATTCCTGACTTCCAAACTTACATTCACTATAGTAAAAAAAATACAACCTTGTTTGCAAGGTTTCAAAAATTCCATGCTTGTTGAGGCCTAGGGAAAGAAAAGATTCATGAGGTAAAGTGCCCATTCTGGTGATTTATTTGCAGGTGTCCTTAGGATCTGTAAAGCACCGTGCCACTAAGCCTTGGGGTGTGGAGCTCCCACTGGGACGAGACCATGCCATTTTCATTCTCTTTAACAGGACTCGGTCCGGACCTATGTGTGGTGAGTTACTCTGACAGTGCTTTTTCATGATAACAATAAAGGTGGCGTTTGCCCAGGTTGTCACGGGAATCATAAAATTCTCACTGACAGAGGGAATTTAGCTAGTCTCATTTACAGATTACCTGGGATTTCAATGGGCCATGTAACTTGTGCAGAGAGGCACAGTTAGGTAGTGGCAGACCCTGAGAATTTCTCACCATTCCACTCACCTTTCTTTTGAGGAAGATTAGCCCTGAGCTAACGTCTGCTGCCAATCCTTCTCTTTTTGCTGAGGAAGACTGGCCCTGAGCTCACATCCGTGCCCATCTTCCTCTACTTTATATGTGGGACGCCTGCCACAGCATGGCGTACCCAGCGGTGCCATGTCTGCACCTGGGATCCGAACCGGCGAGCCCCAGGCCACCGAAGGGGAATGTGTGCACTTAACCGCTGAACTACTGGGCCGGCCCCCAACCCTCCTTTTTTTAAAAAATTATTTTATTGAGGTCATATTGGCTTGTAACATTGTGTAAATTTCAGGCGTGTATTATTATTTATCAGTTTCTGTACAGACTGCAGCGTGTTCACCACCAATAGTCTGGTTTTTATCCATCACCATACATATGTACCCCTTTACCTCTTTTGCCCACCCCTCCACCCCCTTCCCCTCTGGTAACCACTAATCTGTTCTCCTTATCTATGTGTTTGCTTATCTTCCACATATGAGTGAAATCACATGGTGATGTCTTTCTCTGTCTGGCTTATTTCACTTACCAAAATATCCTCAAGGCTCATCCATGTTGTCGCAAATGGCTGATTTTGTCTTTTTTATGGCTGAGTAGGATTCCATTGCATATATATATCACATTTTCTTTATCCATTTGTCTGTGGATGGGCACTCAAGTTGCTTCCACATCTTGGCTATTGTGAATAATGCTGTGATGAACACAGGGGTGCACAAATCTCTTTGTATTGTTGATTTCATGTTCTTTGAATAAATACCCAGTAGTGGGATAGCTGGATCGTACGGTATTTCTATTTTCAAAGTTTTAGAAATCTCTATACTGTTTTTCATAGTGGCTGCACCATTAGCAGTGTATGAGGGTTCCCTTTGCTCCACATCCTCTCCAACACTTATTTCTTGTCTTGTTAATTATAGCCATTCCGATGGGTGTTAGGTGATATATCATGATAGTTTTGATTTGCATTTCCCTAATAATTAGTGATGTGGAAGATCTTTTCATGTGTCTGTTGGCCATCCATATATCTTCTTTGGAAAAATGTCTGTTCATATCTTCTGCCCATTTTTAGATCAGTTTGTTTGTTTTTTTGTTGTTGAGTTGTATAAGTTCTTTATATATTTTGGAGATTAACCTCTTGTTGGATACGTGATTTGCAAATATTCTCTTCCCGTTGGTGAGTTGTCTTTTTGTTTTGTTCATGGTTTCCTTTGCCTTGCAGAAGCTCTTAAGTCTGATGAAGTCCCTTTTTTTTTTTTACTTTTGTTTCCCTTGCCTGAATGGACAATTGCTAATTCTATCCTCCATAATATCGGCTTTGTTATTTAAGGACTCCAAACTTTTTTTAATCTCATTCATTGAGTTTTTAACCTCCAACATTTCTGATTGTTTTTTCTTTATAGTTTCTATCTCTTTTGTGAAGAATTCCCTCTGTTCATTAATTTTGTTCCTGACTTCATTGAATTGTCTTTCTGAGTTCTCTTGTAATGCTTTGAGTTTTTTTATGAGAGGTATTTTGAATTCTCTGTCATTTAGATTGCAGATTCCTGTGCCTTCAGGATAGATTTCTGGGTAGAGGGAGGTAACACTGTCTTTTTTCTCCTGGTCTGGAGTATTAATATACTTATTCATGCTATTTGATGGGGTGGATTTGTGCCTTTGCATAGTGATGGTATCTGGTCACAGAGTCCACCTGTCACCACTGAGGGTTAGGGGCAGGAGCTG
Source organism: Equus przewalskii (assembly GCF_037783145.1). Lineage (NCBI taxonomy): Eukaryota > Metazoa > Chordata > Mammalia > Perissodactyla > Equidae > Equus > Equus przewalskii. The sequence continues at coordinate 47,181,980 of NC_091837.1, read as the reverse complement.
TGTATTCTGAGCCCACAGTGGTCCCTCTCAGCTGTGCCTGTCTGAGCCTTGGCCACTTCTTGGGAATGCAGCAGCCCTGTGGGTTCCCCCACTGAATGGGAAAGTGATCACATGGGGGCTCAGGGCTGATGCCAACTGCTCCCACAGTCCTGCTGAGATGGGCTCCCTCATTCCAGGCCACAGTGGTACTATGGGCCTTTGTGGTAGCCAGGAGCTCATTTGCCTGGGCACGCAGATCTGCCACTGTCTCCTGTTAGGTCGCATCAGCCACTGTGCTTGCTGGCCAGGGTCTCCCCCTGGGTCTGAGCCTGAGTTGCTCCCTGGGGACCATGTCAGCACTGTGGGCTCTCCCACTAGATGAGAAAGCAATCATGTGAGGGCTCAGGGCTGTCATCACCTGTTCCCGCAGTCATACTAAGGCATGCTCCCACCCTTGGGGCCACAGCAGTGCTATGTGTACTCCAGCCAGAAGAGCAGTTGCATGCATGTACAGGGCTTCTGGGGGGCTGGAGAGTGCTCACATATCTCCACTACCTCTCTGGGGATAGTCCATCCCCCCTCAGATGTATAGTTGCGCAGGTCTCTCAGGTGTCCTGATGTGCTTTGTGGGTATCCTGCACTGATCAATGAATGCCCATTTAGTTGTAGTTTGGAGCAGGAGAGACAAAAGGAACAGCCCTCTCTTCCATGTTGCTGACATTGGCCTGTGATGGTTAATTTTTATGTGTCAACTTGGCTAGGCTACAGGGCTGAGATAAGTGGTCAACACCAGTGGAGATGTTACTGTGAAGGTGTTTTTATTAGTTGTGATTTGCATTTAAATCAGTTGACGTTGAGTAAAGCAGATTATTCTCCACAGTGTGGATGGCCTTCATCCAATCAGCTGATGGCCTTAAGAGAAAAGACTGATGTCCTCAAGGAAGAAGGAATTCTGTCTCCAGACTGCCTTTGGACTCAAACTGCAACATCAGCTCTTCCCTGGGTCTCCAGCCTGCTGGCCTGCCCTTCAGATTTTGGACTTTCCAGCTCCCACAACTGTGTGAGTTGCTTCCTTAAAATAAATCTCTCTAATATATACGTACACACACACCTTATTGGTTTCATTTCTCTGGAGTACCCTAACAAACAGAGGCTCTTTCCTGTCTTAAAGGAAAGTGAATGCAGAGAAACAAACACCCACATAGACCATTGGGGTAGCTGTAGGAGCCTGGAGCACAATGATGGCAGCTCCAGCCAGCATAATGTGGGTAACGTTGACACTGGCCTCCAGGACCACAGAGGGTGTCCAGGGAGCCTCAGGAGACACAGTTACACTCTGGAGGTGAAAACAGAGACCCAGCCTTACATGCATGTACATTGTTTGAAAATTGTGTATTACTCAATCTGGCACCACACTTCCCATTTCAATCCAGCTCTCAGTGAAAGTTGCCAAACCCCAAACCCCAACCCCAACACTGGCGGCCCTTCTCTCACTCTTGGAAACACTATAAGGTTTTACAAACATTTCAGTTCTGCTCTTTGTGTTGGTCCAGCTTCCTTGGTTTTCTGGAATATTTTACTTTTTCTCGTCGACTCCTCAGTGTTTCTGTTTAACACGTTTTTACTCCCAAAGAGTATAAAAAATAAGGGTAATCAACATCCAAGGGGAAAGGGAGCTTGTCTGCTGTGCTCCCCAATGTCTTCCAGCATCAAGCACCATCCTCGCCCCTAGTACATGCCAAACAGATATTTATTATATGAAAAAATAAGAACTATAGAAATCCTGCTATGGGTCCAGCCCATGTAGGTTCTTGACATGCGTTCTCTCACTGAATCTTGCAACACTGCTATGAGATGGGTGTTGCGATGAGTAATGCCAGCCTCTTCTCCATCAGTAAATAAGCTTGGAGAGTGAGGCAACACTCTACAGAGGACACATAAATTACAAGGTAAACAGAGACCCTTATTGTCTCAGGGGTGCTCTTATTGTCGACCATTTTGGAGCTTTTCCTTCTGTTGGAAAAGCAGGCTGCTACCTTCTTCAGTCAAAGCCACAAAGCCAACAGTTAGTTCCACAATACTTACCACCATCCACCTCTGGTTAACTAGGCTTAGGGAAAATTAAATCTACAGAAAATCTTGAGCCTTCTCCCAACCAACCACCTCAATGTTTTAGACAAAAACTGAATTACAAAGTGAAGTGCCAGTTTGAGGCAAAATCGCAGAGAACTTGGCTTCAGGTGGCCCCCTGCCCAGCCCTGTGTGTTTTGTTTTCCCCTTGGAAAGGTTGAAAGGGCTCTCCAGGGAGCATCTGAGGCTAGAAACCCTCCCCTGCAGCCCCATTCACCATCGGCTGGTGCAGTAAGTTAGTTTGGTTAGTTTGTCTGATTCACGAGAACATGGTGACAGGTAGAAGGAGGTTAATCCTGCACTAGAAACACATTTGTAAGAGTTTTCTAAGGAAAGACCTGTCACCACAACCCAGACTCCAGCAAACACCAATAGGGGTGGTTCTGGGCCCCGGGTCAGGTCAATGTGGTTGAGGTTTGGGGCAGCTGCACTTTGCAGGTCTTCAGTTCCTAGTCACAGGAGGACCACTTGTTTCTACATTCCCACCCTCCTAGCCACCGTTCTAAGTGCTGACAGTTGCTGCCTAGCAAATTGCACCAGAAAAGGAGGGGGAGGAAGGGGAGAGGAGGAAGAGAGATGGACAGACAAGGAAGAGAGAAATGAAGAGGGACATGAAGGCAGGAATGAGGGGTAGAGGAGGAGGAAAAGAAAGTGAGGCTCGGGGGAGGAGGAGAAAGGAAGAGAAAACCCCCCAAAAGACCAATTTCACTGGAGAGTCGCAGTGTATTCTGTGGTTGAAGATAAAGAACTGAACCAGACATCAACATAAATTACAAATACATACAGAAAATTCCCCAAAGTGGCCTCATATCTACGATTTGACTTACATCTATAAGGAAGAAAACGACAGGGCGCTTGAGTGAGTCGAAATTAAAATGAGAAGACACCGCATTGTACTTAGAGAAGTCTGGGGTCAATTAAGTTTATGCAAGACATAAATTCAGGACTGCAGTTGGCAAGAACAACTTAGAAGGGTTTTAAAATTCCTTTTCAAGATTTTCAAAATCTTTAAAGGAACACAGAGCATAGCCGTAAGAACTTTTTTTTTGGCTAGAATATACCGGACCATCTGATGTAGCATTTGGGGCCACTCTGATTTGATTCTAAAATTCAATGGGCCATGCAATCAACTTCATCTAAAAAAGATCACAAATTAAAATACTGGGTGGGACCTTGATGCTAGACCAAGTACAGATTTCACTGAGTCTGAGCTTTAGCCACTAGCCTCAGAGCTGTCGCCAAGGGAAAAATTTAAAAAGATTGCAAAAGTTGTTAGAAAAAGGTGAGAGCAAGAGAAGGGAGACCATCACAGACAGAATGTTGGAACATTCCCAATTCTCCCAGAACCTGACGGTTTACTTCTGGAGCAAGGAACTCGCCACCACCCCAGGAATAAGGCGGACGGTGTGCTTCCTGCAGAACTCGGAAAGCAGCTTTTCAGCAGTGGTGGCTGCCTCTCTGAGGCTTTGGTGAGGTCCACCGAGAGACAGGACTTGAGGTGCCCGCCTGCTTGAATTCTAAAGCCTGAACAATGCTTGCCCTCTCCCTCCTCCCCTTTTGGGAGGAGCTGAGGAACAGGTGGAAAGCAAAAGAGGGAGTGGAATCAGAGCCCACGATGCGCCGACACCCCCCCCCCCAGCCCCCGCCTCACTGTGTGAGCCACGACTGAACCGCAGACAGAAGCCAGCAGAGGCTGACCACACACAGTCACCAAGGAGCCAGCAGAGCGCCTGCTCGTCTTCCTCTAGCCCCTGTCTGTGGCGGCTGTCAATACATCTTCTCTCCTAAGCTTCCTGTTCTGCCTTCTGGCCACTGAGGTCAGGCAGCTTTTGTAGACCTTTGGAAGCAGAGGTCCAAACCAACTTTACTGAAAATATAAATGAGAAGATAAATTCTTATTTTTTTAAATCCCAACTCCAATCCTTTAACACAAGGGATATTGCATTATCTTCATATACGGTAGCTGATTAAACAGCTTTTCACATCAGGTGTCATCTTCTTAAGAAGATAAATGCTACAGTTAAACCTCAGAGGTTTTCCTAATCACTCACTGGACTGGTCACTCTGGGGAACTAAGTTTTCTCAGAGAGCTGAGGATTTTACTGATGCAGACTTTTGCTACCCCCATTTGGTTACAGCACCCTGATTTTGCTGTGGGGCACTTCTCCTCCTCTCACTCCATCCAACTCCGCTCCCACTTCTGTGGACGTGAGGAGACTCAGGCTCGGCCAGTGAGAGCACTAAGTTCCATGGCCATGGGGGTTGGTTCAGGAATGGGCACGTGAACCAGTCGGAACCAGACTTGCCCTGGAGGAAGGCATACTCTTTCCCTGGACTTGAACCTGGAAGGATGAATGTCTGTGTCTGCTTGGGCTGCCATAATGAAATACCACAGACTGGGTGGCTTGAGCACAGACATTTATTTTTTCACTGTTCTAGAGGTTGGGAAGTCCAGGATCAAGATGCTGGCTGATTCAATTCCTGGGGAGGACATTCTTCCTGGCTTGCAGACAGCTGCTGTCTCTCTGTGTCCTCACATGGCAGAGAGAGAGAGAGCGCAAGAAAGCTCTCTGGTGTCTCTTCTTGTAAGGACATTAATCCTATTGGATCACTACTACATCCTTTGACGTCATTTAACCTTAATTACTCCCTATTCCAAATGCTAATTACTTCAACGTATGAATTTGAGTGGGACACATTTTAGTCATTACCACTATATGTCTGAGAATGTTGGCTATCATCTTACCACCACCTGAGGCCCAAGAATGAAACCAATATACAAGATAGCAGAGTTGAAAGATGGAGAAAAACAGACCCTACCAAGATGGTTGACCCCTGGATCAATCTGTTCCTGAAACCAAATATGCCTGAACTGTTCAATTACAGCCAATAAATCCTTTTTGCCTTAAGCTAATTTAGGTCAAGTTTCCTGTCACATGAAACCATAGAGCTGTAACTGACTTTTTAATCACCAAAATGTTCTCATTTTAAAAATACTCTTACTGAATAGTGTTCTCCCTTTCTCCTTCTTTCCTCCTGAAACAGGTATTCAGACGTATTTTAACCCCTTCCTTATGATCTAGAGCCCTCATGACAGTGCTCATTTACTTATTCCAGTGGGGATTCCCTCAGTACGTCCTGAGCTGGGTAGGACTATTTGCCCTTTGTTAAATGGCCTCAGACTGCGATTTCTTACATTTTATGTCTGCTTCTCTCTTTCCTCCCTTACTATTAGTGTACTGCCTTAGCAATTTTTCCTTCCTTCTAATTTTATGTTTCTAATTTGCCATGGGTTTGGCTTAGAAAACAAATAACCAAACTTACTACAATTATTCTTTTTTTAAAAAAACTAGGAATAGGTGAGAGAGGGCCTATGGGATTCTTCTTGTAGTGAAATGCAAGGATTTCCGTGTGCATCTTTGGGGGTACACTGCTTTACTGTCCAGAAGTGATAGGGGTTTCTTGCTTCTCACTTTTTTTCTTGCTTGTTTCTCACTTTTGCTCCAGACCATAAGCCAGATAACCAAATTCCATCATGATGGAATAATTCATCTGCAGTTCAAAGAATTATAGCATACATTTAAAAACAGCATGTTTTTTTAATTGGAAAAAAATGGCCAGAGTTTGAGGTTATTATAGAAATCCGTGTTTAAATAGGAAGAGCAGTAAAAATGATCACAGTTCCTAGAAACAGATCAGAATCATGGAGTGCCTTTAGGGAAGCCATGGAAGATTAAGCCACATGGAGATGCAACTGAGTGTTATACAACTAGTGTATTGAACAAGCAAACTCTGGCTGCAAACTAAATCCCACAGCCCCTTTCAACTTTATTCAGTGTGGGTGACTGTCCCCCTGCACCTGGATGAAAACTCCAGTAAGGTCCAGTGCTTTTCAGCACACTCTTAGGTAAGACAGCAATCATTAAGTCAGAACCCAGTTTAAGGTCAAATCTCAGGACATTGACATTTATACCCTCCTTCCTTCTTGCTGGGTTTAACCAGAAGAGTAAAGATGAGATTATGGAGTAAAGATAAAACAGGGAATGCATCCCAAATGAGTTCCTTGTGCTCTGTGGCCCTTGCTCCTCTTGTATAGACTGTGTGTAAAAGATCGGACAGAGTGGTTTCTTGCCCCTTGCACGGGTCTGGGAAGGAATTATCCAGTGTGTACTGGCACAGGAATATCTTCAGGTGAAAACGGATTTATCAGATTACTGCTGCAATTTACTGAACAACAGTTTCCAGGTGAAACAGAGACACCAAATTCACCCAAATACTCCACGACTTCAGGCTGTAACTACGTGAGAGTCTGAAGCCACAAGACCAAGGCATAGAATAAAAGAAAAGAGACAAACTACTCAGAATCACAGACAAAATCCTCCAGGATTATTTAACAGAGCAGCTTTTTTTTTAGCCACATCCACACTAAGAAATAAATCAATAAACACACACACAGATTGATAATGATACAGAAATGGACACAGATATTTATTAAAACATAGATAATTGTAAACAGGAATTTTACAAAATATTTCTTCCCATTACTACTTATGATCCATTCTAATCATTTCTAGCCCATTCTATTTAATTTTATTGCTGGTCTATACCCACTAAATTGATTTCTCCACCCACTAATGGAGGGTGACCTGCAGTTTGAAAACTGGGACCTCTAGGCACTGCAGATGTTAAGGAAGAGAATATAATTCCTGCAGTACCCCAGGCTGGGGGTCAAGACACGTGGGTGCTGCGGATCACCCTGCAACCATCCAGCTTTCATTTACTCTCCTGGGTCTCAGAACGGTTACTGTAAAATAAACAATTTCAAGTCCCTTTAACTCTAAAATTCTGATGCATATTGTTTTATCACTGTTGTAAAAGATAGCAGGAGAGATGGGGGTCAAGTTTACAGAAAGATAAGGCTGATGTGTGCCTAGAGAGGAAATGCCCAGCTTCAATACACTGGGTTTTCTGTCACCTTCTGCATTATCTTTTTTTTTAAACAGGTTTACTGAGATATAATTCATATAACATACAATTCACCTATTTAAAATGTACAATTCTGAGCTGGACCCGTGGCCTAGTGGTTAAGTTCAGTGTGCTCCGCTTTAGCGGCCCAGGTTCGGTTCTGGGACGCGGACCAAGACCACTTTTTGGTGGCCATACTATGGCAGCGACTAACATACGAAATAGAGGAAGATTGGCACAGATGCTAGCTCAGGGAGAATTTTCCTCAGCAAAGAATACATAAATAAATAAAATGTACAATTCAATTTTTAAAAATAAATCCACAGGGTTGTGCAACCATCAGCACAAAGTAATTTTAAAAACATTTTTGTCCCCCCTAAAAGAAACCCCATACTCATTAGCAGTCAATCCCTATTGCCCCGTCTCTGCCACCCCCACCCCCATCCCAGTGCTAAGCAACCATTAATGTACTTCCTGTCTCTATGAATTTGCTGATTCTTGATATTTCATATAATTGGAGTCACACAATATGTGGTCTTTTGTGACTAGCTTCTTTCACTTAGCATAATGTTTTCAAGGTTCATCAATGTTGTAGCACATATCAGTACTTCACTCCTTTTTTCTGTCAAATAATATCCCATAGTACGAGTATATCAAATTTTTTGTCCATTGACCAGTTTTGAACATTTGGGTTGCTTTTCCTTTTGGGCTATTGTGACTAATGCTGCTGTGGACGTCTGTATACAAGTTATTGTGTGCGTGTATGAGTTCATTTCTCTTGGATGTATACCTATGAGTGGATTTGCTGGGGTTTATGGTTATTCTATGTTTAACTTTCTGAGGAATACCAAAACTGTTTCAAAAATGGCTGCATCATTTTGCATTCCCGCTAGCAATGTATCAGGGTTCAAATTTCTCCCGATCCCTGCCAACACTCACTACTGTGTGTCTTTCTAGAGTACGTGAAATGGTATTTCATTGTAGTTTCAATTTGCCTTGACCTAATAACAATGATATAAAACATCTTTTCAGGTGCTTATTGATCATCTGTGTATCTTCTTTTGAGAAATCTCTCTTCAAATTCTTTGTCCATTTTAAAATTAGGTTATTTGTCTTTTAATTACTGTGTTGTAAGAGTTCCTTATATAGTCTTGATACTAGTGCCTTATCAGATACGGGCTTTGCAAATATTTTCTTTCACCCTATGGGCTGTCTTTTCACTCTCTTGATAGTGTCCTTTGAAGCACAAAAGTTTTAAATTTTGATGAAGTCCAGTATTTATTTTTTCTTTTGTTGTTTCTATTTTTGGTGTTGAATCGAAGACACTACTGCATAATCTAAGGTCATGAATCTATGTTTCCTTCCAGGGCTTTTATAGTTTTAGCTCTCACATTTCGATTTTTGACCAATTTTGGGTTAATATTTGTACATGGTATGAGGTAGAATCCATTCCCATTTAATGTTACTAGTGATATGGTTGGATTTACTGCTGCCATTTTGCATTTTGTTTTCTATACATCTTATGTCTTTTCATTCCTCTAGTCCTCTTTTATTGCCTTCTTTTGTATTAAATGAAGATTTTTCTAGGGCAGCATTTTACTTCCTTTAATGACTTTTAAGTTATTTTTTGAGTTATTGTCTTAGCGGTTGCCCTAGAGCTTATAAAGTACATGTCATTGGAATCTACTTCAGATTTATATTAACTTAGTTCCTGTGACATAGAAACCTTACTCCTATGTAGCTCCATTCCCTCCCTCTTTGCTGTGCTACTATACATATTATGTCTCTATATGTCAAAACCCAACAATACGTTGTTATAATTATTAATTTATACAATCTAGAAAATGCTCAGCTGTTCCAGTTTAAGTATTGGGTGGAGGGAACGAGATAAACTGCTTGGCTGCTCCCACCCTTCCCCTCCTGCTTTTGTTGAATAGAGCTCATCTTCACTACTCATAATCTTGCCTACTCCCCACATAAGCTCCTCTGGGCTTGGACCCTGGTGGACACCTGCAATGGAAGGTCTCCACCCCACCCTACTCGTGCTGGTTCTTCTTCATTTTGTCAATGGGAGGCTCAGTGTCTCCAGTGCAAAATAGAAATGTAAGCATCCCCAACTTGTGGTCTAAAATTTCATTATTTGGGATCTCTGTCCACAGAAACAATGTTACGTACAAGGATGAGGTTATCACACCAGATCACAGAGCCAGTTTAACACACAATCTACCTCTAGTATGATTCACCCAATTCAAACATAAGCATCACCTGGACTGATGTTTCCATAGGAAATGCACTGGGCATTCCAACTGCTAATACTGAATTTCTCTGGTTGAAGTCAAGGCAGGAAAAGAAAAGATACTCCCTTCCTTTCCTTACCTTCCCACCTGCCAGGTGACCAGACCTCTGGGCAGGGACTGCCAAGAGCTGCTGTGGCTCCAGAGAGGCAAAGGCTGAGAAACAGGTCAGAGGTCAGAGGTCTGTGAACAGGGCCTGCCAGGGGGCCAGGAGGAAAGGAGGGGGTTTGGCATAGACACAACTATGCACACAGCGAGATCAATGGAGGTTGGGCTACAGGCTGTTAAAATGATGGAGAAGGAAGTATGGGGCAAAAGAAGGAGTGTTAAAGAATAATAGCTACCAGACAAGTGAGTGCTTCCCAGGCTCTCGGTACACAGCAGTGCACATGGAACCACTCCACACATTACAGGGCGGGCACTATTATTAGGAAACTCAGGAATAAAGGGGTGAGTAACCAGCCCAAGTCAACAGCTAATGCGAGCCTTGTTTTTCACTTCAGTCTCCAGCTCCAGGGAGGGATTTTCCTGCTCCGCCCCACTCACAGCTCCTTAGTGTGGCTGATCTTGTGCATGTGATTGCTCAAGACTGATTCTAACCTCCTCCTGTGCTCAGGGGCTGGAAAGCTAGCAACAGCACTGCCCGGATTCTCTTGGAGCTGGGTTCTGGATGCCAATTGGGTTTTGCAAATAAGAAATAGTCGAACAAGATTAGAAAGGGGAGAAGTAAGGAGGAGGTTGCCTTGCTGTGGCTTCTTGAGCGTTTCTGCAGCTGTGTCCTATCTGGGTTCCAGGGTGCCAAGGGCTAGCCTGGAGGCGCAGGACTGCAGTTCTTGTATCCATGGGCTGCACTGCAGCACAGGGCTTAAAACTCAGCCATTCACTGGGGGGCTCCTTGGAAGCCCAGCTTAAAGCCTGCTGCTCCAGCCCTAGCAACTCCCCACTTGGTTTGTCTCTTCATATCCCATCCTAGTAAGAGTCACTGAAGGGGATGGAGGGCGGAAGGAGGAGGTATCTGGCCCTGAGCCCAGAGCATAATAGGTCTGCAGTAAAAGTTGGGTGAATGAGCAAATGAATGAATGAATTTGCCCATGTTAGCACCTAATCACCTGTAGCAAGTCCCTGCAGGGGCGTTTATTTCCTGCCCTGAGCCCTGACTGGTAATCTTCGTCTTTCCCCTGCTTTGCCTACATTGGCCACTGAGGGAAGAACAAGGGCAGGCAGTGGAAAGAGGCAGAGGGGAAGAACTTGGGCAAGTTCCTTCATTCATTTGCTCATTCCCCAACATTTACTGCATTCGTATCATGCTCTAGGGACCAGGCCAGACACCCCCTCCCCACACCACCCTCCATCGCCTTCAGTGACTCTTACTAGGATGGGAACTAGCAGACAGAACAAGTGGGGAGGAGGAGAGTGTACTTTGTGTTTGCTGTTCCCTGTCTGGAATGCCCTGCCTCTTCCCCTCATCCACCTGGCAGGCTCCTCAACACTGTCCAGATACCACCTCCTCTCTGGGGCCAGAATGTGTATGCAGGCAGCTGACTCCAGAGACCATGCACTTAACCACCATGGAGGAGGAAGGGAGGGTTAGAAAAACAAAAGAAGGGAGGTGACACGGCCCAGGCGGGACAGTCCCACGTAACAGACATACATAAGCCAGCGGCTCATTTGTAAACTGCAGGCCACACAGCTCTGCCAGGAGAGGGTCTGCATTTCCTAAGGAGGAACTTTATCTTGGGGACTGATGGTCATCACGCTTTGTGTCCCCACTTACCTTGGCAAATAGGGAATGAGTAGAAACCCGAGCGGCAGGCATCACACCGAGGGCCCTCGACCCCAGGGCGGCACAGGCACCTTCCTTGGGCATCACAGATTTCGGGGAGAACTCCCTCCAAGTTACAGTCACACCCTGCGAAGGAGAAGAGACTGTCAGAGGGGGTCTCCATCCTCAGTCCTCTGTCAGGTTCTCCCCTCTCCCAGGTTTCCATCATGGAAACACAGATTATGAGTTATCTATGGTTTACAGACATTCTTAACCCAAAAGACTACATCTTAAAGGGAAATAAAACAAATATTCAGAGAAGGTCAGAGATGCCGCTAAGAAACATCTAGGGTGGGCACTAGTTTGCAAAATTGCTACAATCTTTGAACATCTATCCCTGTGAGAAGACATTTTTTCCCACATTTGAGCCTTGTACAGTAAAACTTCAATTTAATAGATTCCCATCTAATGACAATCTTGAATTAAACATATTTCTACCTTCCATTTTTTAGAAGAAAAGAAACGAATATAAATTCAGCCCTAATATGTGCCAGATGTGGCCTTCACTCGGCTTGTCTGACTTCATCCTCCGGGCATGAGGACTTTTTAGGCTGCTTCCGATCCTGCAGATAGGTGCTCCCCCACCTCAGGGCCTTTGCTCCAGCCATTCCCTCTGCTATACTGCCCTCCCCTGGTTCTTGCTCATCCTTCAGGTTTCAGTTCAAAGCGAACTCCTCAGGAAGGTCTTCCCCAGTCAATGTGTACAAGCAGCTCCCCTCCCTATTCTCTATCTTAGCAGTGTTGGTCTTTCACAACACTTTAATTACTGAAATCACGTATTGTCTTTGTGACTTGCTTTGGCCAACGGAATGAGGTGACAGTGCTGCTGTGGGATTTCTAAGCCCAGGTCACAACGGGCTTTGTGGATTCTACTCTCACTCTCTGCGAGCCCTGGGACCACCACGTGAGGTGCCCAGTCTGGCCTCCTTGAGAACAAAAGGCCAATGGAGAGAGATGCCCCCCGTCCCATCTGAGCCCAGTCCCAGCAGACCCTCCAGCAAGTCCCGCAGAAAGACCACCCAGCCAACCCACACGACTGTGACAATAACCCTCGTTGTTTGAAGCCGCTAAGTTTTGGGGTGATTTATTACACAGCAATAGATGACTGAAACATCTAACAGACTGAAAGAGGGAATGTAGCCACAGGCCGACTAGGACCAGTTCGACTGACCCCATCTTACCAACAGAGTAACTGAGAGTTGTCTTTCAGGAACTGAGAGTCCCTCCTTACCTAGTTCAGGCCAGTGGAGACCACAACCCATCAACTGGGCCTGCGCAAATGCCCCATAAGTGACCCTTTTGACATTAAAGGGCTGAAAACCCCACCCTTAGATCGTGCTAACACCACCATTTTGTGAACATGCGTCCATCCAACGAAGAGGCAGGAAGTTTGACTACACTTGTGCAGATCATGAATTACCTCACTTCTCCTTACCTCCAATCATCTGTCTCCACACTTCAGACCACCCTGCCTTTCCTCCCATAAATTGTGCCCCAGGCCCTAGACCGGCAAGACAGATCTGAGAGCACATGCCCCTGTCTCCTTGCAGATCGATCTCACAATAAAGCCGTATCCTTTTCTCAAAGGCTGATGCCATAATAATTGGCTCTTTTCGCACATCAGGCAAGAGAATTCCCACTTTGTTTGGTAACAAGAACTCCCCTCAGCACTCCCACTGCCGCTATACAGTATTTCTCAATAAATAAATATTTCTCAAAAAGATAGGGCTCCTGCTTGACTTCATTATGAATGGATAAATAATAAAGTCAAGCAAGAGCCCTGTGAGATAGGTAAGCATTTTGTAGTTGAGAAAAAAGATGCTCAGAAAGGTTAATTAACTTGCCCTAGGTCACACAGCCAGAAAAGCTGAGTCAGGATTTGAACTCACATCTGTTTGATTCTAAAGCCCATGTTCTTTCTATTATACTAAGAATATAAGCTGTTAACTGATTTTAAAAGACACGTTCAAGATATGTCCTAGATTAGCATACATATTCAAACCAATCTCATATTTAAAACATCTCCATTTCTATCAAGAACATTAGCACCCAAATCTGTAACATGGTCCCACAAGGAAGAGGAAGAGAAAGGTCCTGAAAGACTCACAGATTCGACTGGGTTCACCCTACTTACTAAGGAAGAGAAGTCTCATGCATTTGGGAAAGATTTTCTATAAGGACTAAAATAACAGTTGATCCAAAAAACTAGTCAAATCCCACTCCTTCCCATTTGCCCTAAACCTTTAATCTTTCATATAAAAGGTTGATAACACAGTTGTGGAATTTTTCTAATACAATAATTAAGAAAAAAGGTCGGGGTAAATCAGAACAACTTTACAGTCTTTGCATCATCTCTGACTCGTTCATACTTAAATGGAACAGTTGCCCTAATTTGAAAAAAAGGGCAACGGACACCTCCAAGGGCACACTCATCCCCAGCGAAGCCTTGGAACCCAGGCTGGCATGAGCATCGCTCTGACAGTGCATCACGGCTGCTACACGAAGGCCCAATGCCACCGCCCTGGAGGCTGAGAACACCACAGAGAAAGAGAAAGTTTGACTGTCAATTACAGTCTTGGTGTTAAACCAAGCATTGGAATTCAGTAAGAAACTTGAACTTGACATTGGCATCGAAGTCCAAAGAATCCTGATTTACAGCCAACTGTAAGCAGAAAGAAAGCATCGAGCACCCGTGCATTTTACAAATTCCCTTTCTGAAATTCCCTTTTCAATGTCTCCTCTTTCTTAGCTGGCAAATAGTCCCACATGGGGACACAGCCAGGAACCTCTGAGGCCCCTCCCTTCTCGCTCCCCTCCCCTCCCCACACTCCATCCCCAGGTCACAGGATTATGTCTCAGGGAAGTCCCTGGAATCCTCCTCTCCTTCCAGTTCCAGAGCCTTGCTCATCCTTGTTTGCCTGGATTATTTCGAAAGTGTCCTAACAAGGCTGTCTGCTTCCCGTCTTGCTCCTTCCAATCCACTCTCCACACTGGTGTCAAGAGGGATCTTTCTAAACCGCCAACCTTTTCATATCACTTTCCAGGTCAGATCCCTCAAAGGTGACCCAGTGCCTTCAGGATGCAACCTAAAGTCCTTGACATCTGCAACACAGTAGACCCTTCACAATCTTCCAGGCTGCCAGCAGCCTATGCGGCACCTTTGCACAAACTAGAAAAAGGTGTCCCTTCTTCACGATGCTTTCCTGGTACTTGCTGTAAAATCGTCCCCACAAATACACAAATCTGCTCTGTCCGCAGTGGCTATGGCCCCCTTAGATGAGGTGCAGTTGTGCACTGCAACCTGCACATCTGGGCCTGGCTGGCCACTCTGGTCTTTTCCTACTCCTCTCCTCTCCAATCCCTGAACTTTACCTCCTACCCCTGATTCAGCCCCAGGGACCCACCTGCCATCCCCTGTCCATTCCCGAGGCCTTCTCTTAGCTGCCCCTCTGCCTGGCTAAGTCCTTCATGCTCCGAGACTCAGCTCAGATGCCTCCTTCTCCTGTTCTGGGGAAGCCCTTCCAGAACCTCTCTACCTTCTTCCTTCTTGCCTGCCTGCCTTTCTGCTTTCCTGCCTTCCCTCCCTTCCTTCTGTAAGGGGCTGTAAGGATGCCCTCCTGCATGCTCCCGCAGCTTCATGTTCTTGCCTGCTGTTAGCATTAACTCCTGCTGTTATAACTGTTTACCTGTGTGTCTCTTGAAGCTTCCAGGCAGCAGGGACTGTGCAGCGGGCAGCTGCCTTGGCAGTGCCTAGTACAAAGTAGGCACTTAAGAAAAGTTTAATGAATGAAAAATATGCTAAATATTCAAGGCTACAATTCTCTTTGGTAAACACCATTCTTTGAATTCCATTTTATTGGCAGCTACCGGGATCCTCCAAACCCAGATACCAGAATTTGTCTGTCCCTCTCTAAGCCTCCTCTGGCAGGTCTTCGTGCCAACAGTGACTGCCCCACCCGGGGAGGGACAGAGCGTGGGAAGCACGCCTCAGCGGCTGTTGCCCCAGCCTCCCAGAGTTCTCATCGTTAGTACGTGCCCCAGCCCCAACCACAATGACCACTGAACTCTGGCCATGGACAGTGGCTCCTCACAAAGGGACTGGGGGAATCAAAACCTCTTCAGGACATTGGTCAAGAAACCTCCTATACAGCCGTGTCTTCAAGCCAAATGGGCTGCTTCACAGAATCTGCCCCAGACTGCCTCAATCTCCTAGATAAAGTAAACTAGAGTCTTTCTGCAGCTGTTGATTGAACTTGGAGGAATAAAAGTGCACACGTGCCTGTAGGCTAGAGTGTATGTTTCCCATATGCTGTTGTTTTCAAAAGGCACCCTTGAAACTGTGCCTGTTGTACACCGATTTCCTAAAAAGAAATGTTAAGTGGTTATGAATGATCACTTGGACCCAGAAAATCCTAATAATATGCAGGGTCAGAAATATAATGAAAAACCGGAAAACATTCTGATCTGCGACACTCTTCTATGGTTCAGTTCTGCTTCAGCTCTTCAGTGTCTGGAATGGAGAATGTGGATTTTCTAGACAAATAGTTCTCAACTTGGGCTTCACATTGGAATCTCCTGGTAAAACACCATCACCTGGGTGTGGAATCCCAAACTCAGAGATCTGATATAATCCCACAATCTGTAAACTATGGCCCGAGGGCCAAATCCATCTCTGTTTTAGTAAATAAAGTTTATGGGAACGCAGCCAAGCTCACTCATTTACGTATGGTTGCTTTCATGCTAGAGCAGCAAAGTTGACTATTTGCAACTTTGCCTACAAAGCTGAAAATATTTACTATCTGACACTTTACAGGAAAGTTTGCCAACCACTGAATAGGAATTTCTACTAACTAGGGCAGTAGTTCTAAGCAAGAGACATACATCAGAATCATCTGGAAAACTTCTTCAAATTCAAGCCTGGGCTTTACACCTGGAAATCTAGATAAAGATCTGGGGTGATAGACAGGAATTTCTATTTTACAAAAGTGAGGGATTCTAAAACACAGCCCTATTTAAGAACCACTGTATGAGAAGACATGAAAGCATCAATGGGCCTTGAAGAATTCAAATTCTCAGGGGTGGAAGGGCCCCCGGTGTTATCCAGCACTGCATGTCTTCTGGCAGTTGAGATGTTTGTGCTTCTAATGTTCAGGGCTGGGAGTTAAGCTGCACAGTGGGTGGTTTTGAAATGCATTAAGAGAAGGCCAGATTGAAGTGGGTATCTGTGCGTTCAAACTCCCAAGTAAAATCCAACTGCGCTAATTGAAACTCCTTTTCTCTGAGGCCGTGTTCTAAGCTTCCCGTATATTTTGAAACAGACGTTTGAACTTCCCTTCAAGTTCAGTTAAATTTCTTTTCCTGAAATCACCACCAGTCTACATGGGGAGAAAAAGGAATTAAATAACAAAGGGATTACTGTAAACAGTCCAGGAATGGGGGATCTGAAACATTCTTGTGGAAGAAAACTAGAGATGTGTGTTGGAATCAAGGCTCAAAAGCCGAGTTCCATTCTAGTCAATTACGAAACATTCAGGAAACATTGGCAGATGCCTCTTACAGGCAGGAATCCACGGCAGGTACTGTGGGGATTAGAAACCAAGTCAAGCATAGCTACTGTCCGCAAGTGACCGAGTGTCTGACAAAGGCTTAAGACAATACCCCACATAATGACCCACGGCACTGTGGTCTGATCAGAGGAGCTGGGCCTCGGTGGGACAGAGTTGGAACTAGCATAGGAAGGTAAAGTGGATGATGTTAGACCTCAGGTGAGCCCTGTGCTGCCCCCAAATCCTACAACATTCCCCAAGCCCATTCACTCCCTCACGTTCCAGGATGAGTCATTCATACCTTCACTCTCCTCATCTCCAAAGCCTCCTCCCCATCCTCACTTTCTGCCCCTGACCTTGCTTCTTATTTCACAAAGGAGAAAAGGAACCACCAGAAGAGAATGTCCACACGTTCCCACCATTGCACCCACCTGACCCTCCTCTAGCCCATGCGCTCTGCCTTCTCCTCTGTTACACTCTTTCCCATCCCAACAAATGGCAGCATCTTCCTTGTTTGTTCTACCCAAAAGCCTTAGAGTCACTCTAGAGTCCTCTCTTTCTCTCAGTCCACATCCAGTCCAGCAAACCCTGGTTCGACTTCAGATTATATCTACAATCTGTCCACTTCTTGTCGCCTCCACTGATACCTCCTGGGTCCAAGCCACCATCATCTCTTCCTCATGGATTATCGCAATAGCTTTCTGTGAGGTCTCCCTGCTTCTTCTCTCCTGCTAAAATTAGTTTTCGACACAGTAGCCACAAATATCCTTATGCAACACCATTTCTCTGTGCAAAACTCTCCTTGCCTCATTCAGAGTAGAATGTTAAGCCTTTGCAATGGCTGACAAGGACCTACCATCTGGTCCCCAGAACTTCCCTTCCTTCCCCTCTCCCCTTCCCCCACTCTGCTTTCACACATCTGGTCTTCTTTTTGTTCAATGAACACCTTGTCATGCTCCTGCCCCGAGGACTTATCACTCGGCCTTTCCTGTGTCTGGATGCTTCTTCTCAGACACCTGCAGAGCTCACCCTTCACCCCCTTCAGGTCCCTGCTTCATTATCTCTTCAGTGAGGCCTTCTCTGACTATCCTATTTAAATTTGCAAACCTCACATTCCCTAACCTCTCTCTGCCTTATTTTTTCCACAGCACTCATGGCCAAGGCTGCCTCCAGTCCACACCCTGAGCTACTATATTGTTGCAGAAACTGAACTCCTGTGCCATGGAGAGGTCACCAGAGGCCATCCTCTCTGCCCACCCACACCGTGGACATGCTGGAAGGGCACACGTGCTCACATACACCTCTCACTACCTCCACCCTAGTGAGATGAACATGTGGCCATCAAACCTCTCCAGCCACCCAGGGGAAGGAGAAGCAGACTCAGTGGGTGACCCAGTTGGAGCAGTCACGGGCTGGGTGCATGCAGTGTGTCTTTTGTTGGTGCCCTTCTGATTGTGTGCATCCCTGTGTATGCCATTATGGGTTTATGTAGAAACTGTCCACAGCTCCAGAATCGAACTTAGAGGCCTGGAATCTTCTCATATGAGTCAGTTTATGCATATGACGTGAATGGCTCCCCCTTAAAAATAGCACCCTTGTGCAGGACATAACCCTGCATATCATAATATTACATATTAGAGATCTTACTTACTTAGTAGTTTATATATTATATATGTTATTGTATGAGTCCCTCCACTGGAATATAAGCTTCAAGAGAGTTGAGAATTTTTAAAAATTCTATTCATGGTAAGTCTTTGGCAGCCAGAATGATGCTGCGCACATTACAGGAGATCATAAAACACTCTCAGAAGGAGTGGTGTGGTAGATGTAACACCCACACCCTCTCGATACTCACCTCTCCATCCCAAAGGCTGCTTCCTGCCCACCCCTGCCACTCTCTGCTCTGGGAACCTTCCTGGTTGCAGGAGAACCTCAGCCTTTCTGCAGGCCAAGCTTGACGTGCCTGAGAGTTCATGCCCCAGAGGCAGCCCTCCATTGATGGCAGGTAACTGAAGTCAGCTCATCAGCTGGGAGGACACTGAGCAAAATCTATGCTTAAAGGGATGCAGCTCCAGGTGCTACAGTAGGGACCTGCTTGCTAATGCATCTTCATAATGGCTCCCTTCACTCCCTGACTCACTCCCTTATGAGGTTTCCTGGAATCACCTCCCAAATAAACTGCTTGCACCCAGTTCCTTTCTCATAGTCTCTTTTCGGAGAACTCAAATAAGACAGTAGGCAACTGACTGCCACCGAAGGTTTTTGAGCAGGTTAGTGACATACAATCCAAGCTCTGTTTTGTTTCCTTAATGAGGTAGGGCCATTGCGATAGACAGACTGGAGTGGAGAAGGATGGGGGGTGAAGAGCTCAAGGAGGAGACACCTGCAAGACACCCCCCATGCTCCAGCAAGGACAATTTGAAATTGGGTATAGCAGTGTGCATAGGAAGTAGAAAAACAATATGGAACATAACATTTTCATTGATATTAAACCAAAAGAAAGTTACTTGCCTTTTATTTCTCCAGCTACTGGATCTTCTGGACTTGGAGTAGAAATAGGGAAGATGGGAATTCCTATGTTTAAAAATACAGAGAAGGATTAATGAGACAGTAAAGTAAAACATTAACTTGCAATAACTAGGAAGAAGCCCTCTCTAATTTAAGGAAAAGTAGCATGTGGAGACTAATTTAAAGAAAGGCAATATTGCTATATTTGAAATGCATCTAGTAATTGAAACCAGACTGATCAGATGTTCTGATTTGTATATTAATGAACAGAAATGGATATTTCATTCTCACAATAGCTAAGACTCAGTCTAAGCAGGGTTGAGCTTGGTTTCTTTAATGTCTTTACTGACTTTTTAATGTAAAATTGAGGCTAGTTTTAAAAAATGTTTTCTTTCAAGATTTTTTCCCTAAAGTTTTGTTTATGCCATAAAATTGCTTCAGGCTTTTTTTTTTTTTTTTAATAAGAAGGCAAATGCAATTTCTGCTGAGCCTCTACCCAATAATTACAGATTCTAAATTGATTAAGTCCCGATTCAGTGTTACTGTGTTTGGGCTTAAAAACTGGTTCCTTTCAATATAAGATGATCATATAATTTCTCCTCCAAACTAGGACACTTAATGGTGACAGTGGGTGCTAGTTTGACGATGACCCTGGGACGTATGAGCCAGGACATGTAGTCACCCCATTCACGTGTGTCCTCTTCACCTGGCCCCACAACTCAATATGCTTTTCCTGTGATGGGAGAGCTGTGAGTGTGGGATGGGCAAGAACTAATGCGGCAATGGAGAGGCCTCTTCTTGAGACAGTGTTTCTTTGTCCTAACACCCAAGTGCACTTTACACTTTTTTACACTGCTGCAGCACAAACACAACACGGCTCTTGTCACAATTTGCAAAGCTCATTTCATAGAGTCTCCTGCTTCAAATTCTTTCGTGGTTCTATACATACACATTTCTTTTCTCTGAGACCCTGAGACGTTCACTCAGATCACTGCAGTCAGCTAAGGTGGGGCCCATGATAACCTGGCCTATTGTACAGTGGGAAAGAGGGAACACATTCCCCTGGCCACCTGAAGCACAAAACACACTACATGTATGCAAACAGACATCTGGAAGCTCATGACATTTCTTCTAGGTTTATGAAGAAAAATCACACGTGTGGATTACTAAGTTGAAATCGCCAATATTTGACCCTTTGGACCTACTGAGATGGTAATGTCTACAGTACACCTAATATTTTGGAGATAAATGGATATAAAATGTACTTACATAAATTTTATGTTCCAAACTTTTGGAAACATTTTCAAGTAAATACAGCCAACCCGGCTCCATTTCTGTCTCCCCTCACCATGCCTGCCATGCCCTCAGGTGTCATGCACAAAGCCCAGGTATGTGTCAAGAAGGGAGGCCCCTCCTCCTGCAGTGGGTACTTACTCAAGCAAAATGGGAAATTATGGTATCCAGCCGCACACTTCTCACAGTGGTCTCCCTGGAAATTCGGCTTGCAGGTGCAGCGGCCCGAACCCTGCTCACAGTCTTCCGCGTGCTCAGGGTTACAGCTGCAAGCTAAGAGAAATCCCAGTTTCAAAGCACCAGGCCTTCGCTGCACTTAATTAGGCAAATACATCCCCACACTCCTCAGACAACGTTTACTACTTTATCATTGGTCTACTGTTATTCTTGAAAGAATACAACCTGTTTTCTACTTCACATCTGGTTGATGGTTCTCATTAACTGAACCTCATGGGCTCTCAGAGATAAGCTTTAAGAGCATCCACACTGAGAAGTTCTTAAGAATGTAGTTTAGTATACTGAATACTTCCCAGTTCCCTGTGTAAGAGGCAACGCCTGCAGCAAGTACCATCGGAGGGGCTGGGGGTGTGTGTGTGGTAGCTCCTGGCAGGGCCGTTGGGTGCAGCTTCACCTGGCCATTACCCAACTGTGAATGTCCATATAGTGGTCATCATTTCATAGCTGTGATGCAGACACAAGTGTGGGATGCCTAGATACTGATATAAAATTTGTGGACAGAAAGCAAGATTGCGCCCATAATCCAAATGTTAGATTTGCGTGATAGAGCTTACTGAAGGAAAGTTTTGCAACCAACACAATGATCAGGTTTGCATTTCAGAGGGACATATTTGGGGCTTGGGGTGTAAAAGGTTTGGTAACCCTCCACTTGGGAGCTACCTTTGACCTGGCGGGTCATCACCTTGGACAGTGAAAATACTATCTTCGCTCAGCTGAGTAAGTCTCATGAAGAACTGGGGGACTGCAGAAGCCATGAGCATCAAGCATACTCCAGGCCTGGCTTCTCCTGGTGTCCTTTGATAAATTTGTTTAGGATTTATGTACAGTAGGTTCTTTATGCTAAGCCTTTCATATCTCCATGAGACCACTTCAGTGACAAAGAAAGAAACTGATGAGAGAAGTGATGGAGAATCGAGGTTCCTAACAAGGTACAACGTCCTGCTTTCCTTTGCCAATACCTATTCATCCTGGGCACCAGGAAAGTGGTGGACATACTTCGTGGGGTGATGTGGAAGAGGGAGGGAAAACAGGAACACACTTTTAACAACTAAGAATGTTCTAGGGAGAAGTAAATCAGAGTTTATATGTTCTTTGGACTCCGATGCCCTCAAATGTTAATGAAACGATGAATGAATTTGGGGGAACAGTGGGCACAGAGGCCAACTTCAGGACTGGAATTGCTTTCCAACTGTGACAACCAGAGAACATAAAAGAACCAAGTACTGAACAGACTATAGGTGACACATGTTGGGCAAAGTCCATAATCTGACCTATGACTGATAATCTGCAGGGAAAAGCCAGTGGCATTTTTCTGTATAATGGATGTGGTATGGCACAGTGGTGCCAGACAGATACGAACTCTATCCTGGATCGATCAGTTAGTGGTTTTGGCACCTGGGCCAAAACATTTAACTACTGAGACCCTTTGGTTTCCCCAAAAATGAGAATAATAATACAGTATCTTGAGTTTGTTGTGATATTTAAGATATTCATGAAAGTATTTAGGCAATGTCTTGCATATGGCAAGTGCTCAATAAATCATAGCTATCTTAAGTATTATGACTATAATTATACCCTTGTGAAATCATTACAATGTTGTCTTGATGTGAATTCTGACAAAAATTTGAAATTATTGGAAACCGTAGCAACATGTTAAAACAACAGAAAATGGAGGAACTAATATTTGTTGCAAGTCTAGTGGCAGGCCCAATGCTTAGTATTTTCTTAGGTGCTTTTGATGGCATTTCATTTAATCTTAAGGAATATATTATCATTTCTATTTATATATAAGAAATCTGAGGTTCAGAGAGACTATGTAACTGCCTGAGATTACTTGGCTAGTAAAGAGTAGATCGATAATATGAAGAGAGAGACTAGGAAGGGAACTAGTAACCAATCAGAATTTAGTCCAATGACCTCCCTGAAGCAGACACACCAGGCTGGAATGACACTTACGGATGCAGCCATCTGGGGCATCAAGTGGAATGCCGTAAGGGCGGAAATAACCCTTAGCACACTTTTCACAGTTTACACCAGCTGTGTTATGCTAGAAAGAAACAAAGGAAACTTAGAAAGAAGAGTATTGGAGAAGTCCTTATTTTGTGCTATTCATCCAAAGAAATAATTCTGTCATATACAATTATAATTTCCTAGTCACTGAAAACAAATAAGCATCGATCTTGACCTTGAGACCTAAGATTTACCACAGGACACTGGCTTAAACTTGGCTCTGGAATTTTTTCCCATTGAAAGAGGAAACGAGGGTAAGTTCCATGAACTGGATAGCCCAGGTTTTCCCCTCTACCATAGAACTTGCAAATTTCAAGAGGACTACTCTTCACAGCTTCATTCAAAAGTGATCAATGGAAATAAGTCACCCCTAAGGGGTTAACCCAAGGGATAAAGGGTCATATGTGTATTTTTATCTTCTCTGATTTTGGAAGAAATCACACATACAGATCATCTTCTCTTGTCATTCCAATTTTTTCTGTACTTTAGTCAAGAAACCATTTTTCAAACATTTTTGTTACACGAATGGAAAACGTAGGCATGAGTCTCATACACAGAGCTCATTTTAAAGTACAATACTAGGAGGCTTTTTATATTTCATAGTTAATCCTTGTAATTGCCACAAAATCAAATTACCCAACATGCATCATCAGTTTCCAAGAACTATACACCATGGCTCTAGCTCAATTCTGCCCCCCTCTCTCTAATTTGGAAACAATTAAGAGGACAGTGTTCTTTCATTAATGAAAGGAAAGGCAATAGGAAGTTAAAAAGAACCAATTTAACACACTTTGACCCAAAAAGGGTCTGCATAGAAACACGGAGAGGAGAACAAAGGCCCTTTCTGTATTCTTTGCCCCATTTTTGATTACTTTATTAATTACAGATTTTAATTTATTACCACTTCTTGTCCTGTGGGCTAAAATCTGAATTCATTTTAACATTGAGGTCTAAAAACTGCACTGGCCACTTCTCTGACTTCACATTTACATGTGGGAACATTTTGGGCAAATAAGAAACAGCTGTATTCACCCTCTTGTCCATCAAATGCCAATTATCCTCTCAACTCTGTAGTTGCTACTATGACTTAAAATAGGCAAGACACAAGGTTAACTTTGGCTCCCCAATTTTTTACCGTTGGAATAAGAAATGAGGAAAGGTTCTCTGAAGTGGGTACCTCAGGCTTTCCCCATTACCACAGAGTTTGGTTAATGAAGCAACCGTCACAGAGAAGTAATAATTTTAAGACACAAAGAACAGCGACAAATGACCTGCAGATGGAATAATGCCTGTAGTTTGCCTTCAAGTCTCCTGTGGTTCTCTGGGACCCACACCACACCCTAAAGGCACTTTATCCATGGACACCAAGGTCACGGTTGGACCAAGGCCATATTGGGACTCAAGGAAAGTGGTGGCTCTGTAATTTCCATATTGGAGATGCTGGGGGGAAGTAATCTCTCTAGGAGGTGTGGGTGCTTGAATTTCTATTTGCATGACACTTAACATAAAAGGAGAAAACCTCAGCTGTCCAAGCTAGAGTGGGGTGCATGCTGATGGAACCTATGCAGGAGGTAAGTCCACCCCCACTGACCCCTCCTTTGGCACACCACCTAGACAGGCTTTCGATGGAACATTCGCTTAGAAACCCCAGGGCCTGCTCTGATAATTCTTAGGTCCTAATTCCTCCAAGAAGAACTTTTCCAAGGTGCTTTGCAACCTTCAGGTAAACCTTCTCTCTCTCTCTCCTTTTCTCTCAGTTCCTTGGCCACATCCTCAACACTGTTGCTAGCTTCCATCTCTGTGAACATCAAGCATGCGGAAATTATTGGCTAGTCCACTCATTGGCCACACTCTCTCTGGAAGCCCCCTATCTGATTTTCCTTCCTAAGGCCAACACAATCTGGCCTCTGTTACTTCTATGACTTATCTACCCACTGGCTCACTCCCTTCCAGCCACATGGGGCCCCTTGCTCCATCTCAAAGCCCTTTGTCCTGCCATTTCCTCTGCCTGGAATGCTCTCCCCGAGACAGATGCCTCGCTCATTCTCTCGCTTCTTTCAGGTCTTTACTCAAATGCCACATCCCAAGGAACTGGCCACCCTATTTAAAATGTCACATCCCACAAGCCAATGCTTAAAATAGTAAACCCAAGAAATAAAAATGAAATCAATGCCACATGAGAATATAGCCATCTCTGATAACTGCTTGCCCTGCAGGATAACATCTGGCTGTCTTACATGCTGTTTGCTTGACTACTTTAAAGTGAGGTTTCCACTCCCTGTCACCAGCCCAGCTGATGGTAGATATTTCATTATTCTCCCATTACCAGCACTGTACAGAAAAGGCAGGAAACAGCCAGGTTAGCTCGTGCTGTGGACTAAATGTTCGTGCCTTCTCCCCAATTCATTTGTGGACCTAGTGTGATGGTATTTGGAGCTGAGGCCTTGAGAGGTAATCAGATCATGAGAGTGGATCCCTCATGATGGGATTAGTGCCCTTATAAGAAGAGACACAAGACAGCTTCCTTCTTCTCTCTCTGCTCTCTGCCATGTGAGGATACAATGAGAAGATGGCCATCTGCCAACCAGGATTTGCTGGCACCTTCATCTTAGACTTCTCAGCCTCCAGAAATGTGAGAAATAACTGTTTATTTTTTAAGCCACCAAGTCTATGGTATATTTGTCATAGCAGCCTGAACAAAGACAGCTGGGTTTCTGATGGGCAGACCTTGCTCTAGGGTATGCGTGTTCTATCAACAAATTCAAACTTCATTTTGAAGAATCACCTCATGGCTCACAAGCCCTCTGACCCTGATGTAGGAGCATTCCCTCCCTGCTCCTTCTTTCTTCCTTGTCAAGACTCCTCATGTTCCTCGGTATATGGCATAAGATAGGGTGATATATTTTTCCCCAAATGAAGAGCCAATTGTGCCAATATCATTTATGTAATGTCCATCTTTCCCTTCCATTAGAAATGCTAATTTTGTTGTAAACCAAATTTTAACATCTACAAGAACTTGTTTCTAGATTCTCTATTAAGTTCTTTTATTTTAAATTTTTTTTTAAAGATTTTATTTTTTTTTTCCTTTTTCCTCCCCAAAGACCACTGGTACATAGTTGTATATTCTTCGTTGTGGGTCCTTCTACTTGTGGCATGTGGGACGCCGCCTCAGCGTGGTCTGATGAGCAGTGCCATGTCCGCGCCCAGGATTTGAACCAATGAAACACTGGGCCGCCTGCAGCGGAGCGCGCGAACCCAACCACTCAGCCATGGGGCCAGCCCCATCTATTAAGTTCTATTGAACTATTTATCCCAGCATTGAGTCCATATGCAATTAATACAGATTCATAATATGTTTTGATATCTTGGAAGACAAATTTCTCCAATAATTGTTCAGTTTTTCTAAACTATTTTTCTATTCTCATATATTTTTTTATTGATAAGAACTTTAGAATCAGCCTGTCACTCTTCATAAAAAATTCTGTTGGAATTCTGATTGCAACTGTACTGAATTTATAGATTGGTTTGGGATTAACGGTATAATATTGAGTCTGGAAACACAGTATGCCTCTCCATATAGGTCTTCTTTTATAAACTTCAGTAAAGTTTTATAGGTTTGAATGCAGCTCCACAGTTAATTTCTTCTATCTGTTGCCTCTTGGAGTACCTCCAAATCATTCCAACAGTCACAGCTGTGTTCTCCCGTATGTTTGTGTTTCTGCTTTCTATCTTTTTGGAGAGTCTTGAAATTCCTGATCTGTTGATAACATGCTTTCTTATTTTTCATGCTGTTGAGGATTCCGGAAGGAGACAGTATTTTGCTTTCTTAATCTTTTCTGTCATTGTGTGGGATTTGTTGCAGGAGGGAATGTAGCCCTACGTGCTCCATCTGTTTCTTGATCTCATCTCTTCACTTTGTGTGGTGCGTGTGTGTTTGTGTATGTGTGTGTGTATAGGAGACAGACAGTTTGAAAATAGTGAGACCAACACATCAAGAACACAGGGCACCACAGCTGGGGAGCAGCTCAAGACTTGGACCAGAAGTCGAGTCTCCATGGAAGAAGCTAAAGATTCTGTTCTAGTTAATGGAGATAAGTATCTTCAAACATCATCTCAAACAACATGAGTAATCTTCAACCTTACTTAAGAACATCAATAGTTTATCAAAGAAAAAGAAATCAAGGAGTCAATCCAAAAATGCTGTATTCCTTGCCTTCTTCTTTCATTGCTCTTTCCCCCAATATTTTATTACAAAAAATTTCAAACTTTACAGTGAACACCTTTACACCTCTATATAGAGTTTACCATGAACATTTTACTAGATTTGTCTTATCATATAATTATCCATCTACTCATTCCTCTCTCCATTCACTAATCCATCTTATTTTTGATGCATTTCAAAATAAACTGCAGTTATCACTTTCCCCTAAATATTTCAGATGCATATAATTAACTGGAGTTTAACTAATACTCAATTAATTAGTTGAGTTTAATTAATTTAACAGTGTTTAGGTATTTTTCTTTTGGTATAAAATTTGTGTACAAGGGCAAAACTTGCAATTATACATTCACTGAGTTATGAGAAATGCACATATTTGTGAAACCCAAATCTCCATCTAGACATAGTACAATACTATCACCCCAGAAATTGCCCCCAAGTCCCCTCCCAGTCAATCCCCATCAACTCCCCAGAGTCAACCACAGTTATGATTTTCTTCCCATTATTGATTAGTTTTACCTGTTCCAGAATTTCATAAATAGCCCTCATATTATATGTATTCTTTTTTAGAAGTCTTCTTTCACTTACATTATATGTATCCTTTTTTGGAAGTCTTCTTTCACTTAGCATGATGTTGTTAAGATTCTTGCATGTTCCTGCATGCATCAGTAGTTTGTTGCTCTCTATTGCTCATTCGTGTTTCATTGTATAAATATGGCAGAGTTTGTTCATCATTCTACTATTGATGGACACCTGGGCTGTTTCCAGTTTGAGGCTGTTGAGCATAAAGCTGCTGCAAATGTTTTGTAAATACACATTTCCATTTCTCATGGATAAATGCCTAAGAGTGGAATTTGTGAGTCATGGCGTAGGTGTATGTTTACTTTTATTAAAAAAACTGCCAGACATTTTCCCAAAACAGTTCTACCATTTTTCACTCACAGCAGCAATGCAAGATAGTATGGTTGCTCCACATCCTCACCAAAATTGGTGGCAAGTCCTTGTAATTTCAGTTTGCATTTCTCTGATGACTAATGTTAAGCCCTTTGTTATATGCTTTCAAATGTCACTTTTGTGAAGTGGCTATTCAAATCTTTTGCATATTTTATTGGGTTATTTGTCTTTTTATTATTGAGCCGTGGGTGTTCTTTACATATCCTAGATATCAGCCACTTGTCAGATTTATGTTTTGTGAATGTTTTCTCTCTGTCTGTGGCTTGCCTATTCATTCTTTTAATAGGATCTTTTGGGAGCAGAAGTTTTTAATTTTGATGAAGTCTCATTTGCCAATTTTTCATGTTATTGTTTTCTGTGACCTAAGGAAACTTTGCTCATCTTCCGAATCACCAAGATATTCTCCTATATTTTTCTCTAAAGGTTTATAGTTTTAGCTCTACTTTAGTCTGATCCTTATTGATTTTTAGTTTTTGTGTATAATTTGAGGTAGGGATCAAAGTTTATTTTTTTCCCATATAAGTCTCCAGTTATTCCAGAACCATTTGTTGAAAAACTTTCTCCCCCACCTCCCATTGGACTGCTTTGGTATTTTTTATGAAAACTCAAATGTCCGTATAAGTGTGGGTGTGTTTCTGTGCTCCCCATGCTGTTACACAGATCTATTTGTCTATCCTTATGTCGACATCATACTGTTTTGATTACTGTAGCTTTATAGTTGGTCTTAAAGTAAGATAATCTAAGTTCTCTAACTTTATTCTGCTTCTTCAAGACAGCTTTGGATATTCTAGGTCATTCATATAACCATGTAAATCCACTTGTCAATTTCTACCCAAAAAACCTGCATTAACTCTTTAGATCAATTTGCAGAGAATTGGTATCTTAATAATATTATCTTCCAATACATAAATATGTTATTTCTTTCCATTATTTAGGTCTTTCTAAATTTCTCTCAACAATGTTTCTCACCTTTAGTATAGAGGTCTTGCATGCCTTTTGTTAAATTTATTCCTAGGCATTTTATGTTTTTTGTCACTATTTTACATTGAATTTTTATTTCATTTTACTATTGTTTGTTGCTGGTATATACAAATACAATTAATTTTTATGTACTATCCTTGTATCCTGCAATCTTACTAAATTCACCTATTAGGTCTGGTAGTTGTTCTGTATATTCCTTAGGATTTTCTACATAGACAATCATGTCATCTGCAAATAGAGCAGTTCTACTACTTTTCCAATATTACTGCATTTTGTTTCTTTTTCTTGCCTTATTGCAATGCTGCAGACCTCCAGGGCACTGTTTAACAGAAGTGGTGAAGGCAAGCATCCTTATCTCGTTCCCAATTCTTAGAAGGAAAGAGTTCAATATTTAACTACTAATATGATGTTAGTTGTACATTTTCATACATGCCCTTTATCAGATTGCAGAAATTCACTTCAATTCCTAGTTTGCCAAGAGTATTTATCATAAAATGGGTATCGATTTTGTCTAATGGTTTTCACATGATTATTCTTCTTTGTTCTGTTAATATGATTAATTACATAGATTGAATTTTGAATGTTCAATCAACCTTGCTTTCCTGGGATAAACCTTACCCATCATAATGTATTACCTTATAATATATTGCTTAACTCTATTTTCTAAGTTTTTGTTAAATACTTTTGAATCTATGATGTTCATGAGAGATAGGGGTCAGTAATTTTATTTTATGTAATGTCTATCACTTTTTGGTATCAACGTTATGCTGGTCTCATCAAACAAGTTGGGAAGTGTTCTGCCTATTTCCTGAAAGAATTTGTGCAAGGTTGGTGTTGTTTCTTCCTTAAATGTTTAGTAGATTTCACCAGTAAAACCATCTGAGCCTGGCACTTTCTTTGCCAGAACGTTTTAATAATAAATTCAAATTCTTTCATAGATATAGAGCTATTCAGATGTTCTGCTTCATCTTGTATTAGTTTTGTAGTGTTTAAAAAATTTGTCCATTTAACCTAGGTTGTCAATTTTGTTGGCATAAAGTTGTTCACAGGATTCTTCTATTTCCTTTTAATGTCTGTAGTCACTCTAGTAATAAACCCACTATTGTATAGGATATTGGTACTGTTTTCTCTTTTTTCCTGACCAGTGCAGCTAGAAGTATATTAATTTTGTTGACCTGTTCAAAACGCTAGCTTTGGGCTTTGTTAATTTTCTCTATTGTTTGCCTGTACTCTCTTTTGTTGAATTCTGTGCTTATTTTCTCCCTTCTACTTACTTGAGGTTTATTTTGCTGTTCTTTTACTATATTCTTAGGGCAGAACTTCGGGTGATTGATTTTAGACTCTTATTCTAAATAAGCATTTAAAGCTGTGCATTTTTCTTTAAGCACTGTATTAGCTGCATCCCACAAATTTTGATGTGTGCTTTTATTATTACTTAGTTTAAAATCTCTAATTTCCCTTGTTATTTCTTCTTTGTCTATGGATTATTTATAAGTGTGCTATTTCATATACTGGAGTTTTCCTAGAGATCTTCTTGTTATTGATTTCTAACTTAATGCCATTTTGGTTAAAAAATATACTCTGTAACTATACGATTTCAATCATTTTAAGTGTAATGAGACTTGTATTATGACCCAGACTCAGTACAGTTTGTCTTGGTGTGCGTATCACGTGCGCTTGAAAAGAATAAGTAGTCTGCAATTATTGAGTGTAGTGTCCTATAAGGATGAACTAAGGCAAGGTGTTTGATGGTGTTCTTCAGATCATATAGCTTTGCTGACTTTTTAAAATTTAGTTCTATCAGTTGCTGCTAGGGTAATATTTAAGTCTACAACTGTTATCATGAAATTGTCTATTCTCCCCTTTAATTCTGTCCAAACTTGCTTCATGTATTTTAAGCCTCTGTTATTAGGATTATCTTGTCTCCCTGATGAATTGACCCTTTTATCATCATGAAATGTCCTTACTTAACTCTTTTAATGCTCTTTGCACTGCAGTCTATTTTATCTAATATTAACACCACCACTCTATCTTTTTAATGCTTATTGTTTATATAATTTTTTCCATGCATTTACTTTCAGCCTGTCTACGTCTTTAAATTTCAAGTTCACCTCCTACAGGCAGAATATAGTTGAGTCTTTCTTTTTCATCCATTCTAACACCTTCTGTCTTTGAATTGCAGTGTTTAGTCCATTAACATTTAATCTACTTATTAATATGGCTGGAAAACAGGTCTACCATTTTCATATTTATTTTCTGTTTTCCCCTTTATTTTGTTTCCGTTTTGTGTGTGTGTGTGTGTATGTGTGCATGCGTATGTAAGTTTCAATCCTCTGTCCTTTTTATCTGAAAAAATTAAAATACATTTAAATTTATCTAATATTAGCCTTTTAGCTACACCTTTTTGCATTATTTTGTTAGTAATTGCTTTAGGGATTACAATGTACACCTTTAACTTCTCCCAGTCTGATAGGACTAATATTGTACCACTTCATGAAAATTGTAGAAACTTTACAGTCCTATATGTCCTCTCTGTTATTTATGCTATAGTTTCATAAGGATTATATATATATATATACACATTATAAGTCCCCCAAGACAAGATTATACATTTTGCTTTAAGCAACCCAATGTATTTTTAAAAATAGTCTTTTATAAGTCCTTTATATTTATCCAGACATTTACCACTCTGATACTCTTCATTTCTTTCTGAAGATCTGCGCTTCCATCTGGTATCATTTCTCTTTATCCTGCAGAACATCCTTTAGCATTTCTAGCAATGCAGATCTCTTCAGCAACAAATTCTCTTAGTTGTATTTTATTGTTGAAACACTTTTCTTTTTACTTTTCTTCTTAAATAATACTTTCCCTAAATATAGAATTCAGAGTTGACAGTTCTTTTTTTCCCTGTAGCACTTTAAAGATATTGTTCCACTATTTTGTGGCCTTCACAGTTTCTAATGAGAAGTCCATAGTCATTGTAATGTGTTTTTCACTATTCACTTTCAAGATTTTCACTTCGTCTTTGGTTTTCAGCAGTTTGACTCTGTTAGGCCCAGGAGTGGTTTTCTGTGTATCATCCAGCCTGGGGTTCAATAAACTTCTTGAATCTTAGTCTATTGTAAAATTTGAGGGATTTCCTGCCACTGTTGTTTGTTTTTCTTTCTTTCTTGTATTTTTTTTTTTTTTACTTCATTCTCTCTCCTCTCTTCTGGACTCTAATTATAAGTGTGTTAGACCTTTTGATATTGTCCAACAAATTCCAAAATCTCTGATCATTTTTATAAAAGTCTTTTTCTTTCTCTTCCTAACATTGGATAATTTCTATTGATCTATCTTCAAATTCACTGACTCTCTCTTCTATTATCTCCATTCTGCTTTTGGGCCCATCCAATGACTTTTTAATTTTATGTATTACGTAGTTCTAGAATTTTCATTTGGGACCTTTTATCATTTTTATTTCTCTGCTATTACTTCTTATCTTTTCATTCATTGTGAACATATTTTTATTTATATTCTTGAACATAGTTATGATAGTGTTCTAAAATCCTTAGCCACTAATTTCAACATCTGGGTCATCTCAAGATTGGCTTCTATTGATTATCTTTTCTCTTGAGAAATGGGTCACGCTTTTTTTGGTTCTTCAAATGCCAAAAAGTTTTGGATTGTATCCTAGACATTGTAAATATTATGTTGTAGAGACTCTGGATTCTGTTATCTCCCTCTAAAGAATATTGATTTTTTGTTTGTTTTATGAGACAATTAACTTGACTTTACTCAAACTGCAAACCGACCCTTGAGTAGTAACTCAAATCTCAAATAAATTATTTTAATCTTAGCTGGAATCTACGTGTGCATGGATGGTTCAAGGGTCAGTCAGAAACTTGGCAAGAATTTATACACAGAATTAGGGATTTCTTTTCTCTTGATTTCTTTTCCTGGACTCTCCACTCACTTTCTACGGTTGTCTCAAGCTCTGCCTCTTGTTCTTCAGGCCAGAAAATGACAGATTTTCTAGAGGAATTTTAGCCACACCACATGGCACCAACTTTGGCTTGCTGTCTGGCTAAAAGGCAGAAAAACATGTAATTCAGCCTATGTTGATCTCTTTTGCCAAGTGGCAGCTCCTCTCCAGTATCTTCCTGCTTACGTTTACTCCCCAGTACCTTCATATAATTACGTGGGTGGTGTAGGATTTTTGTTTTTGTATTTTGTCTATAGTCTATAGCTGTTATCTGTGGGAGGGTTGGGTCCTGTAGGAGCTACTAAACCATAACAGAAGCAGAACTCTCTCCTTGTTCTTTGATTATGAATACAATACAAAAGTTAATTATGCTGAAATGTACACTTAAATGGTTAAAATGGTAGATTTTATGTTATGTATACTTCACCACAATAAACAAAAATGTAAGTTAATTATGTTAACTAAATATTTAACTTAAGCAAGGTATTTTAATGGGAAAAAAATGCAATGAGCCTAAACAAGATTTCAATGATTTCATATGCAAAAGAAAAATGCTTGGCAGAGCCACTGTGAAAAAAGAACTATACTGAATGTTTTCCAAAGTACAAAATATAGTATCACTGAGAGAAGGAAGAGGAGGAACAGTGTATTCT
The DNA here is from genome assembly GCF_037783145.1 of Equus przewalskii. Taxonomy (NCBI): domain Eukaryota; kingdom Metazoa; phylum Chordata; class Mammalia; order Perissodactyla; family Equidae; genus Equus; species Equus przewalskii. The sequence goes on along the minus strand of NC_091837.1, from coordinate 47,148,425 downwards.
AAAGACACATTGAAGGGGCTGGATCCTTCATCTGGAGAAAGGACTCCAGCTACACAACCTAGTCCAGTGCTTCTGCAGCTTGAACGTGCATATGAACCACCTGAGGGTCTTGGAGTGCATAGCCTTAAGAAGATCCTGGTATCTTTCACTTATGCATGAAAACTTGTGATTTATAACAAGTCTATGACTTATATTTTACTTCTACTTTAGCAATGACAGATGATGTAAAATGTGTGGCGTGGGAGATAGATGGAGACTGGCAGGTCTCCCTAAAGGTGTGTAGCCCTGGTTCCATGTAAATGGGCATCTCATGTAAAGAGTGTCTCTTTAATGACAACATTAAACACATAAAGAACACCACTCTAAAAGTACACAAGACAGAGTGATAATATAGACCAAATTCATGAAAATTTTACATGATTATCTCAATGTAGATATACATATACCCTCCTCTCCCATATACTCCTCTTAGCTAAATTCCAGTGAACTTAATTGTCCTATAGAAGGGGTGAAGAATCAGTGTTTCCTATTTGGTGTTGACGGCAGACATCATTAATTGATCATGATGTACTTCCTCACTGATTCAGAATCCATTTGAAAATAGGATTTACAGGCAGCACTGAAGTTGATACCTATTTGCCCTCCTATCATAGAGCCTTTCTACCACAAGATGCATAACAGTCAAGAAGACAGCCAGGAATTCTCTCCATTTAGGTAAAGACCTAAATGAAGAATCTAATCAAAGGAATTTAGGCAAACCTGCATCAGTCCATATTCCTTACAAATTACAAATTCCCTCTAAATTATTTCTAGCTAACAAGGTCTTTTGCATACACAAGTGAAGGAATGGTCTCAGAAAATAGTTTTAATTGCAGAACACTTTCTTGACATCTTTTTGGAGCAGGGCTTGCTGAATGCTCATTTCTTATGATGACACATCTACTTTGACTTAAATGGTGCCTCACCTGACAATTAATGCAGACCCCTCCGCCTGCATAGATGCCTTGGATATTCAGGCTTGCCTGCTGCCTCTCAACATCTGGATCATAGTAACAGTCGATGGCATGGCCATGGCAGTTGCATGCTGAAAAAAGCATACTAAGTCAGTATTCCATCATTACTATGAGACAGTAAATTCCCTAGATAGGATTACTGCTCATTGAGCTGTAATAAAGTCTATTCTGGAACATCAGGGATGCTCTCAGTGGAAAATTTTAGGGATTTTTATGCAAAGACCAGCCTATAATAATATAGAACGTATAGCTTATTTCATTTGATATTAAGTGGGAGAAGTTTCTCTTTTTAAAAAAATAAGATATATAATTACAACAAATTAAGATAAACCAAAATGCCAATTAGGCTTCATGCACAAAGAGAATACTACTATTGCTATTACCACTACTAACAAGAATAACTGAGCTTTTGGTTCACTGTGAAAAGTGTTTTACATGCATTATCTCAATTAATCCACATGATAACTCTCTAAGATAGGTACTATCATCCCCATAGCCCAGATAGGGAGACTGAGGCTTAGAGAAATTAAGGGATGTGCCCATAGTGATACAACTTATAAATAAGAGAGACAGAATCCTGACTTGTCTTTGCCTCCAAAACCTGTTCTCTCAGTCAATACTCTAAGCCTTTCATCTCAGCACTACTTATAACAGCGGTCAACTGGAAATAATCTTAATGCCTAATTATAGGGAAATGGCTAAACAAACCACCGAATATTTGGTTGACTATCAGTTCTATGAAGGCAGGGACTGCTCGTGCTTTGTTTGCAGTACAGCACTGTCCTCAGCACTGAGTGGGTGTTCAACAAACACATGTTGGACACACTTGAATCCACAGAATGACAATACTATGTGCCATCAAAAGATGTCACAGAGTTTTTAATAATATGGGGGAATATCAAAAGTATCAAGTGAAAAAAATCAGGATATAAAATTGTATAGATAATATAATCTTGAATATTTAAAGTATCTGTGAAAAAAACCCTAGAATACCTAACAGAATATTAACAGTGGCTGTCTTTGGATAGTAAAATTATTGATGATTTTACTTTATTTTCAAATAATTTCCAAGTTATCTACAAGTAATATATAATACTTCTAAAATTAGAAAATGTAATTTAAAGCCCATTTAGGATTTTCATCATTGCTAAGATGAAAAATATTTAATATGAGTAAAATTCTTACTCTTTCTTAGGCAGAATATATATTCTACCTAGATCAAATTTTCCAGGTCTTTCCAGCAATTTGAATGTTTCAATCAAGTTCTCACATAAATATATTATGGAAGACTAAATGAGAAATTAGAGAAGCTATCCTGTTTTTAACAGGCTAATCATTTTCTTATTTTCATTTTCCCAGTGGTGCCTGAATTAAAAAAAATTCAAGGCATTTATATTTACTACATCCATTATTCCTTAAGAAGTCTGTTTATTTCGAATTGCACTAATTGAAATGGAATTTAGAAAGCACCTAATTAATGGATTTTATTGGGTCTGATTGCCATACACTTTTTTTGTAAATTTTAACCATTTTAACAAGTTTAAAAAGGTTAAAAATTATGAAAGGAAATTTAAAAAATCTTTTCATATGTGTGGGGGTAGAGTATGTCATTTGCTGAAGGGTTCCATTAATCTGGAAAACTAAGCAAATTGCTAATGTTGGAGCACATGTGATAACACGTATTCAATCAAAGTATCCTAACCAGTGCCTGAAAGCACTGGAAGAAAGGACCCTGGAGGCTGGCCCAGTGGTGGAGTGGCTAAGTTCGTGTGCTCTGCTTCAGCAGCCCAGAGTTCACGGGTTCGGATCCCAGGTGCAGACCTACACATAGCTCATCAAGCCATGCTGTGGTGGCGTCCCACATACAAAATAGAGGAAGATGGGCACAGATGTTAGCTCAGTGACAATCTTCCTCAAGTAAAAAGAGAAAAATTGGCAACAGATGTTAGCTCAGGGCCAGTCTTCCTCACCAAAAAAAAAAAAAAGAAAAACCAAAAAAACAAAATAAAAAGAAACAACCCTGCTTACTACCTTTCCCTTTTTCTGGTTCCATTATCCGAGGGTGAGGAATGGGTAAGTCACTGAGAAGGAACCTGTTAACTATGACTATGAAGTGAGAATGGCCAGCCAGGTAACGTCCCTGGACCTAGAGATGCACCTGAGCATTCACCTCGGCAGCACCAACCCCCTCCAACAATGTTAGACTCTCTCAAAGCACTCTGGGAACTCCTCACCGGAAATACGTTTTGAGTAAGTTTTCTGGTCATAGGGATCATCAGTCTTATTTCTTAATAATTACAAAAAATATTTGGCCAAAAAAGTATAAAGCACAGATTCTTTCTTACCCGCCTAGTTCAACAAACTTGGATCCAAACACTTTTTGTTCATTTCAAAAAAGTAAACCCACCTTCAAATGCTAAGAATATTCAGAAAAAAATAGGGCACAGTCTCCAAAGCCAATAACTAAAGGTTACAAAAATATTTTCAGCAATTGGCATAAATATGTGGCTTCCTAAGGAGATTGGTTTAAAAGAGAATCTTCAGTTAGATGTCTTAGGACTTGTTTGTCAAAAATAATAATTTTCTTACTTTACATTGCACCCATAATTAAGGGCAGCCTCTCGTCTTTTTTCCTTTCTTCTCTGGTGTCCTCTGTCCCGCACTTACCTCAACCCTACTACGTACTCCTCCCACTGCCCCCCTGCACCCTCAATGCTTCCAGCTCTGTTTGGACACCAATCTCACCACCTTCTCCAGACCTTGGTCCTCAAAACACTTAGGGTTCCAATCCAGTAGCAAATCCTAAGCAATAGTGAGGGTTTAAGATTTAATAGTGGCTGCATCATATTTAAGACTGCTTAAAAGGGAGGCCAACATGTCGAAGCCCTCAGCCCACTCGTTGCATATAGTGCGTGCTTAAGACATACTAACGATTACAGTTGTCGTTATTTTTGTTTCATGTTTATATCTGAACTTACAGTGGGGCATTTTTACCTCCAGTCTGTGAGTTTTTCATTACAACAGACAGACCTGAGTCCCTAAGGCGGACACGATCCCACCCTCTTCATGAACATGGGGAAACTCCAGCGTCATGCTCAGGTAGAAATGAGGGGAAATCTTGGGGGGGTGTGTGGGGGACCCTTCCAAGCAGCCCTCCCTCAGTGCTCACCTTCACACTCATTGCTCTGCCCCCACGTGCCAGGCCGCCAGCGCCTCTGATTGTACCCAGCACAACAGCGATCACATGTCTCCCCACAGGTGTGGTGCCGGCATTCACATCGAAACCTGGGTGTACGGCAAAGCGCATCTCAGTGACTGAGAAGTTTTGATTACAATCAGCTGTTCCAGTGTGAAAGGCTGACAGTCATCACGGTCACCCGCAGCACCATTTACTGAGTCATTACGAGAACAGCACTTGCAGCACTTGGCGTTTATTATTTCAGGTCTCCCCATCCTGCTTATCGTCTCCATTTTGTGGATGGTGAGATCAAATTCAGAGATATTGAAACACTTGCCAAAGGTCAAGTGGCGATAAATGGAGGGCCAGATTTCAAACCTGTTTGTCTGGCCCCAAAGTCCCAGCTCTTTCTTCTCTACCACCTTATATTATAATAAGTGAACACACAAGCGAGCAACGGCTGAGTGTGCTGAGATGTGTTGAGTACCACATCTTCACAAAGATCTGGAGCAGTCCTGGGAGAAAGATCTGCTCAGGTTTCTTGCTCTCAACCTGGGGTCATGCACAGAGTCACTGAATCCAAGAGACAGTCACTAATAAGATCTCAGAGGACTCTGCTCCGAGAGGCTCTGCCAGCTGCAACAAACAGCTGCGTTGCAGAGACAAAAGCTGAGATTACTCAGCAAGGAAAAGGGGTAAAAACCTAAAAATCTACAATGTTCAAAGGATTATACATCACCTTAAAAATTCTCCAAGTTATAATGTATCAATACTGATTCGTCAATTGTAACAAATGTACCCTACTAATACAAGATGTTAATAATAGGGGAAACTGGGTGTGAGGTTTATAGGAACTCTCTGTACCATCATCACAACATTTCTATAATTCTAAATCTATTCTAAAATATGATGTTTATTTTTAAAATAAAAAAATGAAATTAAAAAAAATCTTCTCCAAGTTAAAATGAAATTGTTGTAGCCATGGCATTGGATTAGAACCCCAACTCTGAGCTGCCATTCATCTGGGCTTGAAAGAGAATTCAAAACAGTTGTCTAAGAAGGCTCTTGGCTGTGCCTGCGAGGAGTCCCTTGACCCTTCCGAGGGGAGGTGGGATGGCATATCTTCAGTTATACTCCTAAGAGAAGGTGTCACCCCTCGCCCAGCTCAGCTGCCTGTTAAAGTAAAAGGATACAGATTTAAATGGCAGCACAGAACAGCTGGAGTCCAAATGGCCTGCTGTCAGAAAGGCAATTTCAGCTCATTGCCAATGAAGTATTTGCATAAACTGGACTGAAAGAATATTTAGGGAAAATTGCTGGAAGAACATACAGTCCAACTGTTCTTATAGGGAGATTAAAATTTAGCATAACAAAAGAAAAAGAGCTGGGTACTCACCTGAATCATATTGGTACCCCCAAATAATTGCTTTTTCAGACTCTCAGCCCAGGCTGATGGTTGATATAGAAAACTCATCCTTGCACCTGCTGTAAGGATGTTATTGAATATGTTGTGGACTAGAGAAGTCTCCTCATGAGGACCACTCCATCTCAGCCCCAGGGCAATTTCTTATCTGCTCCTAGTGTCGGCAGTCATGCTTCTCCTAAGCAACCGATTACTTTTTAGATTATGATCATAATGAAATATGAAACTGAGCTGGTTTCCCTTCTTAAACTGACTGCTAGGAAGCTCAAAATTAAATTCATGATCCATCCATGTTTCCATGCATCAAGGTCAGCAAGGTATGCATGCTTGATTAAAGTCCTCTTCTGCCTCTTCATGGTTTCTGCTTGATTAGCAACTAGCTTTTCTGATTGTCCAGCCTTGGCTCCCTCCGTTAAGTCACTGAATCCTCTTAAACATAAGATTTTTTCCCACTCATGGAGGCTTCCATGAATCATTTGTACAGGTCAGCCTGTTGGGCAGAAGCAAACCAGCAGACAGGGGGATGCAAGGCAGTTGTGTCGGTGTAGACCAGTGGCAAACTGAGCCTTTCACCAAAGCATGGGGAGACGGCCTCTCCACTGACAAATGTTGGGAGCAACTCACTGCTCAGGACAGAACCCCTCCAGGTCTGCCAAGGTCAACAGGGCTTGGTATCCCTTCCAAGAGCTCAACATTCTCCAATGACTTTAGCTCCTCTCCCACATGGCGCCATTTTACCTCAAGCTCAGGGACATTAGACTGACTTTTTCTCCCCCTTCTCTCCAACTCAGGACTTCCCTGACTTGATTCTAGTGTCTTAGGGCCCTACCCTCCAGGAGGCTACATGGCCGCAGTGGATCAATCATTAAGTTGTCCTTGCCAATTAAGGGCTAGTCAGTTGATTGATTCACATTGCTATCTCAGATAGCACATCTGATCCCTGAAGAAGTGCCAGCCACCTTAGGGACTGTCACTGGTCAGGGAGAAGGGCTCCACAAAGCACATCACATAAGCCGGTAGCTGGCACCTCTGCCTAAACGTGAAGCTAGGACTAACAATGTACAAACCTGAATGTGACTAAAAGTAAAATATATTTCTGGCAAATGCTCATGAGGAATTGTAGAATTTAAATAAAACATTGAGAGAAAACTATTACGATAGCTAGCATCCAGTAACTTCCAGCCCGTGAAAGCATCCCTCTTGTGGTGGTCACACGAGTGTACACAACTGCCAAACACAATATTTAAGATCCATGCACCTTATTTTATGTGAAATCTACCTCAATTATAAACAAAAAAGGTAAACTAATGTTCACAGAAGCATTATTCACAATAGCCAAAAGGTGGCAGTAACTTAAGTGTCCAAGAACAGATGAATGGATAAACAAAATGTGGTATACACATCATAAAATATTATTCAGCTTTAAAAAAGAAGGAAATTTTGATACATGCTACGACATGGATGGACCTTGAAGACATTATGCTAAGTGAAATAAACCAGTCAGAAAAAGACAAATATTGTGCAATTCCACTTATATGAGGTCCCTAGAGTCATCAAAATCCTAGAGACAGAAAGTAGAATGAATGGTGGCTGCCAGGGGGGCTGCCAGCGAATGGGGAGTCATTGTTTCATGGGCATAGAGTTTTGGTTTTGCAAGATGAAAAGAGTTCTGGAGATTGACTGTACATCAATGTGAATGTACTTAACATGACCAAATTTAAACCACTACCACCTAAAAATGGTTACTACGGTAAACTTCATATTATGTGTATTATACCACAACAAAAAAAAAGGAAAAAGGATTTGAAAATGTACACCCTTGATTTCATCAGAACAGGGATGACAAACAAGTCTTATTTCTCTTGCCAACTCTAATCAAGTATTTGTGGCTGCCCGGGGCACTGTCTGGGGTGGCGGGCGCGGGAAGGATGTGGTGGCCGCATCCCAGATCATCCATGTGGCTGTGACTGATTAGCTATGTCTGCCGGGGGCTGTTTGGGGGCGTGTGGAAGAAAATGGAGGGCCGGAGGAGGGGAGGCACACACACCACCTATTCGTTGATATTGAAACATTCCTGTTGTGGGCAGGAACTTAGAGATATGTGATGGGATACAAACATTCACTGAAACAATTAGACTTATTCAGAGCAAGGCTAAAAAACTCTGTACAAGGTACTTACAGTTTTTCAGGATTGTTTGCATTGCACACGTCAGCGTGGCCATTGCAAACACACCGCCCACCAATGCTGATATCCTTTATGCTGTAATAATACTATACAACAGAAAACAGAGCATGTCAGTTTTACTAAACAGCAACGTAAGCTTTCCTTTACTAATCTTTAACTCACATCTGTACTGACCCTGCTTCTCTGTCATCCTGTTCTCTTGAGTGTACTTCAACACAGAAGGGAGCCACATTTGGATGGAACTTGTCTTAGAAAATAAATGCATTCCTCAATCAAATTGAACAGCACACAGCCGAATTTGTGCATTTTAAAAAATCAAATGTTTTAAATGCATGGAGGGAAATTGCCTTGGAAAAGAATCATACCCTATAGCCTTTGGGAAAAGAATTAAGTGCTTTCCAGTTTATTTTTTTATGTAAATCTGGGTTTCATAAACCGAATATATTTATTTATCAAAAGTTTTGCACCTACTATGCACAAGCTCCAGGAAAGGAGAGGATGTTTACAAAGATGGATCAGATGCAGCGCTGAGACTGGCAGGGGCCACCAGCACTTCTTGAAGCCTTGCTGGCCAGGGTTAATGAAACCGAAAGGCAGAAGTGCAAGTTCCAAAAGGCCAGACACAATGAGCTTCAGACCCCGCCGAGGATCAGCTCCTATCAGGCCATAAATATGGCCGTCTCACTGAAAGGCACATCTCCAGTACGTCGGACGCCTCTGCGCTAGCGACAATAAGTGGCACTGGCTGTCAGCTCCCTTACTTCTCAGACTTGCTGGGAGATGCACAGGATTCGGTGAGGACTTTGGGGGTTGTCGAATAATCTTTCTCACTGAGGTCATGCTGCCAGTGAGAAGAAGACCTCTCAGGGAGGAAGTCTTTGAATTCACAAGGGCAAGAGGGTTTTTGTATCTTTTAGTTGTTGTCCTTGCCATTTGTCATCTTAAAGCGCCCTATTTACACGACAGGGTTCTGTTCTGATTTCCTTCTCAGACAATGTTGAAGTGTCTAAGCTTCCTGGCAACGTCTTAGTCTGAAGGCATCAACAACCCCTCTTTCAATACGGATACATTCAGTATTAGAGGGCTTTCCGTGACAAGTTGCCACTCAGAGGCTTTTGTGCTGATCACCATAGAAGTTTCTCTCTACACGTATGTTAAGGGCAGCAGCAGCAAGAGACAGAAGCACTCAAAAAGCCTTCACCTCAGCAGCACACATGATGCGTGTGGTAGGACAGCTGGTATTCTATTCCTCCATGCAAGAGGCAACCTAGATTTGAGGGGATCAAGGTTATATAGGTGGTGCAGTCCATAAAAAAATCACTTAATGGAGAAGACTACATCCACCTAAGTGAAAAGAAATCTACATACATATGAGTACAAATTGTGCAACTCCCCAGAAGACAAAAGAAAAAAAAGTGGTGAGGTATATTTGTGGCGAGGCCCAAAACACCTGGAAGGATGGAAACACAGTCTGGCTACAGTTTATCAGAAAACCCAGCTCTCCCTTGTAAATTCCATCCTCAGACACCATGTAGTTCCCAGGTACAGCAGCTCAGAGAGAGCGAAGGGGGCAGAAAACGGAGAAGACAGGCCATGTACACCCAAGATGAAGCCTTTCTGAAAATCCTCAAAATTGTAGTAAAACTTAACTTTCCTTTCCCTTCCTTTCTCAGCTCTCTACTACCTACATAAGAATCCAAATTCTATAAGGTTTGCTGGGCATCTCCCATTCATGCTTCCGGGCCCACTCGCCACCTCTCTTCACCCTGCCTTTTGCCCTGGGGCTTAATTTTATGGGCTGCAACAATGGAATCTCTTGCCCTCTGGCTTCCTGTTGAGTTTGGCCAGTGGGAGGTGCTCGCAGGGAATCAGAGGGCGGAGAAGAGTAAGCTGAGGGTATTTATCCTGCTGGCTCCCTCTGTGTCCAGGAGTTAGGGGTACTGTCCTGACACAGAGAGTGAGAGATGTTCAGGCTGCACCCCCAACACAGTAGGAGCACTAGTGCTCACCAGCGTCTATGTCTCTTCTGTTTGGGCTAAATTACCTTACCTAGCCTCCTGCGTCGAGGTGGAGCTACACGACCAGTTCTTGCTCATGAAAGTGACCTGTGTGCTTAGGAGCAGGTGGGTCTTCTCTAGGCTCCCTCCCTTCCCTCATCTGCTGACCAGATGCACGGGATCCAGAGGAGGACTCTGAGGGCCCACAGGATGCCTGCACCTCTAGATAGAAAGAGCCTGGTTCTCTGATGACTGAGTGGAGCCGACCCCACCTGCTGACCCACATTAGACTGTGACTTAAGCAAAAAATGAACCTTTATTTTGTTAGGCCTCTGAGCCTCGGGGATTGTTGGTTATAATACCAGACTAATACCAGGCTGGCTATCATCTTTTACTTTTCATTTTTTTGAATAGAATGATTTTTCTTCAACAACCAAATTTCCAATTTATATCTAGTATTTCAGACAAGAACAACCCTCGCCTACACCGTTACTGGCTGTAAAGATTACACGAATGACTTCAAGGCAATTAATTTCTTAAGGGGAAAAAGTAACAAAAGCTGCCGTCGAGAAACTTAAAAACACAACTCACTCGCCGAGTGACGGTCGGATCTCGCTGTGCTTTGGAGATCAGGTGTCCGAGAAGAGTGTTGGTTCGGAGAAAACGCAAACGGATGTTTGTTGCCTTGGTGAACTCCCTCAGGGTGTGAGAAAAAGTGAAATTTTTTGCACCTGGACGACCATTTATCAAGGACACCACAACCTAAGTTAACCACACACACACACAGGGAAAAAAAAATCCTTTCATCAAAATTTAGCTGCGAGTAACTAAAAACAACTCATGTGCCCCAAAGCGCTTAGTTTCTTTGAGCCATTAGAGGTTTGTAGGTGGTCCTGGATCTTGTTTATATCTAAAAATATCACTACTAGTTCCATCTTCCTTACCAGTTCTGCCACCTGTCCTTAAAACCTGGGCTCTCAGGAGATGTTATCATTTCATTTTCAAACTCTTTGTTTTATCAGTTGTGGGGCTCTAATGCTATGGAATGTTGAAAATATAATGTTAAAATCTATAAATATAAGGAAACAACTTTTTGTCAAGCTGCATCAAAGAAACAAAGCTAAAGTAATCCAGAAACCTCCATGAGACATAACAGGAAGTCTCTAGGTATAAAGTTTACAGTGAAGGGGACAAAAAAAATCTATACAAAAACCCAGGTTTTGTTGTAAAGCTTGAGGAGATAAGTCCAAGGCCCCATCATCTGAGACAAGACCCACTCACTGATCATCGGAACTGAATAGTGCTCAGGAAAGAGAGGGAGGCTGACACCCTTTAAAGAAATTCATTTGAAAGTCATTTCACATTCATGACGGCCTTGCAATTTCCATGGAATTCTTCCCTGATTTTCCCATCTTCTGTTTTCCCATCTCCTGTAACAATAGCCTGGCAGACTTCACAAGGGCCAAATGCAACCCCAAAAGGACAGTAATTCTTTTCTCCCTTACAGACGATGCCCACAGTGCCAAAAGGGATCAGGGATTAGCACTGTCACCTACCCCTCATTTCTTCACTCTTATGGGGGATATTGTGTTTGTCAAGCCCTGGGAGGGATCTTCACCTCAACCACAAGCAACCTGCCTTCTAAATATTCCACCGGAAGAGACAGTTCAAGATATGTGGGCCTTGAATCCGGAATCCTGAATTCTTCAGGAGAGTTAGAGACCTCAACTAAAATTTCAAATGTCAGTTATACCTCAATTAAAAAGAAAAGAAAAGAATTTCCAACCAACTCCCGAGAGTCTTCCAGGTGATTCCTTTACCATTTAGCCCCAAGCACTGGTTTCCATCATGATCTATGTTAGATCTCCTTGAAAGTGCAAGTTTCACAATTATGAAAAATTTGAATACCCATGTTCATTTCTGAGTCTTACCTCTCATGGCCGCCCAAATCTACTTACCTCACCATTTTCCAAAGGCACAATCCGGGAATATTCAGTAGTACAAAGGACGTCATCATCTCGGGTGACAGCCATATTTGCCTCCCGCCCAAATTGTTCCAAACAGTCTACTTTAGAATCTAGGAAGGAACCATTTTAAAATTATAAAATAAAATATTATCATCTTATTGTAAATCTCTTAAGAAATCTTATGTTTCCTTAAGAAAATATATCAAAAGGAAAAGAGAAGCATTTAAAATTTTTAGACAAAAGCTTAGAATGAAGTTTTTAATTCAGGGAAGAAAATACTAAGCCACTTCAAGCCACTTGAATTTCAACTTGGAAAAGTAGTTCTAAGTCCTTATTCCTCATTAGCCAAGTTTACCCTCTAAGGAGCATTCTTGGAAAACCCAATGCCTTTGTAAGTAAAACTGTCCACTTCAATTCATCATAGGGTGCAGAGACACTGACATTCTTCATCAGTAAAGACGACAGGGTCAAGGTAAGTAAGACTAAACGCAGGATCCATAAAGGTGCAATTTAGTTCATAACTCTGTGTAAAAGGAAAAGGGCTGGGGCTACGGCCATGGGGCTATGCTTCTGCCGAAATAGTGGCAAGAACTGTTATCACAAACGGCGTTTCAACCTAAGTTCTGCATGTGTGTCCTTGGAATTAATGCACACATGCTTGAGAAATAGGAATGTTCTGAGGGCAACCTAGAGAGTTAACATTGACCAGTCCCTAACTAGCCTCACCGAGAGACTAATTTTCTGGTTAAATCCATAGTCTTGATCTGATGCAAATAATTAAAGCCCCTCATAACATGGAAGGCAAGATTACTTACGAGCAAAATATTGCCAAGGTGAGTAGGTGCTTCCAAAGTCTACAGATCTTTCCAAGACCCAGAGATCAGGGCGAGGAGAATTTGCAAATTTGATTAAAACATAGGCCACATGGAAAAGCTGAGAAAGCAAAGGAGATACAGTTATTAAAGTCACCTCGTCTATTCACAACCTTGACCATCTCTATATGATGTGATTCCCAAGGCAACACAGAGTCACAACTCTCCCGAGATCCAGATCCTATAGCTAACTGCCCATTGGACATCTCTACCTGGGTGCAGCCTCTCAGGATTATCATGTTCAAAACCAAAATAACCATTCTTTTTCTCTCCACTAAATCTACCCGTTAATCTTTGTCACATCTTAATCATTACACTGTTGAATTTCAATCAGCCTACACAGCATTTTAAAGTCTGAACATTCAGAGAAGTCTGATGTCAAGCAACAGTTATCGTGTGCTAAGCCCTTCCAGGACTAAGAGGCAATAGGACAGTCCAGAGTGTCTCCCAGGACTGACAGGGCCCCTGGATCCAGGTCTTGGAGAGGTCACAGTTGCAGAACTGGGACCTGAGCAGCTGTACGGTAGAGTGGTAGCACTTCCTTCTCTGGCACCATCTCCACCCGTCTCCTCTTTTCCTGATTGCTCTCCCTCTTATTAGTTTTCTTGTTCATCCTCATCACTTTTTTCCCCATACCCAGGGCAATTCAAAATTACGGGAAGAGATGAAGTGGGGCTTTGGTCCTGTTTTCTTCACCCTCACACTCTTGAATCCTAGTGTGCCTTCCATGATGGACCCCCAAGAGTCCTTGCAACCTACCCCTCCCCTCTTCCCTAAAAACTTATCTGGCTTGAATTTTGAACCCTGAGAGTCTATCCATTTCCCAAAGAGCCTGGTATGACAATGAAGCAGGTGTTAGGTCTGTTAACGTGTTAATGAGGGAGGACTATCTTCACCTCCAACACCCTCTCCACCCGCCATACTCCCTAAGTGCAAGCGACAGATTCAACAGTGACTTTAAGAAGAGGACTCCCCCACCCGATTAGCTGAGCAGTAGACCCATCTGAATAACGAGCACACTTAGTTAGAGAGAGAGGCAGTACTCAGACTCTGTGGGATTCTTTCATTTCTTGGGGGAAAAAAAGTTTACCTTTATATTTTTCACACTCAATAGTATGGTAAGGGTCATGTATATTTTTTAAAAAGTCTCAGAACTACTAGCTAATGTAAATGTTCCAAACATGCTACTAGAAGCCAAAATCTCTAAGACACTGGTTCCCAAATTTTAGTCTCAGGACCCTTTGCACTTTTATAAATTATTGAGGACCTCAAGAAGCTTTTGTTTATGTGGGTTACATCTATTGATATGTACCAGATTAAAAATTAAGTCTGAGAAAGTTAAAATATATATATTACTAATTCATTTAAAACAATAATAAACCCATTACATGTTAAAATAAATACCATATTTTTATGAAAAATTAATATATTTTCCAAAACACAAAAATTGTAGTGAGAATAATGGCTTTGCTTTACATTTTAAAAATCTCTCTAAAAGCTTAAATGCTTCTTAATAGAAGACAGCTGGATTCTTACAGCCGCTTATGCATTATCTGTTGTGATATGTGGTTTTGGTTGAAGTAGTTGAAGAAAATCTGGCCTCACATAGATCTGTAATGGGAAAGGGAGGACCTCAAAGCTCGTGGACCTCCTGAAAGTTCTTAGGGACCCCCATGGGTTCTCAACCACACTTTGAGAACCACTGCTCTTGGTCACAGAGATTACCCTCTGCTCCAAGGCCCTCTGCTTATTTCTCTGTGGTAGAACTGTCACACCAACTCCTGAAAGCCTAAGTTCAGTCAGTTCTGCCCCAAACACCTGTTCTTTGATTTTGAAAAAACTGCTTCCCTGGGCTCAGATTAATGCTCCCAGATTACCTACCACCCTTGGAAAAAATGATCCAACCTCATGGAGAAAAACTAGGAATTATAAGGTACTCTAAAAACCATTAAAAAATATCTGAAGGTAGGAGAAATAATTTCCAAAAGACACATACCATTATTACAGAGTGAAGGAATTCACAGGAATCTAAGAACTCCCAGTTTGGAAGATCAAAACACATATATTTCCCTTAAAATTGTTTGCACATCTCTTTCAGATCACATCAAAATAACTCTGCTTTTAGATATGTAACATAAAATATAAATGAAGTATTTTTGGATAGAGGAATCATTCAAAGCATTAACCTCTTCCATGAAAATCCTACAATCATAGCAACCCCTCTCCCCCCAAAAACCCTATTTACTTAAAAGTTTATGATCTAACGGTTATTATGTTCCAGGTATTATGTTAAGTACCTCACAAACATTCTCACATTTAGGCCTCACAATAAAAGTGGGGTTTTATTAAGCCTACTTTACAGATGAGGAAAGTGTGGCTTCGAGAGGTTAAACGACGTCTTGCAGGTGTAAAAGTCCTGAACCCATGTGTATTCTACTCACTGACCACTAGCTATGCCACTGAACCTAACAAGTACTTCATACTTGACCTGTTTCATCCTAGGAGAAATAAACTGTCAGGAAAGTTCCAAACATCGGTATTTCCAGATATGCTAAGATTCCATTAGAGGGAGCCTGGAGGTGGCGAGCTACGCTATAATAAATCTCAAGGGTTATGTGAATGCACTGGCTTCCCAAAGTGTCACTTTCTGCTACTGAAAATCCAAATAAATGAATTAGCTGAAGTGGCTCTGAAGGCCACTCTCTTTGTTTCACTTCCTCCCATTCTAAGATAATGTGTGGTCCCTCTGAAGCAGTGCAGCGGTTAAAAATCCCCAATCTAGCAGCAGGGAGAGACACGCAGCAGTGGACCCCTCCACCTGTTATATGAACCCACTACCCGGGCCTCATTTAATAAGGCCAGAGTCACCAACTCATCTCCCAGCGCCTGTCCCACAGGGCATTCCGCTCTATAACGTTTCCCTCCCACTTTCGTCTTAGGAACTAGTTTCTGAGGTTCCTCAACACACGTTTATGTGCCCTACTGGTAAGGTGCATTTCACTTTTCTTGATGCCATTTGCACTGACAGACTCTATGTTTTCTCTGTCACCATCACTGCTGTGTAACTTGCAGCCGTATTCTTTCCAAGTGCTCCAGCTCTGCAGCAAATCTCGGAGACTCCCAGATTCAAAATGTCGCTGCAAGGCAGAATGACGGGTCCAGCTCATGCTTGTTAAACCAACAGGTATGGATTTATTCTCTTCTGCTTCATTATTTAAAAATTATTTGCCTTTTAAATGGCCCCTTCTGTTAAACTCCTATTATCAGTAACTTATGTTTGCTTTTTGGTCACTCAAAATACTTCAAAGCACGCATGAACCACACGTGAGATTCACTGATATAAACGAGACCCTTTATGAAACTATAGAAAGCGTCAGCCTATGGAGTTCCTAGAAGCAGAAAAGCAAAGGCAAAGCTGTGCATTTTCAGAGAAATAACATTTGGGAGACAAAGGAGGAAAAAAATGACCGAGAAGATGGAGTTCTAGTCTTCTCTCCATGTGCTTTTGGAACAAGCTAGAAATGGATTTTACTCTGTTCATGATGATTTAGGTAGAGATACAAAGTGGTCTTTTAAATAACACTTTAATGAAGCAGATAATAATCATAAAAGGTGGAATGTGAGACACTTTGACTTCACAGCCTCCCAGGTGAGTGGGTGAGATGAGAAGCACTGTCTGATCCTCATCTCTCTCCCCAGGGGTCATCACTCTGAAGCCTGTGAAGTTGCAGCTCACTGTAGCCCATCATCTATTGATTTCAGGGCCTTCCTAGGTTGCATGTAGTAGGTGTTCAATAAATGCTATGAAAGAATGAATGGATGGATGAATGACTGAATAATTAAGTTGTGTAGTTGCTCCAAGTTGCACCAATAAGCAAGCACATAGACAGAGGTGGACCCCAAAGTGGTCCCATCTGGTGACCGAGCTTAGTGCTGGACTGCTAAGGGTGCAGGAGAATCAACTCCTAGCCATGTGGCTCTAAGTACATCACTGAACCACTCTGAGGTTTTATTTCCTTGTCTACAAATAACATAAAATGATGAGGGGCAATAATATCCACCTCATACAAATTTTATACTCTCCATCTAAAAAAGCACTTATCATGCTCTGTGGCACGTATTTGTTTTCATCTGTCATTCCCACTACACTGTGACATATTTTTGTCTTTATCACTCCTGTATCCTAGAGTAGGTGCTTAGTAAATATTGAAGCAAAATGAAATTAATAAACAAGACATATGAAATTGTAAAGTATTACGCAAACGTATTTAAAGTGGCATCCAAAATTAGCTTCTCACTCAACTAAATAGTACAACCTCCTCCAAAAAAGTCTAAGTTTATAATGTGAAATTAGTTTGTTATAATAGTTTATAATTTGATAAGCATATTATTCCACAAAGCAGCATTTTCTGATTTACTTTTCCCAATTTTTTATTTTGCATAATTTTCAAACCTACAGGAAAGCTCAAAGAACAGTAAATGAATATTCATACACTTTCCACTTAGATTCAGCAAAAGTTGACATTTTGCCACATTTGCATGCTCTCTGTGTCTACACACATGCGCGCGCACACACACAACACACATGCTTTTTTGGAATCTTTGAACATAAGTTGCAGACATCATTATGCCTTACCCCTAAATATTTCAGCATGTGTCTCCCAAGAACATGGACATTTCTCCTACACAAACTCAACATTTTGATGTCTAAGAAATGTTACTATTTATACAAAAATCTTATCTAATACATTGTCTGCATTCAAATTTCCCTGACTCTCCTAGCAATGCCCATGGTACTTTTCCATTCCAGAGTCCAATCAAGGATGATATACAGCATTTAGTCAGCAAGTCTCTTTGGTCTCCTTTCATCCAGAGCAGCCCTCCCACAGTTATTGTCTTTCCTGATATTGACATTTTGAAGAGTCCAGGTCCTTCTATCACAGAATGTTGCACAATCTGAATTTGTCTGATTGCTTTCTCATGGTCTGCTTCAGGGTAAGGATTTTGGCAGGATAACTACCTGCAGGATTGTCCTTCTCAGGGCATCATGCCCGAGGGAATGTGATGCCAGCTTGTCCTATTAGTGATGCTATGTTTAATCACTTACTTAGGATGATATCCACCAGGTTTCCCCATTACAAAGTTACATTTTTACCTTTGTCATTAATAAGTAACCCATGGAGAGATATTTTGAAACATTTATTTTTATTAACTAAATTATAAATGTTTCCACTATCCATGTAAAATAAATACAAATTATGAAAAATATGTCCCCAAAATATGGAACCACACAAACTTCCTTTGTGGATGGTGCCCATTTGGAAAACTTATCTAATGAGCTAATTTTATAAAAATGTTTTAATTGAGAAGGAAAGATACAGATCAAGTGAAATTAAACTCCATTTTAGTAACCTTCCTTGAAAACTTTTTACAAAATGAAGTACAATCTTATAAAACAACCAAGGCGAGTGATGAAAACATAACTCAGCTGGCCTCGAAAAGGATTCTTTTAATCGTGGTCCAAAGACCACATCTGCCAATGGCCCGGCCAGGGCGCTTCTTTCCTGTAGGTCTATCATCACCCTGCTATAAAACCCAGACCCTGGGACCACCAAAACGAGTGTGCTTGGGAGGAAAGGCACTCAGTCCCCCAGCTCCTCTTACTGCTTCCCAGAAGCACTGCTCACCTGTGAGGAGGGAATGTAGATCGTTCCAGAAACTTATAGGAAGGGACTCAAGAGTTCCCTGGGTCAATCTCTCACCCAGAATAAGAACATAGAATCTCTTTTTGACAGGAAACCCACTGCCTTGCTGACAAGTTCTGGCCATTACACGTTTTCTCTGTGTTTGGTCAAAAGTTTTCTCTCTTGGATCCCCCCTCCCACACTTGCGAGCAGCCGAGATTTCTACTATTTATCACACATGACAGCCTGCCCAGAATTCAAATACCAACACCACGTCTCCCTAGGTTCTTGTTAAGGAATTCAGATTTAAGTCAGCAGGAGACAAAGATTAGGGTAGAAACTGGAAAGGAGAGGAGAATTAAAGTCTCTCACTTCTTCATTAAAAATAACTATGATAGCCTGAGAAATAAAATCCCTAAACCGAAATTGAGTCTAAAGATTTGGATCACTCCAATAACTTGGAAAATGACAAGCCCACTATTTTTTTAAAGGAAGAGTTCAAGAACAAAATTTAAAAGACAGGGAGAAGGTGAAACATTTGCATCTATATTTTATTACTGATGAATTCTTAACTCTGGAGAAAAAAATGATTTCCATTAATCATGACTTTAATCATTGTTCCTTAAGTAGACTCAGAGGGTAGAACTTGAGACTAACGTATGTTACTCAAGAGCATTTTATCCACAACTAACGATTTACAAATAGATTTGGTAGTGATCTGAAATAAAGTGAAGCCCACTGGAATCCAAGAACTCTGAGCTCATAATTAAGTCTTATATTTTATCCTACTCTCTATATCTACTCTCAACTGTTGGGGAATTTTTTTGTCTAGGACCTGATTCCCCTTGTAAAACTCACTTTTTCTCATTCATGCTTTTTTGCTAATTTATAATAAAGTTGGGTATGACATTTGGTTCACTCACTCAACTGATTAGTAGCTTACAAATTTGTCTGACAAACTATACAGAACAAGGAAAATTATGTGGTCATGTTCTTCCAAGGCAAAGGATCTAACTAACTCAACTTTAATAACCAGTAACCAAGATATCTAAATTCTCCTTGAATCCATTTATGTTTTCTTTACACTCAACAACTTCCCAAAATATATTGATTTATGTAAGATAAGTAACTTACACCATGGTAGGCTTCAACAAAATACTTCTCAGTGATGATGATTTGTCCGAAATCAGATTCCACATGACATTACCATCATTTTTGACAAATAAGTCCACATGCTCCATAATGTTCCAGATTCCTCCTCTTGGCCAATATCTTTCTACCTGAAAAGTATTAACATTTCTAGCCTGCACTCATAATGGTCCTTTCCTACTTTTCACTGTCAATTATTCACTCCTTTCTCCCTCTGTTACATCTTTCTCAATGTTCAGCATCCATGGCTAAATCAGAGTTTTACCCAAGGCTAAAATTATCCTTTTGGCTGTGTTTCCAATGCCCTTATGAATGACAGGGCACTAGAGAGACCTTTTGGACAACAGCTGTGCATATCTTTGGGCACAACGATGGTCATTTAAATTGACTCAGCATGTAATAGCTGGATTTTAAGTTAGCATGAGGGAAGCCATCTTAGGGGAAAGAAGCAATCCTGTAACTATATATGACCCTGACTCACTAGTCTCTATGAGTACATTCTAGCCTGTACATAGCCTAGATGATTAAGCATCTCTCACTTTTACAAAATACGTGATCTTCTAGTGCTATGACTCCTGCTTATGTATATCTCCCAACTGTGATAAGATGATAACTTTGTTCTCTGAGTTCCCCAGGAACACAACAACCTACAGAAAGAACAATTCTACATTGGTATCCATCATGAATGACTGAAGAAAGAGATCATGTGGCACCTTGAAGTTCGTCATGCTGGATGGTCGACATCCCTAAACCCCCTTCTTCCCTGCCCATTTCCCCTATATGACTGCCTCAAGATCCTGTATGATTTTATGACGGTTCTTTAGGACACGAGTCCGCCATCTTCCAATTATGCCAGCTAATCGTATAAACTTTCCTTTCTCAACCATTGGCTTGTTTGCAATTAATTGGCACTGGATTGTGGTGAGCAGAATGAGCCCCTTTTTGCTTGGTTACAAGCATATTCATTTTTACTAGTCAGCATATTCATTTCTGGAATAAGCTGTAAGCTGAAGTGTCATTTCAAATCAGCTGGGCTACAGAGTAAATATTCTTCTTAGAACTCGCCCTTTGGCCAGAAGTTGTCTTTACTTTCTGATCACTAAATCCCCTAGCACGGTAGTTTTCAAAGGAGGTCGTACCACTGTCTGAGGGGTTGGTCGTCACAATAACAACCAAACAGGAAAGAGACCATGCATCTGCAGAGGCACCACCTGCACCTGAGAAAGATCACAGCCAGTTCTGGGTGAAGAGGCTCTCTCGGCGCTTGCATCTGACACCAGGGACTGGCGCTGCCATCCTAAGTATGGCTGGAGTGAAGGCCATGTTGGAGGGTGTCTGTCTTTTGTTTGTTGGACTTTCGAGGATCTGAATGCCCTTCCCACCGTATGAAACTTGCTGGGAACAAAATGTACCTTTCAACTTGGAAGCTGAAAATGCCAGCTTTTCTGGCTCCCCTGGCAGGTAAGGCAGCATGGGTGCATGACCTGGGCTCAGCAAGTTGGATATCTCCTTCTGAGATTTTGCATCTAGAGAAAGTGATACAAAAAGGCAGAGACACTGAAGAATTCTTTCTAGAAACAGCAAAGACGGCAGCACCATCTGGCTTCTGGGGATAGTGGCTGACCCCAGCAGGGGCATACAGAGTCCAGAGTCCAGGCTCAGTGCTGACACTGTCATCTGCCCTAGCTGCAGGGACCAGTGTTCAGCCGTAGCTGTGTCCTTGCAGATGGGACTATGGTTCCAACTGTGCAGAATCCTTTGCTTCTGATCATTTTCTGAGCCTGATTCTCCATGCTCCTCAAACCCTACCCAATACCTCTGCTCCTTCCACGCTCGAAGGTGACTTCTCTTTCACTGGTAAAACCAGAACTACCAAAAATGAACTCTCAACCCTTCCCTTCCCAAATCTATGAGCACATTTGCATCTGCACATCCTCTCCTTCTTCCCTCTGGACCAATGGAGGGAGGAGTCTCTTCCCGTCAAAGCCAATCCCTCCATCTGTGCTCAGGATCCCCCTCCCCTCCTGCCTTCTGGTGGAGCCTGGCCATTAGCGTTTACCTTTCCTAAAGAGAAGATGTCACTCCTTCCATCCAAACCTCCTTCTAGTTCCACTCTACCGCCTTCTCCCCATCAGAGCCACACATCTTCAAAGAGTGGTGAGCTGCTTGTACCCCTGCCTCACCTTTAACTCACTCCCCTGTCTCCTCCTGTTCACCCAGAGTTCAGCTCTCAGCCTTTTCTTGCCTCATGCCATACTCTATTTCTATCTTACCTCCAAACTCCCAATTTATATCTCCAGCGCAGAATTCTCACATCAACCTCAGACCCATACTTCCACTTAATCTCCACTTGAGATACCTTGCATCCACCTCAGCTCAATATGACCCAACTGCAGCCTAATCCAAGCCCCTGGAGTCTGCTAACTCCTATGTAACCTGTAGGTCTCAACTTAGCCTTCACTCTCTCTGGTTAGTTGTCTGTATTTTATGCTTCCTGGAGCACTGTGCTTTGCCTTTAAAACACTCATTACAGGAGTAATTAAATAAATATTCATGTCTAGAGTGCACATGGCCTTGTGAACAGAGGATGTGTGCTTGATTATCCTGCCCACTCAAGAAGTGCAACAGGAACACTCCAGCTACATGTAGCTGTCGGCCAGGGCAGGGCCCACACTTTTCCTGGATGAGGGCGATGCTGGGAGTCAGCCAAAACACGAGGATTGCACTTACTTGGCATGAAATAGGACAGCTCAAAGTCACAGTCACTGTGATGGGAAGGCCTATCCCCAGCCGGACTCTTGGATCTGGACGTGAGATTGCCTCTTGTGTCCCAAATGCTCCCACTTAGGCTCCAGCAAGGACGTCTAGCAGGCACCTTCACAGCAGGACAAACGTGTGGAAAACAGTGATGCCACAGGGTCGGGGAGGCCTGGGTGTGAAGGGTTAGAGCGCGATGGGGTGAGGGCAGGTGGCAAGGCAGTGGAGAAAGTGTGGAGTGGCTGCCCACCTGACAGGCATCAGGAGGGTTCTGTGCCAGCTCAGCATCAGCCAGGAGTCAGGTGGCCTTGGGTGAGCGAGCTGAACTTCTCCAAGCCTCAGTTTCCTGGGTTTCAACCCAGCTCTGAGCAAGACACTGTTGGAACTAGGGCAGAGTTCAAGCCTGCCCCAGAGGGGACATGAAGTGGAACAAGAGCCAGGGAAGTAAGCAGGATGGCCAGACAGGTCTACCACAGCAGGTGTGGGTTAAACTGGGAAACTGAAGCCAGTGGCTCCACGCTAATCAGCTCCAGGCACACCTGGCAGGTGGAGCACAGCATACTCCCACTCTGCCTGCTGGCAGAGAAGGGGCCTGATGGGGGAAAACACCTTCCATGCCAGCAGGAAGCATCCCACTAAAAACAATCTCGCCACCCCACAGGGAATGAGGTCTGGATCTTAAGACGGTGGATGGGGTAAGTAGCTAGGCATTCTGGAAAGGAAAGTCTGGGGCCGGAAGTGGGTGGAACCCCAAAGTTCCACACCCCCAACCTACGCAATGACCTGCCCCCTCTCACTTCCCATGGACCCATCTCTGCCCCCTTCCCCAATCTCTTACTCCCTGGTCTTCTTTCCTTAAGCCGAAATTTCCCCAGTCCAGGGTGCCTTTTCTCCCCTTACCTCAAAAGCTACACGGAGAGGGGGGATTATACCATAATGTTTATACAATCCTATTTTGCAAATGTGAAATATTACAGCTATTATAGCTACACAAGGGACTACATGGATTTTTAAGGCATAGCTTAGGAGGTTCTTATTTATAACATTTTCCTGAGAAAAAATACAATATGAGTTCTAAATATCTGACGTAACTTTTGGTGCACACCTCATCTATACCTATATGTGACTCCCCCCAGGCAATATTCTAGTAAGTAAGTCAATGAGAAAGATTATCTCACTAATGACCATACAAATACCAACCCTGTAGCAGTCAGAAGCAAGGAAATAGATACACATACAATATCGATGAAGCTTTGTAACATAAATTACATGAATACAGAAGACATCAAACTAGATGTTATATCACATTTATATAAATTACATATATATACACACTCATTCATACAGATACACAAGCACACACACACACACATATATATTCACATAAAACATTTCATATTTTATGAGCAGTGTATCATGAGGGTGAGAGGATAGGACCTGGGGCCAGAACCTCTGGCTCCAGTTTCTGAGTGGCACAATCTGGGAGATTCCCTTCACTTCTTTGTGTCTTGGTACCCTCATCCGTAAAAATAAATAGTAATAGTACTTAATGTTGGAGTCTTTGAAAGGGCCCAATAAAAAGCAGGCTTCTTCCGCATCTGGTTCAGAACCAACTGAGAAATAAGACAAAGGAGCAAGGGAGATGGGGACAAAATATCACCTTTTTTTCTGGTGAAGCTGATACTGGAGAAGGCAGGTTGTGTCTGCTGCTGGTTAACCCTGGATGAGCTGTCCTGTGGTGGGCAGTCCCCACGGCTCTGGCGGGAGAAGCAGGGAAGAGTGCATGCCTCTGGACACCTGCTCTCAGGGGATGGGCAGAGCTACGCGTGCCCAATTCTTGATTCCACGCTCACCATCCAGAAGAAGAGGGAACAGAGAGAGGCCAGCAGTGCTACCCAGGTGGAGCCTCTTCCACATGGAAGGAAACATCAATGACCATGCACCACGGAGGCTGGGTATAAAGAATGAAAGAGTCGATGCCTGGAGAGCACTTGGCACAGAGCCTGGAACAGGTAAGGGTCAGTAGGTGGAAGTGAGCACTCCTCAAGGACTCAGGGGTGTTTCAGCTTAAGTAGCAAAGATGTTACAGAAGATGCTTATGAAGGGGGAGGGAACAGGAGTGGGGATTGAGAGTGAAAGGGAAATAGAATAGTAAAACTAGAGCGGGGCGTAATGCATAACATGTGATGAGCTGAGAAGAAGGATTAGCTCATCTCCCTGAAGTGGGGACCACATCTCTAAAATTCTCTAACAACTGCTTCCTAAGGAGATATAACAGCATAAAATTAAATGGAGCATCAGCCTTTAGTAATCACAAAATATATACTGCCACCTGTTTTGGTCAAGTGACTTGGCAAAAATCCAAGGGAGCCATTTGCAATGTGCATCAGCACCTTCTCCTGGTTCCAGGCCAGCAGCAGAAGCCACCTTGTGTACTTAGAGTCGGGGAGATAGCATGACCAGCAGGAGCCTCATAAATGCAAACACAAGGAGCGCATGCATCCTAGAAGGAATCACTTTCTTCTTGTGGTTCCAACAGCCAGTAATTGAAATTTTTTTAAACTTCTTCCTACTGACTAAAAGTTGTAGGTACATTAATGGCCTGACTTGCAAAGAGAGAGGACCACTTCCACTTGAACTGCAATTCAACTAATGGTGTCCAAGGAATAAATCCACCCCAAATTTGGGAGAACTTTCTGAGCTTGAAAATGTCCATTTGGATGGCTTGATCCTGCTCCTGCTGGCTACTCAGATCCCAGGTCCTGCTTCGTACCTCCATGACCTTATAACTTCTGGCTACTTCCTTCTTTGATGTTCTTTGCAGGCTGGCAAGACCTTTCCACAAGCCAAGCCCAGGACTAGTCACCTCTTGAAATTTCTGGTTCAGGGGCACAAAGATCTGGGGATGGCCACGTGGGGCTATCTCATTACCATAGTTTAGTCAGAAGAACCCAAGTTTCTGTTTAGGGAGTTCTCAAAGGGAATCCTTGCTCTTTTCGCCTCCGTCAATGCAGGAAGTTCTATGCATCTGACTTTTGTTCTACAGCTAAGGACCTGAGGATGGTTAGAGTCACTCTCATTAGAGTGGAGCCTGTGTCATCATGATAGGTTGGTTGCAACAATCAACATGAAAATCACAGTGACTTAAAAAATAAGTTTATCTGTATCTCACCCATGTTACATGTCTACTGAGGGTGGGCTCTGCTCCAGATCCTCCTCACAAACCACTGGAGACACAGACAATGAAGCCCCTACTATCTGGAACATCACTGAGATAGGAAGAGAATGTGGTGCATCATGCACCAAAGCAGGTCCCATGGCCAAGCTTTCCTTCAAAGAGACAGGTGAGTACAGCCCTACCTTGAGATGGAAGAAGAACTAGAAATCCTGGCAAGCTAGAAAAGCAGAGGCGCTGAAGCTTAGAGGACCCCATTTCATAGCAATTTGGCCCCACTGTCCCTGCTAAGTGGGAAATCAATGGCAGTAGAAGTTGAGATTTCAGAGGTGTTGAGTTGTTTCTTCTTTCGTTCACTCTGGCCATGCTGACCTTAGAGGACAACTGTGGCTGAGAGATCATGTGCCCAGTTCTGGACATTCAGCCAAGTAAGAGAGCAAAATGATGCTCTCAAACTTAAATGTGCATCAGAAGCACCTGGGGAGTGTGTTACAATACAGATTCTCAGGCTACAGTTGAGACATTCTAATTCAGTATTCTAATTCAGGTCTAATTAGAGTTAGAATGAGACATTCTAACTCAGGTCTGCAGTGAGGCCTAGAACCAGGGCCAGCTATATATTTGCAGAGCTCAGAGAAAAATGAAAACACAGGGGCCCTTGTTTAAAGGCAGGAAAAAAAATGTCTTTAAAGCTATTAAAATATACTTCTTCCTTTCTTCCACAGTTTCTCTCTTTGCTTATCATGGTATTTTTTTATTTGTTATCTAATATTGCCCTCCCTTGGGCAAGGGTGAATCCAGACCCTCACAGGCGCCAGGGACCCCACTCTGCCACTGGCTGTGTACATGCCACGATCCCCCTCCTGACAGTTGCTGGCTTGACATCACACACCATGCCTTGGCCAAGGGCAAGAAGGTCAGGCTCCCCTTCCCATGGACCTACCACCCCAACCCCACAGAGGGATGACCCCCAAGGGACTGGAACCTCTTCGCTGGGATGCGATTGGTACCTGGATGCAGCATGGACAAGAGATTCGTCTCTGTCAAGTCGCCCATCACTCTGCTAGCTTGGGACAGAAATGGGCTGCCATGCCCCTCCTCTGCACGGTGTGCATGCAGCCAACCTTCCCTGTACCTGCTCCCAGACCCCAGCCAGGGGCAAAGGGTGGCAGGGTGGTGACAAGGAGGAGGAGGATTAGAGGGATCAAGGTCCCCCCCAAGGGGTTGGGTGAGCAGGTGGCCAAGAACCTGTCTGGGGAGGCACACCCTCCTTTGTCCCACTGGACTTCGCTTACAAAACACAAATTCAAACATAAAATTACTAAGAATTTCAACATGGCATTAAGCCCCAAGCTTGGGTCCCCCTTCTTAGTACAGGGACTGAAGGTCTGACTTTGAGAAACACTGACCTAAAGACAGGCTCACCCAGGGGAAACAGGTAATCAGACAGGTCTCAACATCAAGGAGTAGGACAAAAGAGTAGAGACTCTGAGAGCCAGTACTGCTCTGGCAGAAAGTGGCCACACGTTCTAGAATTTGATATCCAGGTCCCAGCCTCAGACCACTGGCTCTTGGATAACTGGTAAAAGAAAACACAACTCTAAGATCCAAACAGATCATCATGATGGAATTGCAGGGGTGACCAACCATTCTGGTTTCTCTGGTTTTATTAATGAAAATCCGGCATCCCAGAAAACCCCTTAGTGTTGGGCAAACTAGGACAGTTGGTCATGCTATGACCAAGGCCAAGTATTGGCCCAAGAAACTCTTATTTGTCTTTGAAAGACTAATGGAAAGGCTGCTTCCTTGCAAAACCTTCTCGAAACATCCCAAGCAGAGATAATACCTCCCTCCACGGTGGTTACACTTATCAGAGTGTATCCTAATTCTTTATTCACGCATTTTCTCTCCAAGAAGAATGTGAAATCCCAGAATTCTATATGAATATACAGAAAGAGATTCTGACAAATGCCAGGGAAGGAGAAGAGGGGTGGAGAGGACCCAGCTGCTGTGGTATGATGCAGGGACCTGATGGCAGCGGGACACCCCACGGCTCAAGGCCAGCCCTGAGCTGAGCTAGAAACCCAAGGCTCCTCTGCTTTGCTCCCTGGGCTGTGGCTCAGTTCCAGAACTTGAAATTCTACCTGCTGGGATTAGTGCCCCGAGCTCGAGGAAATGCAGGGTAAGGAAATAGGAAAACTGAGCAGGTGGTTGCAGTAGCAAGTAAAAGGTGGTACCTGCGGGAAGACTAGGCAAGTGGAATTCTTACAATAATGATGAGAAGGAGGAGGAGGAAGAAAACTAGCGTTTGTCGACAATTTAGGATGTGCCAGGAACTAAAGCTTATATGTTTCTGTACCCTTTACAATAACCCTATATACTGGTATTAACATTATCTCTACTTCATTGATGCAGAAACCAAAGTTTGTAGAAGATGCGGAACATTATCATCACACAGTGAGTGGTAATAGAAAGGACTCAAGGCCGTATCTTTCTGATTCCAAAGCCGGGGCTTTTACTAGCTATGCTGCTGTTGCAGATGGCTTCAGGGCCAGACAGGGCCAAAGTGGGGGAGTCTGGTACATTCTTCAAAGAGTCTTTCCTCCCTGAGCGGTGCTGCCAGTGCCAGAAGTTGCTGCACAGCCTGATTTTCCGGCCTCTGTGTATACCACGCTCAAGAAAGCCAGAAACAGGAGATATAAAGAGTTATCTGGCTGTGAAGACATTTTGCTCCCACCTCTGGGTCTGTGTGTCCCTAGCATAGTGTCCACTGTCACTCTCAAGGCCGTTTGGGAGGCTGTGCTCACTCCTCTTGAACCTTATCTTCTTCACCAGGGTTCTCGCTTCTTCTCCACTGCCCACCCTGCTTCTGGCTCAGCCTTTGCCTTGCTCTCCACTTCCCAGTGAGGTCTGCTGATGAGCAGGGAATCCTTCTAGTCCCTTCTGCTCAGAGTGTGGTCCACAGGCCAGCAACTGTGGCATCAGTGGGGAGCATCTTAGAAATGCAGAATCTATGAGCACATCTGCAACCTTCTGAGTCAGAATCACCATTTGAATGGATGATTCAGACGGTCATTTAAGTTTGAGAAACACTAGTCCATCCTATAATATCTATCCTTTTTTCCATCAGAAGTACATTTCTGGTGCTGCTATTTCTCCTATGGAAACCTGGTCTCAAGTGAATTTTAACGCAGTATTTTGCCTCTCCCAAACATGTCAGCCTTTTAAGAGCTTTATGCCCAGCTAAAGGAATTCCAGAGGTTGGTGAACAGCCTGCTCTACATCCTGAAAATACAGCATGCCCACAGCTGCCGAACCATCTCTATAGAAAGCTGGCCCTGTTTTTCCCACAGTGTACTGTATGTTATCTCCATGTCACGAACAGAGATCAGCTTGGGGGACAAAATAAATATCTTTCAGTAGCCAGATTACAATCTATTGGTGCAAGTCTATCTTCGATAGAACAGTAGTTGAGCAAGAAATTTCAGCAGAGACCATGCTTTACTAAACTCCGATTGTTCTCCAAAGTGAGCAATAACTTTTAACAGGAGGAGAAATAATGTCTAGGAAGAGGTACAATGTGGGTGGGAAGGGGTCTTTTGAAAGAATGCCTCGAGATATTATGAGTCATGATATGAATGCTTAGGATTCATAAGCATGAATGAATGAATCCCTATATATTTAAAAACAAATCCACTCTCAGCTATCAACACACATATTATTATCCTACTGCCACTGGAAACATTTAGGAGTAGAAAAAAAAAATGAGAGAATGAAATAGTACAATAGGTAATGAGGTCTTATAATTAAAGGATATATTTGCTCTAGCAAAAAACATATTGAATCAGTTCTAAAAGGAAACAGCTGAGTAGAAATAGGTTCTTTGTCCATTATGTATCATAAAAAGAAAATTATAACCTAGCATCCACTTTAGACGGCCTTTGATGCTTAGTCATTCTGCTTTATGTTGAGCTTCTCTGTGACAAACCACTCAGAAGAAAGCAAAAGTAAAAACTGAGCCATAGCCAGCTACACAGCTTGAGTGTTTTCTAGAGAATTCTATTATACTTCTTGAAATGACTCAGAAATATCATTTAACACTTTACCATTTAACATTTTATACGAATATACAAATTTTTCAGGCTTAGGATAGTCATAAAGTAAGGTAAAATATATCTTGAGAGTTTATTCTAAGTGGCAATAATACATATGGCTGGAATGAAAATAGTAATTATATTTTACTGTTTCATCAAAATGTTGCTTGTATTCATTTACTTCCTATTTTGTGTAAGAAAAAAAGAGTAGGGAGGGATTTAGGGCCCTAAATCCTAAAGAATGTAAATGCAACAGCAATATGAAATTACCAAGGCACAAAATGGAATAAAAGGAAAATTTGTAGGTAAGGATGAAATGTTGAGCCCCTAGTGAAGTGTGCACACAAAATGCAGGCCAGGAAGCTCCAGACACTTGCAAGATAGAGCCATAAGTTGCATCTAGTAGCCAACATAAAGAGGGAAACAGGATCCCAGTGTTCACATTTTTGTTTAGTTTAGTTTTTTAATGCCAAAAAGAAGCACAACTATTTGGGGGACTAAAGAGATTTCCCAAATGGACCTTCACAGGGGAATACTGTGGAAGATGATGGACAAGATACTGAGAGAGAGGTAGCAGTTATAAGCCAGATACCCACATGGGCCATAAGAGTTTCACAGAGCCGGAGTGCAAAAGGAAAAGGAGCATCGTGTGTACTATCATGGCACGGTATCGAAGGCAGGCTCTGCAGCCAGACAGCCTGGTTAGGAATCCTTTGTCCACCCCATGCTCACCTGTGACCATTAGTCATAGCTTATGTAACACTGGAAGGCTACAAAGCAACATCTCTGAGCTTGTTTCCTCTTTGAGAAAATGGGGACCTATCTTACAAGGTTGTAGTGAGGATTAAATGAGTCAATACTTGAAAGGTGCTTCGAATAGTTTCCAGCAAAGTATGTTAGCATTAAACTCATGTTATAGCTGCCATAAACTTAGGTTTTTAAATTCTAAGTTATTCATCTTGGGAAGCAGATGTTGAAGAACTTTTTAAGACTTATGAGCTTATCTACCATACGGAAAAGACCACCATACCTTCTTCCTATCACCTATTTTTCTAAATGTTTAGATTAATATTCTAAATATAAATGACCAAAAGTCCAACTTCTTCATTACGTCTTCAATATCTTCCAAGTTGCAGTGATATTTTACTATCTATTGCATATGTATGGTTTTTGGTGTGTGAGGGACGTATGTAAAGTGGGCATATATAAGCAAGGAACTCTTTGTATCCTCATT
Source organism: Equus przewalskii (assembly GCF_037783145.1). Taxonomy (NCBI): domain Eukaryota; kingdom Metazoa; phylum Chordata; class Mammalia; order Perissodactyla; family Equidae; genus Equus; species Equus przewalskii. Next base: position 47,117,697 of record NC_091837.1, on the reverse strand, counting down.
CATTCATGCATTAAACATACATTTACTAAATTATTTCTACGCACCAGCTATTTTCCTAGGTATTGGGGATATAGAAAGGAACAGAATACTGTTCCTTACTTCATAGTCATAATTCAATTGAGCTCTCTCTCTTCCTCTCCCTCTCTCCCACTCTTTCTCTCTCTCTCAACACACACACACACACACACACTCACATTATATGTACTTTTTAAGAACTTCTATTAGTCGCCTCCTTAATAATTTCCTTTCATTCTTTCAGAGCAGACAACTGGGGATTTTGATAAATTTCAACCAGTTGAAAAGCATGAGTGCAGGTGTCATTCAGAGCCCCAGCGGAAGACAGTTGACCAACTAGAATGAAGTAATTGAGGGGAGTTTAACAAAGCAGCTGTGTACAAAGGAGTGGGCAGGGTGAGGGAAGACTTCTCATGATGGTGATGCACCTCAGAGCCAAGACCATCTGAGAGCGTTTCCCGCCCTGGACCTGAAGGGCGAGGAGAGGAAGCAGAAACTGGAGCCGGAACACACCTATAGCTGTAGGAGAAAGCTGCCTGCCAGGAGCTGAGACCCTTGTCAGAAGAACTGAGATACTGTAACTTACGGGGAGAAGAGATGCCCCAATCTTGCTCTCCTCCCACCCTCTGAGCTGAGCACCTGCATGCACCTCCCACTGGCCAAACCCTGCCAGAAGCCAGAGGGCAGGGGAGCCCGTAGATGATGCCCCCGAAGGTCAGTTGCTTTGGGCACTGAGCAGGGGGGAGAGTGGATGGGGGAGGGAGGGAGACTATCTGGGTCATGAGGAGGCTTGGGGCTACAGTCTTAAATAATTAACAAATGTATCTTGAACTGCACAACCAAATCTGAGCCAGAGAAGAGACCTGAGGTCACAGAAAGGACAGGCAGACTTTTCGGAATGCAACACAATGGCCATCAATAACTCTGAAGAAAAGCTATGGTACGTGGTCTAGAGCAGTGCTACTCACAGACAGTTTGAGGAACACTGGTCTAAGCAGGGCTTCCAGAATCTTAACGTGCATGCAGTCCACCTGGGGAGACTTAAAATGAAGGTTCCAATTCAATAGGTTCAGGTTGGGGCCCGGAATTCTGCATTGCTCTAACAAACTCCCAGGAGATGTCAATGCGGCTGATCCAAAGACCTCACTGAGCAGCAAGGTCAGAGCTGCCCAGGCTGAAAACGAGCAGGGTTTCAAGGTCAGGGATGTGAAGCCATCCTTGGGTTGGGTGGTGGTTTGTGTAGCCTTGGGGAGAGTAGGGGGGCCGGCAGCACGTGGACTGGAAGAAATGGGCGAAAGAAGGAAGGAAGGAGAGCTGTGTCCAGGACGAGTGGATGGCTGGCTGGGAGAGTAATGAAATGAGTTTAACAGGGGTGTGTGTGAAAGTCATAGCAACCTATTAACGGGGGCAAGCCAGGGCAGCCCAGCAAGGTGGCAGACCCACCTGTCTTAAACACTAGGCACTTTCAGGTCCAGCCCTGCCCAGGCCTGAGCAGAGCAGGGGCGATGCCCTTGCCCTGAAACACAGGTATGTGTAAAACAGCTGCCCTTGCATCCAGTGTCGCTGCCCTCACCTCTCTCCCGCTAAGGAGGCTGGGTTCTGCTTTCGTGCACTCTACCTCACCTTGCCAGGCCCTGGGCCCTGCTCTCTCACCCTGACACTAACTGCCCCACTGCTCTGCCGGTCTACACCTCTGATAGAGACACCAGGCTGAATTCATGCTGCTGTGTCCCCCTGGATCTGGCGATTGAGATCCTGAAGCAGAAAGAGTATGACATGTCCCAGTTCCCAGGCTCCCTGGCCTGGTGGGCCCCCTCCATCTTGCAGGGAGCTCCTGGGACAGTGCACGCTTGTAACAGGCAGGGAAGGGGATGGTCAGAGTCTGCTGAGCTAGGACAATTGTTAGAGGCAGGGGCAGGGACCAAATGTTCCATTCTGGCTATTCTGGGATGTTGAGAAACTATAAAGGTAAACATACAATCTTATTGCTCAGGGCGCTTGAAACAAATGGATCAGAGTGTGTCACGTATGATGTACTGAATCAGGAATTCCTAAGCTGTAGAATGTTTACACTACTGGTTTGAGAGTTAAAGAGCGGAGTGCAAATAGCACAGGAACTTGCTCTTGGATTAGAGAGAGACAAGGAGCACGAAGCAGCTTTCTCTGCAGGCTGCACAGCCCAAAGACACCATGTGTGGAAAAGAGACAGGAGCTGTCAGGTGGGGCATGGGGAAATGAGCCTGACCCCTCCAGTCTGGAGGGTGCAGCAGAGTCCTGGGGAGGCAGGATGCCCACACTGCGTGCATTGTGAGGCGTTTGGGGCAGGGCCTATGCGTATAGCTGTAGCCAGGCAGCAAGCAGGGTCCTGTGGAGCCCAGCCTCCTTGAGGAGCCCTGACCAGCCGAAATGGTTCAGTGGGCCACTGCTCTGGGGCTGGGAGGAGCGGCCAGGGACACGCACAGTGCCCCTCCTGAAGGCTGGCAGCGATCACAAGAAAAGGTGATGATTTGGTTTGGTTTTGGTTTTTCCCTAAAGAAAGGAAATGCAATGGAAGAATGGAAAATGAAAAGGCAAGAGAGAAGAGAGTCATAGAAATGGGACTAAGGAAAGAAGAGGCCTTGGGAAGAAAAGAGTAAAGGGAGATAGTCTGGCAGCGTACCAAGGCTCCAGGGTCACAGGCATAAGTAGGAGCAGAGGCTCTGTGGGGGCTGAGGGAGATGCCCTGGAGGACAGAGGGCAGAGCAGAGGAGGCGCCAGGGCCCGAGGACTCCCCTGAGACATTATATTTAACTCAAGCACTCATTGGGACATTGTGAAGAATTCATGAAATTCAGTTTTTCCTTATAAATGCTTGCCATTAATAGTAATAGGAAAAACTGCCATGATTTAAGGTCAAAATATGTCTGAAATCATGAAAGTTTCACAAGGGAAGAAATATAAAATAGTTTTCAAGATTAGCTAAAGAATAAAATAGGCTCTTTTAAAAAAATCAATTTCCATTTACTGGTCATTTTTCTGATTCGGTTGGCATTTGAAGATCTCTAGCAGGCTCGTCTCATTCTGGGATGAAACAGTCAGAAGCTTATCTTGGGGGGATGGAGAGCATCAGGAAAGCTCCAATTAAGCTTTTTCATCAAAACCTAAAATCCCACCAGGAATAATTGTTTCTTTTGTCCTCTATATTGAACTCTTCTTTTTTCCCAATAGGAAAAATTTTCCCAACTAGTTTTATTGTCTTTCTAGCGCTAAAAGTAGTACATGCTCATTGAAAAAAATACAGATGCAATAGCTAACATGGATTGAGTTCTTAGTGTGTGAAGCATAATTCTAAGAGTTTTTTCTGTATTACCTTATTAATTCCTCACATAACTCTATGAAGGTGTACTAGATTCATCCCCAAATTTCAGATGAAGAAACTGACATTAACTCGAAGGTCCAGTGTCACACAGCTAGAAAGCTGTGCGGCCAGATTTGTACCTAGGTAATAACCCAAAGTCATTAATCTGAATTACACTGTAAATGGGGTTTACAGAAGAAAGCAAAAATCATCAGTAATCCCACCATCCAGAGAAAAGAACTCAGCATTTTAGATTCTCTCTTTCCTGACTTTTTTCTTTGCTTACACACAAAGAAAATGTAATCATACCATACTATACATGCAGCTTACACAAAATTTGATATGTTTCTTCACAATACAGCACGGACATATGTCACGTCAACAAAGACCCCTCTATGACATCATTCTAATGGCTGCCAATCAGTCCATTGAATGAATCAGTCCCCTTTTATTGGACACAAGATTATTTCCCACATTACATTATTAGGAACACTGCTCCTGAGAATAGCCTTGCTCAAACCTTTGAGCATTTATCTCATTAATTTCCTTAGAATAAATTCCTAGAAGTAGTAGTTCCATGACAAAGATAGTAATTTTTTAAATGCAAACATTCTGTGAAGATGTAACATCAGTACTGAGTTTCCAGAACTTTAGTGTAAATATGTTCATAGATACTTTACTCACTTAGAGGAGATACGGCAGCTTAAGCTCACTGGAAGTCTGGAAAGGGGGAGAAGGCAAGGGTGGGAGCATCAATGACAATTTCCCTAAGTAGTAATAATATTCCATGTTATAATGATAATACTACTAGTCTATGTTTAACAATATTCCAGGTCAGGTACATTCACAAACACTGTTCACAAGCATCTCTAGCCACAAGCGTGAGTCCCCCTCAACTGATAGGTGAGGGCCTGCCAGGCCCACCCCAAGACCCCTTGGTGCCCTGACCCCAGGCTTCCCAGGTTCTATGCTCTGGTCTCTTTCCCACCCTGACCACCCCCATATTACCAAAGGTTGGCACAGCAGCCTGGGCCCCTCTCAAGGAGACAGTGACTTTCCTTCCTGGTCAATTCACAGTTCCACGTAACTTATTATCGGTATCATGGCATGCTGTCTTCTGTCTGAACTGCATGGCCAACTCTCAGAGAAATAGAATTAACATTTTCTAAAAGGCACCAAGGGCTTTCTATTTTTCTCTCATCAGCATGAGTCGTGACCCTGGCAGTTCTTAAGAAATGAACCCCATGTGTATGTTTGCCGTTTAGCTCGAAGAGAGATGAACACCACGTGGGCTCCTTCAACAGCCAGAGGGCTACCCCCTCTAGTGCCTCTCCCTGCACTGCAGGCTTTGCCTCCCAATGGGATGCCGAACCCTGGCTATCACCCTTCCTGACAAGAAAGATCCCTGACAGCTTTACAATGGCCTTAACCCTGGGCCGTAGTTGAATGCCAGTCATAATAGCGTGTAACCCAGGGTTACTTTGTAAGAGTCACGAAGGAGTTCACAGTGACCTCTGTTTACCACTTTATCATATTAACTTCCATCTGTAGAGAGTTTAGAAAATTACAGAAGAAAAGTGTTGCTGCTTCCTAGTACAATTTCTATTCCTGCTTCTGTTTCTTGGATTTATGTTGTCTGCCTTCAGCCTACTGCATATTTTCGAAGGATGCATATTTAACTTATTTCTTTTATACGTTACACTTGTGGTGCTGGTTATATATGGAAACTAGTAAATGTAAGTGTTAAGAGATCTTTAAAAAAACAAAGCAGAGCTATTCATGATTATAGCAAGACGTACAATCCAATGGGATAATATGAAAAGAACAGTTTGGAATTTTTCTTTCCATTTAATTCAGTATGGGTTGAAGACATGGTACGTACCAGGACTTTTAAGCCCCGTGGATAAACAGAAGAAGATTATCTCATTGCCCTTGACCTTAAGGAGCTCATGGCATACTGAGCCTTCACAACACAGTGTAGTAAGTGCCTCAGAGTAAACAGAAACAGCCCAGGGAGAAGCAGGCAGCCAGGAGGGTTTCCAGTAGGTGATACTTAAGTTATCTTGGGAAGGAGGTAGCCAGACCAGGCATGGTAGGAAGGTATCCCAAAAGCCATGAACAGCACCAGAAATGTCATGGAGTATTTAGGGGATTACAAATAGGTCCCTACTGATGTAGCATAGAGTCTCTGAGAGAAAGTAGCATCTAGAGAAGAGGTTGGTGAAAAGGCAGGGGCTAGTTTGTGAAGGGTTTATATGCCATGCTAAGAAACTTGGAATTTATTCTTAAAGCAATGGAGAGCTACGAAAGGATGTTAACCAGGGAGAAAGACATGTTCAAGTTTTCATTTCACTCTGGAATCAATGAGAAAGATTGACAGGTAGACCCTTGGAAGACCACCAACTTTAACTGTTTCTACTCTTTCTCATTTCACCGTTAGTGATTCTCTTCCTCCCAGGCTGACTGCAAAACCAGAGGAGCTGAGAGTAGAAGCTGGGAAATGATTTAGAAGATTGGTGGACTAACCACAGGAAGAGCTGTCAAGGGCCAAACTAGGATAATGTGGTATCAACAGAGAGGAGAACCAAGACTCCAAGATATTAAGGAGCAAGAATAATCATCAATTAGATGATGAGGGTGTGGAGGGGAAATGCAGGGATGTGGAAGAGACTCAATGCTTTCACCACCGTGGCCCAGGGTTCATTCCCCAGTCAGGGAACCTCTCCACCTGTCTGTCGGTTGTCATACTGTGGAGGCTGCGTGTTGCTGTGATGCTGAAAGCTATGCTATCCGTATTTCAAATACCAGCAAGGTCACTCACGGTGGACAGGTTTCAGTGGAACTTCCAGACTAAGACAGGCCAGGAAGAAAGACCTGGCCACCCACTGACAAAAAAATTGGCCATGAAAACCCTACGAATAGCAACAGAGCATTGTCTGATATAGTGCCCCAAAGTGAGAGGATGGCGCAAAATAATTGGGCAGGGTTTATCTCTGCTTTACAGAAGGTTGTTAGGAGTGAGAATTCATGGCACTAACAACAAAAAAATTCTCCCACCATAGCTGATGTCATTGAGTAGAGAGCTGGGAAAAGATGCACAGATGAGCTCTCACAACTGGTAGGAGCCACATGTAGGACACCATTGAAGACTGCTTTGCTGGTTAGAAAGCTTGCTCCCTCTTCCTGAGCAACAGCTAGACTCTCTGGCCTGCTCTTAGGCAGTTAGGTGGGGCCATGTGATCGAGTTTTAGCCAATAGCATAAGAACTTCCAGAATAAGACCATGCCCAAATTTGTTTTGAATAAGATCTGTATCTTCTAATTGTGTTATAGCTATAAAATACTTAAATGACATTGCAGAGGGACCCAAGCGTCATAAGTGGAACCAACTACTAACTACAGAGCCAAGGCTGGTCCACTCCCACCCAGAGATTTGGTCTCACAGCAATATGCTTCCACTTGTACTATACCCTGGGGAAATTCAGACCAACCTTGAGTCATCCTTGGTTCTTTCTACACTCAGTCAGCAAATATTTATTGAGTATCTGCTATGTGCTGAATACTTTGCAAGATGTTGGGAGCAGAACATCATGTAGTGAACACAGAAGACTTAATGTTTGGCCTCCTGAAGCTTGTAGTCTAGAGAATTCCTAAGGAATCTAGAAGATTCAGTCAAATCCAAAAGTAATTCACTTTCTGGTTTGAACTGTATCCACCCAGGGACCCAGGTGAGTCAGACTCTCAGTGACCTTGCTTGCCAGGCATCCCTACAACCACATTAGTCTCCAAAGCCCAAGAGCCCAGGAAGAGTCAGAAACTAGCCCAGGCCTTGCCCCTGTCTGAGTCAGAGCTGACAAAGGCTGCAAAGAATGTTTTGGATTCATCCATCAAAGTCTTGAAGAGGACGAGAGAAAAAAAGATCCCAGAAGACATCTGCATACTAAATGCCCTCTCAGATGGTTGGATGCTATATTTGCATCTGGCCCCTGGAGAGTTCGTGATCTATGCTGAGTTCATGAAAAAATAGGTAGAGTAATGGGGAATTTCTCTGTGACTCATTTTTTTTCTTTAGGAATTATAAAGAACTCCCTTTATACTCTTAATCTGAGAGCTTTAGAAACGTTTTCTGAATTGTCTACTTATTGCAATTTAAATAACTTTTTCATAGTATTTGCTTGTATGAACATCTAGGAGGGTTTCACGGTCTTAGTCAAGGCCCCCTTTCTCCTCTGTCTTGGTGTGGGTCCTCTCTAACACCAACTCTGAGACAAAGACCTGAGTATAGACAGTTTATCTTGGACTTGATCTCAAGAAGCACAAATTGGGAGAGAGAGGGGCACGGAGGTGGGAGAAAAGTCAATGACTGATGTGCTCATTTAGAGCAGATTCCTATCAGGGCCAACAGGGCTGGGTTCTGGCAGAGACATTAAGAGTTATGAAGAATGCACTCTAGAACTCTTCCAGAGAGAGGCAGGGAGACGGGGGATTCTCCCACCAATTTTTGCCCCCTCTGGGTTGAGGGTTTGCCCCTAGGGGCATTAAATCCTGCACTTCCAGGCTGCTCTAGACGCAGGCTAAGAAAGCTCCTGGGGCTCTTGAAAGACCCCTCAGGCAGGAAGTAGAGAGTCAAGTGTAGGCCCTTGCGATGGGACAGGCGAATGAGCACAAAAACCATCCATCAGGGCTGCCCACTCAGTGGAGGACCAGCGGGCAGTGGGCAGGCCTTGGCATCCCAGACTTTGCCTCTAACGAGGCTCAAAGGACTGTCTCATCTGCTGTGCTCCTGCCCCAGCCAGGCCCATTCCTCCAGCAGTCCTGCAGAACAGGGTGCAATGTCACCTTTCCTCTTCATACCTCCGACCTCTGAGGCAGTCATCCCTTCTGAGGTTTGCTGGGAGGTTGTCTATTTGTCTTGTCTTTGTTTATTTTTACTACTCATAGGTTAAAAATGATACTCTTAGGGGCATGACAAGTTGCACAAAAGCCTTAAAAGTCTTCTGGAGACTATTTCCCTGCTGTTCCTTGGAACCAGTGAGCCAGGCTTGCTCTGCTTAAGCTCCTGTCTTGCCCTGAGCTGGTTCGCCTCTTCAGTCCCACCTGAGAGCAGCTCCTCCTGGCCACCTTGACTTCAGGGAACCATGAGAACACCCATCTCCACGTTTTTCCTTATATCTCACCCTGGAGGAGGAAAAGTGGGGGTGAACATAGGGAGTTCGCAGAGTAAGACTTGCTCAGATTCTGAAGGAAATCCTGGAGCACATCCAGAGCTCATTGCTACCCCTTCCTATCTCACAGCAGGAGCTCTTCGGAGGTCACGCCCCACCAGGAGTCCAAGAAGAAACAAACGTCCCTATATTCCAGAAATTCTCCTTTTAAAACCTGGACATCACATTTGCTTTAAATGTCAAAATGAACTCATTATACTTGACCTAAACGAGATGAAAGTTTTTGTAAGAGGTCATGTTCTAATTACTGGTGAATAAAGTATAATCAAATGAACTTGAACAGCCTCTGAAAATGCCACTGCCGCTAGTGAATCGAGAAACTTCCTAACTTGCTACCTTGTAAGGGAGAAAGCTGCCCTTCAAGATCGAGTCTTGAAGGTAAGGTTGTTGTCAAACTGTTTTGTCCAAGAAAAATAACAAAGAAAACCAATGACTAGTCCAAAAGAAGACAGAGAAAAGTGACCCCTTATGACAACATAAGCTGTCAAATCGACTACAGCATATGAAAACCAAATTTCAGTTCTCAGTAGCTGGAAAAAAGTGACTTGGTGATAACAAGTTTATGCCCTCTACAGTATTTCCCAACCATGCATCAACATTCACACTTCTCTAAATCTAAGGTCTTTAGGTCACTTTTCAGTTATGAAATCTAACCTCTGAGTGACACTTTCATGGTTAATTCCAGAAAAAAGAAGAAAACCTAGATGCCACCATTGGGAAATATGAATCTTACAAGACAAAACATGCTTGTTAAAGCACATGTTGCTCCAACACAAAGAAGAAAGAAACACCTTCAATCTGACATAATTTATATTGCTTTTCCTGTTTCTAGAATTTTCTAAAGTATTGTATAGAGTGTTTTCTAGAGGAGCAGAAGTTATGAGTCTGTGTGTTTTAATAATGAGTGTTTGTTGAAGTTCACTTTACTCCATTGAATAAATATTTATTTAATAATCACTGGCCTAAAGAGGTTTACGAATGAAGCAGTTAACTTGTTCAACCCTCACAGCAATCCTACGAGGTAAGCACTACTATCATCTCAGTTTATAAATGAGGAAACTGCAACAGCGAGCAGTTAAGTCTGTTGCTCAGGGTCACATAGCAAGTGAGCTGTGCACCAGGGCACAAACTGAGGCGGGCTGACTCCAGGACCAAACTCTCAACCACCTCACAGAGCAGCCTCCCCAGTTTGTAAGGAGGTGGTTGGACACAGTCTTCACGCAGATGTTTGCCATGGCAAATGTCTGTCAGCAACCGGCAAATTACTAAATTGCTCCAATGCTGGTGTTTTTTAAATTCAGCTGTCTTAATTAGGGATTCTTCAGTACATCAAAAGGGTGTTTTTAAAAGGTAGGTTTTTAAAAAATAGCTTTAAGGGAATAAGTCCAGCAGGCACTGGTATGCGCAGGAGACATCATTTTGATAGGTTAAAATTCCCAACTAACCACAGAAATCCTCAGTTAAATAAATGGCACAATAGGTATATCCTGGTCATTACAGGCAAAATTTCTACTGAATTAACGCTAGAGGTGAGCTCTTAGAGGGATAAGACTAATTCATAGTTGAAACTGGGTTACAGAGTCTTTCAAACCATGAAGGATGCCCCTGAATTAAGTCAGATGCAAAGTGACAGTGGAAGTATTCTTAGGAGAGACTAATTTAACACAATCTATGGGCTGAAGAAGTGGAGAGCCCTTCTGTCACCAAACTATCCCCAGCCACGATGAAGAGCACACAATTGCGTGAAGAAGCCTCAGCATCATGCGATTTCCAGTCTGTGGGATGCAGTTCCCTTTTTTATTGCTTTCAGGCAGTATTCTTACATGAACTGTACTCTGTGCACAGCTGTAGCCAGCAGAAAGATTAGTGTGAACATTAGTATTAGTCCTATTATTATTAGTGTTAGTATTGACAGCACCCAGCATATTCACATAATAGCAGCAGCAGTCTTCTCCCTCCTGTTCATATTACCATCTGCTCACAAGCTTGTTGCTCTCTCTCCTATCATGAATGAATGAATGAATCAATCAATCTTCTCTATACCTGACTTTTCAACAACTCTTCCCCCATTTCTCTTCTCCCCGTTGCAGCAAAACCCTTCAAATTAGATCTCAAATTAGAAGTTTCAATTCCTCTCACATTCTCTCTCAATCTCCCTACAGTCAGCTTTTCAATCCTGTCTCAAAAAGTTACCAGTGACCTCCCCACCTGCAATGATACATTATTGGTCGTTATCAGTCCTACGTTACTTGACACAGTTGTTTTCTCTCTCCTTTGTTTTTCTTGAGACATACTTTCCATGAGTTTTTTTTTAACAATTCGATTGAGATATAATTCACATACCATACAATTCACCCATCTAAAATGTACAATCCTAAAGTTTTTGCTATATTCGGAGTTGTCCAATAAATCATATTTTTCATCTCCTTCTCTGCAACAACCCATACCTGCAGGTAGTCACGCCCCAGTTCCCTCCGAAACATCCAGCCCTAGGCAAGCACTAAGCTACCATTCTTTCTCAATAGATTTGCCTATCTCGACATTTCATATACATGGAATCACATGACGCATGGTCTTTTGTGTCTGGCTTCTTTCATGTAGCATAATGTTTTCAATGTTCATCATTCATCAGAAATTCATTCCTTTTTATTGTTGAATAATATTCTATTGCATGGATATGCCGTATTTGGTTTTTTTATTCATCAGCTGATGGAAATTTGAATTATTTCCACTTTTTGGCTATTATGAATAATGCTACAGTGAACATTCATTAATAAGCTTTTCTGTGGACATATGTTTTCATTTTTCCTGGGTATATAACTAGGAGTGGAACTGCTGGGTCATATGGTAACTCTGTGTTTAACTTTTTGAGGAACTATCAAATTGTTTTCCAAAGCAGCTACACCATTATATATCCCCACTAGCAATGGATTAGGGTTCCAATTTCTCCACACCTCACCTGTACTTATAATTATCTATCTTTTTGATTATAGCCATCCAACTGGGTATGCAGTGGTACCTCACTGTGATTATAATTTACATTTCCCTGGGCTAGTGATAGTGAACATTTTTTCACGTGCTTATTGGCCATTTATGTATCTTCTTTGGAGAATTGTCTATTCAGGTCCTTTGTCCATTTTTGAAAATTGGGCTCCTTGTTTCTGTATTATAGAGTTGTAAGTCTCCTTCCTTTTTTTTTTTTTTAAGATTTTATTTTTTTCCTTTTTTCTCCCCAAAGCCCTCCGGTACATAGTTGTATATTCTTAGTTGTGGGTCCTTCTAGTTGTGGCATGTGGGACGCCGCCTCAGCGTGGTTTGATGAGCAGTGCCGTGTCTGCACCCAGGATTCGAACTGACGAAACACTGGGCCGCCTGCAGCGGAGCACGCGAACTTAACCACTCGGCCACGGGGCCGGCCCCAAGTCTCCCTCCTTTTTGTATACTTTCTTCATCTGGCTTTTAGGACACACACTCTCCTGCTGTCCTCCTCCCATTTGTCACTCCATACCAGTCTTCTTTACTGGCTCCTTTTCTTTTTCCTCACTTTCTAAAGTTGGAGAGCCCCAGGCCTCAGTCCTTGATCCTCTCTCTTCTCAATCTCATCCAGTCTCATATTCTAACACCATCTATATGCCATCAATTTCCAAATGTCTATTTCAGCAGGAGCTCCACTTGCACAACGCAGTTTTGGATAGTGGGCTGGGAAAGGATTCTCTGCCATGAAGGCCCAGTGTGTCTCAACCCCTACCAAGTATCATGGGTCAGGAGAAGTTCATTCTGCTCCCACAGGCAGCACTAATAGGGACCAAGCCACAGCCCCAGGCACTAGATGAACAAAGCAGACTAGAATAGTGTGTATCACCTCTGAAAACTAAATTGCCATTGGAACCACAGCCCACAAAAGCAGGCCAGGACCTACACATTAAACCTAAACAGGGTGACTGTCTGCTAAGATAGATTTAAATAGGATCCAGAGTCTCTAAATATAACATCTAAAATGTCCAGAATGCAACTGAAAATCATTCATCACACCAAAAACCAGGCAAAAATAACAAGTTGAATGGAAAAGAGAACAGACTCCAACATTAGATGATGAAACAGATGATAGAATTATCTAACAAAAACTTTAAAGCAGCAGTCATAAAAATACTTCAATGAGTAAGTTCAAATACTCTTGAAGTAAATAAAAATATACAAAACCTCAGCCAAGAAATAGAAGATACAAAAAAGAACCAAATGGAAATTACAGAACTGAAAAATAAAGTAACTAAAATAAAAATCTTACAAGAGAAAATAATCAGGGAATTTATTACTTTTGGGGGGAGGGTGAAGAAGATTGGTCCTGAGCCAACATCTGTGCCAATATTCCTCTATTTTGTATGTGGGATGATGCTGTCACAGCATGGCTTCACAAGCAGTGTATAGGTCTTCATCCAGGATCCAAACCCACGAGCCCTGGGCCGCTGAAGTGGAGTGTATGAACTTAACCACTACACTACTGAGCCAGCCCCCAAAATCAGTGAATTTGAAGATAGAACAATACAATCATCTAACATGAAAAACAGAGAGAAAATCAACTGAAAAAAGTAAATGAACAGAGTCTCAGAGACTCGTGGAATAATAATAAAAAATCTAACATTCATATCATCAGAATCCCAAAAGGAGAGAAGAGAGAGGGGCTTAAAAAGTATTCAAAGAAATAATGACTGAAATCCTGCCATTTAATACAACGTGGGTGAACCTTGGGGACATTATGCTAAGTAAACTAAGCTAGACAGAGAAAGAAAAATAATGTATGATCTCATTCACATGTGGAATCTAAAAACAAGTTGAACCTACAGAAACAGAGAGTAGAATGGTGGTTAGCAGGGGCTGAGGAGTGGGAGAAATGGGGAGATGCTAGTCAAAGGGTACAAGTCCTCGGTTATAAAATGAATAAGTTCTGAGGATTTAAGGTACAGCATGGTGACTATAGCTAATAATAATGCATTACATACTTGAAATTTACTAAGAGAGCAGACCTTAAACATTCTCACCACACACTCACACAAAAAAAGTAACTATGTGGAGGTGATGAATATGTTAATGAACCTCATCGTTGTAATCATTTCACAAAGTATGTGTGTGACAAGTAATGATGTTGGACATTTTAACTATATACAATTTTATTTGTCAATTATACCTCAACAAAACTGGAAAAGGAAGGAAGGAGGAAGAAGGAAGGAAGATAGGAAAGAGGGGAGGAAGGAAGAGGAAAAGTAAGGAGGAAGGAAGAAAGAAAGGTTAAAAACTTCCCAAAGTTGGTGAAAGCTATAAACCTACAGATTCAAGAAAGTGAGAGATCCTAAATAGGATAAATTCTGAAGAAACCCACAACAAACGTCTGTCTCCAGCCCAGACAGCTTTCCAGACTCATATTTCTAAGTGTCTAGTCCACATCTCCACTTGGATGTCCAGACAGTATTCAATCTTAAGCACATCCAAAATAATTCCTCCCATAATCTCCTCCAAGCCTGCTCTTCCCACAGTCTCCAACATCTCTGTTAACAATAGTTCTAGTTGTTCAGACTAAAAGTCTTGAGAATTTTCCATGAATCTTCTCTTTTCTCACACTCCACATTCAATCCATTAGGAAATCGTGGCAGCTCTAGCTTCAAAATATATCTGGAATCTAACCACACACTTCCATTGCCACCACTGGCATCTTTCTTGTGGATTATTGTGAGAGTCTCCTAACTGGCTTCTACCCTTGCCCCCTGATAATCCTCAACAGAACAGGCAAGGAAATCCTTTTTAAACATAAATTAGATCATGTCATTCCTCTGCTTGAAACTCTGTAATGGCTCTCATTTCACTTAAATGCCAAAGTCCTTATCATGGCCAATGGGAGCCTACGTGATTTGGTCCTTGCTGTTCTCTCTCTGACCTCTTCTCTCACCACTTCCCCCTCCCTTACTCTGCTCCAGCCACTGTGGCCTCCATGCTGCCCCTTGTACTTTCCAGGGAAGCTCCCACCTTAGGGGCTTTGCAGGGTTGTTTCCTTTGTCTGGGTGTCAGATATCTGCATGACTAACACCTTCACCTGCTCAAATCTTTGCTCAATAAGCCCTCTCCTGACCATCCCAATTAAACTGCAAACTGCCCTCGTCCCTGGCACTAGTGAGCCTTTTACCTTGATATACTTTTTAATTTTTTCATAGCTCTTGTCAATTCTAACATATTATATTTACTTATTTATTACGTATATTTTTGTTTGCTATCTCCTGCACTGGAATATAAGTGCCACAAGGGAAGGAATGCCCCTCTCTTTTGTTCCTTTGTGTATCCCAAATGCCTAGAACAGGGCTTGGCACATAGAAGGTACTCAATCAACATTTGTTGAAGGAATAGGGTCAAACAGATGGGAGGCACTCTCTGCTCTGAAAGAGTAAAGAAGAAGATGCATTAGCTTTCTATTACTGCTTAACAAATTACTACAAATTTAGTGGTTTAAAACAACATTTATTATCTTGCAGTTCTGTAGGTCAAGAGTCTGAGCATGGTGTGATCGGGTTCTCTGCTCAGGGTCAAGGCTGCAATCAAGGTGTCCACCAGATGCCTGGAAAGACCTGCTTCCAAGTTTGCAATCATTGTTGGCAGAATCTGCTTCCTTGTGGTTGTAGGCCTGAGATTCCTGCTTTTTTGCTGGCTGTTGGCTAGGGCTGCTGTCAGCTTTTAGAACCTACTTTTATATCTTTGTCATGTGGCTGTCTCCACAGGCAATTTGCAACATGGCAGTTTTCCCCTTCAATGTCAGCAGGAAAATTTCTCATGATTCCAATCTCTTCCTTCAAGGAGGGCCCAGTCCCGTTTAAGAGCTCCACTAATTCAGACACGTTCCCAGGGATAACCTCCTTTTGATCAAAGGGACCTTTAAGGTCCCTGACTTGGAACCTTAAACACATCTGCAAAATCCCTTTATCTTTGTCATATAATGCCACCTTATTGTGGGAGTGACACCCATCATATTCATGGTATTACCCACACTCAAAGGAGAGAAGATTACACTGGGCATGTATACCAGGGGGAAGGCATCCTGGGGGCCATCTTAACCTACCACATAGAGATAGGCCTGAAGTCAGGGTAGCTTGTGGGCCAGCTGGCCAAATAAGGCCAAAAACTATGGTAGTCAGTGTTCACAGAGTCAGGATTTCCAGGAAGAGAATGCTATAAAAATATCTTCACCACACCCATGTTTGTAGCTGCATTATTCACAATAGCCAAAAGGTAGAAACAACCCACGTGTCCATTGATGGATGAATAGATAAACAAAATGTGATATATACATACAACGGTATATTATTCAGCCTTAAAAAGGAAGAAAATTCTGACATATTCTACAACATGGATGAACTTTAAAGACATTATGCTAAGTGAAATAAGCCAATCACAAAAGGACAAATATTTCATGATTCTACTTATATGAGGTACCTAGAGATGACAAATTCATAGAGACAAAGATAGAATGGTGGTTGCCATGGACTAGGGAAAGAGCAGATGAGGAGTTAGTGTTTAATGAGTACAGAGTGCCAGTTTTGCAAATGAAAAAGAGTTCTGGAGATTGGCTACACAATACTGTGAATGACAACACTTTGAACTGCACACTTAAAAATGGCTAAGATGGTAAATTTTATGTTATGTCTACTTTAACACAATCAAAAATAATAATAAAAAATGTTTTTCCTATGAAACTAGTTAGAACTTTGGGGTTTTTTTTTTTTTGGTGAAGAAGAATGTCCCTGAGCTAACATTTGTGCCAATCTTCCTCTACTTTGTATGTGGGATGCTGCCACAGCAAGGCTTGATGAGCGGTGTGTGCAGGTCCCTGCCAGGGATCAAAATCCATGAGCCCTGAGCCGCTGAAGTGGAGCCCGCGAACTCAACCATTACACCACTGGGCTGGCCCTACAATCATTTTTTAACTCTTTTAATAGACAGGTAGAGGTGTCTGCACTGTGACAGGCACAGTACTGGGTGTTGAGAGATGCAAATATTAATGTAACAGGCTTCACAATAATTAGTGAATTAAAACTGGACTTTGTTTTTTTAAATAATTATTATTATATCAGAAATAACCACAAAAACAATGATCCAAACTGACTTTCCTCATTCCAGTGGAAAGCATAACTTACCTGCCCTAGATCCAAGGTGACATTGACTTTGTTGTACCGTGTGCCTGAGGAGAGAGGGGGGCTTTGCCACCAACGTTCGGATCCATCAATTGCATTGGTGATTGGATGTGCTCTCCTGGGGTCCTCGGAATTGCAATAGTCACAGAACTGGCCCTGAAAAAAAAAGTTCTTTTTTTATTTTCAAGTAACTTTTTCTCATCAATTTAGTAAAGGAGGTAACCAAAACAAAGACTGCTTTATACAGCTTAGAGATGTCAGCTGGTGAAACGCACCATAAAGTATTCCAAAGACAGCAGTAAGGCTTTCTCTTTTTCACTTAATCTTAAATCATTATCACTTGTTTGGCATTTCTTGAATATAGATTCTATTTATCTTCCATCTTTTACATCTATGTTTTTCTTGACCTGTTTGAGACTTTAAGAAGAGCCTGTTGTACTTGGGATGCAAAGATGTGTTCCTTCAGCAAATCCTTTTTACATTTTACATCCTACTTTGTGCGAGTTCTGTGTCAGGCACTGGGATAGAAAGAGGATCCCTGCCCACAGTCCTCTTGGAGGTGCTAGGTATACAAATAATCATAAGGGAAGTGGGCTATGGCAAGAGTATAGAGTGCTGGGTTTAAGGTGGTAAATATTCCATGGGCTCACACAAAAATGTGGAAATTAAACAAAATGCTACTGAACAGCGATTGGGTCAATGAATAAATCAAAGGAGAAATCAAAAAATTCCTGGAGACAAATGAAACTGAAAATACGACATGCCAAAATCTATGGGACACAGCAAAAGTGGTTCTAAGAGGGAAGTTTATAGCAATTCAGGCCTACCTCAATAAAGAAGAAAAATCCCAAATAAACAACCTAACAGCACATCTAAAGGTACTGGAAAAAGAAGAACAAAGCCCAAATCAGCAGAAGGAAGGAAATAATAAAAATCAGAGAAGAGGGGCCGGCCCAGCGGCTTAGCGGTTAAGTGTGCATGTGCCGCTTTGGTGGCCTGGGATTCACCGGTTTGGATCCAGGGTGAGTACATGGCACCGCTTTGCAAGCCATGCTGTGGTAGGCATCCCACATATAAAGTAGAGGAAGATGGGCATGGATGTGAGCTCAGGGCCAGTCTTCCTCAACAAAAAGAGGAGGATTGGCAGCAGATGTTAGCTCAGGGCTAATCTTCCTCAAAAAAAATAAAAATAAAAAATCAGAGCAGAAATAAATGAAATAGAGACTAAAAAAAAATAGAAAAAATTAATGAAACCAAAAGCTGGTTCTTTGAAAAGATAAACAAAATCGATAAACCCTTAGCTAGACTCACCAAGAGAAAAAGAAAGAAGACTCAAATAAATAAAATCAGAAATGAAAGAGGAGAGATTACAATGGACACCTCAGAAATACAAAAGATAATAAGAGAATACTATGAAAAGCTATACACCAATAAATTGGATAATCTAGAAGAAATGGATAAATTCTCAGAAACATACAACCTTCCAAAACTGGACTAAGAAGAAGTAAAGAATTTGAATAGAACAATCACTAACAAGGAGATTGAAACAGCCATCAAAAACCTCCCAAAAAATAAAAGTCCAGGACCAAATGTCTTTCCTGGTGAATTCTACCAAATATTCAAAGAAGACTTAATATCCATCCTTCTCAAACTCTTCCAAAAAATTGAAGAGGAGGGGAAGCTTCCTAACTCATTCTATGAAGCCAACATTATCCTGATACCAAAACCAGACAAGGACAAAACAAAAAAAGAAAATTAAAGGCCAATATCACTGATGAACATCGATGCAAAAATTCACAACAAAATACTAGCAAATCGAATACAACAATACATTAAAAAGATCATACATCATGGTCAAGTGGGTTTCATTCCAGGGATGCAGGGATGGCTCAACATCTGCAAATCTATCAACGTGATACACCACATTAACAAAACGAAGAGTAAAAATCACATGATCATCTCAATAGATGCAGAGAAAGAATTTGACAAGATACAGCATCCATTTATGATAAAAACTCTAAATATAATGGGTATAGAAGAAAAATACCTCAACGTAATAAGGGCTATATATGACAAACCTACAGCAAATATCATTCTCAATGGAGAAAAACTGAAAGCTACCCCTTTAAGAAGAGGAACCAGACAAGGATGCCCACTTTCATCACTCTTACTTAGTATTGGAAGTCCTAGCCAGACCAATCAGGCAAGAAAAAGAAATAAAATGGATCCATACTGGAAAAGAAGAAGTGAAACTGTCACTCTTTGCAGATGACATGATTTTATATATAGAAAACCCTAAATAATCCACTAAAAAACTTTTAGAAATAATAAATGAATACAGTCAAATCGCAGGATACAAAATCAACGTACAAAAATCGGTTGGGTTTCTATACACGAACAACGAAGTAGCAGAAAGAGAAATTAAGAATACAATCCCATTTACAATTGCAACAAAAGGAGTAAAATATCTAGGAATAAACTTAACCAAAGAGGTGAAAGACCTGTACACCAAAATGTATAAAACATTGTTGAAAGAAATCGGAGAAGACACAAAGAAATGGAAAGATATTCTGTGCTCTTGGATTGGAAGAATTAACATTGTTAAAACGTCCACACCTCCTAAAGCAATCTATAGATTCAATGCAATCCCTATCAAAGTTCCAACAACATTTTTCACAGAAATAGAACAAAGAATCCTAAAATTTATATGGAACAGCAAAAGACCCCAAATAGCCAAAGGATTCCTGAGAAAAAAGAACAAAGCTGGAGGTATCACACCCCCTGATTTCAAAATATACTACAAATTCATAGTAACCAAAACAGCATGGTACTGGCACAGAAACAGACACACAGACCAATGGAACAGAACGGAGAGCCCAGAAATAAACCCACACATTTATGGACAGCTAGTATTCAACAAGGTAGCCAAGAGCATACAAGGGAGAAAGGAGAGTCTCTTCAATAAATGGAGTTGGGAAAACTAGACAGCCACATGCAAAAGAATGAAAGTAGACATTATCTTACACCATGCACAAAAATCAACTCAAAATGGATTAAAGACTTGAATGTAAGACCTGAAACCATGAAACTTCTAGAAGAAAATGTAAGCAGTACGCTCTTTGACATTGGTCTTAGCTGCATATTTTCAAGTACCATGTCTGACCGGGCAAGGGAAACAAAAGAAAAAATGAATAAATGGGACTATATCAACCTAAAAAGCTTCTGCACAGCAAAGGAAATCATCAACAAAATGAAAAAACAACCTAATAATTGGGAGAAGATATTTGCAAACCATATATCAGATAAGAGATTAATATCCAAAATATACAAAGAACTCATACATCTCAACAACCCAATTAAAAAATGGGCAAAGGATCTGAACAGAAATTTCTCCAAAGAAGATATACGGATGGCCAATAGGCATATGAAAAGATGTTCAACATCATTAGCTATCGGGGAAATGCAAATCAAAACTACAATGAGATATCACCTCACTCCCATCAGAATTAACAAGACAGGAGACAACAAGTGTTGGAGAGTATGTGGAGAGAAGGGAATCCTTGTACACTGCTGGTGGGAGTGCAAACTGGTGCAGCCACTATGGAAAGTGGTATGGAGTATCCTCAGAAAATTAAGAATAGATCTACAATATGATCCAGCTAGTCCACTGCTGGGTATTTACCCAAAGAACTTGAAAACACAAGTGCATAAAGATACATGCACCCCTATGTTCATTGCAGCATTATTCACAATGGCCAAGACTTGGAAGCAACTTAGGTGCCCATCAAGGGACGAATGGATAAAGAAGATGTGGTATATGTACATAATGGAATACTACTCAGCCCTAAGAAATGATGAAATCCGGCCACTTGTGACAACATGGATGGACCTTGAAGGTATTATGCTAAGAGAAATAAGTCAGAGGGAGAAAGTCAAATACCATATGACCTTACTCATAAGTAGAAGATAAAAACAATGACAAACAAACACATAGCAACAGAGATTGTATTGGTGGTTACAATAGGGGAAGGGGGGATGGGGGAGGGCAAAAGGGGTGATTAGGCTCATATGTCTGGTGATGGACTGTAATTAGTTTTTGGGCGGTGAACATGATGTCATCTACACAGAATTCGAAATATATTACAATGTACATCTGAAAGCTATATAATGTTATACTGAAAGCTATATAATGTTATAATGCAATGTTACTGTAATAAAAAAAGTGGAAATAAAATGATACAGCTAAACAAAATCAAGGAGAATACAAATAAAAAGAAAGCTTAGTAATACTAACATCCCACAGTATAGAATATAATGCACAAATTTTTTTAGTAAAATAAGATGGTATATAATAAAGACAAAGAGCAAGTAAAAAAAATATATACTCTATGGGCTCAGGAGAGGCAGGGTGGAAGAGGCGGAATTTCCGTTGCCTGTGTGGATGGATAGAACTTTAGTAAGTGGCAGTGAGAAGCCTACAGGGAAGGTGTTCCAGGTAGAGGAACCAGCATGAGCAAAGGCACAGAGGTCAGCTGGTGCAGTTTAACAACAGCACAAGTAATGAAAGACAAGACTTGAAAGGTAAATGGTGGAGATGTGGCTGGGCTGTGGACACCAGAGTAAGAAGTTAGTTGTTAATTCAGTAGGTAAATGGGAGTCCACTTTTACCTGGGGTGATCATCATTTCTAACTTCTCATTGATTTACTCTTTTTTGGAAGGCAGATTCTGTTTTTTTGTTTTGTTTTGTTTTGTTTCCACAATTAAGAATTTTATAGCCATTACCATGTAAAAAGCTGAAGGCAGTCCTTTCTTATATATTGAATATATTTTAACTGAGTCAAAAGATCATGCTTACTCAGTGGTGGACTTGACATACTGAACTACACTGCTCTCAAATTTTCTTGGAGCACAACCATCCCGTAGAGGGGGACAAAGAAGAAAACTTACACCCACAGTCTCCACTGAAATGTACAGTGACAAAAGGCGAGCTCTGCCCTAGGGAGCATCTTGGAAGTTAATTCTTAAATGTTCAAAGAAAAATTCGATCCTGATGTCTAACCAAATGTGTGACCAAATGTTTTCATCTAGTATGTAACTTGGGCTTCTTTCTTATGTGGTAATATGTTTATGTACAACTCTGTCTCTTGACGTTATATAAAGATATTTACATAACTCAGAAGCAGCACCTTGGGGTATGCAGCCCCATCAGCTCATGAGGTGAGAGACCACAGTGTCCTGCCCTTCACTACACCACTTCAGTCCAGCACACTGCCTAGCACATCACAGAAGCCCGATAAAGGATGAGCCCATCGGCAATTTTTCAAAAACATTTTGGTTTCTTTCTATAAAATTTTGTTATTATAACAAGGAGCATAATTAATAACTATTTAGCAAGGACAACTAAACATTTATGGGTATTTTCCCTTCAATGATCTTTATTTTTCCCATTTTTTTCCCTAGAAAACATTTACCAGTTTAATTATTTGGTGAGGGAACTGAATCATTACTTCTCAAAATTTAGAAGAGTTACACCAGGTTGGAAGAAAATCTCTTCCAAGGGTGTGGACACTTACAACATACATTTATCTCCATCTCCATAGTGTAGATTTGAGAAATGAAGATGATGTTTTTTGTATTGTTATAGTTATTCTCAACTGTAAAATAATAATAATAGTAACAAAAGTTAACATTTATAGAGCACCTACTATGCACTGGGCATCATGCACTTCATATTCGCACCCTAAGATTATTATCACCTCTATTTTACAGTTGAGGAAATGGAGCAGAGAGGTTAAGTAATTTTCCCAAGAATCACACAATTGGTAAAGAGTAGATCCAGGACCTAAGCCCAGGGCCTCAGAGATAACATGTCAACCACTACCCCGTAACTCTCTTCCTCCATCTACCAGTTACAACTCTGGTTTATTAGACATCGTGGAAACTCAGTAACATACATTATTTCCTGTAATTAGTCTTAAAGGCAGTCTTCACAAAAGCCTAAAAGCTACGGTTCCAAGGCCTCTTTCACTTAGAATCACCTCATCATTTCTGCTGATATGTGAGTTCTACTGCTGCCCCAAATAAAACTGTTATATCATTTAACACCTACTAATTATGTGATCAAAGACTAATCACTAAAATCTGAATTTTGAGTGTGAATAATAAATAATTTGAATGTACACATTTGGAAAATGATAATTGTACAGGCAAGAAAGCATCACAGTTATCCAAGTTAGTGCCAACACTGACATTTGGAAGGTTGATTAATATAATAGATGTAAGTTAAAGATGAATTCCACAAGTGGACTTTGCTTAGGGAGTAACATCTTCTGTTTATTTCTACATATGTCATTGGAAAAACCTTGACAACAAAGAGTCTACAGACATAACTTATCAAACCAACAATGCCAGAGATGATGGTTTTTCTAGATTAACTATGTGTATTAGCTAAGTTTAGGTGATACTTTTTTGCCATATAAAATAAGTTCTAACAAAGATTCTACAAACTTAAGTTAAATAATAACAAGCAAAAGCATAACATACTTTCTCCTTGAAAAATAAAAAGAAAGAAAATTTATTCTATAAAACTAATAATATATTTAAAAACTAATTTAAAAATTAATATTAGGGAGTGGGGCTTCTTTAAGTTATTCTTAAATGGTCAGGATGAGAATTTTTTATTCAAATATTTTGATTAAAATATTCCTTCTCTTTAATTTATTTGCTTCTTGAAGTTTCAGTGAATTTTACCCTACATCTCAAATGTCATATTTACAGCACATCAATTTAAGTGAAAACTCAAGAAGAATTCAATAGTAGTCTGAAGAAAATCAGACTGTAAATTTAGAAGTGAAAAAAAATCAGAAGGATGACTTTTTTTAAATGTTAAAAACTCTATCCAGCCTTCCAAATCATTTTTCTGAGACTTCACAGAGATTTAAATTTATATGGAAAAGCTACATGCATGAGGAGACTCAGGGTTGAAGAATCTTCTCAGGCAGACCAAGGCCATGGCCAATCTTGGAAGGTTGGGCCTTGGCCCTAAGAAGCAAGGCTTAAAGAGAAGACAATCTAATGCTGCTTTCTAAAAAATGCAATAACTGATAACAATTTTCAAAATAGAATTTTAGAGCAGAGGATAAAAGAATCCATAGGCCTTCTGAGATTCAGATCACTGAGGCAGCCCTTTCCTTCCGATGAATATCACAGAGAGAGGCTACACTCATTTTTCTGTAGCCACATTTTCCAATAGATACTTACACTAACTCTACTGCCCTATATGGATACCAAAAGAAAAAGGCTTCCACTCTGTCTCAGCCACTTCTGATTCAACTTGCTGTTTTAAACAAGAATTGAAAGTGAAAACTGGGCAAGAGGTAAGAATAAGAAGGATTTTTCAAAAGCAGGACAAAAAACAGAGGCAGGACATTTAAAATAGAGGAAATAAATGGCTATCATTTTTAGATGATAAAATTTTTTCATAAAACCTCAAATGAATCTACTGAAAAAAATTTTGGAACCACTAGGAGAGTTTATCAAGGTGGCTGAATATAAGATAAATATACACAAGTCACTGCATTTCTGTTCAATAGCAGTAAACAACTAGAAAATGTAATTACAGGGAAAACACCACTTACAACAGTATCAGAGAACATCAAATATCTCAAAAGAAATTTAACAAATAAAAATTTTAAACTTTAGTAAGGGAATTTAAAAAACCTAAATTAATAAATGGAGAGATATCATTTTCTTGGATAGGAAGATACTATAAAAAGTTTGTCAATTCTCCCCCAAACTGATGTATAACGTCAATACAATTCCAATACAAATCTCAAAAGGGATTCTCTTGGAACACAATAAGATATTTCTAAAATTTACAATAGTGAAGGACCAAGAAAGTCCCAGACATTGCTGAAGAAGTGGATCAAGGAGGAGGAAAATTGCCTTTCAAGGTATCAGGGCTTATTAGGAAGCTATTATAATTAACACAGAGCAAGATGAGACAAACAGACCTATGAGACAGAAAAGCAAGCCCCAAAACAGACCCAGGCATTTTGGAAACCTTAGTATATTATAAAGGTGTTATATCAGATCAGTACAAAAAGGAAGGCTATTCTATATGCAATGGAAAATAATAATAAAATCAGATTCCTATTCAAAACACAAACAAAAATCAACTTCAGATGAATTAATGATTTAAATGTCAAAAATAAAACTTTCAAATCTCTTAGTGGAAAATAAAGGTGAATACCTTTTAGAACTTAGAGCAAGGACAGCTTTCTTTTTTTTCTTTTTTGCTGAGGAAGATTATCCCTGAGCTAATATCTGTTGCCAATCTTCTTCTTCTTTTTTTTTTGGCTTGAGGAAGATTAGCCCTGAGCTAACATCTGTGCCAATTTTCCTCCACCGTATATGTGGGTCACTGCGGCAGCATGGCTGGCAAGTGGTGGAGGTCCATGCCTGGGATCCGAACCTGCAAACCCAGTTTACTGAAGTGGAGTGTGCTGAACTTAACCATTAGGCTATGGGACCAGCCCCAAGGACAGCTTTCTTAAGCCAGATTCAGAAAGCATCTAATTATAAAGAAGAGATATATAAATCTGACTGTATTAAAATTAAGAATGTCAGGTCATCCATGGCATCATAAGGAAGTGAAAAGTTACAAACTGAAGGATATTCACAATACACAAGTGGTAGATAGTCTCCAACGATGGTTGCCATCAATTCCTTCTTTCCCTCTGTGTCTGCCACTTCACCACCAAGAGGCTATTCACCCTGGAGGCTATTGTCTCCTCTTGAATCCAGACTAACTTTATTATTTCCTTTCTTGTGGCAAAAGTGTCATGCTGGGATTTTCAAGCACAAGCCTTAAGAGTACTGGCAGATTCTGCTTCCTTCCTCTTGGAAGCCAGTCTCTAAGTAAGAAGCCAACTACCCCCAAATCACCACTCTGTGAGAAAGCCCAAGCTAACCAACTGGATGGGACATGTGGAAGAGCCTGTCACGTTGGTGAAGCCTTCTGGATTGTCCAGTCTATCTGAGCCAGCAGCTGAATGCAGCTAAGTGAGTTACCCCAAGTGACATCACGTGGAACAGAAGAACCACCCAGCTGAGCCCAGCCCACCCACAGAACTGTGAGAAAAAAAAAATAATTTGTGCTGTCTTAAGCCACTAGGTTTTGAGGTAGTGTGTTACACAAGAATCAATAACTGAACAAAGAATTCTCATTAGAAATGTATATCGAACTCCTACAAATCAACAAGGAAAATATAAATAGTTTAATAGAAAAATGGGCAAAAGTAGAAATAGGCATTTTATGAAGAGGAAACACATATGGCAATAAACATTCGAGGAAATGTTCGCCAGCACCATCATTAGTGATCAGGGCAGACCACAGTGCTGTACCACTCAACAGGCCCAAATTTAAAGTTTGAGGATAACAAGTATGGAAAAGGATATGGTAGGAGTATGAATTGGTGAAAAAGCTTTGGAAATTGTTTTGGCATTACCTCCTAAAATCAGAAATTCACATTTCTATGACCCAGCAGTTCTACTCTCAAGCTCATAACCCAAAAAGAAACTCTTGCACAAATCTCATGGCATTGTGTTCAAGAATATTCATAGCAGGACTGTTCACAAGAACAAAATCTTGTAAATAAACTAACTGTCCAGCCAGAGGAGCGTGAATGAATCAACAGTGTATATTCACACAACGAATGAATATATGAACAATAATGAATAAATGAATATATACAACAATGTGAAACAACATGAATAAATCTTAGCAATATCACATTAAGTGAAAAAAAAGCATGATGTACTTTTTATAAAGGTAAGAGTAGCCAAAATGAAAAGCACTTACTTTTTAGGGATATACAGATATAATAAAAACTATATAAAAATGAAAAATTAATAAAGGATTCAGGATGATGGTTACCCCAGATTGTGGGAGACAGAGGGATGGGAGGTGGGAAAGCACGTGGCTAAACCTAAGTTATCAAGGCCCTATTTTTGGCTTTGGTAGCAAGTTTATGGATGCTGTCACACTATTTAAAATCCATCCATCCATATATACATTAAAGCAGAGCATGCAAGGACCAATGGTGAAAGTATATCGTAAACTGAGGGTTATGAATAATCCATAATCCAACTCTGCACCTGAGGTCCAATATTTTTAAAATAATCATAAATAAATAAAAGCAGGACAAAACCTGATAGAAGTCAGAGAAGAGGGGACAGAGAGAGAATAAGGAGGATTCTTACAGCCTTGTGTTTAATTATTCATTCATCCATGCAACAAACCTGTACTGATAATATACCCTGTACCAGAGACTGTTCCAGACAGAGATGAGGAGACTGAAAGATGAACAGGACAAGGGACTCACACTCTGAATTCTGTCAAGGCTAATATCAGCCTAGTCATACAGGAAATAGCAAATGTAATAGAAGGGGCTAGAGGGAAAGGGGACAGGACCGTTCAAACAAACAAGTAAACCGAGTTGAGTTCCAAGGTTGGAGGGCCCTGGAAGATAAGCCAATGTTTGCCCAGAGGCCCATGGAGTGACCTAGACTTTTTCAGAAGGGTGGAAAAAAACAGTCTCTCCTAGTTACAAACATTTTTGACGATTCTCCTTAACTAAAAGCCTCTCATGTATACTTTGCAACTGAACTCACAATATGAACACTGTAGTGTTCTAAGAAACTAGAGGTTGATTATAGCACTGTTTCCTAACATAACTTTGCTTTTATTGTTTGCACATTCATTCATTTATTCAACTTTTCCAAATTGCCTACAATACGTAGAGTACCACGTTGGATGCTGAGGTAAAAATAAACACTAAGAGTTGGGCCCTAAAGATACGCAGTGGGAGAGAAGTAACTCAAACATCATGTATTACCAAAAAGTGCTGGGACCAAGATAGCACGAGAATGTGGGAGCCCAGGAGAGGCACACCACGCTTCATTTTGCTTGATCTTCACAACACTCTGAGGTGTCTAACAAAGTATTCAAAGCTTAAAGATGAAGAAGCAAAGACTTAAAGAGGTGAAATGCCTCGCCTCAAACCTCACAGCCAGGACATGCAGAAACCAGGACCTGTGCGTGGGTCTGGTGACGTTACTCACAGCCCAGAACACTTTCCATCCTGGCCTAGCTGCTCTGCAAGCTACATCAAAGAGCCCTGTTTTAGACTTGGATGGAGTGTGAGGTTACACTGGAAGAGCAAGTACATGATTTTCCAAACAGCTGCCTACGACCAGATGTGTGGAAAGAGACCCAGCTCAGGAGAGAACCCTGCCTGACAGAAGCTCAGATGCACGTCCTTATGGCAGGCACAGAAAACCCGGCAAGATGAGCATTTAACCATACTCATTCATCAACAGCCCCATTACATATCACCACATTTGTGCTGCCATGAACCTACTCCTTGCCATCACTCACAAAGGTTCCTGAGGTTATGGGCCTTAAAGGCAATGTCTCAAGTGCCCAAACCCAAGCCAGCTGGAGCCCCGATGTGGAGAACGTTCTGGAATGCACCCATTCCAAACTTGGGATTGCTCCTTTAAAAAGACCTTGTTCAGAGCATTCTCCCTTCTGAGAGGCACAAAAGCACATCAATGTGGTTACCACCGATTACGACAAGCATTCTGTAAATTTACTGAAGATCTGTAAGTCTGCACTTGGTGGGGTGAAGGGGGATCACGTATCATGGGAGAGCGCCCAGCTCTGTGGCCCTCACACAGATTTCACCCCCCCAGGAGGTGGAGTGTCGCAGCTGTGCTGTGCGAGGTTCCTGGAGGTAGGGATTTGAAGCATCTATAAAAAAATAAGCTCAAGGTTGGTTCCAAGTATGTTTTTTAAAAAGGCAGATAAGACAATGTCTGCAAAATTTATACCTATTACTCAAAAGTTGTGTCCCTTCAGGGGCCAGCCCGGTGGCACAGTGGTTAAGTTCTCATGTTTCACTTCCGTGGCCCAGGGTTCACCAGTTTGGATCCTGGGTGCAGATCTACGCACTGCTTGGCAAGCCATGCTGTGGCAGGCATCCCACATATAAAGTAGAGGAAGATGGGCATGGATGTTAGCTCAGAGCCAGTCTTCCTCAGCAAAAAGAGGAGGATTGGCAGCAGATGTTAGCTCAGGGCTAATCTTCCTCAAAAAAAAAAAAAAAATTGTGTCCCTTGAAGCCAAATACTGGAGGTTTTTTCTTTTAACTAGGTTCAAAGAGATGCACTGGGGAGCAGAACGATGGAGGTTCAAATCCTGCCTCTACCAGTTACAGCTTCGAAATTATTTGGCCTCCCTTGAGCTCTGTGTTCTCTTTGTTAAAACGGGCTAACAGTGCAAATCTTACGTGGCGGTTGTCAGGATTCAATGAGACACTGTCCATAAAGTGACCATGCTGCCATTGGAACTGCTGGGGTGTTCGCTTAAAATGCACATCTTGGGTCCGGCCCTGGACCCACAGAATCAGCACCTCTGGTGGGAGCCAGGAATCAGAATTTTCTTTTCTTTTTTTTCTTTCTGCTTTTTCTCCCCAAATCCCCCTAGTATATAGTTGCATATTTCAGTTGTGGGTCCTTCTAGTTGTAGTACGTAGGATGCCGCCTGAACATGGCCTAACGAGTGGTGCCATGTCCATGCCCAGGATCTGAACCAGAGAAACCCTGGGCCGCCAAATCGGAGCGTGTGAACTTAACCACTTGGCCACAGGGCCGGCCCCAGGAATCAGAACTTTTATAAAGCACCCGGGTGATTCTTCTGCCCACTGCAGTCTGGGGCCACGGAGGTCACAGTGACAGGCATGTGGGGGGTGTGCCACTAGCGATGGATCTTGCAGCAGCCATGACAGAAGCAGCTGCATTGATGGCAGGGATGACAAAAGGAAACATCCATGTGCCAGACATGGCACCTTGCACTTGGCATGTGCTGACTCTTCATTTTCATGGCAAATCTATAAGGTGAGCACAATCATCCCTTTTTCAGATAGGGAGACAGAGGCACAGAGACGTTGAGCAATCTGCCTAAGTGGTGGAGCCAAGACAGGAAGGCAGGGAAGGAGGACTCCAGGGGGCGGGGGAGCCATCCAGGAGCAGAGAAGACACCTCAGGGATGTGGCCTGGGCCAGAGAAATGA
Source organism: Equus przewalskii (assembly GCF_037783145.1). NCBI lineage: Eukaryota > Metazoa > Chordata > Mammalia > Perissodactyla > Equidae > Equus > Equus przewalskii. The sequence continues at coordinate 47,087,817 of NC_091837.1, read as the reverse complement.
GTGTTCTCCCACTGGGCAACCTGCCCCACCAAGCAAAGGAAGATGCTTTTGGCTTCTTGATCCACAGACAATAGAATTGTGGGGTTTTTTCTCTACTGGTAAAATGTTTCACTATATTCCCTCTCTTACTCTCCTAGAAATTATTTCACACACTCCCCAACCTCTTCTGCCTTCTTTTCTTCTCTTGATGAATCTACTGAATTTGCTCACCTTTCAAACCCACAAACCTCCCTGCATCTGAGCCCACACAGTCACCTTGCCTCCCATTGCTATGAAGAAGCTGTTTGTGCTCCAAAGCGCCCCCTAAATACAAACACACGCTGAGTCCCATCCCTTTTGCCTGTTCAAGGACTTTGCATCTTCAATCACACCCCTAAACACACGCATTCTCCTGCATCTCAATTTATCCCTCTGCTGGGTCATTCCCATCAGGAGATAAACAAACAAATGCGCTTAGAGCAAAAGCCTCTCACTTTCCCCTCACTGGCTCCACGCGACCCACACTGAGCCTTTTCCTGTTTCTCATTCACTCCAAGCATGTTCCTCCCTCAGGGCCTTTGCACCTGCTGCTCCCTCTCCCGGGAACATGCTTCATGTTTCTCCCAGACTTAAGTCCCTTTTCCGAGAGGTTTTCCCTAACAACTCCATCTAGAGCAGTGCTGCCCTCTACCATCTGTTTCTCTCCTCTTATGCTCTTTCTTCTGAGCAGGAATCACTTATCATTTGCTTTATTTACTGTCTATCATCTTTTCCAGATTGTTAAGAGCCCTGAGGGCAGGGAGTTCATCTATTGTTCACTACCTAGAATGGGATCTGGCACAGGGTAGGCACCGAATATTTGTTCGTTTTGTTAATGAATGGAAATGGCATAAACTGTTTTGTTACTCACTTAAGGAAATATACTAGAAAGTGATAAACAAGTTAACTAGTGATGGGGAGAAGGGGTAATCCCAGACACGGACCCTCTCTCTCTCCAGAGAAAGAAATGCGTGTGTGTGTGTAATTTTATCTTTAACGTCAGAAGCTGAACTCCAGATTTTAAAAAATAATATGAGGAGGCTGGCCCCCTGGCTGAGTGGTTAAGTTCGTGCGCTCCGCTGCAGGCAGCCCAGTGTTTCGTCAGTTCGAATCCTGGGTGCGGACATGGCACTGCTCACCAAACCACACTGAGGCGGCGTCCCACATACCACAACTAGAAGGACCCACAACGAAGAATATACAGCTATACCAGGGGGCTTTGGGGAGAAAAAGGAAAAAATAAATAAATAAAAAATAAAATAAATAAATAAATAAATATGAAATGGCAGACCGATACCTGTGTCACTAACTCAGCTATTAGAAAGCACAGGGTAACTAAACCTAGATTTGCTTTCTCCATTCTAATGCAAATCTACTTGTTCCATCCCTCAGGCCTCTCAGGAACCCATTCTTAGCTCCTAACTTCTGACCCCTTGCCTGCTGTGGCCAAGAAGTGCCACTCAGGCTCAACTCAGCCTTCCCATCTTTAGATGGAGCCCCACCAGTCTCCGAGACTTCTCAGCTACCCATCTTCCTTGCTTATCTTTCCATCATGGCCAAATTAGAGAAGAAACAAAGAAAGTGGTGGTCATTCTTCTGGCTACAACATGCTTCTTCATTGTGATTTCTTTCTATTCCAAAGAGGATTCTCAGGCACCTATGCCTCCCTCTCCTAATCGACTCCACCCATCACATCCGGCCCCTTTTCTCAATGCCTTGTTATTTTGACTTTTTTACTGAAATAGGTTTCCTAACAACCTTTAATTAGAGTTACCATTTATTACACACTAATTATGTTCCAGGTGCATATGGTTTACTTCATGTAATCCTCAGAATAACCTTATGAACTAAAAGATATTATAGCCCCATTTTACAGATGATGAAACCAAGGCTGAGAGAGGTTAAATAACTCACTCAAGGTCACATCCTTAGGAAAGGATGCTTTCAAAGTGACGTCTACTGATTCTAGAGCCCAGCTTTTAATTATGGCACCAAACAATCTACTTTGGGGTTCTAGGACCCACTGGTTTCTTCTTGAAAGAGCCCAAGAAGTTCTTTCCGGAAGTTTTAAAAGCCATATTTTAATGGTTTCCATACATTCCTCTTCCTTCCACTTCTCCCTCTGTTCTCTTGTTCCCTATGTGTTGTGTTGGCATTTCACTGGCCATAAGGGGTCGCTTGGTACCTGTGGTTGCATGTAAGTGGCCTGCTTTACAACAAACTCGGGTTGACGAGGGAGACCAGGTCACATTTGGGCCTGCCCATTTAATGCCAGAAACCCAAAGTCCTTCCTCTTTAAAGCTTTATCCCTAAGGCTAGATTTACGAAAACAGGTCTGCCCTGAGAGTTTATGCATTCAAACATCAACTATTGAACTGCAATGAGTCAGCTACTGTCCCCAGGGAGACAGTCTGACCCTGACCTGATTCATTCCTCAAACCAAGCTTTCCCTCTCAATTCCCTCTGTTATTATTTTAATCTCCTTATAAAATAATTACACTCTTTACTGCTTTATCTTCCCATTCTTTCAATTCTCTCTTTTCTTCATCTTATTAAAATTTTATCAGTTGCCTAAATTCTTTTGAGGGCCAGAAAGAGTATAAATATATACAAAAACAGAATGAAGTATTTATAAAGTCTAGAAGGGACACAGAGATGTCACTCAGGGATAACATTCAAAACACATAACCACTAGGGCAGTGTGGCTCTCTGAGTTCCTAGAACACACCAAGCAGGTTCCCACCTCAGGGCCCTTGCACCTGCAGGTCCCTCTGCCTGGAACACATTTTCCAAGCCTCTTCATGAGTCTGGCTTCCTCTTAACCCTCAGGTTTCTGCACCATCAACACCTCCTTAGAAAAGCCTCTCCATCTACTTGATCTAGAGAAGCTTCCCTTCACTAACCTCTCTGACAAAATCCTGTTTATTCTCTCCAAGACACAATAATAATCCATACTTGTTGACTTGTCTGCTCATTGGTAGCTGTATCCCCATAGAATGCTAGCTCCATGCAGGCAGTGACCTTTTCTGCCTTGTTCGGAATTATATTCCCAGCCCATTATATCCCCATCCTCTGTGCCTGGCACAAAGATGTCAGTAAATCTTTGTTAAGTATAGGAGCAGATGACTATCACACACGAGTGTGTATACACACGTCTGCAAGTAGCAGTTCCTTCCAGAGTTAATAAGAATCTACATTAGGGATCATCCATAAAAGACATTCCACCAGCTCCTGTCGAGCTTCCAGGGGTTGAGGTGGTCAACGAGGACAACAAGCCAATCTGATAGTAACAATCAAGACTTCGTTCACTTACTGTGAGGGTGCAGGAAAGAGGTAAAAGAGAAAGGGGCTGACTCCCCAGTGTTCCTTTTTTTCCCCATGGAACGGCACCAGGCAAGGGTCAGATGACAGAAGAACTATCTCACTGCCAAGGAGTCCCAAACAAAAGACTCCTGCCTTTTTATGGGCCCAGGGTGTTGGGAGGAAGGAGAAAGGAAGGAGCAGGAGTAGAAACGTACTGAGTCAGAGTGGAGAAAAGTGCCTCAGCCGAAGCACCCCAATAAGGAATTGTCAGTAGGCACCTGGGGAGTGCCGCCATTGGAGCCTCTGAGGAGAGGCTCCTGGGCTGAGAAGGCAGACGTGCACACCAGCAAGGCTGATCAAGGGCGCCTGAATCCTTGACTACAGCTCCCTCCAGAAAACTGCAATGCACCCCCTGTGTCCAAGTCTGGTGTGGGGAGGGCAGCTTTCCCCCGTGAGGCCTGCCAGTCAAAGCCTTCTAATTGCCTGTGGTTGCGCCTCAAAGACCACACACAGGATTTTGACCCGAACAGGGACTTCTCACCGCCCCCTCTTTAAAAATCATTTCAGTGGGCAGCACACTTTGCACGGGTAGCTCTTTTCCATAGCTGAGCTCAGTCCTTTGTGCTGCAACATTATACCCCCCTTTTTATTTTACCTTTAGTGAAGATGGAGAACTGTTGGTTACAAACATTATAATGATTCTGAAGGCCCTTGGCCTCGTCTTCCTCATGATTAATCAAATGGTTCTACTGTGATTTGTTTCAGCGACAATCCTCCTAAGCAACAGTGACAGCTGCTATGTGTAATAGCCACAGGAAAACAATACTTCACAACCAAGGAAAGCAAGTGATCAAAGGAAAACGAGGCTGCACGTAACACCAGGTGTGTAGCGGGGAAAGAGTTACTTCAAAGGCAACATGGTGCTCAGAGAGAGGGAATGACGATTTTATCAGGTCTAACCTTTCTATTAGAAAGAGTGACTTCAACAGCTATACTTTTATTCAAATAAAAGTCTACTAGGGGCTGGCCCCATGGTGTAGCAGTTAAGCTCACATGTTCCACTTCAGCGGCCCAGGGTTTGCTGGTTCAAATCCCAGGTGTAGAACTATGCACCACTTATCAAGCCATGCTGTGGCAGGCGTCCCACATATAAAGTAGAGGAAGATGGGCATGGATGTTAGCTCAGGGCCAGTCTTCCTCAGCAAAAAGAGGAGGATTGGTGGCAGATGTTAGCTCAGGGCTGATCTTCCTCAAAAAAAAAGTTTACTAAGTTGACTTAAAAGATAAAAATAAAACAAAAGAAAGAAAACTGAACTAATTTATAACAATCTTACCAAGAGATTTTCCTAATGAGGTCTCTCAACACTTCCTATTAATTTTTCTGGCTTGTTAAAACTTTCAAAATTCAATGTCACATTAAAGAAATGGTAAATGATCAGCTGTCACAAGGAAATAAGAAAGCCACTTGGAAACAGATGAGACACACAAGAAAATTTGAAAGTCTGAATTTTTATGTTCTCATCATATCACTATGCAAACTACCTTGTATAGAACCTTCGCCACCAATGTCTTTTGCGTACACGAATCGTCAGCAATATTTAGTCTCCGCAGAGCCAACCACAGGGCATAGGGAACTGAGCTTTTCATTTCACAGTCCCACTCTTAGCTTCCCCTGCTGCAGGCCACAGAGCCCCCACTGGTGAAGGAATCATCTGATCACTGCGCTCTGTGCAAAAAAGGAATCCAAGGCTCACAGGCATCCATAGTCCCCAAACTTCCACTCACCCCATTCACCTTAGGCAAGCCTTACCTGATGGCCCTTGGATATGCTCTTCATATTTAAAGATGACTCTTACTGTGGGTGATCCCTCAATATTTGCTCATCAGAGAGCTCTCCTCATTTTGTTTAGGGACTACATTTTGAGTTATCAGATTGCAAAGCCTCAAAAGCAGAGACCCAAGGGTCACTCAGAGAGCCTCAGGCAGTGCCCCCGTGTTCCACCCTCCCATACACAGACAACACTCACTCACTGAATGGTCAGTAAATACTGCTGACTGACCGAGAGACTGGTTATCTGATTTAAAGCTAAAGTTACTGCTAAGGACTAAATATTTGTGTCCGTCCCCCAATTCACATATTGAGACCTAACCCCCAAGATGTGGTATTAGGATGAGGGCTCCACCTACATGAATGGGATTAGTGCCCTTATAAAAGAAGCCCCAGAGAGATCCCGCACTCCTTCCACCATGTGAGGACACAGAGAAAAGACAGCCATCTGTGAACAGGAAGTGGGTTCTCGTCAGACGCTGTATCTGCCCACACCTTTACCTTGGATTTCCCAGCCTCCAGAACTGTGGGAAATAAATTTCCATTATTTATAAGCCATCCAGTCTATGGCACTTTATTACTGCAGACCAAACAGTCCAAGAAAGTTACTGTTTTAGTCTCACAGGGCTGCCGTAACAAAGTACCACGAACTGGGTAACTGACAACAGAAATCTATTGTCTCACAGTTCTGGAAGCTAGAAGTCTGAAATCAAGGTGTCAGCAGGACCACGCTCCCTCTGAAATCTGTAGAGGGAGGATCCTTCCTGGCCTCTTCCAGCTTTTGGTGGCCCAGACCTCAGATTTATCTTAGCCAGTGCATCACACACTTCTATGTTGAAGTTCACATCAGGGCCACACCTGTCTTCCAAAGGCAGGTTGTTGAAATTCAGGTATTTTTTGGTCAGGTATTTCACTTGCATCAGGGTATTACTCTTTTAGGAAAATTCTGTGATGGTGTTGCCCTTTGAACATTTCTTCAAAAAGTCTCTATGAAGTGTCTACGACAAGCTACCACAGGAGAGACAGACATAAGCAGTAAAATGTGGTCCCACCCTCAAGGAGCTCATGATCTAATAAGGTGTCTAATGCAGACATGAAAATAAATGACTCCAAGGTGATGAATGGAATTAGCAAGGTGGTGCAAAGTTTGGCTGGAATTCTGAGGGAGGAGTAGTTGGCTCGGCAGTGGCAGCATAGCATAGTGGGTAAGTGCATGAACTCTGCAGCCAGAGTACCTGGCTTTACCACAGACTAGCTGTGTGATCTTGAACAAATTACTTAACCTCTCTGTGCTTCAGTTTCCTCGTCTGTAAAATAAGCATGCGAAGAGCACCTCCTTCATAAACTGTTGTGACAATTAAGATGTCAGTATGTGTAAGGTCCTTTAGAACAGAGCCAAATATCAGTAAGTGTTATATAAGTACATGTGCACCAAACAGGGGAGCCTAGCAACCAGGGAGGCTGTTCTCCCCGCTCACCATTCTGTCCCCGTATTTGGTGTCACTCCTGTATACAGTATGTGCAGGATATGGTGCAACTTGAAAGTAAAGGAAAATTACTTCTTTTCCCCACTTCTCACAGTTAAGATGTCTACAGACAACAGACAATCTAATTAAAACCCATATTTCTTTCTAGCTAATATTCATTTATTTATTCCAGATGTATTTTCCGAGCATCTAGGATGGGAAAATCACGGAGGAAAGACAATACGCTTATGACATTGACAAACTGGCAAGACACATGGGACTCAGTGAGTTGCTTTTCCCCAGGGTAGGTTCCACCCTGTTGGCATGAGGGATCTAATCAAGGCCCTGCTAGCTCAAGCAAACAGCTCACTTTTGTGAAGCAGAAAAAGGCTCCCTGCCTCTGAGTAGATACAGCCTTGCCCGGGCTGGATTTCAGGCCCCACTTGTCTCTTGGCCAGAAGCCTGTGTATACAGCACAATCCTCAGCAGTTCCATTGACTAAGACCACTGAAGTACCATTTAATAATCTTTTCCTCACCAGGCAAATGGTTCTAGAATGTTGAGCAAGAGTTAACACAGGTTTCAGGAAAGCCTAAATCACAACTAGAAATAAATCTATGATCTGGAAGAATGTATTCTTGCCACCAAAATTAACCTCTAAAAACTAACTAATATTCCCCCTCAAAATGTTACTTTAGCTAATAAAAAATGTGTCCCCACATAAACAAATAATATATAAACTGGTTATTAACACAATACCAAAATATTTAACACTGCTATTATATAGAAGGCTATAGAACTCTTTATGCCTGTGGATTATTTAGCATGTCAAATATGTTCAGTACATATTGCACTGTACATTTCACTATTAAAAGAAGTTTTTACTCAAAACTTTTAAATGATTATTGTGACAAATCATTTTTGTAGCTTACCACTTTAGAATTCCTAATTAAGAATTTTGTCACTCCATTAAAAACACATTTATTGAATTAAAAGGATCTTTTCGGACACCATGTCTTCCCAGACAAGGGAAACAATAGAAAGAATAAACAAATGGGACTTCATCAGACTAAAGAGCTTCTTCAAGGCAAGGGAAAACAGGATTGAAACAAAAAAACAACCCACTAACTGGTAAAAAATATTTGCAAGTAATACATCCAACAAAGGCTTAATATCCATAATATATAAAGAACTCACACAACTCAACAACAAAAAATTAAACAACCTGATCAAAAAATGGGCAGGAGACATGAACAGACATTTCTCCAAAGAAGATTCACAGATGGCCAATAGGCACATGAAAAGATGCTCATCACTGCTGATCATCAGGGAAATGCAAATCAAAGCTACACTAAGATATCACCTTACACCCATTAGAATGACAAAAATAACTAAAACAAATAGTAACAAATGTTGGAGAGGTTGTGGAGAAATCCCAGCCTAGATGCTCAGAAAATACATCTGGAATAAATAAATGAATATTAGCTAGAAAGAAATATGGGTTTTAATTAGATTGTCTGTAGACATCTTAACTGTGAGAAGAGGGGAAAAGAAGTAATTTTCCTTTACTTTCAAGTTGCACCATATCCTGCACGTACTGTATACAGGAGTGACACCAAATACGGGGACAGAATGGTGAGCGGGGAGAACAGCCTCCCTGGTTGCTAGGCTCCCCTGTTTGGTGCAGGGTATTAATTTCACATGTACTTATATAACACTTACTGATATTTGTCACTGCTCTAAAGCACTTTACACATACTGACATCTTAATTGTCACAACAGTTTATGAAGGAGGTGCTCTTAGCATGCTCATACACTGCTGGTGGGAATGAAAACTGGTGCAGCCACTATGGAAAATAGTATGGAGATTCCTCAAGAAATTAAAAATAGAACTACCATATGATCCAGCTATTCCACTACTGGGTATCTATCCACAGAGCTTGAAGTCAGCAATTCCAAAAATCCTATGCACCCCAATGTTTATTGCAGCATTATCTACAATAGCCAAGACATGGATGCAATCTAAGTGCCCATCAACAGATGATTGGATAAAGAAGATGTGGTGCATATATATATATATATATATATATATATATATATATATATATATACAATGGAATACTACTCAGCCATAAAAAAGAACAAAATCGTCCCATTTGCAACAACATGGATGGACCTTGAGGGAATTACGTTAAGTGAAATAAGCCAGATAGAGAAGGACAATCTCTGTATGACTCCACTCATATGAGGAATTTAAACCTGTGGACAAAGAGAACAGATTAGTGGCTACCAGGGGAAAGAGGGGGTGGGCACAAAGGGTGAAGGGTTGCATCTACAACATGACTGACAGACAATAATATACAACTGAAATTTCACAAGATTGTAATTTATCATTAACTCAATAAAAAATTTTAAAAAACACATTTATTGAGCACTAACTGTGCATCAAGAAATATACTAAGTGCTTTTTATCCTCCCAATAAACCTGTGAGATAGACACTATTACTAATCTTGTTTTGTATATGGGGAAATTGAGATTATGCAATTTTCCAAAGTCAGAGAGCTGGTAGAGTTAGAATTTAAACTCAGGTCTACGTGATTGTAGAGCCAGACTTCTTCACCTCTAAGTGAGAGTAATTTGATAATATATACAATGAGGTGATATTATATTTTCCCTCATTGGAGTTTCCCTGCTCTTTCAAGAAATTAGGCCATAAAAAGGCTGGTCATCTACAGAAAGATTATGTTTGGATCATCTTTGCATCCTCAGCAACTAGCATGGTGCCTGGCATGTAAGAGCCACTTAATAAGTTTTTGTGAATGAATGAATGAGTTAAAATAAAAATAAATTAAAGACGTACAGATTGACAAGAAAGAAAGAACATAATCGTGTATGTAGAAAATCTTAAAGAGTGTATAAAAAAACTACAGCAAGGCCATAGGATACAAGATCAATATGCAAAAATCAGGTGCATTTCTAATGTAGATGTGTGTATATATAGGTTTTAGTAGATATACATATATTTCCTAGCTCTGTCCACTGAAAGGGTCTAGAAGCAATGATGCACAAGCACACCTCATACCCAGATCTTGATTTCTAAACACCACACTCAATTATAAAAAAAACAGAGCTCCTTGGAAAAATAGTTAGTTCCAAGGCTGGACCAAAGAAAATAAAAAATGACTCTGGAACATCTTCTGGTACCAGAAAGTAAGGAAGCACTAAAAAAAAAAAAGATGTGGGGATAGCACCAAAAATGGCAGAGGAAGGAGCTTAAAGGATCTCTTGCTGCACTCAAGCAATCATTAATCTTGCAAAAACTGCCCGGATGAACTTTTTCAGAACTCTGGAATCTATTCTAAAACCTACAACAAACTACAATCAGCAAACTTGAAGATAAAAGTTGACTGAAATGATCCAGCCTGAGGATAAGAAAGAAAAGAGAATGAAGAAAAATAAGCAAAGCCCACGACCTGTGGAAAACTATACAATGGACTAACATACACCTTATGGGAGTTCCAGAAAGAGAGAAGAGAGACAGAGGCAGAAAAGATATTTGAAGAAATAATGGTCAAAACTTCCCAAATTTGATGAAATACATGAATCTACAAATCCAAGAAACTTAACAAACTCCAAGTAGGATAAAGTCAAAGAGATCCACACAAAGACAGATTATAATCAAACTGTCAAAAGATAAAGAGAAAATCTTGAAAGCAGCAAGAGAGAAGCAATTCATCACATACAAGGGATCCTCAATAAGATGAGGCTTATTTTTCATTGTAAACCATGGACACCAGAAGGCTGTGAGATGAGATATTCAAAGTGCTGAAAGAAAAAAAGCTGTCAGTCAAGACTTCTATATCTGGTAAAATTATCCTTCAAAAATGATGAAAAAATTAGGATATTTCCAAATAAACAAAAATTGAGGGGGGCCGGGCCAGTGGCTCAGTGGTTAAGTTCGCACATTCCACTTCTCGGCAGCCCGGGGTTCGCTGGTTTGGATCCCAGGTGCAGATATGGCACTCCTTGGCAAAAGCCATGCTGTGGTAGGCATTCCACATATTAAAAAAAAGAGAGGAAGATGAGCATGGATGTTAGCTCAGGGCCAATCTTCCTCAGCAAAAAGAGGAGGATTAGCAGTAGTTAGCTCAGGGCTGATTGTCCTCAAAAAAGAAAAAAAATTGAAGGCGTTTGTTGCTAGTAGTCCTACCCTATAAGAAATGCTAAAGGGAGTCCTTTGACCTGAAATGAAAGGACACTAGACAGTCATATGAAGAAATAAAGAATATCAGTACAGATAAGTACATAAATAGAAAAGCCAGCATTACTATGTTTGTAACTCATTTTTTCTATATTATTTAAAAGACAAATGCATAGAACACTAATTACATATTTATGTTGATGGGCAACAGTGTGTAAAGATATAATTTGTGACAATAACGTCATAAAGAGGAGGGAAAGACCTGTATAGGAGCAGAGTTTTGGATGCTATTGAAGCTACGTTGATATCAACTCAAACTGGACTGTTATAAATTTAGGATGTTAATTGTAATTCCCAGAGTAATCACTAAGAAAATAACTAAAAAATATACAGAAAAGGAAATTAGGGGGAAGTCAAAATGGTATATTATAAAAAGAAATTAAACATAAAGAAGGTAGTAATGGAGGAACTGAAGAACTAAAAAAATATAAGATATAGAAAACAAACAGCAAAAGGGCAGAAATAAGTCCTTCTGTATCACTAATCACTTTAAATGTAAATGGATTAGACTTATCAATTAAAAGGCAGAGATTGGCAGAAGAGATTTTCAAAAAGCAACCATGATTCAAATATATGATGTCCACAAGAGACTCACTTTATATTGAAAGACACAAATAAATTGAAAGTGTAAGGATAGAAAATGGTATTCCATGTAAATAGTAACCAAAAGAGAGGTGAGGTGGCTATACTAATATCAGAAAAAATAAACTTTAAGTCAAAATTTGTTACAAAAGATAAAGATGGACATCACACATTGATAGACAGGCCAATCCATCAAAAAGATTTAACAATTTAAATATATCTGCACCAAAGAGCCTCAAATATACATGAAGCAAAAATTGACAAAATTTAAGGGAGAAATAGTCCTATAATAATAATCAGAGATATCAACACCCCATTTCAATAACAGGCTGTTTCTCAAAAATGTAAACATACACTTGCTATACCATGTAGCCATTCCACTCCTAGGAATCTACCCAAGAAAACCGAAAACTTATGCCCACACAAAGATTTGTTTGTGAATGCTCATACCGGTATTACTTATATTAGTGAAGACCTAGAAACAGCGAAAATGTCCATCAATTAGTGAACAGATAAAGAAAATGAGGTAAAGCCATACAACGGAATACTATTTTCTGCAATAAAAAGAAACAAACTACTAAATCATGCAACAATATGAATGAACGAACCCCAAAGTCATCATGCTAAGTGAAAGAACTCACTCAGACACAAAAGACCACATGTTGTATGATTCCATTTATAAGAAATTTCCAGAAAAGGCATATCTTTAGAGACAGAAATCAAACTAGTGGAGATAGGTGCACAAATTGAGTACACAGGCACACGAGAACTTTTGGGGCTGATGGCAATGTTCTAAAACTGGATTCTAGTGAAAGTTGCTCAACTCTATAAATCTACTAAAAATTATTGAATTCACATTTACAATGGCTGCATGTTATGGGATTTAAATTATGCCTCAAAAAGCTGTTAAAAATGACTCTCATGCTTCAATCTAGTTTTGGTAAAAGATATGAAGAAAACGTAATTTTCACATTCATAGGTGCACTAACGCCATCTTTTTGTAATGGTTTAGATACAGTTTTCTTGTAAGGGGCTGAAATCAATACCCTTTTGTCCTCTCCTTTCTCGAAGACTGTAGATTTCTTTTTCTTAGATTACACACTCTCAATGGCACAAGTAATTCAGAGCGTGAAGTAGAATCTTGCAATTCAAAGATTAAACATTCCCAGTTCCAGCTATTCACCAGGGACCGGGAAGGTCTGTGAGCTTTAGCAATCTGTGATTTGTTGAGCAACTCGTTTAAATTGCTGAGGTTCTGGCGTGTGGAACCACGCTTCTTTGCCGGTAAGAGAACTTGGCTCTCTAAAGGAAAACACATTTATCTTCTTCAAATGATTTATACATAAACTTTCATTGCTAAACTTTGGTTAGTGCCCACGAACACAGAACAACTATTAGCAAAATCCTTTTTTTTAAAAAAATTATTCATCCTTAAATTGCTGACGGTAGTCATTTGTCTGAAGTCTCAAAATAACTCATCATTAATAACTGTTACAAATATATCGGTAGACATAGTAAATTGTCTTAGATTTCTCAGCCCTTGCTCAAGACGTTTACACCAGTTTCACACAGGAAAAGGCCCTTGTTGAAGTTAACAAACACAATGGTTCTATAAACCGAGGCTTAATGAAGTGGAGTTTCCTGTGGAGGGCCATTAGTCCAAGTTACACAAACACACAACTGAGACTGCTTTGGGACAAACACTCTCACTCTTAGCGATAATTCATGTGTGTGTGCTTCTCTACCAATATCATTCAGGTTAGATACACATTCCTGTGCATAAACCAAAGGGTAACAAAGAAACATACACAAGATGTGTTTAACTGTCAATGAACAAAATTAAGATCATATGTTTGGTAAATATGTGCATTTCATTCCTTGTGAGTATCCTGTTTATGCCAAGCTAAACCTAACACAAGGTTATATTTTCCACACAGCCTTCCACTTCTATTTTATCATCATCTCTATCAGATGTCAGTAAATAATAATCTCTTTAGATTTCATAAGTAAACTTTTAAAATTAAAGCGCAAAGTGTGACATATTTCGGTTGTAATTACTTTTCAGCAGAATAGAAGTAATTGGCATATTTTTCTTGTCTACTCTTTACCTTAACTTCTTTACAGTCTTCAGCTGTATCTTCACTCTACCATCCTTCCATTCAGCATTTTCTGAACACCTATACTGCTCCAGGCTTTGTGCTGAGCAGTGGGGAGACAGCTGTGAACTACAGTCAGGATCCCTGAATCTCAGAGCTCTCAAAACACCAAAAACTTAATGGCTGAACAGTAACAAATATCCAAAATCTTATTTAATGAATCCTAAGTCCAGAGAAACCACAATGAACATTTTTCACACAACACACAAAATTCAGACTTTTAAAATATCCTGCCTGTTGACACATGCTACCACTCAAGTATCAGCATTGTTATTACAGAATCAGGACCATAAACAGAATTCATTGTAAGACATGACTTTTATTCATTTTTTACATTTTTTGTAAAATTCTTTTGGCCTGAAATTCTAAACCCTGGCTGGCCCCATAGATCTATTTTTAGAAGGTTTACAGAAATAGAACTGTTTTAGTTAACTCTTCTCTATTTCCCATCTTAAGCTGTGCATGAGCAGATTCAAGACAATTATCACTTAGGTACAACCAACTGATTAATCATAATCTCTCTTCCCTTCTCCCATCTGCCATCACTCATCACCGTTCTGAAAGGCAGGTCTGTACCAGCTGCTGCCAAGACTGGGCTAGAGGGAGTATCTAGTATCCTGGCCCCTTCTGGTCTCTGACACACTGCTCTCCTCCTTGGGTTAGAACCTCTCACATCAGCAATCCGTGCATCTTCTCAAGCCCTCAACTGAAAGCAAAAAACACTACTTAGCAGAGCTTTTGTTCACCCCTTATTTTTAGGGAAGAATATGGCATAACACCAGATAGTGTTCTTTTTCTGAGGCTACACCCCGGCCTAGAAATGCAGTCTGCTGAGTGACATCAGAAAGCTACTTCCTACTCTACACAGGACTGTGAACCCAGGTTTAACGATCAATTGTGGCAAATCAATCAGAACAGGAAAAGTGACTTTTCTGGACGTCCAAAACATTAGTGTCAACCTATGAGCAATCAACAACAAGACCACTGGAAGAGAAGGAGGGTTGGCCCGTTCCCAGGCAAATTTGGGGCAAAGCAGACAGTTGAAAATTTCCTTGACACCTTCTTTCTCCTTGCATTTACTCTCGCCATAATTGGAACAGTTCTCTCCAAAGTTTGGTGTGCCAGGAAATCCAGTGGGGTGCAAGAAGGGAATACTAACACTTGTTTATTTTACTTAAAAATGAAGAAATTCAGTTTTACCAATATTTAATATACAGATTGCTTAGGGGCCTTCACCCAGTTCACAAGTCAGCCAGTCACAGGGCACCAATGGTCCTGAGCGTCTGTCCAAGGGAAGAGGACGCTATCATCTTATGAGGACACGTCGAAGCTTACATGTGCCTGGTTAAGTGGACATGTGGATTCTAGTCTCCTACACAGCAGAATAGTTACAACCTTGTACTGAAATGGGGAGTCACCAAGAAACTCTTTTGACCACAAAGGTTCACTGGTTATCTCATGGTAAAGTACTTAAAAGACCTTTCAAATTTAAAGATGAGTTACACTTTCTTTTCACAAAAATTTCAAATGTGCTGACTTTTTCTGGGATGACAAGTGGCTGCCAGTAACATACTACCTGATAGATATTTACCCAACAATAGAGGTACTTACTCTGTTCCATCAAAGCAAAGGTGGTGTTTTAACAATGTGTAAAAAAGTAAATACCATTCTAAAGAAATGTTATGTTTTATAAAGAGCGTTTTGAAAAACAGATATTTGGAAATGTTTCCTCTTTTGTTGCTGAAAAGATAGAACTGTGTTACTCTAAAAGTTCTCATATTTGCACATTTTAAAAACATGGAAACAATTTTGTAACACATTTTAATATTTTCCAAAAGAAGACTTGCAGTGTGTTTTGAATCTATTGTTTAAAACACAATGCCTTCCTACCAGGAAGTACTGAATGCCACTTGAAAAATGAACAGTTACTGGCCAAGTTTCTACTTTAAAAAAATTTCAGAATAATTGAAGGATGGGGCAGAAATATGAGTACCATGATTTAGTAAACTCAGACTGCATGAGATCTGTGCAGTCACACAGGGCCCCACGCTTGGAAAGGCCCCTCGCTCAGTTCAATGCTCTGTTATCAGCATTTTGAATACATAATTTTTGAACAAAGGGCTCCACATTTTCATTTTGTAATAGACTGTAAATTACACGGCCGGTTCTGGAACTCAGTAGTCATTTAAGTTCTTCCATTTGAATCTATGTATTTTTTGAGGTATGTTTTCAGCTATAACAACCACTAAATTCAAGTACTAATGTAAAGTCAACTTTGAATTGCCATAAGGGTTAAACTAAACTTGTGAAAATAATTATACACATAATTACATTTGTGTATTTGTATATTTACAAATAGTTATACACAGTCAAAAATAAAATATTTAGAGAAAGCAAAATTACTTGGGGCAGTTAATAAAGGCAATTAAAAGTATTTTTATCATTATTTTATATTTTGCATGTTTTATAGTACACACAATATATTAACATAATACATGCATATAATTTAAATAAATAAGCATATATTGGCATTGCATGTTCAACAACTTGTCATTTATGGAAGTGCAGAGTCAAAAGAGCTTCTGAAACACTGACCTAGATTCTTAATGATAATCTGTGGCTTTTGGAGCCCAAGCTCCAAAATTACTCTCTCTTCCCGCAATTCTTTTCTGTTCCTCAGCAATACTTCCCAAGAGAGGGAGGGAGGCAATCACGACTTAGTGTAAAGAGGATTTGGAGTCAGGGCTGGGTTCAAATCCAGCTGCCCTACTTTACGACCCAGGCACGTTTCTTCACCTGCTAGCCTGATCCAGTTCCCAGCTCGGTTGTGAGAATCGCGTGTTAAGATCTGCCACACCTACAGATGCTGATTAAGCACCAGCGACACCGTCATTTACGCTAGGTGTTCGCGATAAGAACTTCTGATGGACTCTGAGCGCCAACTCTACCTCTGTCCACTTCAAGTCTCATTCGCCTCAAGTGACTGAATGATGGCACTTCAGGCAGTGGGGTGAAGTGCATATTTTCGGTGACATCAGAGTGACACTACTGCTATAACCTAGAAGTTCTCTCTTAAAATACACCACGGAAGCCAACTGCTGCCAACTTCTCCGAATAAGGTCTGGAAGAAGAATGGCCTCGAAAGGGAGGGTCTGGAAGGAGGCGGACTACCTGGGTGACGGAGGCCTGACGGGACCACAGTTCCAGGCATCCCCCTAGAGCGCAGCTTCGGACTTTCTCCTCTGCTCGTCCAAACTCAACCTCAGCCTTCCCTCACCTCGCGTGCTTTAGCCATCCCTGCCTCTGGCGGCGCGTGGCAAGGGCCGTGCTTCCACAGGATCTGTCACTCCTGGGGCACCGCGCCCACCTCGCCGGCTCGCGCGGGGGTTGGGGAAGCCCTTCCTTCGCCTGGGTCCCCAGTGCGCGTGGGAAAAGGGCCCAATCCCTTCGCCCCGGGTTGCTGGCACGCGCGGGGAGGGAGCCCGCCCCTCGCCCCCCGCCGCCTCTCTCTCTCTCCGGGGAACATTACCTGGATGGTGTGACCGCTGCCCGGGGCGGTGGGCCCCCCCACCAACTTGCAGTAGAGCTCGGGCCGGGGCCGCGCGCCGCCGGGCTCCCGCTCTCCGCAGGTGGCAGTGGCCCAAATCTTCGCTGCCTCGGCCAGGTTGAAGTAGGGCGGGTGCAGGCTGAGCCGGGCCGCGGCCGGGGATTCCCGGGCAGCCGCGCACACGGCGGGCAGCAGCAGCAGCAGCAGCAGCAGCAGGACCCGCCGTGGTGCCCAGCCCCGAGCCCGCGCTGCCGCCGCCATCCAGCCGTGCACGGTCCTCCTGCCTGCGGGGCACCGCGGTCCTGGCGGCAGGCTCGTCACGCGACCAGCGGGCGCAGCCTCGGGTGTGGGCGGCGGCGGATCTGCGGCGTGGAGGCGGCTTTTCTGTTCTGGAACCTGCAGCGGCTGGAGCGGGCACCCGCCGGACCAGGAACTGACAGCGCCCAGCCTCGGGCCAGCAGATGTCGTCTCTGCCAGGGCGCAGCAAACTTCGTGGGCGGGGAAGGCGAAAAGGCGTTCCCCGGCTCCCACTCTAGCGACTTCGGGGGGCGGGACCGCCCCACCTTCCCACGGCCAGGGCAGAAATCAGATCCTTCACCTCTCCAGATACTTACGGTCTCAGACCAGTCACAAAAGCCAGCTCTGGACCTCGGATAAGGGGGAAGGAGGCTTGCAGTGAATTTGAGTGCGACAGCAGAGGAAACTGCCACTGCCTTCAGAACTTACGTCAAAGACATTGTGATCGCCCAGACAAGTCCCAAACGTTAAAAAACAAGTCGCGTCAATTCTCAAACACTGTGCGCCAACGATATCTATGGCACTGCAGCCACATGCTGAGTCTGCGATCAAAGGAGCTCACGGGGCATTGGCAGTGGCGGAACGCACGCATGTAAAAGACAGCCAATAGCGCATGTTGCAGTTTGCCAAGCTGGAAAGGTAGCCTGGAGGAAATCTTTTAGATGCCCAATCTGCTAAATTTTAAATTTATTTTTTGTCTGTGGATTGTATTAGGTTTCTTAGCCCTGAGTACCCAGCTTCTCAAAATTGTTTTATAAAAGCAATTTATATATTATTCATTAATGTCATGTCTTTTATGGTATAAATTTTATCCTCCATTTGTTTTCCATTTTTGTTTAGTTATGGTGCTTTTTGCTGTACAAACTTTTAGTTTTTGTGTAGTCAACTTATCAGTCTTTACGGCTTCTCCTTTTGGTGTTATGCTCACAAATTCCTTTCCTCTTTTTATTTTTGAAGAACAAACAGAAGATTAAATAGACACACTTCCTTCCCTCTGCAATGCATCCCAGCGTTTAATAGATGTACTGGTCAGTTCTCTCTTCCTTAAAGCGTACGGGTTTTATCCCCATCTCAATCTTTGCTCAAGAAGCCCTCTCACACCCTCCTTCTTTTTTCCTTCTCCATCCTTCAAAGCTCCAGTCCAGCTTCCTCTGGGCACTTCTGTCCTGTCCTTCCTGGCTGGCAGCAATGACAGCCTCCTCTAATTGTTCAGAGGGCATATGAGGGGCTCTGTTTTGGTGAGGTGTCCTGCATAGAAGACCAAATCTCAGCCAGGCCAAGGGTGGCTAGCGTGACTGCTGGAGTAATTTATTCAATATCACTCCGTTTATCTGAGAAAACAATATGAGGGAGGATAAGTAGAAAACAAATGAGGGAGGATAAAATTCATACCCCAAATGACATGATATTATGACCAATATAAACTGCTTTTACAAAACAATTTGGAAAAGTTGAGCACTCAAGGCAAAGAAACGTAATTCAATTCACGGAAAAAAATTTTAAGCTAAGAAGCATATGAAAAAAATGTTTGACCTTCCTGGGAATTGAAATGCAAGCAAACACCAACGAGACTCATCTTTCACCTGTCAAACTGGAAAAGATTTTTTTAAATGACAAAACTGAAAGTTGAAGAGAATTAAGGGAAGCAAGGATCACACCCTTGGCTGAAGTGAAAACCTTATAACTTTTCAGGAGTGCTTAGCAAATGACTCCAATGTGCATGTATTTTACCCAACAATTCTCCTTGTGGAGATTTATATCTAGCAAATAATCAGGGAAGTTTGCAAAGACTTAATGGCAAGTACTTATCAGAGTTATTTATAAATTTGTTTTTAAGTTTAAAAGAACCTAAATATCTGGTTAAATAATAAGAAGCTGGTTAAATAAATTGTGGTATATCCACATAGTGAATAATAAGAAGCTGGTTAAATAAATTGTGGTATAGCCACATAGTGAAATATTACAAGGTCATTAAAATGATGTTATAGAAGTATATTTTCTGAAATTGAAAGATGTTCACAATATTTTAATGGAAAAAAGATATAAAATAATATATGTATATAAAACCCAATTGTATTTCTAAACACTAGCAATGAACAATCCAAGAATGAAATTAACATTAGAACCATTTACATTAGAACCAAGAAGAATAAAAGTATTAGGGATAAATTTATTTATTTAATAAATTATTATTTAAAAGAAGAGCAAGACTCGTACAATAAAAACTACAAAACATCTTTCAAAGAAATTAAAGAAGATCTAAATAAATGGAAAAGTATCCCATGTTCATGGATTGGGAGACAATATTGCTAAAATGACAATATTCCCCAAAACAATCTACAGATTCAATGCAATCACTATCAAAATCTCAGATGATTTTTTTTTGCAGAAATTGACAAGTTGATCCTAAAATTCATGGGACCCAGAATAGCCAAAACAATCCTAAAAAAGAACAAAGTTGGAAAACTCACCCTTTCCAATTTCAAAACTTAATATAAAGCTATGGTAATCAAGACAGTGTGGTATTGGCATAAGGATAAACATATAGATCAATGAAACAGAATTGGGAGTCCAGAAATAAACCCTTATGTTTATGGTCACTTGATTTTCACCATTTTGAATGGTGCCAAGACCATTCGATGGGGAAACAGTAATCTTTTCAATAAATAGTGCAAGGACAACTGAATACTCACAAGCAAACAAATCAATTTGGATGCCTACCTCACACTATATACAAAAATTAACTCAAAATGAATCAAAGATCTAAATATAGGAGCTAACATTATAAAACTCTTAGACAAAAACATAGGAGTAAATATTTGTGGCATTGGATTAGGCAATGGTTTCTTAGATATGAAATCAAAAGCACACACAACAAAAGAAAAAATAAATTGATCCTCATCAAATTTAAAAGCTTTTACTCTTCAAAGGGTACCATCAAAACAGTGAAAAGACAACCCCCAAAATGGGAAAAAATATTTGCAAATCAAATATCTAATAAGAGAGTCTTATCCAGAATAAAGGACTCTACAACTCTACCATTAAAAAAAAAAAAGACAATTAAATGATGAAAAAGGATTTGAATAGACATTTCTTCAAAGAAAACATAAAAATGGCCAATAAGCACGTGGAAAGATGCTCAACATCATTAGTCATCAAAGAAATGCTAATCGAAACCACAATGACATACCACTTCACACCCACTAGGATGGCTATAATCAAAAAGACAATAACAAGTGTTGGTATGGATATGGAGAAATTAGAACCCCTATACATTGCTGGTGGGAAAATGCAGCATGAAGCAGATACTTTGGAAAATACTTTGGTAATTCCTCAAAAGTTGTAAACATAATGTTACCATGTGACCCAGCAGTTGCAATCCTAAGTATATACTCAAAAGAATTGAACACATATGTCCACATAAAAACTTGTACAATAATGTTCATAGCAGTGTTCATAATGGTCAAAAAGTGAAAACAACCCAATGTTCACCAACTGAAGAGTAGATGCCCAAAATGTGTTATTTCCATACAATGGGATATCACTCAGCCATATACAGAAGTGAATTTCTGATACATACTACAACACAGATGAACCTTGGAGATGTTACACTAGGAGAAAGAAGCTAGACACAAAAGGCTAAATATTGTATGGGGAGTAACTGCTAATGGATATGGAGTTTCTTTTGGGAATGATGAAAATTCTCTGGAATTAGATACTCGTGATGGTTTACAACTCTGTGAATATAATAAAAACCACTGAATTATACACTTTAAAAGTGAATTTATGGTATGTGAATTATACCTTAATACAGCTACTATTAAAAAAGAATTTTTGCAGAATTGAAATATAGATTAAATATAAAAATTATTTATATATATATATATGAAGATGTGCATGCTCGTGTGTGAAGGCAGACTCAAAAAGATCTTGGAATCTATACAATAGAATGTTGAAGAGTGGATAGGTGGGATGAAGAGAAAAGGGATCATTTTTGTATTGTTCTTTTTGCTTGTCTATATTTTTACATTTTTCCAGTAATGAACTATATCGTTTTGCCCAAATAAGAACTTTCTATATTTTAAGAAATCAACTGAACGAATGCCCAGCCCTACCTGGAATAGTCCTGCCCAAAGTGGAATGGGCCTAAGTCAATGAAAGAAGATTGAGAGAAAGTGAGAAAGATATATTTTACGTACTTTTTATAAAGTCCTTCCAACCACAAGATTATTTAAAGGACAACATTCAACAAATGGCTAAGCTTCCAAAATTATTTTATTAATATGCAAATATGACCGCAAAGGCTAAATTAACGAAGCTGATCTCTACCTAGCCAGTAACTCTTCCACAATGCCAGGCCATTTCACTGAGATGTTCTGAACAGCAGAACTGACCATCTGTGGATTCAGATCAAGGCTTCTTCCTCACAGAACTTCATATTTTGCTAAAAAAGGCAACAATTAAGAGCATGACGTACAAATTTGCTATATTATACAATCACTTTATTTCTCTTTGATATATCTTATTATATTCTTTAGTCAGAAGACACGTCATACCATTGACTTTTTTTTTTTCTTTTGGTGAGGAAGATTGGACCTAAGCTAACATTTGTGGCCAATCTTCCTCTTTTTTTTTTCCTCCCCAAAGCCCCAGCACATAGTTGTATATACTCCTTGTAAGTTCTTCTAGCTCTTCTGTGTGGGATGCTGCCACAGTGTGGCTGATGAGCAGCGTGTAGGTCTGCGCCCAGGATCCGAATTGGCAAACCCCGGGCCCCAAAGTGGAGCACACGAACTTAACCACTCAGCCACTGGGCCAGCCCCTATACCATTGACTTCTCATTGTCATTGCAGTTTTAAAATAACTTTGTGGTGTCAGAGTACAATAAGTGTGTTTGCCCACTGAAAATAACTTTAAACATGAACAAATAAAAGCTACATATCTAAAGTTAATCTCTGTTAGTGTAGTCATCTCTCTAAAGATTATGTATCCAAAACAAACATCCCAGGAACACCTACCCTCCACAGTCCCAGATATGGGAGACATAAGGACAATAACGACACTTTGGTTGGGGGAGGGGAGAAAGGCTGCTCCAAAGTTTAAATGAAGAAATGTGTGAGCAAGTGCTTTGAAAGCCTAAAGCAGCAAATATAAGGCACATATGCTTTTAAGGTAAGATGGGGCTGTTGTGTTTTAATGGGGAAAGATGATGCTTGAAGAAATTAAATGACTTGCTCATGTTTTAAGAAAAATAGGAATAATAAAGAAGACCCAGGGCTTCTGATTCCCAGTTCATGCTCCTAGAAGGACCCTGGGAGGATTGAGGAAAAAGCCACCCATTTGAGGCCTATCTGAAGTATGAAGACTGCAGAAGTGTCCCCAGCACAAAAGAAGCAATTAGTTTACTTAACCCTAGAGGAGTGGGTGAGACAGATGTGGATAGTTGGGTATAAACAAACCCAATCTAACACAGGTGAATTTGGGGTTTGGCTGGCCTCCTAATACTTCAGAAGTGATTCATGCATAGCTATGTCCTTCAGATCTTAAGATGAAAATTCAGCTTGTCATTGTTGAAAAGAATTTCCTCGAGTCACGAACCTAGACATGCAAAGGTGATAAACTGAGTGTGTTGCAAGGGTATAATCAAACTCAACGACGTCCCTTTCGTATAGATATGTATATGATTTTTTTGTTATTATATATATGTTTTGTTGCTCATCTCCCATGACTTGGAAAGGGAGAAGAAATTGGACAGAATTTCACTAACTATATTTCTTAACAAATATTTTCTATGCTATCAAAGATCTACATAAATAAGCTATATAGCTTATAACTTATAAGCTATATAGCTTATAACTGTAAGCTAATATAGTTTTTTGATTAGCATGAAATAATTAGTATGACCATGCTGAGCTTAAACCATTCCAGTCCAAAGTGCAGAGAGTGTGCTCCCATTAGCTTGTGTTGTTATATTCTAAATAAAGGTAGGGTTTCTACTGGTCATTTTGAAAAGTTCACATTGCCCCTAGACCCCTGGGCTTCAGAAAACACAAATCTAATGCCAACTACTTTTATTTATATTTAAGAAGTCAAGGTTAAGGGACTGGCCCAAGTCCTCAGTACGACACAATGGTGTCCAGAACCCAGCTGAGTGCCTGCCTGGACTTACAGCTCTCATTTGGTGTGGGGCTCCCTGCTCCAGGCCCCTAGATCTAAGGGCTCTTTGTAAAGTAGTGTTGCTCCCTTGGCTCATGGCCTGTGTCTGGTTCATCTTCTGAGCTCAGAATCCCCAGTGTTAACCAAACTGGAGAGGAATTCTCTGTATTCAGTGTTTCTGCTCACTGCGGGCACATTCCATCTTGGTTGGAACCTTGACACTGGTACCTCCCATTAGGGCACTCCCTCACGGTTAGTTCTGCCAAAGACCCTATGAAGAATTCACATTCCAACTGCATGAATTTCCTCTCCAGCTCTTGCTTCACACACTCCAGTTTGGCCTTTATGTGAAATATGCACTTGGGCAGAGCAAGTAATTTTATACATTTGTCATTAAGGAGGATTCCTTTTCTCCACCCCAGGTGTGTGTTACTACAAGCAGTAGTGCTAGGATAAAAGAAAGCCCACACCTATGTAATTGTACCTTTTCTTGACAATGAAATTTTTTCCTATCAGCCCAGAGCTAATCCTGAAAGGTAAGGGAGTGGAAGGCATTATTCTCATTTTGTGAATGAGTTAAAATCAGGTAGCGAGTAATTAAATCATCTTGCCCAGGATTAGTGGAGATTTAAGAAATGAGGACTTCATTCTCTTGACATGAAGGTTAACAATTTATCTGGCAGAGATTTTGAGTGAAAATTAAAAAGCAGCCTCTAAAAATATCTTCTTGCATCATTTCCACATTTTCTCCATTTTGGTCACCCTAAGTTTAAGGCCTTGAATCCTGTTGAATAGTCTCTGTGACCACAAGAGGTATCACTATTGGCAGGGTTAAAATATGCCACCAGCTAGCTTAGCAACACTGCACTTTGTTTCCATGTCCAAAATGCATCACCTCAGAAACATGCATTTTGGTGAGAATTTGCCCAACTGACCCAATAAAGGGCTATTTAACAATAAAGGATGAAAACTCTTGAGGACAGAGGCTGGCCCAAGAATTTTTTTTCTTTGTATGCATCTCAGTAGAAGTGCTTACACAGAGCAGTGGGTTGGCAAATATTTGGCAAAATTCAAATTGAATTAGTTCCACTTGAGCCCTAGAACATAGGGCTAATAGACAATTTTGTAAACCATATGACCACTGAAATCTCTCATCACTTAATGCTCTTTAATGACTCTCTTAAATAGAGGTGCTGACTTCAGTTTACTTCTTAAGAAGGCAACGTAGATCCAACTTGCTCATTTATGAACATTTTTATTCTATATTTAGATTTATAAAGTACCTATTTATGTTTATGGTACTTACAAGTTATTTTCTTATGTTATACAGCGTGTTTTTCATAAAAGTAAATTCCAAAGAGGATTTTGAGGGTGACTGGTTTAACAACCAGGCCTATAAGACAACTGGAAAATATTAATAAACTACACGTGTAGCCCTGAGGTGGTGGAAGGAGATGAGAGAAGGACAGAGTAAATGATTTGTAAATAATAAGAAGAGATGAGGAAAAGAAATACCAAAGTCATGAAGACTATCAACATAAAATAGTCTTGTAGGCCACTGAACAGACTTGTGCTTTTTCTTTGAATGAGATGAAACCATAGAGGGTTCTAGGAAGACAAGCGACACGCTATGACTTAGGTTTTAATAGGATCACTCTGGCTGCTGTGCTGAGAATACACAGAAACATCTTTAAAACGTGGAGGAAGAATGCAGTGGGGGGGAGTGGGTGGAGGGAGGGTTATGAATGAAACCACAAGACAGACACAAGAATCCAAGTAGCTCTGCTGATGGAGCTGGAACAGATGGGGACCCCAATGAGCTGAGTGCACAAAGCTACATGGGCCTAATAGAAAGAGTTTAATAAATGCTTTACTATTACTCACTATCAGTTTTTTCTGGAACTTAACTATTTATCTAAAAAAATCTTCACTGTACTCTGCATGGTTGAATCAATTTGGATCATTACTGCTTAACACTGGGGAATGATATAGTCTCATTAACAGACCTCAAAACTGAGTTAACTTTTAACAAAGATATTAAAGAATTATCTCATATTTACTCCAGAGCCTGCCTCCCTCTCCATGACCACATCTTTGTTTTTAGTTCATTTTGACACCAGGAAAAGAGTTGAGAGAATACTCAGTCACATTAAGTGACAACTGGGCAGCATATATGTGAATAAGAATACATTTCCAAAGATAATTACTGTCTGTAAAACCGTATATCTGGATGAACACATTTTCATTTTGACATAGCATCTCCTCTTGTAATCGTACTCTTAGCTGCGTGATTTAAACACCTTCATGCTCCCAGGAAGGTGAAGCCGCGTCTGGAAGAGCTTAAAGCTTTGCCACTCCGTGTGCTGCCCTCAGACCAGCAGCATCGACTCTCGCTCCTGTGGGAGCTGGGCCAGTCACCTCACTGTGCCGAGTTGGTTTCTTCACTATAAAATGGGTAGGACAGTATGTATTGTCTGCCTTTCTACTTCCCTGGCCTGCAGTGGAGAGCAAACTAAATAATTTGCCAGACTATGAAGATGAAGTGTCATTCAAGCGTCTGCCATTAACCCTTTACAAGAAATGTTACAGTATTCCTTTAATAACCAATAAAGCTTTATTTTACTTAAAGATTTAGGTTATTCTCCTGTGAACTTTTCCTAAACTTATAAGGAAAATTACTTTAGGAAGGTTATATTACCACAGTTTTATGTTTTTTTAAATATATGAATCAAAAATGTAGGCTTCTAATTACACTCCCAGGTATTTACTAAGAGAAATGAGCATGCAACGTCCACAGGAAGGACTTATGTTGTAGACTTATGTTTGTGATAGCTTTACTCGTGATAGCTAAAAACCCAGAAACGAACCAAGTGTCCAGTAACAGGTGAATGAATGAACAATTGTGGAATAGGAATAGCCATACGACGGAGCACCACTCAGCCAGAAAGAGGGGCGAACTGATGACACAGCCTCCACCACGGAACTCGCACAGGTGCCGGCTGAACACATGGAGCCCAGCACTGAAAGGTACACACTGTCTGAATCCACTTACACCAAGTTCAAGGACAGGCAAAAGTAATCCCTGGAGAGAGAAATCAGAACAGTGGATGCCTTGGCATGGGGACGGACTGAGAAGGGGCACAAGGGAAGTTTTAGGGGAGGTAGAAATGTTCTATTCTTGATTATGGTGGCAGATGCCATGGTGTATGTATTTGTCAAAACTCATTGAACTGTACACTTAGTATCTGTGCATGTTAATGAATGTGAATCAAACCGAAATGAAACAAAGGGCTTTCACTGGGAAAAAATGTATGCTTCCAGGATCCCCCACGGCTGTAGCATTAATAACGTTTACACCCAGTGCATTACCATACGCTGCTAACAACGCGTGTCTGTACATTCCAGGGCTTCCTACTGTCACCTGAGAGACTGACTTTTCTCAATCTCTGCGTCATTCATCCAGGAACGGCAGATGTGTTCTCTGTGAATCAGATAATAGTAAAGACAACTCAAGGAACGAGCCGAGGAGCACAGCGTGGTTTTACCTTGACTCATCCTCTGGAGGTTGGGGAAGGAACAGTTGGGAAGGGCTTTCCACAGGTACAGCACTTCGATGGACGCCAGCACACACAGCCCCGCGCTCGGGGTTTGTTTCCGAAACCGCTCCGCCTGCGAGGAGTCAGAACGATTAGGCTACATTTTTTGAAAATGAATTCAAATTAAGAAAATATACTTCAGAGACATTTAAAAGGACACAGTTCATTTAAAAGTAAAAGTTCACAGACCCCCTCCTACAAAGCTAAAAATGCAAATTTCTCTCTTTATGAAAAATTTTGCTTTCTAATTTTGAATATATTGGTAGCTATGCCTCCCATTCATTATTTAACTCATCTACTATCAAGATCCAGGGTATATTTTGAAAACTTGGGGATGAAACTAGATTCATTTCAGTTCGAATCAATGGAATTTATAAAAGTTGGGTGACAACAACACAGTGGGTTTGTATGGAGGACGTATTCTAGATATCTTAGTTATGGTTTTATTGGCTTTTTAATTTTTTATTTACTCCCAGTGTTCTCGGTGGCATTCCACATTACAATCTAGATTATACTCTAACTGTCATTAAATGTTCATTCAATAAAAACTTATAAAACTAAAATCGTGGAAAATTTGGGATATGACAAGTTGTCATACAACCCACAATTCAGCTAAATTTTACTCTTAAAAGTGTTGAATAAATATGCCCAGGACTGTAGGGAGATTCTGCTGGTGCATTTTGTGCACACTTTTGTTTTTCATTAGGTCAAAATGTGACATGTTCACAATATCAAGAACCAGCGGTCTGTATCTCTTGCCCAGGTTCTGCCAATTTGTATCCTTCTGAAACTCTTTAGAAAGATGCTTTCCCTCTCCAGATATGCTCATTAGCTCTACAGGGCATGTAATGTCTCTACTTGTTGGAAAAAAATCCCACAGCTTTAATTCTTTGCAGCAAAACAAGCACTTTCCATTCAGAGCAGAAGTATAACCATAGGAGTAAATTCTCCCCACAGTGTTGAACTGCATTTTGCATGACAAGTAAGTCACCAGCTTTGAATATGACTCCCTAAAACCTTTCTAAGGTAGTGTTGATTACAATTGCCCATCATAAATAATCCATCAGGTCACTAGGCTCCAACATACCTTTTTCTCTGAGAACTGTTCAATCTAATTGTTTTTTCTCTTGACAAGTTTTTGAACTTCTTTAAAGATAATCTGTGCCTCATCCACATCACCGGTGGCTCCCTGACAAACTGTGAGAAACTGTCATTGTATTTCTTAAGTATTAGGGGGGAAACGCCACTAAGGACTACCTAGGTTGATGGTACTTGGAAAATGTTACCAAAGAGAAAATGGGAGAAAATATTTTTAAAGACTGTTACACAAAGGACCACACCATTCTGTTGATCATTGTTCCATTTATTCAACAACTGTTTCCTAGGTGCTGGGCTCTCAGAGCTTTGCTGGGACAGATGGGAAAGCCATGGCCCCAGTCTTTTTGTTGGGGAGATGGTCTTGTACACAACAAAATCCCCAGCTGCTGTCACAGTGTATAACCTAGTGGGAGCCCACATACCCAGAAAGTGGAACAAAGAGAAATCTAGGAAAGAACAATGAGGAGGCAAGAGGATCATGACAGCTTCACTACAGAAGGGGGACATTTCTGTGCCTGGAAAGAAAGTCATGAATTAGTCTTACACAGGTTCATTGGACACCTACCACTGACAAGCCACCAGCAAGAATGTGAAGAAACACATAAGCTTGTACCCCGAAGAAATGTAAATTTCAGCTGGGGAGAGAAGACACACACACGGTCCCATAGCTACAGCGTACAGAGTGATAAGAGCCTTTAGAGTTGGAGAACCAAAGTGCTTTTGGCAAAGCTCAGAAAGAGAAGGGTTCATTTTTCTTTGGAGAGATGAGGGAAGCTTTGAGGCGCTAGGAGTTCAGCTGAGCCTTGGAGAATGGTAATATTTGATGGTCTGCACACCATCTTCATCCCACCCAAGCCCCAGGCAAAGACTTAATCACACTCCCTTGTTTCACCTGCTCCCTCCCTTCTCCAAACTTCGTACCAGCTTCAGTTCCACCTCCTTAAGGAAACTTTGCCAACCACTCTTTGTCATCATCTTCTCAACTCCTATGGCACAGAATACATTTACATTAATTTTTTGTTAGATGCTGTCTTTGTGAGATGTTTGTCTTTGTTAGATGTTTTGCAATCCCCAGTCGGAATGCCTGTTGACTTGCTGGTTCCTCTTTCTTCATTCAAGCACCCCTAAAACTAGGTGGGCCTGTATGCACATTTCTGGGCTTTGTCAAGCAGAGCACAGGGCCATGGCACGTCAGAGGATGGGCTGCTATCAGCAGGGCCAAAGAAACAGAAGCAGTAAAGCTTGGAGAAAGCTGAGGACATGGAGGTGATGGGAAAGGCAGAAGATTTCTACTGGGAGTCAGAGGGGTTAAGCTGAATATTCAAAGGGAGGGACAACCCCATTCCCAGTTACAGGAGCAGCCCTGGTCCAGATGTGGGGGTCTGAAGCCATCCAAAATGACCTCATCAGTTCCAGCTATAACATTTCAAAATCAGGAGGAAGCTCAGTGATTGTTTTGTAAACCAACCCCATCATCGTAGATCAGAGGATACAGAGGTCCAGAAAAGTTAAAAGAGTTGCTTAAGGTCACACAGTAAACCAATGAAAAAGAAAATTTCTGCTGCCCCTTGAGGTCTTCCTCAGATAATTGATAACATTCTTATAGAGTCACATAATTTTAAAAAAGAGTGAGTGTGCAAGCAAGAATGAGTGTGTGCACAAGCCCTTGCACGAGTCATCAACAGCAACAGAATCAGATCTGACCCCCTTTGAAGCTCTACAGCACTAACGCCTCAGATCCTCAAGAATACACACCACCGATCCCTCTTGCAGTACAATTACAGACAGCTGCTTTAAAAGATGCAGATGTTTGAAAGCATGAGTGTCTCTGATTTATCCTAAATCTGAGACCTAAACAGAACTTAGAATGCTTGGCTCTTCCATTAAGACTAAGTTTAGGGGCCTGCCCTGTGCCCGAGTGGTTAAGTTCGCACACTCCACTGCAGTGGCCCAGGGTTCGGATCCTGGGTGTGACCATGACACTGCTCGTCAGGCCATGTTGAGGTGGTGTCCCATATGCCACAACTAGAAGGACCTGAAACTAAGATATACAACTATGTACCAGGGGGATTTGGGGAGATAAAGCAGAAAAAAAAAAAAAAAAGATTGACCACAGTTGTTAGCTCAGGTGCCAATCTTTAGGGGGGGGAAAAAAAAAAAGACTAACTTTATATCACCCCATAAGTGATATTCTAATCTTTTTTGGTAACTTTTAAATTTTATATAATTTCAAACTTACTGAAAATTTGCAAGAATAGTACAAGAGTATGATCCAGCAATTCCACTTCTGGGTACACACCCCAAGGAACTGAAAGCAGGGTCTCCAAGAAACCCATGTTCATTGCAGCATTATTCACAGTAGCCAAAAGGTGGAAGCAACCCAAATGTCCACTGACAGATAAATGGATAAACAAAATGTGGTATATACATACAATGGAATATTATTCAACCTTAAAAATGAATGAAATTCTGATACATGCTACAACATGGGTGAACTTTGAAGACATTATGCTAAGTAAAAGAAGGCAGACAGGAAGACAAATATTGTATGATTTTACTTATCTAAGGGACCTAAAATAGTCAAATTCATAGAGACAGAGTAGTATGGTGGTTGCTGGGGGCTGTGGAGGGGGGGAACGGAGAGTTATTGTTTCGTGGGTTCAGAGTTTCAGTTCTGGATGATAAAGTTCTGGAGATGGATGGTGGCGATGGCTGCCTGACAATGTGAACATACTTAATGCCACTGACCTATAAGCTTAAAAATGGCTACCATGGTCAATTTTAAGTTATGTATATTTTACCACAGTTAAAAAAATACTGCAAGGAACTAGGCTGCTGGTGGCAGTGTTTCTGGTCCCTGAAGGCCCATCCTCTCCAGCTCTGCCTGTCCACGTGGACCTGTCCTTCAGGGCCAAGTCCGATGGCAGCTCCTGCAAGACGCCTCCTCTGACAGCTTGACAGAAGTGTCTTTCCCTCTCCCGTGAACTCTCTGTGGTGGCGCTATTCACACCTGTCTTATCATCTGCACAAAATGCCCTTGGAGAGCAGAGACTAGAGTCTTTCATGCTTTATCATCTCCTACAACTGGCATTTCATAAGATTTCCAATATTGCAGAATAAATGCTCCTGTGTATAGCCACATTGTGCATTTACTTCTTCATGTTCTATGCTCAACAAAGATTAGAAGGGAAATAGTTGCCCATAATTGACCATGTGACTCAATTACACCTTAACGATCCTCGAGCTGTCATGCAGGCCTCTCTTTTTTGGTTCATCCACCCCTCAATGTGTTGGGCACACTGAGGTGGCTCATGAATAGCTGCTACTTTCATCTGAGGTGCCTGTTAATTCTATAAAGCAGCTCAAAGTGTGAGTCACAGTGGACTAACCAGGATATTGAAAATAATCCTATTCAAACATCAGCTACAGAACCATATGAAATGGATGCCCTGCAGGGATTTCAGTAAGGTGTGTGAGTATAAGAGGGTTTCATACTGATCGCTAAGGGACTGCAGTTTTAGAACATCCAGGATCTACATACTGGCCCCTGTTAATTCTTTTTTTTTTCTTCTTGAGGAAGATTGTTGCTGAGCTAACAACTGTGGCAATCTTCCTCTGATTTGTATGTGTGACACCCCCACAGCATGGCTTGATGAGCGGTGCATAGGTCTGCGCGCTGGGATCTGAAGCAGTGAAACCTGTGCTGCTGAAGCAGAGTGCACGAACTTAACCGCTATCCCACCGGGCCAGCCCCAATTCTATCTTATTTTAAATAGATCAGTTAAGGGGATGGAATGACAGGAGATGTTTCATTAAGTCCAAATATTCAGAGAAATAAGGAGATATTTAAAATAATGTTTGGATTAGGCTTAATTTAAAGTAAAGAATCACTCATGTGACTGTAAGGACAGCTCATCGTTAGAGGCAGAAAATGTACACCACCACTTGGGTCTTTTCAATTCCCACCTCTACAATTAAACCTCACGACCTACTTGCTGCAGCTCAGGCGCAGGCAGGCCTTTTGTCCACCAGGTGGCAGCACGTATTTAACTATCCCATACAAGGGCTGAAAGGTAAGGAAGCCTCATAGTCACTGTGTTTATGCTTTTCAGTATAACGGAACAACAGTTACATAAAAGAATTATGGAATTCCTAATGTAACGTGACAGGAGAATTTTAGTGCAGTCAGCAAAAAACTCAAAGCAACAACTCTGGGGAAAATCTTAGGTAAATAAATGCTGCCGAGTCTTGTCCTCACTTCATCTCCAAGAGGGAGAAGCAGGAGGGAGCAGCGAGCACATGGGGAGGGCCTTCTGCGTGCGCCCTGCCTGATGCTCATCCTGTGATTCCATCTGAACCTCACAACCGCCACGAGGGAGGTGCTGTAACTCCAATGGCAACTACGAGGGCGGCCACAACTTGTCCCAGGTCCCTGAGCCAGTCGGCCAAGAGCTGGGACTGGAATCCATGGGCCCAGCTCTCTCCTAGGCAGTGTTTTTCTCCTCAGGTTAACACTGCTGAGGGGAGGAGAAAACAGTTCTGAATTCTAATGTGCAGTCCAATGAGGTGTTTACAAATGGTTTTCAGTCAACTCACTTAACATTACCTACTGTCCTAAAATCAAAATGTTACAATGAATTATACAGAAGAAATGAGAAGGGCCGGCCCATGGTTCAGCAGTTAAGTTCACACGTTCTGCCTTGGCGGCCCAGGGTTCCCTGGTTCGGATCCCAGGTGTGGACATGGCACCGCTTGGCAAAAGCCATGCTGTGGTGGGCATCCCACATATAAAGTAGAGGAAGATGGGCATGGATGTTGGCTCAGGGCCAGTCTTCCTCAGCAAAAAGAGGAGGATTGGCAGAAGTTAGCTCAGGGCTAACCTTCCTCAAAGAAAAAAAGAAATGAGAATCATTGAGATAACTATCATCAGTTGTGCTTTGGTAACAAAGTCCTGTTATTACAAAAGGCAGCAAACATTTTATAGAGATACAAACTCAGCAGCATTAATAATGAAGAAGCGCACAAGAATGCACTAATACTTGCATGACAAGAGCTGGACATTCAGCTGGACGTCAGCTGAATGCATTCAGACTGTTTCATGACAAGAAGCTGGACAGACACCCATATTTACCGATTTCATAGAGACAGACATGCTGGATTTCTCTCTGATCGACTGCAAGTTCCAAAGCAGTGTGGAAGGAAGTCAAGGCACTGTTGATTTGACACTAAGGACAAAATGAAAACAGAGTCACTGGCTGACACCTGTCATTAACATCACAGTCATCATAATTCCAAAGGACCTTTTTCCTTAATAGCTATCTTAGATTAAGCAGTACAGAAGAGAGTGACTTAAAGATTTCCAGAACACTCGACTTTGCCCACGCAGCTGTGAGATGAACCTAAGCACAGGGCACTTCTTCTGCTCAGGCAGGAGATTCCTCCAGCGAGGGCTCAGCTCACCCCCACCTTCCCCCACAGCACACTCTTCAGACTTGGACAACAGAACTTGTATTAGACGAGTTTGCTAGTCCAGCTCCGTGGGACCAGGTAAGTTTTACAGGGGTAGCGACTATATTCCACCCTCCTGGGTACACCCACCCCGGCCCGGAAGATGGCAGTCAGGACTGAGGGACTGCATGAGCCCTGCTCTGCCTCCCCCACACTCCGCCTCCTCAGGGTCCCTGTGTGCCTCCCTTTCTGCCCCCACCATGCCCTTTCCAAGGCCCCCAAGGCCTCTTCTCCCCACAGGCAGCCAGGAGGGGGCAGGAATGGTCCTGGAAGAGGGGCTGTGGGCTTCTCTGAGGACCAGCCCCCACCACATTCCTGGGCTCCTTGTGATGCACGGTCCCTGCAGGAGGCCTCCAGGACACAACACACTGCACTGATGAGTCAGAAGGAGATGTGCAGGACAGTCTGTGACTCAGGAACATTGTAGGCCAAGTGACTGCTCACCCAAGGTCACTGCTGGATCACTAACTGCTCATGCTCCATGTAACACTTCACTCTGTTGTCAGGAAGTTTCGAACGCAGAGTTCAACCCCTCATCACCAGCCCCGAATGCTGGCTAGGTAGCCACGGAAGATACACTTCACTGAGTCACAGAAAGCTTAACATCTAGTTGGAGGGAACCTCACAGAAATGTAAAACAGGTCCACAACTCTGAGGGCAGACATCCACATAGATTGTAAGCACACAGCCAAATACCAGAGACCTAAAAATCAATCAGTGTTTTACGAAGAGCATGCGTGTGCAGAGAGAGCTCTGGACACCCGTTACATCCGTCTCTAACTTCTCCCTTGCTGGATCAGCAGTTCTTTTCCTGCATCATGCAGGCACTCGATTTAGCACATTTACATAGAACCCACAGTGTCGAGAACTTTGCTCTTCACGCATCTCCCCAGTTTGCTAAGTGAATGACATTCAACTGTCACACATGGGATATTGCTAGATGGACATCACTACCAAGCTGTGTCCAGCTGGGTTTCAGTGCATCCCAGCCATGCCACACTGCCCTTCAGAGGACAGAAAACTACTCGGTGAACGTTTGTTGGGGAACTACTATGTGCCCGGGATGGTATTAGGCTCTGAAGGTACAAAGACAAGTCAAAACAAGGCTTTGAATGCAAGAAAAGAAAAATAAGCCAAGTAATAATTGTATCAACATTGTTTCTCTTAACTCTTTCAAAACCTCTCCGAGATAGGCACATATTAGGTCCATTTTCAGATGAAGAAACTGAAGTTCAAAGAGGTTAAGTAGCTTGGTCAAGGCCAACAAGGTAGCAATTGACTAGTATCCAAACTCTGCTCCAGCTGAGTCCAGATGTGCCCTCCTCAGGGAGAGTGCATGAGCTGTGATACAGGAGCCTGAGACAAGGGAGGGGATCCCAGATTATTCAGGTGGGCCCTAAACGCAATCACACGTCCTTATAAGAGGGAGAAACAGAGAAAGCAGACACACATGGAAGAGGAGGCAGTGTGACCACGGAGGCACAAACTGGAGTGATGTGGCCACAAGCCCAGGAATGCGGGCAGCTGCCAGAGGCTACAACAGGCGAGGAACACGTCCTCCCTGGATCCTCCGGGGGGAGTGCTGCCCTGCTCACACCTTGATTTCACCCCAGGGAAACTGACTGGACTTCTGGCCTCCAGAACTTCGAGAGAATAAAGGTCTATTGCTTTAAGCCGTCAAGTTTGTAGTAATGTTACACAGCCTTAGAAAACTGACACAGTATATTCTTTAAATTAAACTGGGAGGAAAGTACCATCCTCTTTCTGTTACAAGCAGAATTAATAGAACTGGAAAGTACTGAGACCATTTATGGAGCTTAATGACATTAACTCCAAAATTAATTCCAGTTCTAGCCTGACACTCATTGAGGAATTACAATGAACAACCACTAAAGAGTGGAAATATATTTCCCCTTATTTTTCAACTCTCCAAGTCTTGAAGAAGTGGCCTGTGTAGGAGCATTCCCTGTGTAGACTGCATGTGCTGGATGGCTTTGGCAGGCCAGCCAGGGCAGGCATGGGCCCGGGGAGTTCTGAGGCTTACTGCATCCAAGCCACCTTGGCAGGACTGCTGGAGCAGGTGCAGGCTAGGGGGACATCCCAGAGTGTACTGCAGCAGGGCTGCCATGGTGAAATGGCTGGAACTGGGGCGGGTGTGTGCAAACAGGCCTGGGTTGTGCTGCATAGGGCCACCTTGGAGGGATAGTTGGAGCTGATGTGGGCCAAGGGCCCAGGGCATGCTGGGGTGGCTTTAGCAGGCTGGCTAGACCATCTGGACCATGCTCCCACTTGTGCTATTAAGGTGGAGGGGGAATGCAAAAAATGGCACTTGCTGGTGCCTCCAACCCCAGAGAGAGTTCCAGCAGTTCCCCAGCTGTTTGGTAGATGATCTTGGGTTAGTAAATAGATTTCCTTCCCATATAGTCTAGATGCCCTTTAAACCACTGTTTTTTCACTGTACCTCAGGGTGGGCAAGATAGCTCATGGACCTCTCAGTGATATCCCTCTCTGCTGTAGGTCACCACATAAGGAATTCGGCTTCCCAATGTGTCTGTGTCTCATACCCATATCTGTGTGATCCCTCTATCATTTGTTGCGCAGAAGCTGTTCAATTAACCCTCAGTTCTTCTCCAGGAGGAGTTGCTCTATATGCGGGTGTAGATTCAGTGTGGTCTTGCGAGGAGGTGAATTCAGGGTCTTCCTACATGACCATCTTGGACCCTCCCTGTCTCAAGGTATTTTTTGATTTCTTGTCCGATTTCTTCTTTGACCCATTGGTTATTCAGTAGCATGATGTTTCATCTTGACCTATTTGTGAGTTTTTTAGTTTTCTTCTTGTAATTACTTTTTAGTTTCATACCATTATGCTTGGAAAAGATACTCGATATGATTCCAATCTTCTTAAATTTAAGATTCGTTTTGTGGCCTACCATATGATATATCCTGAAAAATGCCCCATGTGCACTTGAGAAGAATGTATTCTGTTGCTTTTGAATGGAATGTTCTGTATATATCAGTTAAGTCCATCTGGTGTAATGTGCTTTTAAAGCCAATGTTTCTTTATTGATTTTCTGTCAAGATAATCTATCTATTGATGAAAATGTGGTATTATAGTCCCCTAATATTGCTGTCTATTTCTCCTTTTAGGTTCGTTAATATTTGCATTATATATTTAGGTGCTCCTATGTTGGGTGTATAAATATTTATGAATGTTATATCCTCTTACTGGATTAATTCCTTTATCATTATGTAATGACTTTGTCTCATTACATTCTTTGTTTTAAAGTCTATTCTATCTGATACAAATATAGCTACCCCAGCTTTCTTTTTTTTCCCATTTGCATGGAATATTTTTTTCCATCTCTTCCCTTTCAGTCCGTTATGTCCTTTCTCTGAAGCGAGTCTCTTGTAGGCAGTGTATAGATAGGTCTTGCATTTTTATCCATTCAGCCACTCTATGTCTTTTGATTGGAGAGTTTAGTTCATTTACATTTAAAGTAATTATTGATAGGTATCTACTTATTGCCATTTTGGTCATTGTTTTCTGGCTGTTTTGTAGTTTCTCTGATCCTTTCTTCTTCTCTTGCTCTCCTTCTTTGTGATATGATGATCTTCTAGAGTGGTATGCTTAGATTCCTTTCTCTTTATCTTTTGTGTATCTACTATAGGTTTTTGCTTTGTGGTTGCTATGAAGCTTACATATAACAACTTATACTTGTAACAGTCTATTTTACGTTGATAACTTAAATTTGCACACATTCTAAAGCTTTATATTTTTTACTCTCCCCCCACGTTTATGTTTTTGATGTCACAATTTACATCTTTTTATCCTGTGTATCCCTGAACAAACTATTGTAGTTATAGACATTTTTACTACTTTTGTCTTTTAATCTTAGTACTAGCTTTATAAATGATTAATCCACCACCTTTGCAACTTTAGATTATTCCAAATTTTACTATATATTTACCTTTATTGTGAGACTTTACTTTCATATGTTTCCATGATATTAGCATCCTTTCTCTTCGCTTAAGGAAGTCCCTTAACATTTCTTGTAAGGCTAGTCTACTGATGATGAATCCCCTTAGCTTTTGCTTGGCTATAAAACTCTCTCCTTCAACTCTGAAGGAAAACTTTGCTGGTAGAGTATTCTTGGTTGGAAGTTTTCTTCTTTCAGCTCTTTGAATGTATCATGTCACTCCCTTATGATCTGCCAAGTTTCTGCTAAAAAATCTGCTGATAGTCTTCTGAGGGTTCCTTTGTATGTTACAAGTTGTTTTACTCTTGCTGCTTTTAAGATTCTCTCTCCCTTAACTTTTGACATTTTAATTATAATGTCTCTTGGTGTGTGTCTCTTTGGGTTCTTCATATTTGGAGCTCTCTGGGGTTTTCTGAATTTGGATGTCTGTTTCCTTCCAAAGTTAGGGAAGTTCTCAGCCATTGTTACTTCAGTAAGTTTCTGCCCCTTTCTCTCTCTCCTCCTTCTGAGACCCCATATAATGTGAATGTTTGTCCACTTGCTGTCTCATAAGTCCCTTAAATTATCTTCACCTTTTTTCATTCTTTTTTCTTTTGCCTCCTGGATTGAGTGGGTTCCACTGCCCTGTCTTGGAGTTCACTGATCCTTTCTTCTGCTCCATCTAGTCTGCTGTTGAACCCCACTAGTATATTTTTCAGTTCGGTTATTGTATTCTTCAGCTCTGTGACTTCTATTCAGTACTTTCTTATATTTTCTATCACTCTTTTGAAGTTTTCACTGTGTTCATCCATTCTTCTCCCAAACTTGGTGAGTATCTTTATGACTGTTATTTTCAACCCTTTATCAGGTAAATCACTTATCTCTGCTTCATTAAGGTCTTTTTCAGAGGTTTTATTTTGTTCTTTCATTTGGAATATATTTTTCTTTCTTCATTTTCCTTGATTCTCTGTGTTGGTTTCTATGCATTAGATAAAACAGCCACCTCTCCCAGTCTTGAGGGAGTGGTCTTGTGTAGGAATGAACCTTATCATTCAACCCTGTCCTAGCTCAATTGTCTCTCAAACTTTTGTGATTGTCCAAGCAGTCTATTTTATTTTTAGTGGCTCCTGTTAGTTGAGGGTATGCCAAGAACTGTCAGTGTCCCCAAGTGGAGGATCCCAGTCAGCACCTAGATTGTGGCTGACTGGCAGCCAGACCCTCATGCAGTGAGCTTTCAAGGATGCAAATATATACAGAGTGTTATATTACAGTCAGACTGCAAGTACATGTCCTGCTGGCTACCAGAGCCAGGTGACTGAGGACCTAGAGGTGTCTCCTGCACAGTTGTTGCAAAAATTGGGGCATCAGATGAGTGTACAAGCTCCTCTCTTGGAGATACAGGGGACCTGGAGCGAGGCAGAGGGTGAGCACAAAGATGGCATCCACTGGCCTCTGTCCCCAGAGAGCACCTAAGTAGGCCCCTAGATGTGTGCCAAACTAGAAGCCTGCCTCTTTTGCCAAAGCTCCAGGACCAGCAAATAGGCCTCTTTCACAGAAAGACTAGGGGAGTGTTTCAGTCTGTGGCTTATGCTGTGCCCAAGTGGTGGTAGCTAGCCAAGAACCATCTCTACATTTGTTACAGTCCCAGGAGACTAAAGAATGCAAGCCCTACTGGCCATTAGGGCTGGGTGATCAAGAGGTGTCCCCTGGGCAGCAGCCGTAAAAAACTAGGGCACCAGAGGCATGTAAAAGCTCCCCTCTGGGGGCTACTGGCGCTCTGGAGCACAGCAGAGGGAAAGTGTGGAGACAGTGCCTGCCCTTCAAGGTTTCCTACCAATTTTTTCAATAAAGTCTTTATGAGATATAATTCACATCTCATATAATTCACCCCTCGAAAGTATATAATTCAGTGGTTTTATAATATTCACAAAGTTGTACAATTTAAAACTATCTAATCATATTTTAGAATATTTTCATCACCCCCAAAAGAAATCCCATACCTATTAGCACTCACTCCCTATTTCCTCCTTCCCCCACCACAAACTTTCAAATCTAGTTCTGATAAAAAAAAAAAAAAAAAAACTAAGATGCCACATTCTGCAGAGGGATAAGTATCTTATGAAATGAAAAAAATCTCCAAAAGCCTCTTTGGTTTTTGAGCTTATAAAGGCTTATAAAGACTATATCTCTCCATTGTCTAGCACAGCATCTGGCTCATAGTAAATATGCAGTAAATACATGTGGAATTGAATGCTCAGCCACCTGGATTGTCTGTGTGTGGAACTCTACGAAAAAGACATAGCATTGGTGCCATATGTTAAAGAACAATTGACTGACAATAATATAAGGTAATGACCTAGGCCACTTAGTCTAACATTTATTGAGTACTTCCTACACATTAGGCACATTTATTAACTTATTTAAGCCCTCACAACAACCCCATTAAGAAGCTACGATTATTATTCCCCTGGGGTTAATATCCTGCCCAGCCAGTAAGGGCAGAACCAGGACTGGAACCCAATTGCAGAGCCTGGACTCAGAGCCCTTATACTCCTCAGCTCACTCTTTAATAGGATGTGAGCTCTGCAGCTCCCTCTTGAAGCCCCTCTACTGCTCACCTGTCTCTCTATCTTTTTCAAAAATGAAGTTATTGATGTCTTCACGCTGGAAATTGTTCCACTGCCCAGCATAAATCAGCCCAGTGCGGTCTTCTCCTGGCCCATGGCCATGGCCCCAGTTAACTGGCTGTCCGTCTTTCCAATTTCTTTTAATGAAACAGAAATTGAGTGTTATTTGAGCACACAGAAGTTGTCTTTACCCAAGAGCAGCAGGGAAATGTAAAAAATGAAACTGAAGCATGTCGTTTGTCCTGGAATGAAAATGCACTGTTTAAAAAGCCACGCATGCTCTCACTCAGAATAAGAAGCAGCTGTTTTGCAGAGTAGCGTATAATGCGGGACCTCCCTACAGGCTTGTTATCTTTGCCACAGGGAAATCAACTCATTGAGCTGCTTCATCACAGTGCCAAGGGAGTAAATTCTTCTTCAACACGGTTAGATGAATGACAACTTCCTAATGTGCACTGGAACGCTGACTTCTGGGCATGCGTGTATTTATTTGTGCATGAACATATACGCCCTCTGAGGACAGGATGCACACACTCTTGTGAGAACCCAGAGGGATCCTTGTACATTAAGAGACCTTGCCTCTAAGACATCAAAGCATCAGACAGAGAAAGTGAGGGACCTTTGACATACATTTACAAGAACCTACAATTACAAACACTTAGTTACGGTTGTCTGGCTAAGTTGTAGATGGTTGATTGCTTTAGAAAGAAATAGTAATTGAATCTTACTGAAAATGACTCATACATTGCACTGCCTGTTTTGGGAAAGAGATTCTTAAAAATCAGTTTTCTTTAGGTTGAGTTCACTTGGGCCTTGTTCCTCAGATGCTGCTACTCAAAACACTGCTCTGCCAGGGTTTGCTGTTATTGATTCTATTTGCACACAATAAATTAGATGTGCTTCCAAGACTGAAAACTTGAAGGCTAAATTTTCTCTAAGAAATAAGTTCTTGTACAGAAGCTTGTGGTTACTGACTGAAAAGACAAGCTTGTCTCATGTGAAGGGTCTGAAAAAACATCTGCTATGGGAGGTGCTTCCCATAAACGATGACTCCTTACCCTATCAGCCATAGGGTGTCCCAGAGTCACCGGAGGTTAGAGCCCATATTGCCTGACATATTTTGACAATAAAACCAGTAAAACCAGAGGGCAGTGGGAAAGGACAGTTGAAATTACAGTTAAAGGTTAGGGAAACAAGGTAGAATTGACTCTCCCACACCAAATGAATATTTGGGGTTTTTCAAAAATAAAAAGTGACCTCACTTAAATAAATCTAGCGAGGAAAAGATAATTTAGATGAAACTATCAACTGATAAGAGTAAAAATGGGATGATACTTAGGATGGAGAGTGAGAAATAGTCATTCATTCACATATTCACTCAACAGATATCCACAGAGCACCTGCTACATGCCAGGGATAACACTAGGTGACGACAGCACAGCCGTGTGGAGAACAGACAGGGACCCTGTCCACCTTACAGACCCCTTCAGAAATGTCAACAACGCCTGAGCTGTTTGATCTTGTTGGTGTACCATTTTGTTAATTTCTGCCAGCAATATGAGTGGGTTCAATTCCAATTTTGTTCACAGAATTTGAGATCTGCGATTTCTGGATGTATAATGATGGGACATTTGATGTTCTTTATCTCAGTAAATTGGGACATGGTATAAGTATGACTTCTGATAGAAGAGCTGCTTAACATTTTTCCCTTGCATTTTTTTGTCATTTTAAATTAAGTAGATAAAAGGTACATACAGACTAGACAAAAAGATAACTTATTGATAAGAAAGGAGATAATCTTTATCATCATTCTCCATTTGTTTTTCCAGGTCATTGGAATTCTTCACATCCAGTGCTCAAGGTTTTCCTTTGGGAAAGTAGAGTGCAGGTCTCTGGCTGTGAGTGGAGTGACTGAGGTGAGACCAGCGTGGATGGGTGGTGAAGGAGCCTGAAGCCAGGCTGCAGGGGCAATTTGTCTTGTAGACCGAGTAGCCAGAATCTCAAAGCATATCTTTGGAAAATCTAAAATCACGTGGAGTGATTTGTGGCAAACCCCCTCAGTGTGCGTGCCTGTAATAGAACAGAAGACGTAAGAGAAAGAGGATGTACGTATTTTGGAGAAGAGTTTAAGCTTAAATAGTGTCTTAACCTCATTTACAAATAGATTCTGGAAAGAATGGTTGAAGCCTGGCCGACTCCCATACTGTAATACACACGTCACAGAAGTAGCTGGGTAGCAACATACATATCTACTTGGATAGCAGACTCTGAGTAAACCAGGGACCTTGAAAACATTGGATTCACTGTTCCAGTGCGCTGGAAACACACAAGCACATCAGCTAGGAGGTGTGAACTTCCCCCAGGATTTGAGGTTTATCCTAATGGAGGCAGAGCACAAACTCTCAATCTTGGGGATAGCCCCTTTCAATCTCACAACTTAGTACTTTGTCATCAACCACAATATTGACTGAGACTTCATGGCCAAGAGGCTTCTGCTGGTAAAAGCCTGGCTTCAAAGCAGGACAATCTTGGTAGTGAGAGGGGTTTCTTTGCTGTAGAATTTTTCTCCTGCTGCAAGGGTCTGTATAGAGGAAGATTTCTCTCTAATGGTCTAAGCCAGAGCCACTCTGATAGAAACAAGAAGCATGGGTCACAGTGAGTTATTACTGACTTAGATGATGCTAAAGATTCCTTTCTGATCCTCAGGATTCTATGGCTCTATATCCTACGAAACACAATATGTAATATTATAAGGAGGAGTCTACATGGACAGAAAGGCAAACCAGATTTTATCTTTGCCTTGTAGAGATGAAAGCTGCTACTCATAACTTAACAGCATACTCCCATCAAATGATGTCCTGTGCAGGGGACCAAGAAGTGGACAAGAGGAATAGAAGAGATTCAAGTGTGCTTTGGGAAACCCTCAGGAGGAATATCACATCTCTGGTGATCTAAGGTGGGCAAATGCAAGCAGGGTGGGCAGGGAAGACCTTAAAAGGCTACCTTACAGTTCTGCTCTGAGCGAGTGGGCAGATTCCCGCACGCCTACCAGGCAGCCTCCATTAACAGTGATGACCTCTGCCAGACGACAGGCTTGCATTTGCTCCATCAGAAGTGGAAAGATCAGCTTTGACAGGATCCTGGTTTCACTGATCTTCTCTATGAAACCATTTTCTATTTCATTGCTTTCCAGTCACTATTATTTTCTTTCTTCTACTTATTTTGGGATTAATTTGCTCTTCCTCTACTCTCATAAAGTAGAAGCTTAGATCATTGATTTTTCAACTTAAAATTTTTTAAAATATAATCATTTTAAAGTTATAAATGCCCCTATAAATTCTGTTTCAGCTGCATCCCACAAATTTTGATATGTTTTGTTTTCATTTTCTTTGCAACACTTTCAAACTTCCTTTGTGATTTCTTCTTTGACCCATAGGTTATTTATAAGTGTGTCATTTAATTTCCAAATATTTGCCCATTTTGTAGGTATTTTTCTGTTATTGGTTTCTAATTTAATTTTGTTTTGGTCAGAGAACATACTCTGTATAATTCCAGTGCCTTTAAATTTATTGAGACTTGTCTGATGGCTCGGCATAGAGTTTATCTTGGTGAACATACTACATGTATTTGAAAAGAATGGGTATTTGTCGTTGTTGGGTAAAATGTTCCATAATATCAATTAAGTCAAATTAGTTGATAGTGTCTACTATTTCCCTATTAATTTTTCTACCTACTTCTTCTATCGATTCCTGAGAGGAGAATGTTGAAAACTCTGAAGGCCTGCTCTTGGCCATATCCACAGTTAGGGCTGGTATGTCTGTCTTCTTGATTGTGACATGGTCCTGGAAATCAGACATTTTTACATGAGTAGAAGAACAACATCTCTCACTCATATTGCTGCCTCCACATTCTAGAAAAGACCCTCCAGGCCAGAACAAAGGCTGGTTCACAGTGGATGCTCTAGGATAATTCACTGAATGTTATCACAGGACTTTGGGCCAGTGGATCCCAATCTCTAGTCAGGAGGATGGCACCAGCCAGGAATGCAGTTTTCACAGATCTGCCATGAAATGAGAAAAAGAAATACAAGGTGTGCATGCGTATGCGTGTGTGTGTGTATGTATGATGGACACCTGTCTTTTCTTGGAAAAGACTGTAGATTCTGTTTTGTTTTTTAATGCTGAGATTTGTTGATAGGTTATTTATTTATTTTTTT
This sequence comes from Equus przewalskii, assembly GCF_037783145.1. Taxonomy (NCBI): domain Eukaryota; kingdom Metazoa; phylum Chordata; class Mammalia; order Perissodactyla; family Equidae; genus Equus; species Equus przewalskii. Next base: position 47,043,201 of record NC_091837.1, on the reverse strand, counting down.
AAAGATTTTATTTTTCCTTTTTCTCCCCAAAGCCCCCCAGTACATAGTTGTATATTCTTTGTTGCGGGTACTTCTAGTTGTGGCATGTGGGACGCTGCCTCAGCACGGTTTGATGAGCAGTGCCATGTCCGCGCCCAGGATTCGAACCAACGAAACACTGGGCCGCCTGCAGTGGAGCGCGTGATCTTAACCACTCGGCCACAGGACCAGACCCTGTTGATAGTTTATTTTTAAAAAACATGTCCTTAATGGGCAAATAAAATCTCGGCAATGTATTTCAGCCCTCCAGTCTTTCTTTGGGAGTTGTATTGGTGTGTGGATCCAAAGCATTCGGAAATCTGTCCTGGGTACCATCCTGAGCTATCACAGATTACTTCTCCTCTGTCCTTTTGCCGGACTGCTCCTGCCCTGCTTCAGGGCAAAAAGAGCCATAGATTCAGCCAGGTCCTACGTTTCAATGGAAATAAACTATAGTTCAGGTCTGTGTGTGCCCTAAGCCTTTGGCATCCCATCCATGTCACCAGTGCTTTTTGTCTGTTTATTCCAGCACTGTCTTTCTCAACCAGGAAAATGGAGTAGAGACAAAAGACAGAGGAAGGAGCCTTTATCCCTCGTCCATTTCCTCCTTAACAGTAACCACAAAAGTCTGAAACAATTTCAAAAGAGCTGTGAGTTGTGTGTGTGTGTGTATGTGTGTTGGGAAGAAAGGGTGAGAGGAGAGCAGACAGCCTTGGTTCTCCGGTGGCCCGGGCATGGCCTGGGGAGGGGCCAGGGCAAGACACCATTGCTGGAGCAGGTGCGTGGAGGCCACAGAGGCAAAGAGGAGGAGGGTAAAGGTGAGTCTGAATAGATGGAGAGTATTTGGGGAGACTTATACTGGTGGGGGACCCCTGAGAGCCTGACCCCCAGTCTCCATCCCAGGCCATGGCACAAGAGAGCATGGAACAAGAGAATGTTCTTCTTGTTTTCTTCACAAACCTGTGCGAGATCTGAGTGAGGTACTGTGTGTGGCATCTCAATTGGGACACTATAAAATACACAAATGCGAGGTAGTATTATCTTGCAATTACTGACTAGTATGAAAATAATGATGACTATGACAATAATAGTAATAATGCCAATACCAGCAGATGACATTTCTTGAGCACTTCCCAGGGGCCAATGCTTTATATCTATCTCATTTAATTTTCACAATGCCGATGTAGGTCCTTCTGCAATGTTCATTTCCAAATGAGGACACGAGAATTCGCAGGGCTGAGTAACTTGCACAAGGTCAGGCAGCTGTTGAGTGCTGGGTCGAGGCCTGGAACGTGACCTCATTCACTCCAGGGCATGTGCTCTCTCCCCTTGCGGCACTGGCTCTTTTTCTAGTTTGTGCAGTGCTTATCATTATATATCCAGTTAAATTAGCCTTCAGTATTGAGGCCTCATAATATGTCTGCCTAATTTATTTCTGCTTTTAAAGTTTGATCCTGGGGATTTTGACAGGTATTTGTATTCCTTTGGGTGGAAAATGAGAAGCATGGGTCTGTGCTGTGGCCGGGATGCAGAAACCAAACTCTCAGGAGGCCCCAGGGAGGCTGTGACTGGGGATGGAGTTCTGGGAAGGTGTCTGGTGATGTAATCCTCCTCAGGCCCCGAGTACCAATGCTGGTGCTCTCCTCCCAGATCACATGATTCTCGCTGGAGCCCGGGGAAGAGGAGAAAAGTTCCACCTCGGGAGAGCTGGTATAGACAGTGATGTTCCAGCTCAACATACTCCACATGGGCCAATCCAGTTTCTCCTGAAGGAAAGCTTAAGACTGAACTTCTGAGTGAGTCTAACCAAGACCTTTTTTTCCATTTATGGGTGTGAGAAAAGTGGAGGAGACTGATTTTTTTTTAGCTCCCCACTGACTTCCTTAAAAAAATGATCCTGGTACTCCTGACTGTCAAAGTCACAGATTTATCTTTTCCTTTAATAATCTCTGCCTTCCATCCCTACCTCCAACCCTGCACTGCCCTGATTTTACATGACAACTCTCACAAGGCTTTGCAGTCTCCTGAAGTGCATTTCTGCATGCTGGGCGCTCTCCTCGGCTGTCAGCCCAATTCCCGAGTGCCAGGGCGTGTGCGGGGCACCTTCTCCTCCCGGAGGACAGGTGCAGAGGGAGCAGACAGGGACCCATCAGGCCAGCAGGCAGACAGCCGTTTGCTCCGGGGACATCTGAGGCTCACCTTTGGAGCAGACTAAAAAGCTTCAAATGTTCTATGTGACATTTAGTCACTCTTTTTTAAAGAAATGGCCTTATTTAGCTTCCACCTATATCCTCTCATCGTGCTCTTTACAGGAAGGATTTAAAAGTACAAAGCTGCTTGTTTGTCTATCCGCATGCACAGTCACATGCATGCAAACATTTTTAAAATTCCATCTGGCCCCTCCATCACCTCTGACCCCTACTCCTCCTTGACCACTGCATGTCCAGCCCCAAATCCCGACATACTGACTTAGACCTGAAACATCCGGCTTTCTCCTTTCCTGGTGCCATGGATGCTGTGGTCTTCTCCAGGCTCGGGACACACTCCTGAAGCCGAGATGCCCTCGCACCTGTTTGAGCCTCTGCAGGGCTGGCCTTCTCTGTCTCCAGCAAAGGAAAGTTATTCAGAGGTGGGTTTGTATAGATTCTACTCCATTTGGTACAGGTTGCTCCATCTTTTCCCATCCATTAGAGGCAAAGCAGGAGTATGAAGAAGCAGCTCTATGTTCAGGGTTACTTAGCTACTCAGGACAGATATACCCGGGGAACAAGGGACGGGCAGTCACAATCTAGTCGTGGAGCTGGGACTGGAATCCAGCTCCTCTCCTGTTGATGTGAATGGATCTCGGAGGACACTGTTCTCAAACTTTCTATTCCCTGGAATCTCCGAGTTTCTGAGATCTCATGATTCTACATGAATGAGTAAAAGAGGCCCACGCTTGTTTTTTCTTTGGAAGCAGAAAGCCTTTCCGGCTGGAAGGGTGAAAGTGCTGGGGGGATGAATGGTGGGTAGGCCTCCCACCCTCAGTTTTCTCTATCCCCCTGCACCACCACTATCCACGAGCTGGTTGGGACAGAATGGTGCAGCAGACTTCCCACCTCCGTATGGGATCTCTCTGCCCTGCTCCCCTCCTAGGCCCTGATGGACCTCACTGACCCTCATACATGGCCCCAAGTTCAGCCCACCCATCTCTTCTCTCCCTTAGCAAGAACCCAGGCCCTGGAGTCGCTTTCCTTATTTAAGGCTACCCATGACGTTGCCCACGGATTTACGGGCAGGACCCCCTACTGAGCTGTAAGAGAGTTTACACTATACTAGGACTAGCTTCATTGAGACCCTTCTAGGATTGTCTGCTCCATAAGTGCAAGACGTTAGGATGAAGCATCCACTCCGTGAACCCAACTCGACTTCTGCCCACCGACTTCTATTGGCTCTTCCCTATCATCAGGTCTCTTGGGCTCTGGGTCCTTATTTCCATCTCATCATTGGATGGACCATTTTCTCTGGGATGTCCTGCTGGCACCCCCAACCTGGCAGCAAGGCAGCCGTAGTGTGGGTGTTTCTCTCTCTCTCTCTCCCCTCACCCTACTCTGTCTTTTTCGTAGATCTTTATGGTAACCTCTTAACTGCTCTTCCTACCTCTGAGTCCTCGCCATTCACCCCACTTTGCATCTTTCTCACATTTGCCTTCCTTACACGCAACTGTGATCTCCACTTGCTCCAGAATGTTCAGTCCCTACTTGATCCTCTGGTCTCAAGGCTTTTGTGACCAGGTGTCACAAGTGTTTATTCCATCCTGTTCTGAACTTCTGCACATCTCTTCTCTTAGAATTTCCTCTGCCTGTATCCATCTGGAAAATTCTTGTTCACTCACCATGTAATCCACTCAGGTCACTCCAGATGGAAGTTTTTCCTCTTTCTCTATTCTTTTAGTCTTTGTTTGTTCTTTGGGGACACTTCTCCATCTAGCAGCCAGCAGTGTCTGGTGCATAGTCATTATTCAATGACTATGTTCAATGAGTGTTTACCAGATCAATGTGCACACAGGTCAAAAGGCCCAGAGTGCTAATGCTAACATTTTGGACCCAGGAGAGACTAGAAGGGAGAGACTTTTGGGGGATGGTGACCTGCCTGATGTCCAACAGTTTATTCTAAGAAGTATAGCTTCACTCAATCTATGTGTCAGCTGACCCTGGCTGCCAGTGTGGAATGATCATGGGGAGATGTCTTTCCTCACTATACTCTCACTTAAGAATTGATCCAGTGGTCTCCTCATGCACAATCTGAGTTTTTTTCTGTTTAACCTGAGGAGGCTCACTGAATAGCCTAGCACACTTAGTAAAGATAGGGAAGGTGGATGTTCATTGCCAGGTCCAGCTCCTTTAAAAAAAGTATCTTAATTCCTTTGTGTAGTTGAGAAACAATGTCCAAGAGATTAATAGTGCAGAAGGTTTCATGTGCATTCCCCCATAATGGATGTAGCACTGTAGAGGGTTCTAGTGGAACAACACTGACAATAAGCCAAAACACACAAAAAAATTATAATTTATTTGGAATAACAGCAAAAATAAAAGCAGCTTTGGGCCAGCCCTGGTGGCCTAGTGGTTAAGTTTGATGTGCTGTGCTTTGATGGCCCAGGTTCGGTTCCTGGGTGTGGACCTACACTACTCATCTGCCAGTGGCCATGCTGTGGCAGTTGCTCACACACACAAAAAGTAAGATTGGCAGCAGATGTTAGCTCAGGGAGAATCTTCGCCAGCAAATAAATAAATTAATTAAATTAAAATAAATAAATAAAGGTAGCTTTTCTTCTCAACTATTTCTCAACTATTGCCTTAAGAAATGCAAAAAATGAAGAAGGTCTGTTGGGAAATTCAAGCGCTTTAGAAATTCTTTATCCTTACTCTCTTTACAGATTTTACCTATAATCAGTGTTTCTCACTCACTCACATCTGGGGCTGGTACTACACTTGCAAGTGTATGAGTTTACCTGCGCCCATGAAATAGGGACTGTTCAGGGGCTTGTCACCCTGTTCTGACACACCGATGTGGCAGGAGTTGTATTTCTTCCAGAACACCTTCCCCTGGTTTCTGACAACTCCAAAGACACACAATTCTTCCTCCCTTGACGTGAATCCAAGACGCCCCTCACCCAGGGTGACAGCTTTTCATTAATCTTATTTCTTTCGGGTTGGATAGTTTACGGTGTTCAGCTGTTGCCCTCTGCACTGAGGTGGTTCTTGAATGTCCTCACTCACTCCACATAGAAGTTGTGGCTTATTTTAAGAACAGCGTCAAGCATGAATCCCGCAGTCAGCACAAAATACCAGCAGATGCTAATTTGCAGATCTTGTGAAGGAAGGGAATAGATATTGGGAGAATATACAAGTTTTTGCCTTTGACAAAGGTCTAACATCCTGCTTATGATGGATTTGCCTGCTGGATTAGCATAAAAACTGAATTTTTCATATGAAGTACTATATCCATCATAAATAGGTTATCCATCTCTCTCTCAGTAAGATGAGGTTGAGTACTGGTGGCTGTGGACACACTCCTGGCAAGCACACTGTTAATGCTGTCTTCATCCACAGCTGCCCTGGCCTTGGGGAAACCAGCACAGAGCTGGAGCAGGAAACCGGCGCTCCGCCTTCAGATGCTGGGCTCTGTGAAAATGTACTCTGTGTGTCCCATACATAAGGAGATTCAGATAATGTACTTTGCTCATTAAGACCTAGAAACTTGCTGCGTATTTGTTTTTAAAAATCACTGAGGAAAAGAGCCAAAGCCATTTTAAAAGTCATCACCGGAACCCCATAAAAAGTTGATTATTAACGCCGGGGGTATATCTTTCTCTAGGACCGGGTTCACTAGTATCACTTATTAGCATCTGGATGATCCCAGGCTTTTAGGTCTTACTTGAATCTTATATTGAGCAGCTGTTGAAGTGAAAATAAAGTGAAATAAAATATAAGCCACCTTTTGTGCCTTAAAACCAAAAACACTGAGATATATGATGTGGGAGTATTTGTGAGCTTGTGCAGTTACAACTTGAATTCAGGGTCAAGAAAATGGTTACACTGCACGTGGAGGCACATGTGATGTCTCAAACAGAAGCAAATTTGAGATTTGCTTTCAGTGCCAAGTGGGTGGCTGCCTGGCTCAGCATTCTGAAATGCCCGGGATACCCGCGTTGCTGGTAAAGCCATCACAAGCTCCAGAAATGCCCAAATACGACTGAGATCCGAGCTCTGAGCAGTCTCTGTTTGCACTGCCAGCTAAGCCTCCTCCCTGTGTTCCCCAGACTCCAGGGCTGGGAGCCGTGAACACCCGAATCCTCTAAACAAGCAGTTCAAAGAGGACAGAAGATTTGAAATCTCTGTGCCGTTTCTGCTTTGGCAACTACACTGCAGGCCTTCAGAAGGGCCCAGCCCTGGGCCCCACCCCTGAGATAAGTTTCCATTTTGTTTTCCAACAAAACAGGAAGTAGAGACGTCTAAATTCTTACTGACGTCTAAAATCTTGAAGGCTTGATTTTAGAACCACTAGTGGTAAGGCTGGAAGATAGAGAAAAACAGTAATATAATCTGGTGCATTTTCCTTCTCATTTAAAAATCTACTTGGAATGCAACTGAATTAATCAAACATTTGAAATGTGTTTGATTAATGAAACGTATGAAGTGTGTTTTATTTCTACATATGAAAAAAAGTTATTCTGCTTCACTGAAGTGAAAAGGAATGTATCAATTAAAAGGAAATTTAATAGATATTATTAGGTAATCATTCTGAAGAATAATTTGATTCTTGACCTCATGTTTAAGACAGTCAGGCTTCTGGAAAGCTACAAAAGCTCTCTGTCCACAGACAAGTGTCTAACGTCAACCTCATCATATCTTGTTGCGTCCTGAGAGAAACAGAATCCAAATGGATGTTGGCCAGTGTGCTATTCAAGATGTCAGATCATCTGTGTGTTTGGTCAGCGTATCCGTGCAAGTGGTCCTGACTTCATTCAGATTGCTGGTCAGTGTCTGAAGGTGGTGAGCTGTGTAACTGATGTTGCTGATGATGTTCACAATATCCGTCTCAAAGAGCTGGAAGCGTTCTTCCAGCTGGCTGAACTTGATGGCCATTCTGTTCTCCGCATCCCTGTGTACATCCTGCAGGTCTTTCAGGTTCTGCTCGTTGGCTTGTGAGGCCGTGGTGATGTTGTCCATCTGACCTGTGAATGAGCTGAGCTGGCTGTTCATATCCTCCAGGGTGTCGTTGTTGGCTTTGGCCAAGGCAGAGTTATTGGCAGCCAGCGTCTGCAGGCTCTGCACTTTCTCCTTCAGCCAATCAGTGTCCTTCTTGGCTTGAACGAAAACCTGCTGTAGATTTTGGAAGTCGTTCTTGATTCGCTGGATGGCCTGGCTCGTGTCATCCACAGACCGCTGCAGGTTAGAGATGAGGTTCCTCTGCTGCACCTGGGTCAGGTTCAGGTTGTTGAGGTTCATAATGACCACGTTGTGAGAATACATTTGGCTCTGCAGATTGCCCTGCAGCACGCTGGTATCTTGTTGCAGATTTGTGACGTAGCCATTGTACGCCTGCAGGGTTTTGTTCACAGTGGTGATGAGGAAAGTGTTATTCTCCAGAGTTTCTTTCAGTTGACTCTGCCTGTCCACCAGTACATCCCCACTCGCCTGCAACTTCTCCAGCGTATCTTTGTTCCTGCTGGTCTTCTCTGTGATCTCACGAAGTTGTTGTCGAAGATCCAGAATGTGTGATCTGAAGGTGGAGAGCTCTGAGTTGGCGCTTATAGCTTTCTTCCCAGTTTGGTCCCCTGGAATAAGGCACGTTTGTTACTTAGATTGGTGGTATGGACAAGTGTTCAGGTGAGGTCAAAGGTCCCAACGAGACTTAACTGTTATGCACGGTATTTCAGATATAAAATTTGTGGGATACACCGACTGCTCTGCATTAGTAAAATCCACATATCTATTAAAACTGAGCCCTGAGGAATTGGAAGGGGTGCTGAGAACTAGGACAGACTAACTTGGGTCAACACTTTTCTCAAAGAAGGAGGGAAAGATACCCGATTCTAGAGCACTGGGCAGGGTGTCAAGGAAATAACCTACTGTTGGTTAAATTCACCAAAATTCCTTTCTAAAAAATGAAAACAAAAATCAAAGGATAGAATAGGCTGGAATCTTTCATTTTTAAAATTAATCTCTACAATTCTTCTATGCAATTTAAAATAATTCAAATGGGAATTTACTGACCATTTTATAAAACAGTTTTTAATAAATGGTATTTGTTGTTCCTTTTAATCAGGGCTGGTCTTCAGATTTTATTTGGCACATAATAGGGTTTTGGGGGGAGGAAGTTGAACTCCAAAATTGGTCCTTAACCTTAAAAGTCTTTGAATTAAATCATAAGGGAAGATTCATACAACACAAAAATGTAATGTCCTTCTGGGTGAATGTGAGGTTACAGCAACATCATTCCAAAAAGCTGTCGTCATTTATACAAAGCAGTCAGGGGATTCAACTTTACAGTGACTCTCATTGCAGATTACCTAATTTTCTCAAGTCATTTTCCACTGCTGTGAGCTTGTCGCCACAGGTTTGGCGAGATGTCTCCATGCCACCTGTGACACTGTCCATTTTCTCTACAACTAAGATTTGGAAATCAATGCATTAATAAACATACCTTCTCAAATTTTATTTTTATTTTTCAGTTTCAACAAGAGATTCTTTCATTACAGAATAAAAGAAACATTGAAACAAAGAGTATAAATGAAATCAAATATGGGGGAAAAGCCATTCTTTTAGAAAAATAACTTGTCACAAAACCTAGTGGTAGTTACTTGTAAATCGGAGAATTGTATGTTTTTAACTGCTCTCATGATGCGGTATTGCCTTGGATGTTTTAGAAATTGTTGGAACTGACTTGTAAATTTTTGTGTATATAGAAGTCCTCAATCTGTACCATTTCCTATGTTAATTTCCACAGATGGAAGCATAACACTGTGACCATTTACAAAATTTCATCACTTCTCAGACTCCCTACCATTCCTGGCAGGTAGGACTCACTCACCTAGAGAGAGATTCCATGATGAAGAATGCCTAGCTCGAGTCAATACGCAGTCCTCGTAGAAGGGGTGCAAAGTCAAGAGTGTCTGCCCCTCTCTGTCATGAGTTCCACCACTGAGGCCTGGAAATCTGCTTCTCCTTAGGGACAAGGGAACCTGTAGTTTATCAGTTCCCAGGAAGATGCCTCAGTGGGTTTCCAAACAATGATTTACCAATAAGGCTTTTTTTTTTTTTTTTTTTTTTTAGCATTTTCTCAATTATACATGAGAGGGAAAGTTAGTGATGTGGTGGTGTTAAACAAAAGCTTCTTTTCTTATTCACTCTCAGAAGGCAGTAATTCTCTATGGTTATGAGTTCAAGTTGATCTTTCTAAAATGTCTAATAAGAGTGTATTTCTCCTGTGGGATCCAACCTCTAGCAGCTTGGGAGTATGTCTGACTATTCTTAGTATGAGCAGATTTTTTTTTTCTGCTTTATCTCCCCAAATTCCCCCGGCACACGGTTGTATATTTTAGTTGTGGGTCCTTCTAGTTGTGGCACATGGGATGCCACCTCAGCGTGGCCCGATGAGTGGTGCCATGTCTGCACCCAGGATCCGAACCAGCGAAACACGGCTGCCGTAGCGGAGCGCACGAACTTAACCACTCTGCCACGGGCCGGCCCCCAGATTTTTTTAAATAATGGGTTTTTAAAAGCATATTCATGCTTTGTGTATTAACTGTGAGCCAGTGGATCCAACTTATTGGATTCACCCAGTGTTCCTCCCACGCATGACTGTGTGAGGAGATTTTTCCGCGCTCCCACCAATAAGAAGAAGTACACCCCCACGGGTCTGCAGGAGCGGAGTAACAGCTCCTCCGCTCCCGCACCGTGCCTGGAGACTGTCTCGGCTCTCCCTCGGCTTCTACACTCTGGCCTTTATGAGATGTGATCGATGCACCAAGTGCTCTTTCTCACCTGAGCATTTTCACATGTTCTCCTTCCCACCTAGAATGTTCCTCCCTGGCCTCTTCACCAAGCTAAGCCCTACTTGCTCTTCAAGACCCAGCTCGTCACTTCCTGTGGGACACCTGTGCCTGAATGCGTCTTGCCGACCTCTCTCGGCAAGGAGTCCCCTCCCTATTGTGGGACTTCTTCACTGTGTTGTCGTGGCTTGGTGACTAGAAGATCTCTTAAGGCAGGGAAATTTGCCTTCAGTTTTATCTCCAGCTCTTGACTCAGTGTGTGGCATTTAGTAGTTGTTCAACACATACTTACTTATTATGCCATTTATTTAAATAAATGAGAACCTGCCTGCTGGCTGCCGAGGCCTGTGAAAAATCGGCCGAGCCAGAGGTCATGCAAACACACACACAAACCCACCAGCCCAGGGAAGGCTCGGCACCGGAGGCAAGTGTGACATTGAGCTGAATAATTATTGTTTTTAAAAAAATGACTCTGTAGCCACAGAGGTATAGTTACAGTAATCCGCACCTCAGGGTTGTTTGATAGGTACTCCTAAGTCCTTGGGAACTCTGAAGAACAAGATGTTTCAGCTGCATTTCAGCAAAGCTACACTTTTAAAAAATAAAACACAGAATGTTTCCAAGTTTAGGTTCAGTTCTGATGCTTAAATCAAGTCTGTCCTCAAACCACACGCAGGCTCTTAAGTCCTCCCTTTTTTCCTGGAAGCCAAAGAAACCTCTCACCATGCTGACTACCCTCTCTGATTTTAATTCCATGTAAGTTTTAAAAAACACAGAATAGTCACGGACAGACAATTCAGGTTAGCATAGAGTAAAGAAATAAACACATTCACCGAAAAAAACCAAACCTGTTAGGTTTCTCTCCTGGGCAGCAAGGAAACTATTTGTGCCACCCACAAGTGCTAATAAACTAGTTACATGCTCTGGGGCGTTGTGTGTCTGTGTTTAAAAATAGGATTTTGGTATAAAGCTGCAAACTTTAGGGTCGAAAAGCTGGCAGCTTCCCACTGCAAGTCGATCTCCATTTGTAGATGGTTCTCACATGAGGAAAATGGACGTGAAACACAGAGGGTTACTAGCTGTCTGCTTCTTCACGGGCTCCCCTTTATTGGAAACTGTTTCTTGACAGAGCTTTTCTTCAGAATATCAGTGCTTCAGGTTACACCTGAAGAGCTGTCCCTCTTCAAATTCCCAAAGCCAACTCTCTGGGATAATCTGACAAGAACACCTCTTCTGTAAAAGCACTTTGTATCGTCCCTTAGCCTGGACCACTAACCTCCTCCTCCCTGTCTTGATTCCACTCATCCTTTAAGGTCCACTCCAGCCCTCCCCCCACATTGTGCTAAGCCTTCCCTGATGGCTTGATTTCCTACCATACCGACTGAACCTTTATCTGAATGGCAGTAGGAACAGCCTCTATTTATTGAGTGCTTACTCTTTGCAAGGTGCACTGCACCACACTGCAGTTAAACCTTATAACTCCTCTTTAACAGACGAAGAAGCTGAGGCTCAGAGATGTTCAGAAACTTGCTCACAGTCACACAGCTCGGAAGTAACTAAGTGGGATACTAGGCCAGGAGCCCTAACCCCAAAATCTATACTTTCTCTATAACTCCGCATTGCCTCTCATTTAGTATTTCTTTTCCCTAAATCTGGTTTTTTGGCCACAAGGTAGACATTTGATGATTAGGAATCTTGAGTCACAAGAGATTCTTATTGAGAATGATCCAGATTTCTACCTTTCTTCTTTGTTCTAATTACCTCAAGAAGGATGCCTGCTGGGCAGGACAAGTGGGGGGAATTTTCCTGTTCAGGGAATGTTCTGGAGGAAACTTGACCCATTGAACTTAGAAGATGGCTTTTGACATGGAAGCTCCGTTGACTGAGATAAAAGGCCCAGTGCAGAGGATGCATCATGCTGTAACTGTCCAGGAATGTGCTTTCTGTAAAGTGGCTGACGTGCCTCCTGGTCACAGCCACTGTACAGACCTGTCTGCGTGACTCAGCAGTTCTCTGACTTGTTCAGCAAATTCTCTTGAAGGAACTGAAGTTTTATCCTAACTTGTAGCTGTGTAAGTGACATAAAAGGAGAAGCAAAGGACAGTTTTGAAGAAAACGGTATGGAGTTGCCTTTGCTAACTGATAAATAAAGGAGTTTCTATTTCATTTCCTTTCAACTTCTCCTTCAGAGAAACATCTTGTTTCACTAAATATTTTTTTTGTTTTTGTTTTTGTTTTTTTTTTTTAGGAAGATTAGCCCTCAGCTACCATCCGTGCCCATCTTCCTCTACTTTGTATGTAGGACACCTCCCACAGCATGGCTTGACAAGCAGGGGGTAGGTCTATGCCTGGGATCCAAACCAGTGAACTGCCAGCCACTGAAGCAGAACGGGCGAACTTAACCGCTGCACTAGGGACTGGCCTTCTTTTTTTTTTATTTCTCCTTTTTTTTTTTTTTTTTTTTAAATGGAGAGCTTCTCTAGACTGCAAAGGGAGACGTGTGAAGGGAGACTGGGTCTTGTCTTTCTGCCTCTTACAATGTTGGGTCACGAGAATCTCCTCAGCAAGAAAGAGGAATCATGTACAAGCAAGGAGAAAACACATCTGGAAAACAGCAACATTTCAGTTCACTGGGGCTGTGTTTGGAAACCAAAACTGCATGTTGTATTATCTTATTTTTGTCAGCAGAGGCCTGAGGGACGGGGGCCTTGAAGGAGGGAAAGAGGGGCGAGAACGCCATTCGCCTGCACTTGTCTTGCTCCCTCAGTCTCTCCTCCCTCCTCCTGCTCAGTTACACCCACAGGGCGGGCCCAGCGGATCCTCAGGATGTTGGGTGTCCAGGTAGGGCCTTGAGGTGCGGCGATTGTGACGGGTCCCCGGGCCTTGATTTGACTGCCTTTCCAGAGGTCCGTCCTAATCTACAACTCATGCATCCATCCATCCTCTCATCAAATTATGCAGTAAACTTTATTGGGCACCTATTAAGTACCATGAGGCTAAGGGCTAGTGGGACACAGAACAGATAAAAGATAGTCTTTTGCCTTCACAGAAGTTATAGTTTGGGTCGTGAGACAGAGAAGCCCACTGGCCATAATGATACAGTGTGAAGGGGCTAAGAGTAAGTAAAGGTGCTAGGAAACTAATGGGGGGCCCAACTCAGCCTTCAGGGGCTTGTTGCAGGACACATGTCTGAGACATGAGGGAAAGGAGTGATTCAGGTGGACAGCAGAGAAGAAGTGTTCCAGGCAAAAGGACCAGAACATGCAAAACATGTCAGAGCCGAGAACGGCTTTCCAATGTTGTAAAAATGGGGGAATATCTGTACTTTCCAAAAGAGAAAAAGAAAAAGAAAAAAAAAACCCAAACCCTCTCTTTTGGATTTTTCCCTTCCTCTGTCTTCAACATTAGCAAAGTAAGGCCAAGTCCTCATGCTGCCATGTCTATTGATTCTTTTCTGCCTTCTTCCACTTTTATGAACACTTATGACTACATTGGAGCCACCTGGATAATCCAGAATACTCTCCCTATTTTTAGGTCAGCTGGTTGGCAACCCCAATTCCATCTACAACCTTACTTTCCCCTTGCCATTAGCAGAGCATATTCCCAGGTTCTGGGGATGAGGGCTTGGTAGACATCTCTGGGCAGCTATTATTCTGCCGACCACGAGGGGCAGAGCCCAAAATGTCTTCTCACTGGGTGGATTTTCCAGGCATGATAGGTTTATTCCTCCCCTACCACCTGTCCAGAAAAGTGATGGAAACACATGCAAATGCCCTACAGCCCCTGCCTGACTATTCTTGATAAACAGGCCACCTGTGCTCCTCTGAGAAGACAGTGTCTCCTCTGTTGGGCTGGCTGTGGACCGTCTGGTTAGGGTAGGGACACCAGAGATAGAAGAGTGTAAGGGTGTAACACATGCTTCTTTGATTGCTATTTTGTTTTTGTTTTTAATTTTTGCATTTACAGGGCACCCTGGACATCCAGGTGATCACCGAGGTGCAGGTGGTATGGAGGGACAGGGCGAGGGGGCCCATGAGCCATCTGCGAGCAGGTGCTGGTCCTGGGGTGTGTGAATGGGGAGGAACCTGAGGCTGAACTGGTGGAAGCCCACATTCTTAGCAGATGGAGGGGGAGGGAGTCGCAGTGGTTGGGAAATTATCTGGATTTCAACTTGTCTGAGTCACTACTACTCCTGTGCACATTTGAACGTAGCAACCCATGTGTAAAGTTGCCACACAATGTGAAAGATGGAGGGGGGCACGATTTTGTTCTAATGAACACATTCTGAATATTATTTCTAAACAATTGATATCTATTTAAAACGTCAGGCAAAAATTATTCAATATCATCCCAGCATTGACATATTTAGTCTACTGCCCTGATGCTTTTCCTGAATATTTGGTGAATTTGGAGCCTCAGAATGGAACACCACACAAAACACCTGACTTATAAAAAAAGTCCACGGGACCCCAAAACAGACAATCCTGGTAACAATGGCTGTTCTCTGCTCCTGGAACAACTGGGTGGGAAGGACGTAATGCATTGTTTCCTGGCTTCAGTTTCTGATAGCGTGAGGTAAGCCCCTCCTATATAGAGGCCAGTTATGCAATGTTGTGGCAACTTTGAGAATTTGATTCAGGTGTTGCCAGCTGCAGCTGATATAATTGGAAAAGAGTCAGCTAAAAGGAACCTATTGTTTTTTACACACAAAAAGCCGTGGGGGCTGGACCGGTGGTGCAGCTGTTAAGTGCACAGGTTCCACTTTGGAGGCCTGGGGTTCACCCGTTCGGATCCTGGGTGCGGGCATGGCACCTCTTGGCAAGCCATGCTGTGGTAGGCGTCCCACATGTAAAGTGGAGGAAGATGGGCACGGATGTTAGCTCAGGGCCAGTCTTCTTCAGCAAAAAGAGGAGGATTGCCAGCAGATGTTAGCTCAGGGCTAATCTTCCTCAAAAAAAAAAAAAGCCATGTATAATTAATATATACAACTTGATGAGTTGTATATATCGTATATATTGTATATATACGATATATACAATGTATATATTGGAGATAAGTATACACCCATGAAACTATCACCACAACCTATGCCATACAACTATCTATCACCTCCAAAAGTTTCCTCCTGCTCTCTCATTTATTATTATTTGTGACAAGAATGCTTAATATAAGATCTAGCCTCTTAGGAAATTTTTAATTATACAATATGGTATTGTTAACTATGGGCACTATGCTGTACAGCTGATCTCTGGGACTTATTCATCTTGTATAACTGAAACTTTGTACCCTTGACCACCACCTCCTCGTTCCTCCCTCCCCTCTGTACCTGGCAACCGCCATTCCACTGTCTGCCTCTATGGGTTTGACCATTTTAGCTTCTTCGTATAAGTGGGATCATGTAGTATTTGTCCTGTGTCTGGCTTATTTCACCTAGCATAATGTCCTCCAGGTTTGTCCACATCGTCACAAATGGCAGGATCTTAGAAGGAGCCCATTTTATTTTTCACGTCAGAGGGGAGCAGCCTTTTACTTGGCCTAGTGGTCAATGAGAGATAAGTCCAAGGAAACACCAGTCCTACAGTTGCCCACACGGCAATTCTCACTTCTGAGACGCTGTGTCCCAGCCACTCCACAGAAGCCTGAAGACGGTATCTCCTTCTGCCTTAAACATAAAGCAGCATTGTTTTTCCAACATGGAATATCAGGGGGCCTGAGTGGTACTGGTAGAATACCAATTCTTATCCTTTACAGAAATTCCTATTTCTATAGTTTTGGGTTTGTCTATGAGCATTTTCTACGGTTTTGTGCATAAATGTTATGATATGGAATTACAGCAGTGATGTCAAGAAGGTCATGGAAGGCACGACATGTGACCTGTTATATGTGACACTAGGCTTCTTCCCAAATTGGGAGTTGAGGAGCCTAGACTGATTTTAAAGAAATCCCATGATGCTCAAGCAGAATAAAGCTGAGCACCCACACGAGTTTTAATAAAGGAGGTAACTGGTTTTTTTTCAAGTTCTCAGTCTACTAACATCTTCTTTTCAGCTTTGAAAATGTGCTTTATAAAGAGAGAACAGCCTCACAGAGCTCTTGACCATGATGGAAGAGAGATGGTATTTGGCAGACTTCAAAGCTTCTTCTACGACGCTCTGAAACTTTAATTATCCATAAATTGTTACTCTCAGAAACACTGCACAATGACTTAGAAATGTCTATCATTTCCAAAGTTAAACAAAAATTAACTTTAATATAGGCATCTAAGTAAAAATAATATTTCTGTACTTGCCTTTGTCTTGTTTTGGTAAATCCTCTATTGCATTCAGCGTCTCAGTAATCGTTGTACTGACACTTTGATAAATGGAGACACTGAAATTACAAAACAGCTGGAAGAAGCTGGGAATGTCCCAACTTTGCACAAGATCCACTTTTTTCATGGGCTCTTTGGATAAGGCTGGAGAAAAGTAAGGCTCAATTAAGTCTGTATCTGACATGAAATATGATTGAAAAGCCTGGTCAAATATTTGAAGATTGTTAAAACTCCTGTTTTAGAAAAATCTCACGTCCACAGTTAATCGGCTGAATACATTCTCTATTTGGGTCAGTTGTGCATCTTCTTCAACAACCTTCTCACCAATAGGGAGATCTTGTTCATTATCTTCATGGAAAGGAAACACTGATATATTTTGATTGATATATTTTGATATATTGATATATTTTTGATATATTTTCCTGAAAAACTGTTCAACCTGTGGGGTGGGATGGGGGATAGAAATGGAATAAGAAATTAATTTTCTTTCTGGACCATTTCTTACTGTAAAATTTAAAGTCAACTTACAGTAGTCATTTTGAATCAAAAACAATTCTGGGCAAGCAATTCTGCCCGAAAAGGTGACTCACTTTAAGATAATTTATTAACACTCTGTTACCTGGCTTTGACTTTGACTCTGGAAATAGCATCTGAAATTCCTCCTGGCTTGTGTTTGCCTACCAAAGCCCTAAAAAGGCCAAGTTTGCAATATTGTTGACAAGCCACAACCTGATGTACTGGCGGTGGTTGGCATGCCATGGTCTAAAGGGCGCCGTGTAGACTGCCCAAAAACTGTGAAGAAGGCTCTTGTCTTTCACCCCTGTCTTAGGGTTTTAGGGTTTTTTTCCCTTAGTGGAATGACATTAGTGTCCTTATCCTCTCCTCTTTCTTGTCTCATAAATTAGTTCATGGAAAGGAAAGATCAACACATTCACACCGAACTACAGATGCTTGCTACAGTTGAACAGGTTACTTAGGCATGGTTACACGTTAGCAGTGATCAAAGCCCTCCTTGGCTGTAGTGAAAGGAATAAAGCTCTAACTGTAGAATTTCCCTCAGTGGGAAAAGATTTTTGAGCAGTCACACCATGCTCTGCTTCATCTATATGACACCTAAGTTCATGCCAGAACATGGTTGCCCTTATATGATAGTGATATGGCCTCACTGAGTGTTATGGAACATTATTAACTATCAAATATCACCTCTGTGGCATCCCAGTGCTGTTCAAAGAATTCTCTAGAATTCTTAGAGGACTCATGCCTTTCTCAAAAAGTAATCTGGGTGGATCATCTGCCTCTCCCCTCTGCCAGCTTCTGTTTACCTGAATCCATCCACTAAAACAAAACTTTTAAAGTCCCAAGAAATTTTCATAAAGTCACACAACTGGCACAGATAGGAATGGTCCCCAAATCTCCTGACTTCCAGCCAGTGCTCATTCCACCATAGTCTGCTGTATTAGAGAGTAACAGCAGCTATAAAAATAGAGCAGATGCAATGAACAGTGGAGGCAAATTAACTTGGCATATGAGTTATCCTAGGCATTGATCCCTCTATAACTGGGTACAGCACTGCCATGCCAGCAGCACACTCTAATTAGTGCACGCTCTAATATGCAGAGGGAAGCTTCACTCCATTTTCAGCTCACTTCTTGAAGGGGAAGGGAAATTCAGGCCAAGAGAATAGGAGCCTTTTATGGGGCAGAGCTCATCCTACTCAGGTCACCACCCTCTGAGATTCCCTCTGCCCAGATGATAGCCAAAGGGGACAAAAAAGAAAACCTGCCTGTCCTACAGGACACACATGGATCTGGGTAAAGGGGACATGAATGTGTGCATATGTGTGTGCTGCCACAAGAGGGCGGGTCTAGTGAAGGAAAGACTGAGGAGGCAGAGAATGTCTTCAAATGTTTGGCCTCCAGGGGAAAAAACGAAAGCAGGTGGAATTCAGAGACTATAATGCTATTATTCAGAACGCAATTCAGCAAACTCTTATTAGATAACTACAATGCTTAAAAGAAGACAAATAAGATAGGGTCCCTGCCCTTAAAGAGCTTACAATCTAGTGGGAACATCTTCACAAATAATAAACACAAGGCAGATGGGTCAGGATATTTCTGAGAGAGATACACAGGGCGTCATTAAAGGGAGGGACAAACGCTGCATGGCTGTTCTAACTTGTAACTGAATATACACGGGGATTCACACCTGAGCACGAAGGTTAGCTTCTAGACTGCAAAAGGCCAGAATCAGATCAGGCATCTCTCATCTAAATAGTAATATAAATTAAATGTTTTTTTTAAAAGCAAGCTGAAGTAGTTACCTTAAGAACTCTGAAATCTTGAGTTCTATTTCCCCTTACTGTATTTTTCATAGAGGTCCAACGAGGTTGGCAGGCTGTATAAAATCTCAGGCAGCTACTTTCCAGGCAGGACTTGCATTTGCCCCAGGAATCTGCCAAAGACGCCTGGCACAGCCTTTCTTCCTCTTCCAGATGTTCCTGAACTTCATTCATAAGCTCCAGGGCCACCTAATTACAAAGTAGAAACAAACATCCTATTTCCATTTCATAAATCTATGTGTATCTTTGTTGATTTCACTCTTTAAAAAATGTGTGGATTCTAAAGTAATTCTTCATTCTTTCTTCAGGCCCCTAGCAGCTGACAGATTTACTCCAAAGCTTCCTGTTGGATTAAGAAAAGAGGATCCCTACTGAAGATTGTGCAAATCTTATCCATCTGTTCATTCATTCAGGCAACAGCTGTTTATTGAGTGCTTGCCCTGGGACAGACATACGCTGGATGTGGGTGAACCAACAGTGAAGACAACAACAAAGTAGGAACCAACAATGGTCCTTACTCTGGGGACGACTCTAATCTACCTGCTCACTTATCTGTCTTCACATCTAGTCCTTCCAGGATGTGGAAAGTGGGTGTTAAGGCTTATAAGCTGACACATTTATTCCCTTCATTGATGCTGCGTTTAATTACTGTATGTTCTTAAACATTGCCAGAAAGCACAGTTCTCATGTGTACATCAAATCAAATCTGCCCCTTGAGTTACGATCTAATTGCAGAGATGCTGTAGTCTGTCTTCATTCCTCTCGTCCATGTTCCGAGCATGCCCCCTGGTGGTGCCTTGCTGTACGTGGCCAGGTCCTGCTCTGGGTGTAAGGAGCCCAGGAGAAGCGACCCCTGCCCCTGAGGACCTCAGTCCTGCCCCCAGGAGCTCCCCCCAGGCCGGCAGCCCTGCCTAGACGCCCGGCCTCCCTGCAAGTGTGGACTTCTGCAGACGGGCTCCCGCCAGCCCTGAGATGTAGTTCAGAGGAATTACCAGGGATTAACAGACTGCCCATAAGACAGTCTCAGAGCTAAAGGCAACTGCTTAAGTGAAAACCACGTGAGGGAGCAAAGTTTCTGTACTTAAAACCAATTCAGTGTGCACTTTTCCCTAAGGGGATAGGAAAAGAACTCACTCTTTTCTGGTATGGTAAGCCCAAAGAACCACCTGGGCACTGATCTTGTACCTGCCCCCGCCAGGCTCGGATTTTCCAGTTGCCCTTCTGGCAAATCCTGGTGCTAAACCAGATGGCGCTGGCTGTGGCCACATAAGAAAACTGGCAGGGCCTCAGCCTGCCAAACACACCTTGTGACCCAGACAGAATTTTTGTCTCCTTGGGCTTTGCAGAACAATTCTGGAATCCTACATCTTCTCAAGAAACGTTGCCTTACCACGGCAGGCAAGAAGACCGCCCAGATTTTCTCAATCAGTCCCAGTTTTAAATATTCTGCTCACTGTCACCATAAACCAAATCAGAATATTTTCAATTTCAAACTACACTCACTGTGTACCTTTGGGCAAATTATTTAACATCTCTGAGCCTCAGTATCCTCCTTAGCAAATAGGAATACCGACAGGATTTACCTCCAAAGTTTTTGTATTAAGTGAGATAAGCAAGCCAGGCACCCAGCGCGTTATTAGCAGTATCGCCTCCAGGGGCATAACAAAAACCAGTTACCAAATTACCAGTGCCCAGTTTTGGTAGTACAGTGTTGCCTGGAGGAAGCAGACCTCTGGGTTAGGAACGCCCTGTCCATTCCTTCTGTTTCTCCCTAAATGTCTCACCCACTGGCAGGGTCCATATCTATTCCTGTAGTTTATAGCTTATCAAAGTCCAATCTAAACCTGGAGTGGGGACAATTCACTTGAAAGCACTTTAAGGTTTCCCACTTTAGTAAGTTTCAGATGCTCTCACTAAATATGACCTGAGTGGGGCTGAGGAGGGGGAGCGTGATGACGCTGGGTCACCTGAGGAAGGGCAGTGCTCTGTAATGGGAGTCTGGGGGTGCCAATCCCCTATTGGCCAATTCATAATTTGTCTGAAGTATGCTTTATTCTAGGTTTACAGAATTTTAGGAGGGAGACTTAGGATTAAGCAGGTTTTTCCTTTTTAAAATTAACTTTTTAATTGCGTGTCCAAACCTTAAGAGTATAATTCAATGAATTTTTATAAAATAAACAGGCTTTTAAGAAAAAAAATTCTACTAGTTCCTAGGATTCTTTAGGGCCAGAACTGAAACCAACGCTTGCTGACTTGACCCTCCACTAACTGGAGCATTCCTTTCATAGAACTACACCCTTGGCTTGCCCGGAGGCTGGGGAAAGGGAGAAAAACAGAAAGTCACTGGGTCCCACAGGCACACTGCCCGCTGACTTTCTTCCTGGTCATTCCTTACAGTGTTGGGTTAACATGTTAATTAACATCTCGAGCCTCAGTTTCCTCAGACGTAAAATGAAAGTAATAGTTTACCTGATGTTGGAAGGATTATATGTGATAACGTGTTTTATAAAGGGCATGTAAATGACATCTAGTGTCATTATTCCCAGTGGCCAGACTTACAAGCCCACCATAGAAGAATCCAGCTCAAGGGGCTTTCACATTTTCCTCATGAGGAGATTTTTTTTTTTTTTAAGATTTTATTTTTTTCCTTTTTCTCCCCAAAGCCCCCAGTACATAGTTGTATATTCTTCGTTGTGGGTCCTTCTAGTTGTGGCGTATGGGACGCCGCCTCAGCGTGGTTTGATGAGCAGTGCCATGTCCGCGCCCAGGATTCGAACCAACGAAACACTGGGCCGCCTGCAGCGGAGCGCGCGAACTTAACCACTCGGCCACGGGGCCAGCCCCCATGAGGAGATATTTTTAATTTCCTCAAAATCTTTTGTTGGGGGCCAGCCCTGTGGCCTGATGGTTAAGTTCGGTGCACTCCACTCTGGTGGCCCAGGTTCAGTTCCTGGGCATGGAACTGTACCACTTGTCGGCAGCAATGCTGAGGTGGTGACCCACATACAAAATAGAGGAAGATTGGCATGGATGTTAGCTCAGGGCAAATCCTCCTCAAGCAAAAAGAGGAAGATTGGCAACAGATCGAGGAAGATTGGCTCAGGGCAAATCCGCCTCAGCAAAAAAAAAAAAAATCTTTTGATTGCCACCAAAAGGGAGGAGGGCTTGCAGCTGCCAGCCAGGCAATCTCACTTCCTTGCTAGGAACCCTGCGTGACACAGGGGGCAGGTGTAGCTGCAGCATCAACCAGCCTGGTAACAGGCTGACTACAGCCTCATGGTGAGCCTGTCACACAGCCCTGCTCCAATTTCATAATGGATGTCTGGAGACCACAGTGCTTGCAAGTGAGGAGAATTCCAGCCACTATCTGGAACTCAGTGGCCTGAACATTGTAGGTCTATAGGTATTGGTTTAGGAAGGAAATATAATTTCTATTTGTATTTTTTAATTTAAAAATTGACTATGGGAGGAGAAATGGGGACTTGTTTAAAGAGTACAGTTTCAGTTTTGCAAGATGGAAAGAATTCAGGAGACTGGTTGCCCAACAATGTGAATGTACTTAACACTATTGAACTGTACACATAAAAATGGATAAGATGGAGAGCCTGCATAGCCAAAGCAATCCTGAGGAAAAAGAACAAAGCTGGAGGTACCACAACCCCTGCCTTCAAAATATGCTACAAAGCTACAGTAGTCAAAACAGCAGTGTACTGGCAGAAAAACAGACACATAGATCAATGGACAGAATCGGGAGCCCAGAAATAAACCCACGCATCTATGGACAGCTAATATTTGACAAAGGAGCCAAGAACATACAATGGAGAAAAGAAAGTCTCTTCAATAAATGATGCTGGGAAAACTGGACAGCCACATGCAAAAGAATGAAAGCAGAGCATTAGCTTACACCAGACACAAAAATTAACTCAAAATGGATTAAAGACTCAAATGTAAAATCTGAAACCATAAAACTCCCAGAAGAAAACATAGGCAGTATGCTCTTTCACATTGGTCTTAGCAGTATCTTTTTGAATATCATGTCTCCTCAGGCAAGGGAAACAAAAGAAAAAATAAACAAATGGGACTACATCAAACTAAAAAGTTTCTGCACAGCAAAGGAAACCATCAACTAAATGAACAGACAATCCACCAACTTGGAGAAAATATTTGGAAATCATATATCTGATAAGGGGTTAATATCCAAAATATATAAAGAACCTATACAACTCAACAACGACAACAAAAACAACCCCATCAAAAAACGAGCAGAGGATATGAATAGACATTTTTCCAAAGAAGATATACAGGTGGCCAACAGGCACATCAAAAGATGTTCAACGTTACTATTAGGGAAATGCAAATCACAACTACAATGAGATATCACCTTACACCTGTCAGAATGGCTATTATTAAAAAGACAAGAAGTAACAAGCATTGGAGAGGATGTGGAGAAAAAGGAACCCTCATACACTGCTGGTGGGAATGTAAATTGGTGCAGCCACTATGGCAGACAGTATGGAGATTTCTCAAAAAAATTAAGAATAGATCTACCATATGATCCAGCTATTCCACTTCTGGATATTTATCCAAAGAACATAAAAACATTAATTCAAAAAGATACATGCACCCCTATGTTCATTGCAGTAATATTCACAATAGCCAAGACTTGGAAGCAACTTAAGCACCCAACAACAGATGCATGGTATATATAAAAATATATATATACAATGGAGATTCACTTTTTGCCACAGGAAAATAATAGATGATCATGGGCCTTTGGAATCACTTGGAACCAATTAAAACCTTGAATGTGAAATCAAGAAATGCTAAAGATCCATTATGATAATCAAAATATTTAGAATTTTGAGAAGCTTT
Organism: Equus przewalskii; assembly: GCF_037783145.1. Classification (NCBI taxonomy): domain Eukaryota; kingdom Metazoa; phylum Chordata; class Mammalia; order Perissodactyla; family Equidae; genus Equus; species Equus przewalskii. The sequence goes on along the minus strand of NC_091837.1, from coordinate 47,019,627 downwards.
TTATGTTGGTAACAATTTTTTAAAAATATCATGTATTGCGGCTGGCCCCATGGCTGAGTGATTAAGTTCACGCGCTCCACTTAAGTGACCCAGGGTTTCGCCAGTTCAGATCCTGGGCGCAGACATGGCACTGCTCATCAGGTCATGTTGAGGCAGCATCCCACATGCCACAACTAGAAGGACCCACAACTAAAAAAATATACCACTATGTACTGGGGGGATTTGGGGAGAAAAAGAAAGAAAGATTGGCAACAGTTGTTAGCTCAGGTGCCAATCTTAAAAAAAAATCATGTGTCTAGATATCAATAGTTTATGTGATGTTATAAATGAAATAATTGCCTTCAACATTCCATAGAAACACGTTTTAAGCTTCCTGAAGGCCTGTAGCATGTCTTCTTCAGCTTTTTATCTCTTATGGTATCAAAGTTAGTGCCTTTCACAGAGTAAATGCTCAGTCAATATTTGAGTTTAATTATGTATGCAATTTGTTGACTTTTCTCCCCTAGTACAGTTGAATTTATGGTAGAAGCAATCAAATTAAGCAGATTCAATCTTACTAAACTCTTTAAAGTTAAATAAACTGTGGCCTTAAAATTCAATGACATGGTGTCTTCCATGGTAGGACTATAGCATTTGGTCTTTTCTAGTGGATGTTAAGGAAGTATAGGATTTGGAGCCTTCACTAACATCGTTGTATTGAATGTTTTTTGGTTATTTCTCTAAGCAGTAAAACCTGATACCTGTAATTCCTTTTATTTTTTTATTTCTATGTATCCCTACAATAACAAGTTTAAAAAATTGTCAGGTTTTAAAAATCTTTTCTTGACATACATTAAAATAACTAACACTTTTATTATAGTATTTTTCAAAATACTGATGTATTTCACTTTTTCTTTTTCTCTTTTGATTGCTATAGGATCTTGGTCTCACTACTTTTTGGGAAGACCAGCTTTCCTCTCTCTTATCACCAGCTTTGGCTTCTTATGAATTTGAGAGTGCAACAAGTATATCTGCAGGCAATGAAGAATTTCAAGATGCGGTGAGGAAGGCTGTACCTGATGGTCACACGTTTAAAGGGTTCCCAATACATTTTTCGTGTAGAAATGCAAAGCTTGCATTTGCCACGTGTCTTTGGTAAGATGGAACTTATGAATTCACTAATGTTTCTGGCTTAGGAATCTCAGCAATCAGTCTGGTAGTTATTTAGGAATGACTTCAGAATCACACGGGGAGCTATTATAATGACTTCTCGCATAGATTCTGCTTCATTAGGTCTGAAATGTAGCTCTAGATAGTTGGGGTAATTTTGTCAGCGATTTTGGTGCAATCTCAGTTGAGGATCTCTGATCTCGTCTAGCGTAATTTTTTAAATTTATAGACTATGAGGAAATAGTCTATACTTTGAACAGTGCGACCAAAATTACAGAGCCGTTGGTAACACATGATCTTAAAAAATTATTTTAAATACTGACTGACCTGGGAACAAGAAAGTAAAACCTATGTTCACTCGTTAATTGAATAATTTCTTCTGTAGGTCTCGTTTCCGTGAAGAAATAATCCGTTGCCGTGGAGACCAGGTGCGACTGGCAGCTCTGGTCCTAGCGTTTACTTATCCTGAACATGAGTACGCTGTTTGGGTTTCGTTTGCTGGTAAACCTCCCGGGTGGGGCGGGGCGGGGCCGGCAGCGCCATTACGTCACTTCGGGCGGGCACGGGGCGGGGCTGGCGGCGCCATTACGTCACCCCGGGAGGGCGCGGGGCGGAGCCGGTAGCGCCCTTACGTTATCGGGGGCGGGCGCGAGCGAGGCCGGTAGACGCCGTTGGGTTGCTAAGTGGGCGGCGGCGGCGTCCTGGTTGGGACGGTTGCGGCTTTTCCGCCCCTCTGCGCCCTGCCACAGTTACCCGGGTCCTTGCCTCGCTCCCTCTTTGTTCCCCGCAGGGCTGCGCGGCCGGAGTGGACGCAGCTGTTCGGGATGAGGAGGCGGCGGCGCAGAGACGACGCTCCGGAGCTGAAGAGACGCAGCGCCGATCCCCGGGATGGCTCAGCCGGAGGGCGAGATGGGGGGTCGCGGGTGCGGCTTGGGTCCCGCAGGACGCGCTGAGCCTGGGGGAGATCCCGCGGGTCTGCGACCCGCCCATCAACGAGGAGCAGGCGTGGACCGTGGGCTACCAGCGCTGCGGCTGCCGGCCGCCGCCAGCCCCGCCGCCGTGAGCGCCGGGCCGCGCAGATCCTCGTCCTGAGGGACGGCGTGGTCACCCCGGCCCCGGAGAGCCGCCCCCGCCTCAGGTGAGGCCGCCGCCCCGCCGCTCCTTTTTCCTCAGTAGTTCCGAGTCCGGCTCTTCCGCCCCGCGACTCTCTATCTCCCATTGGAGGACCCCGCAGCGGCCCCCTTTTCCCTCGCAGTCCCGGGCCCCGTCCTTTTCACCGCGAGCCCCCACCTTCCACGAGAGGACCCCAGCCGCGGCTACCCGCCCGCTCACCTCCAGGCTCGTGAGCCTAAGGGACCCCCCCCCCCCCTCACGGGAGACCCGGGAGGAGCCGGGCCTGGGGCCCGCGGGGGAGGGCAGTGCGGGCGCTGTGGCCGAGCGGGGTCTCACGGAGGTCAGAGCACGGCGTGGGGGGCGGCCAGCGGCACAGAGAGGGGCTGTGAGGAGGGCGCCCGAGTGGGCCTGGGCCTGCGCCCCCTGCAGGGCCGCCGACCCGCCCGGAGCGCTGGTAACTGCGCGGACGGTCGTAGGTCAGCTGCCCGCGGCTGGTTTGGAAAATGGGGAGGCGGGGTGCTGGGTCCTTGTCCTAAGCGCTGTGCGCTTGCTTACCTGCCATGGCTGTTTACTGGGGGTTGTATTTGTGATGTGATGGTGCTATAAATGGTTCGCGTGAGATCTTGTTAGGGATAGTTAATTCTGACGTTAGAATAATTACATCTTTCCGAGTAAGTAGTCAACTAATAGTATTTTTAAAAATTTGGCAATAATGTACCTTTCGTTTGGAAATACAAAGAGATCTGAGCCCTGAGGAGACTTCTTCTGTTTTAGGAGAAATGCAAGACAAGTCTAAATGATTTTTAGCTCCTAAAAACTAAAAATAAGTCCTGTTTTTATGTTAAAATTTGTTGTGATGGAAAAACAGCTTGTAAGGTAAAAGGTTGACAGGATGTCAGATGTATAGAATGGATTTTAGTTAGGTCATTGTCTAATGTAAATTCTTCAAGATTATCACCTATACATGAACATAAGCTGGGGCTTACATCAAATATTTATTGCTGCTGAAGGGGGTTAATAATAGGTTTCTCCTATCAGTTTTTATCTAATTCAGTCTTTTGAGAGGGGAAGAGGCAGAATTCCCCCCCTTCCCTTTCCTTCTGGTTCTTATAAGCAGGTCAAAGAATTAAAATGACGTGAGGCAGGTTAGCAGGAGAAAATTAAACAAGTTTAATAACATGCATACATGGGAGAAACCCAGGAAAACTAAGCAACTTGCCAAAATGGCCAAAGCTGCCACCTTAAATACTGTGTTCAGCTAAAGAGGAAGCGTGATGTTGGGGGTAGTGGTTTGGGACTTCAGAGGCAAGGAAGACAGTTTATATGGAGGTGGAAATGCAAATGTTTGCTAAACAAGTTTTTGCTAGGTCCTCTATAGACAGTGTGACCATTATAGAACTGTGACCATTAAGTTTGATGTTAGTTGTAGGTTTTTTGTAGATGTTCTTTATCAAGTTGACGAAGTTCCCCCTCTCTTCCTAGTTTGCCAAGAGCTTTTTCTCATGAATGGGTGTTGGATTTTGTTTCATGCTTTTTCTGCATCTATTGATAGGATCATGTGATTCTTCTTCTTTAGCCTGTTGATGTGATGGATTACATTAATTGACCTTTGAATGTTGAACCAGCCTTGCATACCTGGAATAAATCCCGCCTGGTCATCGTGTATAATTCTTTTTATACATTGTTGGATTCAATTTGCTGATATTTTGTTGAGGATTTTTGTATCTATGTTCATGAGAGATCTATTGGCTATAGTTTTCTTATAATCTCTCTGTCTGATTTTTTGTATTAGGGTCATGCTTACCTCATAAAATAAGTTAGGAAGTATCTTCATTGTTTCTATCTTCTGAAAGAGATTGTGGAGAACTGGTATAATATCTTCTTAAATGTTTGTAGAATTCACCACTTAACCCATCTAGGCCTAGTGCTTTTTGTTTTTGGAAGGTTATTAAGTGTTGATTCAAGGTCTTTAATAGAAATAGACCTATTCATATTGTCTATTTCTATTTGTATGACTTTTGATAGATTATGTATTTTAAGGAATTGGTCCCTTTCATCTAAGTTATCACATTGTGGTCACAGAATACTTTATATCCTTCCTTTATTACCGTTTTAATGCCCGTGGAATCTATAGTGATGTTCTCGCTTTCATTTTCTGATTTTAGTAATGTCTTTTTTTTTTTTCCTCAGATAGCCTAGCTAAAGGCATATCATTTTTATTGATCTTTTCAAAGAACCAGCTTTTGGTTTCCTTGATTTTCTCTATTGATTTCCTGTTTTCAATTTCATTGATTTCTCTAACTTTTATTTCTTCTTTTCTGTTTACTTTGGATTTAATTTGCTCTTCTTTTTCCTTAGATGAAAGATTAGATTTTTGACTTTTAGATCTTTATTTCTTTCTAATTTATGCATTCAGTGCCATAAATTTCCCTCTAAGTACTGCTGTTGCTATATCCTAAAATTTTGATAAGTTGTATTTCTATTTTCCTGTAGTTTTAAATATTTTTAAAATTTCTCCTGAGATTTCTTCTTTGACCCAAGTGTGTTTTGTTTTCTTTTGAGGAAGATTAGCCCTGATGCTAACACCTGCCACCAATCCTCCTCCTCCTTCTGAGGAAGAGTGGCCCTGAGCCAACATCTCTGACCATCCTCCTCTACTTTATGTGGGGGATGCCTGCAACAGCATGGCCCGACCAGTGGTGCATAGGTCCATGCCCAGGATCTGAACCAGCAAACCCTGGGCTGCCGAATTGGAACGCATGAATCTAACCACTGCACCACCGGGGCAGCCCCAAGAAGTGTGTGTTTTAATCTTCACATATTCTGGGATTTTTCCAGCTGTCTTTCTCTTACTTATCTTTAGTTTAATTCCATTGTGGTCTGAGAGCATACATTGCATGATTTCTGTTCTTTTGAATTTTTTAAGGTGTGTTTTATGGCCTAGAATGTTATCTGTCTTTGTGAATGTTCTCTGTGAACTTGAGATGAATGTGTATTTTAGATATTGTCAGATGAAGTATTGTATAAGATGTAGCAAGTTGATCGATGTTACTGTTGAATTCAACTATGTACTTTCTGATTTTCTGCCTTATGCATCTGTCCATTACTGATGAAGGGGTGGTGAAGTCTCCAACCATAATAGTGGATTCATCTGTTTCTCCTTGCAGTTCTATCAGTTTTTCCCTGACATAGTTTGATGCTCTATTGTTAGGCACATACACATGAAGGATTGTTAAGTCGTCTTGAAGAATTGACCGCTTTATCATTACGTAATACCTTTCTTTACCTTCAGTAACTTCCCTTGCTCTGTCTGAAATTAATATAGCTACTCCCACTTTCCTTTTTTTTGAGGAAGATTAGCCATGAGCTAACATCTGCCACTAATCCTCCTCTTTTTGCCAAGGAAGACTGGCCCTAAGCTAACGTCATGCCCATCTTCCTCTACTTTGTGGGATGCCTGCCGCAGCATGACTTAACAAGCGATGCGTAGGTCCGCACCTGGGATCAAAACTGGTGAACCCCAGGCTGCCAAAGTGGAATGTGTGAACTGAACCGCTGCACCACTGGGACAGCCCCCTCCCACTTTCTTTTGATTAATATTAGCATGGTATATCTTTCTCCATCCCTTTACTTTTAATCTATATGTATCTTTATTTCTAAAGTGGGTTTCTTGTAGACTACCTATTAGTCAGGTCTTGTTTTGTGATCCACTCTGACAGTCTGTCTGGTAATTGATGTATTTAGACCATTGACATTTGAAGTGATTATTTATCATTTTGGATTGATAATTGGATTACTTTCCACTGTATTTTTTTGCTGTTTTCTATTTGTTGCCCATGTTCTTTGTTCCTATTTTTGTCATCCACTCTTTTTCTGTCTTTGTGATTTTAATTGAGCATTTTATATTATTCTGTTTTCTCTCCTTTCTTAGTTTCTTTTTTACTTTTTTTAGTGGTGCCCTAGAATTAGCAATATACATTTACAACTAATCCAAATCCACTTTCAGATAACGCTGTGCTGCATCACAGATAGAGTAAGTATAATAACAAAGTATGTCTAGTTCCTCCCTCCTCTCCCTTATATCATTGCTGTCATTCATTTCACTTACACATAAACCATGATCATTGAGTATATTGTTGCTGTTATTATTTTGTACAAACTGTTATCTGCTAGATCAATTAAGAATAAGAAAAATAAAAGTTTTTATTTTACTCTCATTTATTCCTTCTCTAATGCTCTTCCTTTCTTTGTGTAGATTCCAATTCTGATCTATATTTTCCTTCTTTCTGAAGAATGTCTGTTAACATTTCTTGGAAGGTAGGTCTACTGGCAACAAATTTCCTCAATTTTTGTCTGAGAAAGTCTTTATTTTTCCTTCATTTTTGAAGAATAATTTCACAGAGTACGAAATTCTAGGTTGGTGGTTTTTATCTCAACATTTAAAATATTTCACTCCACTCTCTTCTTGCTTACGTGGTTTCTGAGAAGTCAGATATAATTCTTATCTTTGCTCCTCTATAGATAAAATGTTTTTTTCCTCTAGCTTCCTTCAGGATTTTTTCTTTACTTTGACGTTCTGAAATTTGAATGGTTTGCCTAGGTGGAGATTTTTTGGCATTTTCTCCTTCTTGGTGTTCTCTGAGCATCTCGGGATCTGAGTTTTGGTATCTAACATTAATTTGAGGGAAATTCTTGGTCACTAATGCTTCAAATATCACTTCCGTTCATCCCTCTCTTCTCCTTCTAGTTTCTCACTACACACATATTATACCTTTTGTAGTTGTCCCACAGTTTGGGAGTATTCTCTTCTCTTGTCTTTCAGTCTTTTTTCCTTTGCTTTTCAGTTTTAGAAGTCTCTATGGTCATATCCTCCAGCTCAGAGATTCTCTCCTCAACCATATCCACTCTACTAATGAATGAGCCCACCAAAGGCATTCTTTTATTTTTGTTACAGTATTTTTGATTTCTAGTATTCCTTTCTGATTCTTTCTTAGAATTTCTTTCTCTGCTTACATTATCCATCTCTTACATGTTGGCACTTTTTTCATTAGAGCCTGTAGCGTATTAATCATAGTTGTTTTAAATTTCCAGTATGATAATTCCAACATCCCTCTTATATCTGAGTCTGATTTTAATCTTTACTCTGTCTTTTCAAACTGTGTTTTTTGCCATTTAGTATGCCTTGTAATTTTGTCTTGACATCCAGACTTGATGTACCAGTTAGAAGGAACAGCTGTAAATAGATCTTTAGTAAGATGATAGTAAAGTGTCAGGGGAGGGGAAGGCATTCTATTAAGTGCTATGATTATGTCTCATCCTTTTAGTGAACTTCTGCCCCTTGGCTGTGACCTTCATAGTGCTTCTCAGTAGTTCCCCTTGGGTAGGAGAGGATGGCTGGGGGCAGCTAGAGTTGGGTATTTTCCTTCTCCTACATTGGTTAGGCACTGATAAAACCCAAGCAGGTTAGGCTCTAGTAAAATAGTCTTTCTTGAGAGCAAGCCCTTTTAAGAAGCACAGAATGTTCTGGGCGTATTTCAAAGGGCTGCTTCCCCCCTCTTCTTGTTAGAAGCCTGAGGAGACTTTTTTCTCTAATCTTTACTCTGAGGACCTGGTAGGGCTCCTGGAGATAAAACTCACAAAAGTGTGGGGGTCCCTCTAGGACTAGACTCCCCTGGAGTTTTTAAGTCCCAGACTTGTCCACACTGAACCTCCAGTAATTTGCCAATTACAGTTTAGATTTTCCTTCTCTGGTGCTGCTTCTCACAGAGATTTCTGCTTGTAGGTTTCTGCTCTGGTGAGTTGTCACTCTCTAAACCCACGTGTTTGTCTCTGTAGCTTTGGGGGCAGCAGTTTGCCCTGTGACCTCAGTTATGTAGCAAAGCTGAAATGAGTTGTTGTTTTTTAGTTTGTTCAGCTTCTTTCTTATTATTTCATTTATGACATCAATTATTTAATTTATAGCATAACATGAACTATTGATATCCAGACACATGACAATTTAAAAAAATTATCAACATAAAAAGCTTCTCAAAACTCGAAATATTTTGATTATCATAATGGATCAAATGGATTTAGCATTTCTTTATTTCACAGTCAAGGTTTTAACTGGTTCCAAGTGATTCCAAAGTCCCATGATCGTCTGTTTTTTCCCTGTGGCAAAAAGTGATAACTTTTAAGCTCTTTACCTGCTGGACCATAAGCTGGAAGTCGTCTCTCTAATTTTTTATCATCCATTTTTAGTTGTTGGTAGGATATTATTATTATTATTATTATTATTATTATTAAGGGCTTTTGAGATTCATGCAGTCCGAGTTTGGAGATTAGAGATTAAAATATTTCAAGTAAACCGTTTGTTAAAAATCAAACTGGAAAATAAATTTACCTGTGTCTTTAGATAAGATTGCAAAGAAAATTGTTTCTACTTTAGGAATTTCCCTACTTAATTAAGTTCACAAAGTTTTTCTGACAATTTTCAGAGTTTCACTTGAAAACAAAAAGTACAGGTCTGAAACACAAAGCCCAAAAGAGAAAGAAAGAAAGAAACTCTAATTTATCTACAGTCATTCCCAAGCCTCAATTCTAAATCTAAGCTTCTTCAGCCTTCTGTAAGTATGGGCTACGGCATTTAGCTGTGAGTAAGAACAAATGAAGATCTTAAGCAATGACTCAAAACCTCCATGATCAGGCAAAGTACTTTTGATCATTGTATAAAAACTCTCCTAACTAATGCGTTGGTATAATGATGATTAACTCAGTTAACAAGTGTATTGAATTTGTCTAAAGACTGGTGGTCTAGTGGTTAAGATTCTGTGCTCTTACCACCCCGTCCCGGGTTCCCTTCCCTGTCAGGGAACCACACCACCTGTCTGTCAAGTGTCATACTGTGGTAGCTGTGAGTTGCTGTGATGGTGAAAGCTATGCCACTGGTATTTCAAATACCAGCAGGGTCACCCATGGTGGACAGGTTTCAGTAGAGCTTCCAGACTAAGACAGACTAGGAAGAAGGACCTGGCCAGCCACTGTGGAAAAAATTTTCCATGAAAACCCTATGAATAGCAGCAGAGCATTGTCTGTGCTGGAAGATGAGAGGAGGGCACAAAAAGACCAGGCAGGACTTCGCTCTGCTGTGCACAGGGTCACTAGGAGTCAGAATCTACTCGATGGCACTAACAGCAAAGCATTGACTGGTGCTCGTGATTTTATCCTCCTTTTTCAAAGCATAATAGTTAGTTATGGGGTGATAGAGTATTCATACTCTAAGCTACAGAAAGCAATGTGGTGAGGATTATAATTTAACTTGTGAGGAAATGTAAGTTAAGAAAATACTTACTAGAGATAGCACATTATTCTAAAATGAGTATGTTTGGAGTCAGAGAGATCTGGGGTGCAATCCTAGCTCTACCATTTGGACAAGTTACTTTACTTCTCTGAGACTAAGTCCCTCATCTGTAAAATAGGAAGTAAGAATCACTCTTGCAAGGTTACTGGAATCACATTGATGAGGATTATCTTAGGCTGGTTAATTTTAAAACTGCAGATGAGAAGCAGGCTCCGAGGAATGGAATTTGCTTGCCCTTTGATGAGAGACGTTTGCATTTGTGAAGGAAGTCTCCATGCCTCCCTCTCTGTGCCAGGAGGAAGTGGGGATGGCCTTATCTCTGGAAACTCTTAATGGGGAAGGCAAGGCTTAAGTTGTTTACTGTCTGGCAACCTCATGTAACTGACCCTCCCGCCCCCCAACATCTGCCTTTGTCTTTAGCTGAAGATAGTATTTAGGGTGGTGCCTTCTGGCCTTTACTTAATCCGATTTGATTCTTATCTAAAAGTTATAGGACCACCCAATAGCCAGACCCCACCTGCACTGATACCATTTTAACTTTTTTACATATTCTTTCCTTTGTCTTGTAAAGAGGTAACTCACATACCTATGCCTTAAATTTAGCTTTACTCTCCACCCATGTTTGCAGCAGTAGCTCCCCATGCCAGCAGCATCTCTGACTGCCCGTTGGTCCTGTCCCCACGCAGCAGCAGCTCTGACTGCCCATGGGTCCTGTCCCCATGCTATTCCACACTATTCTCTAAATAAAAGAGCAATACTGCCAGATCTTGAGAGTCCAAGAAATCTTTCTTTTGACTCCTCGGCTCACCAACCCCGCATCAACATGAGACAACACTTGTAGGGTACTGTCATATGTAGTTGTGCACTATATGTTAGTCTCTGTTCCCTTCTGTTCCAATGCAATTAAGTGTATGAGTGCTGTTATTAATAGAGAACACAAGTGCCCACACAATGTGTGGGCCACATAGTGTTTTGGGTTATTTTAGTTTGAATTATTTGACAACACTTAAAATTTTTTCACATGAAATCTGGATTTCTGGCTTCTCCTGAAATTTACAATGTCTGGGACCTCCACGGGGCATCAGTCTGTTGGAGCTGAGTGGCCATTTTCCCCTTCCATTTCTCCAGTCTCCACCACTCCTTATTGTCGTACCCCTACTTTACTCACTTGCATGACCTGCCTGGCCCCGGTGAGACATTTGTGTTTGAGACATCTGATGAGAGTAAAAATGTGGTTAAAGCGTAATGTTAACTCAGAAAGGCTTGCTGAGGACACATGAGCCAGTTTTTGAAGAAGATTCATGGGCAAAGAGTATGTGCTTAATAGTTATGAGCTTAAAGCTGTGGATCTCTACCTGGACCTTTATTTGCTTTGAGCAGGCTCTCAGGAATCTTTACTGGGCTGCTTTTGTGCGTAAAGAAGATCAGCAGTAAAGTGTGTAGCTTGACATCACTGAAATTAGTTCACAGTGGAGGATTAGAAAGAGGAATATCTTTTCTAGTACAAGCTTAGCTTTTATTGATGCTCGTATCTCTCCCATTCACCACCAACAAAGCCAGAAGCATATTCACTGTCATTTTCTAACTGTGAGGATTAGAGGAATACAAGTAAGAACAGACAGAGAGGGAAGTCTGGTGAACCTGAATTTTTCATAGGTGGAACAAAAGAGAACACAGGCAGTTATCTGTGTAAATTGGTCTAAAGCAAATCAAAGAAATTCAGCAAAAAGGGGATGTTTTGCTTGAATTGTGGAGCTAATTACCCTCATTATCTCCGTCCTTTACTTCAGTATTGCTGGGAGGACCTGGCCTGAGAATGCTTTTACATGAAGTGACAGATTCAGAAGTGGATAGAAAAAGTATTATTGTCATTGCAGCCGTGGAGCTTGAGCCTGATGTTGCCCGTGTCCAGAACACCTGTTGAGAACGTCTGGGCCCAGACTCTGGTGCTCAGACTAACGTGGTTGGCTGGAAGAAGGGGCGCTGAGAAGATGATCATGGTCTGCATGCTGGTGAGGGAGGAATGCCGGCTCCCAGAGGAGCCACGGTGGCTTACTTTTCAAAATCTTTACAACTTTAACACAGTCATGGAAGTTATAGATGATTTTCAGTTTTCTGTTTAAAAATGAATCTTTTCTCAACAACTTTTAGCAATAAAAAGGGCAACTTATTGATGAAACCCATCTGTTTTCATAGTCTGCAATTATAAGATTATTATAACTACAGGCAAGAAAGCATTTGGATTATGTGGCATTTGGAAATGATAATAAAGATTATCCATATGGTCTAATGTCAGTGCCTTACATTGCATTAGCAATCACCTAATATGGGGGTGATTTTGATTATGTGGCTCATTTTAAATTCTGTGTGGTATGTCAATCAGAGTCAAGATGGTTTACTGGAAATAATTGCCATTTTCTTTCATAAATGTGGCTGGGTGCATAGGCAGAAAAAGAATAATTTAGGGCGTGATATTTTTGGTATTACGGTGCTATGGTCTTAAACCATCTCACTTTATACTTTCTTCTTAAGCTTCTCTCATTCTATTCTTGTCTGTCTCGGGTGCATAAAACAACCTCCAGTAGTAAAAGCTGTAAAAATTTGTTTCATCTGTTTATTTATATGTCAGTTTCTTTTAGGTTTTCGTGGCTTTTGTTCAGGTATCTGTAACTTCAAATTATAAGCTTTTGGTGGTCAATGAGCAGGGTGCACAGGCCAGGATTGAACTGTCTCCAAAGAATTGGAAATCTCTGCCTTCCTTGACCTTTTTGCATTCTCTTCTACTGAGGGAGGGAACATGAGGGCTTACTCCTCTGCTGAACTTTCTAAGGAAGCCAACAAGATGACATTTTTTTACCCTCTGCTCTGTTAACCAGCCTAGATGGGGAACTTATTTGGGTTCATTTGGGATTTGGTCCAGTGTCATCACCATCTGAGAGTTCAGGATATGCCCTCAGTGATCCTGAGGTGTGAGTTTCTTGTGCTGTGTAGGCTGTGTCACAGCCTGCTCCCTGTATGCACGCCCTCCACTTAGACTGTCTTTACACCTCGCTTAGTTTTGCTCTTTAGTTCTACCATATGCCCCTTAGATTGATCCTTGGATTATTTCAGTTTTGTTTGGAAAATATTTCCTAGGGAGATCTACTCTTTGACATTGAATATGGCAATGTAGATAATAATTTAGTAAAAAGTTAATAACTCTGGAAACATCAGTAAATTATGATTGCATTGTACTAGGGTCATTGGTCGTTTTAATTTAGCTTATAGTAGGAGAAGCAGAAAGTAATGTTTTAGTCTGTACACTCCTAATATCACTGTGGGTGTGTTTTGAGGATAGGCAGTGGATGTTTTTCATCTCTGTGTCTCTGCAGTTGGCAGAGAGCCTGACATCTGGAAGGCACCATAAATCAACGTTTTGGATGAATATAATTAATTTGACAAAAATTATTCCTCATCATTGGTCAGTACACATGTTAATGCCCCATTTTCCATTCACATGCAGGTCTATATAATGAACTCTTTGTCCTCAGGGAAGGAGCCGAAGAGTGGAAGACGACATTGAGCAGCATCCGACAGGAGATGACCATGATAGTGGACTCGACGGACAAGAGCTATGTCGAGCAAGGTGCAAACTGTGGCTAGACGTTCTGGTTCATGGACACGCACAATCTGAATGGCAGAGGTAAGTGCTGCCCACGTTTCTTGGCTTCTAATACATCTCTCTGGTTTTCCAGGGTTCCAGATAGTACTGGGGGATCAAAAAACAACTCCCTAAGGAATTCTTATGCCCTATTGGTTTCTCCTGTCCTTTGAACGATCCTGAAATCTTCTCTAATGTGCCACAGGTTGCTTAGGAGAGATGATGTTGTGAAGATGATAGGGACAGATCAGAGAGCACAGGAAGCCACAATTAAGTTTTTGTAAAGACGAGAGCAGTGACACGAAGGCTTCTCTCTCTCAACGAGGAAAGCAGCTGCACTCATCATCCTTTTTGTTGTTTAGAGCCTTTTTGTAAGCTAGCCAGTTGTGGGATTACACAAGGGAAGCCTGTTACAAAACAGTTCACTAAATAGCAATAACAAGTTAATTGTTAGTTTGTTTAGCTGACTGGTTCTGCCTTTATTATAGGCCTGTTAGTGTCAATTAATAAGTTAAACTGTATTTCCACTTCACAAGTCTTACATTTCCTACAGGTGGGTCAGCCGAGCTCAGCTAATACCTTCCCACACCAGCATCTGTGATCCAGATACAAGGCATTTTAGGACGCTGAGAATTAGGTTGCTTATATGAAGTACAAAAGGAGTGGGGAGTATGTGCCTGGTGATCTCAGGGACCCAAAGTAAATGCTGTGATGTGTGCCTGACTGTGGTTCACAGCTCTTCTGGCTTCAAGGTCAGAGGTTTCTTTACCACGTGAAATCCATGTCCACAAGCTTCCGCTTACCCTGGCCGCATAATCAAGATCTTGGTCAGCGTGGGGATGGAATAAAAGTGCAGTTACTAATACAAGTGCACAAGGGCTAGGGGCCTCATGACTGCAAGGAGCACAGAATTCTGGCCCCTGGGGGAAGAGGGCTGATAGCAGACAGGCTGATAGCTGGACAGCGTGTCCTCATGTGCTGACCATCCATTTGGCTTGTTCTGGTTCCGCAGCTCTGCCCCTCCACTCCTCATCTTTCCAGTCACCGCATGGTCGGTGCCCGTGCCTTCTGCTGTGCCTTGCCTTTCCCCTACATTCAGCTAGACTTCCTAGAAAGGCTTATTCTTTCTGCTTGGAGTGGCTACCGCTGTCCGCCTTATCCCACTTAGAGGCTCTACGTTTATTTCTTCTACATGCACACCTGGCCTGTTAGAGGGGGAGTTCAGCAGACACAGCTTTAACTCTGGGGGGCAGGATGGCACTCCTCATCCTTGGTCATTCCTCTTTGCCCTTTCATGTCATTTTCAGTGTAGATGACAGAATCTGGTACTTCAGTATACCACAAACAACATCCCATTTTGTCATCGAATTTTCTTTGCTTTTTTGTGGCAAGTATTATATTTTCCATTGAAAAAAAAAATATATATATAATGCATTTAACTTCCAAAATAAGCAACTTAGGATGCATTTCTTGTGGGCTGCAGTGGGAGAAGTTCTTCCCACCACAGACACGGTTAGAATTTTTGTAGTGGTAAGTATTTCTTTCTTCTTTTTTTTTTTTTTGAAAGAGATTGGCCCTAAGCTAACATCCATGCCCATTTTCCTCTACTTTCTACTTTTTTTTTCTTCTTCTCCCTGAAGCCCCCCAGTACATAGCTGTATATTCTAGTTGTAGATCCTTCTAATTGAGCTGTGGGGTACACCGCTTCAGCATGGCCTGACAAGCAGTGCTAGGTCCATGCCTGGGACCCGAACCTGCAAACCTCGGGCCACCCAAGTGGAGTGTGCAAACTTAACCCACTGTGTCACTGGGCTGGCCCCCAGTGGTAATTATTTCTTGAACATCAGTCTGAAAGGGACCACACAGATATGTGTTCTCACTTTCCAGGATAACCCTTTAATGTTCCAAATTTTCTATTTCATGATGAAATTCCTCACAAATAAATTTATTTGGAATTACCTGTCCAGAGAGCAGAAACTGTCTACATTAGTGGTTTCTAGGCTTTTGAAGTTTGACCAACAGGAAATATTTGCCTCTGGACAGGAAATTTAATTTGGCAGTTGCTTTTTAAAAAGTGAATGTATCTGTGGAAATCCACAAATGCTCATGCAAAGAGGACGGCTGCAGAAGCTGGTGCCAGCTTCTCTGGCTCGTCTGCCATTGGGCATTATTGTGTGCCTCCCGTCAGTAAAGCCAATGGAAAAAACACAGCAGTAGGCGTTCCATTTTCCTCCCACTCTGGAGCAGTGGGTAGGTCTCATCGAATCCCATCCATCAGGAGTGACCCACCGGTAAGCTTGGCATTATACTCTCTTAATGTCTTGAAAATAATCGAGCAGTTACTGGGGGAGGAAACTTGCAGGAAAAGTGTTCATTAGACCACTAGGCTTCCCGTCCCAAACCTGTTATAAGTCTGGGGATGTTTGAGATCTTTTAGGGTTGGGAGAAAGTGTGGGCAGTTGGGAGATGAGTAGCTTTTAGAAATAATACAGCAGGAAAAAGAGATTGGAGAATTTAGGAATAAGAATGAGCATATTTGTGAGGGGGGGGGCATCATCTGTCCACCAAAGCAAATGGGAGTTGTGCACAAAAAGGGGAAAAGTAGATACGTATAGGGGATGGGCTTAATTTTTATAGTAAAAGAAGTAAATACCTTTTGTTTAAAGGTGAAAGTAAACATAGTTATTTTGTATGTGCTTTGCACATTTTAGCAACCACATGAAAATGTCTGCCGGTAACATTACATTATTCTTGCTGACCCTAGATTGTTTTATAGGGACTCAGATTTTTCGTTCATCAGTTGATCAATTGATTTTATTTTTATCAAGTGATCTCTTTTTTCCTGGCAGCTTACCATAAACATGCATTATAAATATGATACTTGTCTATTTTAGAAAAAGATTTTATAAATGACAGGCAGCCCAGATTCTGGTTCTTGTTCTGTCGTTTGCTAATCCTACACTTTAAAAATATAAACTCAGGTAAAAACACTGTCATAAAGGAACTGATTCAGGAGAGCTAAAATATATTAACATGTCATCAGAATAAAAATAACATAGGATATCCACAGGGATTTGGTAATAGTTCCCATAATACAGTGATATAATTGGATATTAGTGTCCTGATCAGGAACTCAGCATCTAATAAATCATATATCTACCTCAGAGGAGTTAAGATTTGGACTTACATTTAACCAGCTTGAGCACTTGAGCACATTCAAATCATTTATCCTTACAGTTTAATGAAATGAAAGTGTTTTTAAAGCACTATTCAATTAAGATATTGAAGAGAGTTTTTTAACAAACTATTTTAAAAATTGGGAATACTCACTTTACATGGAATCAGATAAATTGGATGGGATTGACTTTCCTTTTTAATAACAAGGAAGAAAAGAAGATGTAATAGTTAAATCTGGAGTGTTTCAGAGAAATATTTCAAAGAAAAATGAGCATTTTTATAAGGATTGTAAAAACTAATAGAACAATATATAGGCATGCTGCTTTCACTTTAAACATAGCACACATGAAACATAGACCAGGTCATAGCATTGTGGAAAGTTCTGTGAATGTCCAAAATATGCGGAAGCTGGGGATTTAATTTAGCAAACTACAAAAACATTAACATTCAGAATATTCTTCAAAAGCCATGTGTGAAGAGTGTGAGCCCTTCTCATACTCTTAGTTGTAAAAGATCAGCTCAGTGTGATACTAGACTTTTATAAGCAAAGGCTAGAAGTCTAATGAATTTCTTCATTAAAAATAGTGGCTGTAGTTATGGGTTTTTTTCCTTCCTTCATGAGGTAAGAATATCTTTTTTAAGTGATAAAAGGGTGCTTGTCCTCTAAAGTACAAGAATTCCCCGCAGACAGCAGGGAATGGTAATATTTACCACATAGACTTCGATACCTCTCTGCTGTTTCTTCAGTCAGGTCTACACCAGCATGGTGTCCGTGTGAGTGATCTCAGAGTGCCGTATTTTCAGGAATTACCTCTCCACAGTCGCTGACTAGCTTTTCTCTTGTTTACAGCTGTGTCTTCACCATCGTCCTTTACATTGCAGACAAATACACTGAGCACATCGGTGCCTAATTCCTATTACCAGATAACAGATTTTTCCATTGTTTTATCTCTTCATAACCCCTGAGCAGTCAGAATCAATCCGTGCTCACTTTGCTGCCCTTGAGCTTAACGTGTTGGATGTGTTGTAACCTGATGCTGTCTGTGGCTTTCTAAGGGAAAATCGGGAGGCCTTTCGTCAGTCATTTATAGTTCTTTCTCTCTTTACTTTCTCTGCATTGACCGGCTTGTGATGTATGACAGACCCATTTGTGCCAACTGCAGTTTTAGGTGAGAACATTTCCCTTGATCACAGTTTATTACAGGAGCAATTTAGAAAGTCAGGGGCTACTCTCTAGGAGACTGGAGTTTTATTCTCTATGGTACAGTGATTGTAAGCAGGACATGGGGGTGGTGGGGGGCATAAATAATAAAAAGACTTTTCTCCAAACAGTCTCCATTGATAAGAAGAGTTTGTCACATGTATGTTGGAAATGATACCAAAAGATTCAAATGAACAGTCCCAGTTCTAGTATTCTCCTTTTCTATGCACAGAATTTAAAGTCAGATCTGATGTCAGGGAAAAGCACAGTATGTCATCCCTCAGCTGTGTACTGCCAGGAGCTGAATTCTGTCCATGTGACAGCCGTAAATGTGAAAATATCTTATTATTTTCATTTATTGCTAAGCACTAAAAACTTCAATTTCAAAAATAGCAGATTTCTGATTATGCCACATGTTATGCAACAAAGTTATCACAATAGAGTTTTGGCCTCCTACCCCTCCTCGGAGCCACTCAGGGCACCTGCAGCATTCCAAAGTGTCTGTCACACAGTCGAATTTCGAAGGAGCTGATGTTCTCAACAGCGAAATGAGAAGATGCACTTTATAATCACATGGTTTATTATGTGTCAGATGTCACTAGAAATGAAATAAAAGGTTAGCCCATTGCGGCAGAATGCATTGAAAATATGAAACGTTCCCAGTGGGGAGTTAAAGAAAGCAATCTTATTTGTCCACTGTAGAAAGGGTGAGGAGAAATGGCGTTACCTGGCTTTGATAACCAAAGAAGCGTGACTTCTTGTAGCATGTGAGATGCATAAACAACCTGACTGTGTTCTCTTTCTCCTGCTAACTTTGCTGAAAAGGAGCACAACATAAACAGCTTCAAGGTATATAACAATTCATCGTAGAGAGAATTCCATCCTCAGCTCTTCTGCTTCCTAATTCTCTCTACAAGAGTTTACAGGCGCACCTCTTTTTATTGCACTTCACAGATATTGTGTTTTTTCGAGTCCCTCCACCAGCAAAAGGGTTTTGACTCACTGAAGGCTCAGATGATGGTTAGCATTTTTTAACAATAAAGTATTTTTAAATTAAGGTATGTACGTTATTTCTTTAGACATAATGCTATTGCACATTTACTAGGCTACAGGATAGTGTAAACATAACTTTATATACACTGGGAAGCCAAAAAGTTTGTGTGACTGGCTTTATTGCGATTGCAGTGCTCTGAAAATGGACCTGCACTATCTCCTAGATATATTTGTATATCTTTGCAACATTATTTTCCCCCTCGTGCTTCTCTTTTTTCTACGTTGTTATCATTTTTTGCATAGAGGGTGGTTTTTTGTCCTTAGGATGTTTTCTGGGCTTATGCAAGTTTGTTGCCTGTGGAAAAAATAAACTCAGGAGTTTAAGAAAGGACATAAACCATAATTTTTGAATTTGCATCATTTTGAGGGCTAACAAACAAAGCTCACTAAAGCTCCCCTGCCTTTAATACCAACTATAAGGAATAGAAGCCTACATTTTTATTCTTTTTATAAGTGAGAGGTCCCCGGACAATGCAGTCTCCATGCAGATGACGTTTGCGGAAGCTTTTGATAGGCAAAGATTTGCAATTTCTTTGTGTGCTGTGGCATTTGTTCTGCAGTTCATCTGGTAGATGTTCTGACCTTGTGGGGGCTGTGAGTTGGGAGGGCTAAGATGTCTGTTGTCAGAGGGAAGAAAATGTTCATATTTCACAGCAGGATTAAGATAAGCTTATTAAACAAATATCACTTTTTAAAGTCGCTGCTTTGTTATTATGAACACTAATGACATCTTTTAAAGTTGCTCAGGCTTCTTTACCGAGAGAGAATCACTTGAACAGGCAATTCAAGTAGCAAAAATTACGCATATCTTGAAAAATAAGTCAGATTGACAAATAACGGTTATCATGTCTAGCTTATATATGTACCAAGGTAACAAATGGCAGTGCTCGAGGACTATTCCTTCTACACTGTTAGGTGCAAATATGAATCTATATATTGCATTTTGAGGATTATCACTTGAAACCATGGAAAAACGATAAGCTGTGCCTCCACTCTGGGCCTTTTTGAGAAGAGTACTATTATAATTTATCTTAAGACAAGACGAAACTTTCTGTTGTGACTCAGAGCTCGGCACTTAAATCCTCTAGCACCTCGACCTTTTAGTCTCATGTGCTTCGGTGCCCAGCCCTAATGTATAGAACTTTAGGATGCCTTTCCATCATTTTCTGGCAAAAAAAAAAAAATTGTAGAGAGAGAGATCAGTAGAACCACCCTTACCTCAAAAACATAGCACTCATTTCAATTCTAGATTTTCTAGCTGGTTTGTTGAAAATTCAAGATACTTTATTAAGAATATGGGTAGAATTAATTCCTTTCTTAGAAAACCATAAGAACTGTTAGAGGCTTTCCTTCTGGTTTCCTGAATAATTTTTAACAAATAGAGAAAATTAATGACAAATGATATATTTTATCAGTAATAATTCTTTCTTAAGAAGTCAGAAGAAACTGATTAATCACTAATTTTGGTGGAATCCGGAATTTCTAATAGTGTAGATGACCCAATTTCATAACACACATCGCACGAAAAACCTTCTATTGCCTCTTCTATATCCAGGTACTAAGTAGTTGTCTTCTTTTCTTAGATGACCTTGGTAGTTTTTAAACGCTTTAAGACGTGTCTGTGCCAATAATGAGGCTGAGATGTCATAACGCCGTGGGGGAAGTTACAGGATGATACCTCAGTGGTTCCAAACCACTGCAATAAAGCGAATATCGCAATAAAGCCAGTCACACAAACTTTTTGGTTTCCCAGTGTATATAAAGTTATGTTTACACTATACTGTAGTCTGTTAAATGTGCAATAGCATTATGTCTTAAAAAAACAAGGTACACACCTTAATTAAAACATGTTTTATTACTTAAAAGTACTAATCATCATCTGAGCCTTCAGTGAGTTGTAATCTTTTTGCTGGTGAAGGGTATTGTAAAAAATGTGGTATATGCAAAGTGCAATAAAGTGAAGCACAATAAAATGAGGAATGCCTGTACATACAGTGGTGACGGTGGTTGCAGCTCTGTGGAGTTAAATCTTCCAAGAACGCCTAGTCCTAGGATCAGAGCACTGCTAGGTTGTGGTATATCCACTTGAAAGGCCCAAATGATTCATTTAGGGAAAGTTTAGAAGATGAGTCCACAATGGAGGGCATTTAATTATGTGTATCCCAAAAGGTACAAAACTGAGAGAATGAGTGAGGCACGGGGGAAACCAGTTGATGTTGCATTTATTTTCGTGTAAAGAACAGAACTTCCTGCTGGAGTAGCTGAAAGGTCAACAGACTGAGTACTTCAGCAGGGATCCCATATCTCACTTTATGAACTTAGCATTTGCCAGTAAGCAAATCTGATGTGAAAATTTCCCAGTTTATTTGTGACTATTCTAATAAAGTGAGAATATATGAATTGCTAAATTGGATTCATAGGAAATCCAAAAGAAAAAAGAATCATAAAATCCAGTTACGACCCTTTTTTATTTTGTCTTTGTGTCTTTAGCCATCTTGTAGTGATCCAGATGCCATTTCAGCAACATAAAGTCATACTTGTGTACCACCTTCCATACCGTGCATCCCCAGGTGCTCTGTGATGCAGATAGAAGGGAGGTTTCAGAACTAGGCCCAGCTTACCAAATGCATTTGAACTAAATTTCTTTTGGAGCTGAACTTCTCAGTTTATAAACAAAAACAAACCTATAGCTGAATTCCCTATTGATAAACAATCTGGTAATTAAAAACAAAATTGAATGTATTCTTTCTTATATATTTTAGTTCTTTATACCTGAAATCAGTTTTGATTTAATATTCTCATTTTAGGTGACTTAAGCATTTTATTTTGATGAGACACATCCTCAATCACAAAATGGCTAAAAGGATTCAGAATTTTAATGAGTTAACCTGTAGAATGTGGAACTCTTAATCTGATAGCACTTCCCTGCATAAGACATTTTTTAATAGCTACAATTTACTAGTAGTCTTCTGTTAAAATACAGCCTCTTTAGGCTTATTTGACCAAATTTTGACATTAATTTTGTACTATAATTTGGCTGATTTTTCAGGGAATGTAAATGAGAAAAAGTTGTCAAAGACAGGTAAGACTTATTTAGTCATTACATGATTCACGGGGGTTGAAAAGCAATTATGATACTATTTTAACCTCCTTTTTGTTATTGAGTGCTTAAACACCTCCATCCTGACATGAGAGAATTGAGGCTTTGCCCTCTGACCACCTATGAATAGAAAACTAAAATTAAAGCAGAAAATAAAAACAACCTGGAATTGTTCATGCAGTTCTCTTGCTTATGCCGTTTCCTTTTTCTCCTCCTCTTTTCTTCTGATATGTATCTTCCTAAAAGTGCCAATAAATGGTAAGTTCCCCCATTTGCCCCATGGAAAAGGTGTGGAGGGAATCGGGGTGTGTGTCTTATCTGTAGATTCTGACAAAGCCAGCTGGTTCTGCCCTGTGTTGGCCTGCATGTTAGCTCTTGTAGAACATTCCATGCATGAAGTGTGGATCAGCTCTGCAATATTTTGTAAACATTCTGATCCTGGAGCGTGCACAGTGACTCATCAATCTAAGTTCCCTTTTCTTTTTCCGCTTTTCTTGGTTTCGTGTATCAAGTCCACATTTTCATTGCTGGCTATAAGCCAAACCGCTTTGTCTACTTTTATTTTGCTCACACAACATTTGTACAGAGTTTATTTACTTCATCATACAAACCAGTTAACGAATTTGGAAGAATACACGACTGGTTTTTTTATCAGGCCTTGATGAAGTTTCAGACTGAAACTTCTATAAACGTTAGCACCCAAAAGCTAGAGGATTCTTACTACATAGTTTTGTGAAAGCAATGTATCGTTTAGACTGCTTTGTACAAACAAAGCTTTCTGCCTCATTCCTATCGGTATTGCCAGTTTCATTTAAATTTGTAAACATTTTACTTTTCCTCTTTGCTGAGCCATCGTAAGGATTATTACAGCCATAGGTTGAGGGGATGTCAGCAGCAGCTTCTTAGCATTCTCAGTGACCCTGATGTATCCCGTTAGTTCTCCCTCACTTTCTCTCTACCTTCTTTTCCTAGATGAAACCCACAAGATGGCCACTGAGACCAGCAGTTTGGTGCATTCCCACACTTAGAAGAAGCACGAGCCGGCTGACGTGCGCTCACAGACCGGGA
This sequence comes from Equus przewalskii, assembly GCF_037783145.1. Lineage (NCBI taxonomy): Eukaryota > Metazoa > Chordata > Mammalia > Perissodactyla > Equidae > Equus > Equus przewalskii. The sequence continues at coordinate 46,996,787 of NC_091837.1, read as the reverse complement.
AGCTTCACCCCACCATCTAGGTGGCAGACCGGCGTCAACATCACACAGATGAACTGCGTAGGGGGCTGCAGCTTGAAGGAGGGATATGAAGTGAGCATGAGCTTCAGGCCAGGGCTCCTTCTCAGCCCTCCGGGGCCTGATGCCAGGGACTGTGCTCCCTGCTTATTCAGCCAGCAGTGGGACCGCATGAGGGCTGCCAGGAAAGGACCAGATATTTCATCCATGGATCCATTTCCTTCGGGCTGTGAGGCTTATTACCTGGAAGCTAAAGTATGTTAAATGGAACAAGGAGGACCACTTCACCTTTTCTGTTATTTGGTATAAATAGGCAGCGAAAACAGAGGCTTACTACGAGGCTCTCTTTCCCATTCTTGATCACCTGTCTTGGCTTTCCTATAATTATGATTTTAAATTCTAATAATTTTGTGGTAATTACCTCAGGAAGAAACTGTCCACTTAAAACAATTTTAGACCAACCAGTGATGTCATGTGGTAGAGATGAGACAGCAGTAAAGGGACTGGCTAGTGTCATGGCTATGGCAGTTATTGTCCTGCCAGCCCAGAGAGCGTGTTGCTGTGCTGGGATCTAGCACGGACCGCTTTCAGGGGCATTTCCAGGAGCAGTGATGTTCTCTCACCATATTTAAAATGGAGGGCCCACCCCTTTCACAGCCTCTATCATTTGCTAATTCTGTTGGAAAGTCATTCAAGAAATGAAGAGAATTAATTGATTTAAAGAAGTCTGATTCAAAGAAGCACACCAGTACCTGAGTATGTGTGTCTAGTGTGTGTGTGAGAGAGTGAGGTGGGGGGGGGGGGGGGCGGGGAGTGGGAAGGAGATTGGATTTCTTTTCTTTTTACCTTATTAAAATTAGTTCACAGTCATTGGTGAAGATAAAGTAGCATGCTTACAGTAAAAATAGGGTTATACAGATATGTGGTTTTTTAAGTCTTAGAAGGTGTTTCTGGTCCTGTATCTACCTAGTAACTAGCTCACAGCTGGGAAACATCTTGTCTGGAATTAGAGGTGTTTTGAAATCGTTCCTACCACCTCCATATCCTGCGAATTTCAAACTCTACTTCCTTCTCCTCTTGGGTGCACACCCGTGATACTTCATCTTGTGTCCCAGATGCTGCATTGTCTTGGATTTAGCTCCTTCTCTGAGCTTATTTGCCAAAGATTTGTTATGGCAGGCAGAGCCATGCCTCTTCTTTTCAGACGAGGTCTTTGATTCAACATAGACAAATAGACACACTTTGTTGAGCTGATATGTGCGTCCTTGTATGTTGCCAGTGAGCTTAATTCAGAAGACGGCAAAGCCAAGGAAGCTCAAACCAGGCCCCAAGGGTTTGATTTAAGTCCAGAAAATACTTTCAGATGAAGTTCTTCATTTTAGCAATGCTGAGAATCTTAGATTTACCTTTAGCAGTTTAATGTATGCATCAGTGAAATTGACTGCCTCTGTGTATTTCCTCATCCACTTTTAAAGGTGAGTTTAGGAATTAATAGGATTAAGAGTAAGACTTCCAAAAGCATTAATATCTTATGAAAAACAAAATCAGTTTATTGAGAAAATATAAGCCTAATGAATAGAGGTGATATTATAGTTCTAGCCAATATTCTGAATCTGGATATTGCTCAAATGTTTATTAAAAATGTTAATGTCGAAGAGATTAGTTATAGGCTCAACTAACAATTCATTAAATAACCTGAGTCCAATTTTTATGGACTATTTAAAAATACCTACCTTGAGACTTCCTGTAATTCACAATAGATGATGTGTATTTGGAAGTATGCAAAAAAATTGATAGGGTGGCGTGCTGGAGCTGGCTCTTCTGGCTCACGAGAGCCTATTGTGCACACCTCTTTCCAGCTCCCCATTCAGTGACGTCATATTGGGAGTTTGCAATTGGCTGTGCTGGAAGTATTTATATCATAGAAATTAACAGATGCTAGAAAGCAGAACTTTTTCTGTTCTCTGAAGATCCTGGTTTACCAGTACACAACTGGGAACAAACCTGTAATTGGCTGAAGAATTCATTCGATCTGGGGGAAATGAGGACTCTAAATAGCAATCTGTTAGATTTTAATAGGAAAGTAGTTGTTATTCTTTGCATGCATCCTTTGCATTCTTTGTATGTTGCATCTGCCCAATTACAGTGAGGGTTGCAAGGCTTCACCCTATGCCTTCCCTGTGTTGTTTAGGAGTTCAGTGGCTGAGCATGGTAGTTGAGGAGGAGGGTGGCTAGAAAGAACACTTTTGGAAAGCCCTTTTGAAGGTTAATTTTTGGTTAAAATAAATACTTTCTGTATTTATTTTTGCATGCATGATGTTGGCGATTGTAATTTATTTTTTGTTTTTTCATGCTGGGAATTGTCTTAGGTGGGATTCCCCAGAAGCAGACCCCAAGACAGAGATTTGTATGCAAGTCATTTTTTAAGAAAGTTTTCCCAGGAGAAGCTGGTTAGAGAGTAGGAGAAGCAAGTAGGAAGGAGCCAAGCCAGGTGGGATTTCAGGTGACTTCTTAGCTTCACCCTAATCCATTGGGGAGCCCTGGGGCCTAAGTTATATGGCGGTCTTGGTCCTGCCTCACTGCATGGCAGGCTTTCCCGCACTTCAGTGACCAGCCACTGGCTATGGGCTGCTCAGGGGGCCATAAACTCCCAGGTCCCTCCAGCTCTCTGCACATCTAGTTGAAGCAGCTCCAGTAGCCCAGAGATAGTCTTCTGAAGAAGACTGCACACAGAGATGGGCCAAAGGACCTTGGCCAACAGAAGTCCATGTGAGCCTGGCAGGGGAAAGTGTGGACATCCAGGACAGAGCTTGGCTACATAGCAGCCCCCAGTTCTGACTGTGCAAAATTTGAAATGACAGATTGCTGGACATTGAGTCCAGATGTCACAGCCTTGGTGTTGAAGCAGAAGGGGATAGCAGACCCAGGACTAGACTTCAGAGAAATCTTATGGATGGTCACCCTAGCTGGAACAATGCTCCATAGCACTATATTCTTTTTAAGAAGCAGGTTTTGTGTGATGCTGAGCTTTTGACACAGTGTTTAAGTGTGTCATCCAAAGTCTTGAGAATCTGTGACTGCCACAAGCATCAGCGTTTGGCATCATTGAGAAACTCTCAGAAAGCAGGCTGGTTCTGGAGTGGAGCAGAGAGGAGGCTGAGAAGCAAAGCACAGACAATGGTGGAGCTGAGGGCTGATCCAGTGTGGAGGGCAGGGACCCAGAGGTAGTTCTGAGTTAGTGGCAGGTGACTGGAAGCAGTTGATGGGCAGGGCGGCAGGTAGAACCCAAGACAGTTAGAACAAGCCATTTCCACAGCAGCTGGCTCTTTATTAGCTGGAAAGTGCAGCAGGCCACAGCCAAGGCTTATGTGGAGGGAAGGTCACACAAATATTGGACTGTTGACTCTTCCAGACGCTTTGTCCTTTAAAATTTCCCATCCACAACTTTGGTGTTGCAAAGTCCTGAGAATGTGGAGGGCTGGAGGGGCCAGAGCACTCCTGCCTTGGTGGCAGGTGTGGGAGGAAGTTTGCTCTGGAGGGGCAGCAAGCAGGACAGGGATGGGGTGATGTGGGGAGGACAAGTTTGCTCTCTTCTCTCTTCTCTCTTCTTCCATGGTCAGGCTGGCCATCTGCGATTACAACACCACTGAGCCGATAGAGCAGAGGCGCAGATAAGTCATTTCTAGGGAGGCTTGGCCTGGGCAGCAGCATCTGTCAGGTGTGTTTGACTTGACAATAACGCTGGCCCCTATTCCATCTGAGCCTGGCTGAAACGAGGAAAGAGCAGGGGGGCGGAGTTCAACCGCTCTGTTTCCCAATTCTCACAGCCATTACTGGGCTCTCAGCATTTCTCAGTTGGGGTGTAGCTACTGCCTTTCTTGGTGGTTTTTCTGACTCCAATCTGCTCTCCACAAAGCAGCTAGAATTAAAACAACAAAAAGCAGTCTGTCCTGGCATTCCTTATTAAAGCTCTGTAATGTCCTCTTAGTTCTGACCTGATCCGCCTCTCCACAACCCTTGTCTCCAGCATGGTGTGCTGCCCTGGGGCCTGGGATCACCTCTTGTCCCTGCCTCAGACCTCACAGTCTGCTTTCTCATTCTGGACGCTTTTCCTTCCTCTCCCTGAGACTTGGGCCGTCTCGCCCTTCCTCTGGGTCCAGCAAGACCACCGCCTCCTTAGAGGTTTTCTTGTCTGACAGGGCCTCCCTGTGAAGCTGTGTCTGTGCGTCCTGTTAATTCACTCATGGTTCTCATCACCAAGCGTGATGTTTGTTTGCCCCAAGTCTGTTTCCATAGCGGAGGTGGCCATCACATTGGTTCCTCACAAGCACTTAGCACACAGTGTGTGCAGCACCTGTCGATGAGTGAACACGTGGACTCTAGTTTGTTTTCTACAACCTACCCTGTGTTCTGCCAGAAGACTCCACTTGTGTGTTAGTCTCTTGCTTAAAAGTCTTGGTAGCTTTGATTTTTATAGGCTTGAATCTACAGCGTCTCAGTCAGGCTTTCGAGGAATGCAGGCAATTCTTACCACTGTGGCCCAGGTGGGTAGCATCTGCACTGTCCCCCAAACAAGCCAACTCTTTCTGGATCATGTTCTCTGGCCATGCCTTTTCCACACTGGACTCCCCTCTCTTCCCTCGACAAGCCTTTTGCTTCCAAACCTTGCCCTCTGATTTCTCTTCCTCTGAATTATTTTCAGGATTTATTTTGAGACTTAACTTTTGTGACTCGATCATATACCTTTTATTCATAATTATTTTTATGAGTGTCTGTACGTCTGTTTTCCTGCAAATACTTTATGTTCTTAAAGGGCAGAGACTATGGATTTTGTACTTTTCACAGTGCCTTGCAGGCATTTCTTAACTTGAATTAATTTAGGAAAATAAAAAAATAATAAAATATGTGATTCCTGCTAGAATGTAAGCACAAGTGATTGCATGAGGGCAGTGATTTTTTTTAAACTGCTTTGATCACTCTTATGTTTCTGGAGCCTTGAGTAGTGCCTGGCATGTTAATAAATATTAGTTTAATGAGTTAATCTTTTAAAATATGATGGGGAAAATATCCTTATTCCATGAAGCTTTCATATTTTCTAATAATAAAAAAATCAACATGGAAGTAATGCTCCTGACTTGTCCTAGTGAGTAGTTTTGCGTTATTTGGATGTTAGCCATAATTTATCTGCTGATTTCTACCATATTGAATTCAGCAAGTTATCTGCTAACAGGATTGATTTGCCATTTCATCAAAGAAGTCAATGAAAAGGTCGTATTTGAATTATAGAAATTTACAAGGAAACATTTCAGGGACACAGTCCTTGGGGAAAGTGGCATATAGTTAACACAATTTGGAGCAAGGGGCAGTGGGTTATGTGAGGTGGAGCTCTGGTCTGAGTCAGGAGACATGTCCCAGGCTGAGTTTTGGGGTTTTCTGTGGCTTTGGACCAGGAACTTAACTTCGTTGGCACTTGCTTGTCTCATAAACATGAGGGTGTTATATTAGGTTTCCTGTAGTTTTAACCTTGGGGGGCTACCTCGTGTATCTTCTAACTAGTTCCCTCAGATGCTGATTTTGTTCTGTCAGCTCCCAAACTGTATTTGCTGTGATGCAACACACTGCTTACCAAGGAATTCCTTGCAACTGGGGTTGATGCATTTTTTTGTAAATGTTTAAGAACAGGTTTGGTGCCACATCTTGTGCCCCAAAACTGCCCAGTGAAGTGGAAAAAGCCCTGGTTCTCAAGTAAGAGACCCAAGTCAAGTGTAAGTCTCCATTTTCGTAAGTTTGATAACTGAGGCTTGGCCATTTCACTTTACTTTCCCGAGTGGTAAATGGGGGTGATCTCATCAGTTTCTTCTGCCTTAGAGGCTTTTGTGGGGATCAAATGAGGTTATGTATGGGAGAGTGCTTTTATAAAATGCAAATAGTTACATGGATAAAGGTCCTATGTTTAATAATTTAATATATAAATGGTATGCTCTCAAATCATCTTCTCGAATGTTTTCTCTGAAGTATTTTCAAACCCACTCAGTTTTCTTTCCTGTCTCACTTCTCAAAATCCCCTCAGCTTGCTGTCTTGTCAGGGAAAAAAAAGAATGGAAAATTTTCTAAATCCTGATTACCTGCTGTCTTTAGCAGACCCCTTGGGTTTGAAGCTGGAAGGGCTCAATTCCTCCTAGTTAGAAGAGGTCATGGTCAATGAATACTTGCTAAGTGATGATTTGACTGCTAACTTTCAGGTGCCCTCCCTGAAACACAGACCCCAGAGAAGAGGCTTGCTTTTTGAACAGAAATAAAACCAAATCCTGTATTTCTGTGTATAACCAGAAGTAAAATAAAATAAAAATAAAGTTAAAAAGCCCTATTTGTAATGTATAAACACAACTGCCGTCTGTGGAGGGGAACTTGGTGCGTCTCGTGCGGAGGACTCGAAGGTTTTCACGTGTGGCCCCAGTCAAGGGAATGGAAGGCTGGGTGGCTCCACATTAGGAGTGGAAAGGGAAGACTTGAGAACACCAGGCTGGATGCTGTATGAGGGGAGATGCTCTTCCCTCCCCCTCCAAGAGCCAAGGGGATGAGACAGGACTTACAACAAAGGTAAAGTCCAGTGTGGACTTTGAAGTTTCTCGTCAGGATCGGGGCCAACACTGGTATTCCATGTTCCCAGTGGAATAATTTGTAAAGTCCACATTGCTCACCAATGCTTTTGTGCACGTTGGTTCTTTTGGGGAAGCTTGGAGAAAATGTTAAATTTCATGACTGGAGTTGATGGGGTATGAGGGGAGTGGGGCTGACCCTGGTGGGGTGAGGAGCACAAGGGACTGAGAGCAAACTCATCCACAAAGAAGGAAGGGTCTGGGAGTCTGCAGAAGTATTAGGAGGCTTCAGTTTTCAGTTCGTGGGGATGGCGGCGGTTGGGGAGGATGTGAAGTTCAAGGTTCTTCTGTAGGGTTCAGGCTTCAGAGGCCAGGGAGGACTCTGCACATGTAAAAAGCTACCTTTTATTAAGGCCTCTCACAGTCGCTCTTGTTCTTCAGAGTTTGAAAGAATAACAAAGTCAGGGAGGTTATCAGTGAGGAAGCTGGACAAGAGAGGAGTTGAAGGGCTCCCAGTGTCTGCATCACCGATGTCCTGATATCTGAAACCCTGTGGGAACCACTAGCATTTTTTAAGGCTTCAGTCCCCGCCAGCTTCAAAGGGCAATTTCAATCTCACTGGTTGAGATTTTGCCTGTTTTTTGTTTTGTTGAGGATGGTCTAAATGTGCCCTGTGCTCTTAGCCCAGACCTGAAGGTACCCAGCTGAACAAATGAAAAGATAGTGGATGGTTAGGTGAAATTTGTTCCTATGCAGTTGTTTGCCCCTTCCCCATCCCTGTGGTCATCACTGAAGACTTTTGCCCTGCTTGCTGCTGGCACCACTACACCCCTGTCTTCATTTTCAGTGACTTCTACATCCACGACAGCAATCCATTCTATACCTGTACTTTTGGTCCTTGACCTCCTTGCCTCCTGTTGCAAATATTGTTGACATTTTCTCCAGCGGTCATTTCTTCTACACTGAGTAACACTAATACCAATAAGTAAAATGCAGATTGTTCAGGTCTTCTGATGCACATGGGCTCAGAGAAAGTAGGCGAATTCCCAGGGAATGAATCATGACTGGAGGAAATCAACCATGGTCCTCCCCTTCTTCTTTGCTAGGATTAGTTGAGTGCGAGGAGGGCATTTGACCCACTTGTGAACACTAGGGCCTGAGCAGGTGTCTGCTGTAGGAGGCAGGTGGTGTTTGGGAAAGTTTTGTCTCTTTAAAGAAAGGTGGATGGTAGGAATCAGTCATCATTCTCTGCCTTTGACCTGGTAGGCTGAGTATGTGATGCTAGCAGCTGTAGCAGCCAAAGTGAGCCCATGAGGAAAGAGGTAAAGAGAATCCCAGAGGAGCTGATGCCAAGGCTGCCCCTGCTGACAGGGTGCATTCATCAACCCTGGAGCCTCCTTGGTGAGATCATAACCACCTGCGCTGAAGCCACTTTGGGCCAGAAATTCTGTGACGTGAATCTGAAGGTGTCATAGCTGATCCATATCATCTCCAGAATAATCTAAATATCTAAATATTTCTTGTGCCGATTCTACTTTCTAACTGCCAAAATGTGTGTTTATCCTGATAAGACATAGGCCATTGTAGGTCAAAGTCATACCTCCTTCCCTTTGTATCCTCCAGTGTCCTAGCATCTTGCTTGTGCTAAACATGTGTCATGAATAAAAGTGTGTGATGAATGGTTTACAATTTGGGCCATCAACAGAACACAGCCCTTCACCCCTACCAACGTATTTATTAATGTAAAACAAAACAAGCGAAAAACAACAGGGAGATCAAGAACTAAATGATTCAGTGTACTCTGTGTGGTCACTGCTGTGAAAGCAAGCCAGAGGACAAGTCTAGGCCTGGCCCAGAGGAGGGTGGATCCTGAAGATGAAGGCCTGTGGTCCCCGCATCCCTGCAGATGAGCTTCTCATGGGATAAGCCAGTAAGGTGCTGGCAGTTGTTCAGGCAGCTTCTATAATCTTAATGCACACACCCTCTCCTTCCTCTTCCTTAGAGAGCTGTGCACCCATCCTAAGAAGACTAGTCTCTTGTCTTCCTTGAGCCCTGGTGTGGTCATGTGACTAAGTTTTGAGTTGAAGGGCTGTGTGGGATTTCTGAGGAGGATCTGGAAGTGAGGCAGCAGCCCCTTTGCTGCCATCTCTCCTTCCTCCTGCAGGTGTGGAGTGCATGCGTGATGGCTGGACCCCCTCAGATGATGCCTTGGGGATGGAAGCCACAGAAGGTGATGGAGCAAAAAGATGGAGACAGGGCCCTAATAGAGAATCTAGACTTCTTTCCATGAGAGAGAAGAATTTCTCTTTCTTTTTTCCCAGTCATTGTTATGTCTGCATTTTTTCATATAAAGATGCACTGATCCCCAACTGATCCAGGGCCCCTTCTCAACTCCATGACTCCCCAGGGAGGGAGCCTGCTAGGCCTGCACCTCCTGAGCAACTGCTGTGGTCCTAGGAATGGGGCTCCTCACCTCCCACACTCACAACTCCTAAAGGCCTCTTCTCTTCGGCAGTTCCCAGAACTGGCCCATCTCCTTCACGCCACTGGGCCTCTGCAGGTGCTCCTCCTTGCCCTGGAGTGTCGGCCTCCCGGCTAGCCCTGCCCAGCATTCCACTCTCAGTCATCTCCTCCAGGGTGCCCTCCTCGCCCCCCACTAGTTCTACCCTCCTGCCTTCTTCACTGTCCTATCACACTTGTGATCACGTATGTGTTTGTGGATCCATCTGATTATTGTCTCCCTTCCCCATGCCATTGAGCAACCTGAAAGCAGGCAGCTCTGTTTTGTTCCCCTCTGTATCCCCAGTCCTGAGCACGGTCCCTGCACACAGAAGGTGCTCACACATGCCGAGTCATGATCTCAGGAGCCTGCAGGTTTCTGCTTCTGTGAGGGTCAAGATGCTCCTTGTCAGCACAGGCAGTGCCAAGCAAGGGTGTTGGCCTCAGTCAGAAGGCGCTAGCATGAATTTTCTACCCCTTTCTTATTGTATAATCTCAGGTAGGTGACCCCTGTGGCCCTGAAAATGGTCATGATGAGAGACCCAGCTCCCGGGGCTGTGGGGAGAATTCTGTGAAGAGCACGTGAAAATGCTCGGCTCCCTGCCTGCTGCAGGTCACATCCTTGCCCATCACAGCCCCAAGGTGGACCATACATGTAACTCTGGATTCCCTTTGCCCAGGTCCTTGCTAGCTTGAGAACATTCTTCCACTTTCCATTCTTTGAGGTGGCTGATGAAATTTCGAGGTTGAGGGGCAGTCTACTGGCCTGTCCAGTGCCCAGCAGAGGCTCGGGATGCACAGTGACCACACCCCAACTTCCTGTCTGCTGCCTGGAGATGCCCTTCCTCTCTTCCAGAAGACACAGGCTGGAAATCCTGTGGGGCTGGACCCCAGATGGGTGAGGTTATTAGGGGCGGTGGTATGTAGGGCAGTTCGGGTGCTCGCTGAGAGCTTGAGGTGGGCAGAGATGACTGAGGGCCAGTGGGGAGGATGACATAGCATGGAAGAGGTTCCTGACTGGGACTGACCGTGTGCAGAGTCTGAGCAGATGCAAACCCAGGGGCACCATGTGGGATCTGAGCTCTGTCCCAATTGGCTCGACTACAGCTAAGCAGTGGGTGGGGGAGACATCAAGGATTGGTAGGTGGTCTCTAGATGCTGCTAGTGTGGATGGGCCGTAGGAGAGAGACTGGGGTCAATGGGCGGCACTGGAGGAGTTGAAGTGAGGGCCCTGGGGTTCAGCTGGGACTAGCCAAAAGGCACAAGAGGCGCAGCTGAGAGAGCCAGTCATGCCAGGGCATAGGCAGGCTCTCCTTGGCGTTACAGGCCTTTCTATGTCTGGCCCATAAAAACTCCTGCTCATCTTTAAAGGCTTGGCACACACAGCCCTCCTCCCTGTTCTCCCAATCATGTACATTCCAAGCAGGTCAATACAATCCTATTTAGATTCCACTCAGGGCATTGCAGGTGTCAAGTTGCCACATTGTCTCCACTACTGCCACACCCTAACTATGTGCAGAGAGGTGTGGTCATAATCTCCATTTTCCTTCAATCCCCCTCACCTTCGCACCCAATCAACGGGAAATCATCATAATCTCCATTGTCCACCAAACCTCCATGGGTGGCATTGTCATAACCTACATTTTTCATCAACCATGTCACCTTCCCAACACTCCATGGGGAAGAATTTTGTCAGATTCTGCATTTTTCATCAACCCACTTTACCCTTCCAACCAATCACAAAGAAGGCACTGTCGAATATGAATAAATATCTGCCTTGGATTGCTATAGAGGTGGCCTTGTGTTTTAATGGGCATTTATTCATTAAGTAAAATTGAATTATTCCATTTTTTTAAAAAGTACATCTTTGTGGCAGGCCATTGGTGCATGTAAAATTGTATTCTCAGAAATGACATTTCTTTTTAACAGATAGTTTATTTCAGAGATGTTTAGCTGACAGATGTTTAGGGTGACAGAAGGAGCTCATGCTCCCCTTTGAGTGTGGTTACTACCATGTGCACAGTACACACACACACATACACAATAGCCTCTCATATTTCTTTGAGATAAATGTAATCTTTTTAAGAGACTGCTCAGGTTCTTGTATTGAAAGCTTAAATTGGCCAAAATAATATGTGGATTTTAGAGCACCCCATCAATGTGGAAGATCTAGAAAATTTTTTGGCTGAATTTCAGGCTTGCTCATCCTCCATGAATAATACTGAAATCTGAATGATCTCTGAAGACAAGAAGTGACAGAGAAATGCACATTTTAATACAGTCTGATTTTCCAACAATCATTTGGCCAAAACATCATTTTAATGCCAAACTTTTGTGAGGATCCAAAGCAGAAGCCACTCGAACACACTTCTGGTGGGAGAGTATGTTGGTAATTTGTAAGTGGGTAATTAGGATTAATAAAGACATCTTCTTAAATTTTTACAAAGTTTCTGACCCAGCGAATCCGTTTCTGGTAATTGTTCCTAAATGAGACACAGCAGTGTACAGGAATTAGTAATCAAGGATATTTAGCTCAATGTTGCTCACAAAAACCAAAAAGTTGAAACAGTAAATATTCAGCAAAGTGGGAAATTTATGAATTGTGACATTTACATAAGATAGAATACTATGCAACCGCCAAAAATTTTAGAATAACCACCTGCTGAGAGGAAATAATCCTAATTTCACTTACCTAATATGTTAAGTGAAAAAGTGGATAAAACATACGTTGTGATGCTAAGTGGTAAAAATGCTTGTCTATGCACAGAAAATTCCTGGGAAAATGTATACCACCACGGTGGGGAGGATATATACCAACATGGTGGCAGTGATTTTTTCTCTCTTAGGGAAGAGCATATGATGATATTTTTCTTTGTTCTGTTCTATTTTTCCAGTTTATTCTAATGTCTATCACCATTATTAATTTTAAAAAAAATACAGTTTAGGAAATAATACCAATAATTTTATCTAGGACTAAGAATAATGGAGAGTGAGGTATGTCAATGAGAAGAAATTTGGAAAACTGACATTTTCCTGGAATTTCAAAGCCATTATTACAATCACCAAATGTTACAAACACGTTTGTTAAATACTGACTTCCTTAGATATGTTCTGATTAGAATGGTGACAGATGAGTTTCTATTACAGATAATGAAGTTATTTATAGTTACGGTTGATACTAGATCTTTGCAGATGAATAAGCTTCACCATGGATGCACATTAGCAGCTTAAGCTGTGCATTTGCTTTGTAAGGGTGGTATTTAGTATACCGTAGAAGTAATTTTAAGTGATACCACAGTATAATTGAAAGATAATGCTTCTCTGGGTTTGCTTAACTCTTACTTGCCTCTGCATAAAGTTGTTTATCACTGGCCCTCTTTTTTAAAGCAAGCATGGCCTAAAAACCAAAAGACAAACACAATAGACTCTGGACTTAGCATCCTGTGCCCTGCCACTTGCTAGTTTTGTCACCTTAAGCCAGTGACTGAGACACTTTGAGCCTCAGTATACTTATAATTACAAAGGGAAATATGGCCAAGTACAAAGGTTGTTATGATGAAAACCTTTGTGTTCTATGAGAAAAGTATATGAGGAAATAGGAATGTATGAGAAAGTTATTTGTAAAATGTACAATGGCAATTTGGTGTAATAACTTAATTTTTCCCCTCTTCTTTCCCCTCAACACTGTGCATCACTTATTCTGTATATAAGAACTCAAACTGGTTTATCTCAGGAATAGCTAATTGACTCTGGTTGAGAAGAAAATATCCCTCAGCTTGAGGAAAGAGTTCAGAAAGTGCAGATCTTTTTCTCGTTAGGATTCAAGATGTGAGTGACCACAAGCCAGGATCATTCCGTATACCAGGGTCAATTTTCACTTTGTTCAGTGGGGCAAAAAAGAAATGGCCCATGTATGGCTACTCTTAGGTAGGGAGTTTGAACTTGTCTATGGTGAGAATTTAACAAATGTTGGCAGGGAATCAGTGACTGTAAAGCAGGTGGCACCATGCCTAGTGATAGTAAGCATGCAGTAAGTGTGCATTGAATCCAAAACCTAAGCATGTAAATTCCTATGATTATTGCATTGCTTGCTGGGTTAGATGTGTATCCACATAGGCATGCACATATTTGTGAATTAGATACAATGATTTTCTGTGGAAAGGTTTCATATTTGCATGGGTACTTCTGTATGAATATACAGAGAATTGAAAAGTGATAGCATTCCAAAATTCCTTAGAACATTTGTGTGCTAAGTTCATGTCAGATACCTTTTATGGGGATGCTTCTTGAGGACTAAGAAGGAGTTCACTGGCACCATAGGCTCTGCATCATCCAGAGCAGTGGGTCTTAAGACTAGCTGCACATTAGAAACACTGGGGGATTTTTAAAAAGATACTGCAGCCTGAGCCTCCAGAGATTCTGATCTAATTGGTCTGGGGCTGGGGCCCAGGCATTACTAATTTTTAAAAGCTTCACAGATGAGTCTAATGTACAGCCAGTGTGGAGAATCACTGGCCTCGACATGGCCCTCAACCCTGAACATGCATCAGAATACATGGAGGGCTTGTTGAAACCCTAGGCCCCACTCCCAGGGTTTCTGATTCAGAGGTCTGGGCAAGGGTCAAGAGTTAGCATTTCTAGCAAGTTCTCAGGTGCTACTGAGGCCATTGGTCTGGAGACAGCACTTTGAGAACTACTAGCCTGGTGGAAAGAGCCCTGATTTAGGACTGAGATCTGGGTAGCAAGTTTCTTGACCTACTGTGATTCATCATCTGTAAAAGGAAATTAACTCATCCATGTATGCATTGTTGTAGAGGTTTTTTGAGACAATATTCTGAAAACCACATAAGGAACATTTCTTGTGTTGTACAAGCCCAAGACAGTGCTGTTATCTCCTCATATATTGGGAGCCTCTGAGATAAAGTAGGGTGACTCCTGGGAGCACTAACAGAATAAGGATGGTAAAATGATGAAGGCGACAACAGGGGTAATACCAATAGTCAGAACGGAAACAATAACCCCAGTAAAAGAATTTGTACTTAAAGGAACAGCAGAAATTGCTTTGTAAACGTGGATAAAAATAACCAAAGTGATAGAAAGTAGAACGTTTCCAAGGAAGCACAAATAATAATAAGAAAATATTGCAATGATGCCTCAAAATGCTTTAGCATCCGTTTGTTGTAATCACCCAAGACAGGCCTTACACATAGGCTCTTCAGCAAGCTCAAAATTACCTACACTGGAGAAGACCCAATCATGGCCACTCAAAAACACGTTCATAAGGAGGTATGCAGACAGACAAAAAAAATCAATATACAATAGAATGTGATGTGAGATGTAATGGTGGGTGAAAATTTGGAGCCCTGAGGAAAAAGAGCCTTTCCTGGGTGGGCTAGAAGAAGTGACATTGGAATCAGTCCTTAAAGGATGTGTGGTGTTCACCAGACACCACACAAAGGAGGTGGTGAAGGATGAGGAGCAGGGCTCTCAGAAAATAGAAGCTTCTCCTCTGGAATTGTTTGTAGGTCTGGCACCTTATGATTCCAAACACCCATTTACTGCCAGTTCTGTCCCCTACTCTAGTAACTGTAGGCACATTAATGTAAATGAGCATTTAATGGAGACATCAGAAGTGTAAGGGAAATGTTCAAAGAGTAAGAATGCCAGTCCAAGTATCTGAGGGTCACCAGTGGGCGCTGCCCACAGCTTCTGACTGCAGCTCCCACTAAGGGGCAGGGTCTCAAGTCATGACTGTAAAGAGAGGAGTGTGGGCAAAGGAAGAATTTTATGACTTGGAGCAAGTGATGAGGCAGTGGGGAATCTCCTCTCTAGAGATGGTAAAGGGAAAAACCGGAGAACAAATGTCAGCTCACTTTGGGACTGGCTTAGGATATCCTGCAAGAAGGTTTGGGGATGGACTAGCTTTCTTATCAAGTAGTTCTCTCAGTTTTATAATTCTAGATTTATATCACATAAGTGGCAATTTTTTTGTGTAAGGAAAGTTTAAAAATAGAAGAACAGTTTAAGTACAAGGAGAATAATCTGAACTATTTGAAAAGATAGAACTAAGAATTAAGTGGATTTTTTTCTAATAAAACCTCTCAATTACCAGAAATACTTGGGACAGAGTAGTCTGATTTGTGTATACTGTATATTTCATACATGACTTAATGTTTAAAGGCTGACAATACCTTGTAATGTTACTTAATGCCAATAATACTATGAATAATTTCTTCTTTGATGATTCAGAATACCCTTTTAGGATTTTTCCATGTATGAGAGTCTTCACATAATATTTCCTCTCACTGTACAGTGTTGTGGATACAGGAGGTGAAGGAAATGGACAGGAATGTGTACTGACCTCAGGATAGAGTCTAAAAGTTGCTTTTTGGAATAAACTTGTAACAGCGCGTTATGTTACTTTCTCATAAAATGCACTTTATGTGCAAACATTAGGTGTTTTGAACTTTTAAAAAAGGTGAAGGGGAGTTTCCTACAAAAAGAAAGAGGAAGGATCTATTTGAAGCATGAAGCATGACATTGCATCTCACGTTTAAAGTTTGGAAAGTGCTAGATTATTGGGAGGAAAAATACGTGGGGAAATCTGGCCAGCCATGGATGTCATCAGTGTTGATGGAGGTGCCCTCATCTAATTTTAAAATAGGTAAAATTATCCTTAGGATTGCAGACATCCTTGGACATTCCGGGTAGGGCAGCCTGGCTTCCTTCTGTAGGAGTCATTTCTCAGGTTTGTTCTAGTCTTTTCTGGGAAAGGTATAATTTTCCAGCTGTCAGTGTCAGGAGGTGGGAGTCAGTGGAGGAAGGTGGGCACGCTGGGATCCAGAGGCAACTGGGAACAGGCGAGACCAGCCAGCACAGCCAAGGTCTGTGCCTGGAGTTACCTGGCAGAAACCACAAAGGCTGCAGTGAGCCCAGGACCAGGTGACAGCCGCAGGTCTGAGCCCATGAATACTGCAGGTCAGAACAGCACAAAGGGTCAGCAACAGACAGGTGTAAACAAGGAGGATTCAGAAGTTTGACTTGACTGACAGAATCTAGGAACTTACCCAGGACTTGCTGCT
Source organism: Equus przewalskii (assembly GCF_037783145.1). Taxonomy (NCBI): domain Eukaryota; kingdom Metazoa; phylum Chordata; class Mammalia; order Perissodactyla; family Equidae; genus Equus; species Equus przewalskii. The sequence continues at coordinate 46,980,592 of NC_091837.1, read as the reverse complement.
CTGCATATAGACAGCTTTTTAAAACTGATACTAGCTTGTTTGTCATTCCTCCTTTCTCCTAAACATGAGCTGGCAGGGAGCGGGAGATGGAGGGGAGGCAGAAGTCTAATTGAGTGTGCCAGTCAGCTGGGTACCCATTAATTAAGGATTGATGGTAAATGGATGTTATTTAAGAACTCATAACTAATAGTTAGCTGTCATTCCATTGCAGTGGTCCATGAATTGCCCCGCTGTGCCCAGAAGGACTCCTACAGAATTTTTTGACAGGCACTATTTGTTAAAAAGAATAAACACCTGACTTCAGCCCTTTTGGATATGAAAAAGAAAAATGCTAATGCCATTTGTAAGGCCATGCATGAGTAGTGGTGACTTTTAGCCCTCCTCACTACGTGTGCACACCCCCACACACGCCCCTTTGATATTTTGCTCAATTCACCCCTTTGGTTACAGCTCCAGCCATCTCCCGATGCCCGCTACCACTATCTAGGATTAGACTTTCCAGGGAGCTTCTCCATCCTTGTTGGTTTTCCTTAACCTCATTGGTTAACAGTCTTTCACTAAATGTCTTCAATTATCCCCTTATGAGTGTCTACTTGTTCTTGCAATAACATTTGATAAGTGCCACTTATTAGCCTTGTGATGTTGGGCCAGTTATTAACATCTTTCTTTCAAATCTGTAAGGTGAGAGAATCTGTAAAGTGGTGGTTTGAACTCTGTCAAAGTGACAATATTTGACCGGTTCTGACCTACAGAAATGGCAATGTCATATGCTGTGAGAACTAGTTAAATGTAAAGCAATTTGACTAGTCCCTACACATTGTAAGCAATTATTCCTCTTAAGTTATGGTACTCAGACTCTATAAATTCTATGTTTGCCCAAGGGTAGCACATCTGTGCTGCCTCCTCCTCCCCCCATCCCAAGAAGACACTGCTCATCTATGTAGGACTCTTCCTCACCGATCCCTGAGGCAAATTCAAACCCTTTTAAGGTAAAAGGCACCGCGTCCTAACCCTGTGGCCCCACTCTTCTGGTCTTGCCCCATTATGGATTTCCACTCCCACTGCCAGCTGGTCTAGTGCAAAGGGCTCTCCACTCACAGTGTGCTCCTGGTATCTCTCAACAGAATTTTTTCATAGAAAAGGTGTAATTTTGATTTTTTTGGAACATATTCTGGATTTCAAACTTTCTATAAATAAATGTAACCTGCATTGCGTACTGGGGGGTTGAGGGGTGGGGGGAGGTGGTGAGCTACCTGATTAGCTGAAAATGTTCCCAAAAGGGCTCAAGCATGGGCTTAAATTGTCCGTAGGTGTGTCAGGGGGTAATTTTCCATGGGTAAGAATACTCCAAATAAATTAAAACATACCTATGTGCCTGTTTGCACCCCGACCGTCCTCATTCTAGTGGTATCCTTGACTTTGCAGCTCAATTATTTCACCTCTGCACTTACTGTGTAAGCTGTCACTTCTAAATATAATCAAAACTTCTCAAAGGCCATTCTTTACTGTCTAGACTCAGTCATCAACTTTCTGAATCCTGCTCTTCAATACTAGGTCCTAGCCAGGTCCTAGGTCTCAGCATCTTTGAATTAAATTTAGAATATGATTATGAAAATGAAATATTAAGGAACTGCAGCATACCTGTAACTTCTAAAGAATTAAGATAATAAAGGTAAAACTCCCCTTCTGAAATAATATGCTAAAGTACAAAGTACATTCAGCCTTATTTTTAAAAAATAAGTGGTACTAATGAGGCCAACCTTTCCTTACTTTTGTTAGGTCTGTGGCCAAAAAAACAGTTTTCAGCCCCGCACACTATGCGGGCTTTGCTGTGCATGCAGCACACATCTCTTAGAGGTCCTGCTACTGTGGTAGAATGAATGGTTTCCCTGTCGCATCAGCAGATGCATTAGGAGTGAACTCATAGCGAGAGAAGTGCTGGATTGGTGTAGCATGTTAATTAAAGTGGAAACACTTTTTCTCCCCTGTTACTAAGGGCTATAAAGCATACCCACCCCACCTATGCTACTGGGTGAGGTGAAAGAAGGAGGCTAGCAGCAAACAATTCAGACTGCTGGAGAATGAATGAGGTCGGGGCTGATAACGCTCCCAGTTATCTTTTTTCCTTTTTTGTCTATTAAAATTAATTGAGTTGTCCCCCATCAACAACTTGATTTTGCCTATAGTTAGGTAAGTATATATAAGTTTGACTCCTTTTTACACAGGGAAAGTTTGTGTGCATTTCCAAACCATAGCCAAAATGCAAACTTGAAATATGGTTGTATTTTAAGGATATATAATTTTGCATATGTAAGGTAATCCAAATAATGGTGTAATTTCTTTTCCTATCTCAGAGAAGAGACAATGTCAGTACTAGATTTTAGAGCTTCCTTAGGCATCTTCGGTCTAATCCAGATTTAGCCCACACAAATACTACATGCATTCTAAATTTAAATTTGTATAACGTTTCACTTTCTGGTATATTTACAGTAGTATTTTAAGGCATTTCTATATTTGGGGGACCATTTTACTCTGATTTAAACAGTTTTGTCAGGAGGCTTGAGTTTATTTTTGAGTGTGCTACTACCTAGTTTGATTTCAGAAGAGTTGTCCTCAAGTATTGAACAGCCAAACAATACGAGGCATTTTTGGACCAGAGGAACACTGACCTAGCTGCCTCTGGACTAAATGTGAGGGTGGTGCTTCACTTCCAACCCAAGAGTGGCCTTTCATAAAGCTCAGATTTTCAGTGTGCCTAATGAGTTTAAGGTAAGTTTTTTCATTAGTCTCAGCTATTGGGCTATTTTTAAAACAGTAGCTCTAGACTACTACTCAAGAAGGAGTATGGCTCAATTCTGATAACATCTTGAAGAGCACAAATGGAAAGAAGCTAGTCATCAGCAAGTCTCAAGTTTCTAATCACCAGGGTTCAACTTTAGACTATGGCCCTTCCCCCAGTTCTTTCATGTGATCCAGCACCTGAACCTTGTGGTCCAATTTCAAGATCATTGCATGCTCTATCAAGTCTAGATCGAGGTCTTGGTGGAATTGGGTCTTGACTTAGATTTCATATATGCTTTGAGACCACCCTAGATGTTCTAGAGTTACTGTTGGCCAGCTTTTAATCAGTCAGCTTGACCAGATTGACAGCTCAGCTCCAATACAGGGTGCACTGTCTTTCATCAGGAGTGCACAGCCTAGACAGAACCACCTCCTTGTTTTTCCCAGAAACATTTATAGTCTTTTGGAGGAGACAACACTTCTAGGATCCTCCAGAATACTGAAATATAATGTTTTCCTCTAATTTCTGACAGTGCAATGCTTGCAGACTCCCTGCATCCAGGGGTGATAACTCCAAGTCGCCTACACATATTGGGAATTTCAGAATGTCTTCTGTGCTGCTGAGATTTTTACCTCCATTCTTTCCGCCTCTTTTCTTTCACCGTGACTGGAACAACTACTAATGTCCTGACTGTGAAGGATGTAGTCCACTTGAAATGGCCTCTTCTCCCTTTTAAGAAACAAAATCCCAGAATCTTTGATAATCACTTCAGAATTTATATGAGCATCTTACTCCCCAAGTAGAATCTTGTTACACTTTTTTTCTTTTTTAAAGATTGGCACCTAAGCTAACAACTGTTGCCAATCTTTTTTTTTCTGCTTTATCTCCCAAAATCCCCCCGGTACATAGTTGTATATTTTAGTTATGGGTCCTTCTAATTGTGGTATGTGGGATGCTACCTCAACATGGATTGACGAGCGGTGCCATGTCTGAACCGGCAAAACCCTGGGCCGCCAAAGCAGAGCACGTGAACTTAACTACTCGGCCATGGGGCCGGCCCCATGTTACACTTTCATCAAAAAGAAAATTAGCTTCGGCTTTCTGTATACTAGACCTCCAAATTAAAACAGGCTGTGGTCAAGGCCTAGGTGACACATTTAGAAGACAACTGTCTGTGTCAAGTTGGTTTTTGTGTGGGAGGTGCAGTATGGAATGGGGGTGGGGAGTGGCTTTGGGCTTGAATCTGAAAGGGCGAGACCAATGAATAGAAATCATATTATATGCAAATAATGGCCACTGTAAATATGTTGGTGTATCATTTGACCTTTGAAATGCCAAAGATGTGATCTAATATTTTATGAACAGAGTTTGCCACAACTTGCTCTATCCCCATAAAATAAAGTCCAGACTCTTCCTGGCGGCATTCAAGGCCACTCAACAGTCAGAACCTACCCACTTCTTCAGCCTCAACACTAGAGACTTCCGAACACATAGTGCAGAGTGTAGACAATTGAGTCCCCATCTCTTAAGCCCATATTCACACTTTGGGACATTTGTTGATGGTGCCTCTATACTAGTGCTTTCCAAGCTTATTTACTTCATAGCATCCATAGTATGTCATAATGTCGCATGGCATATCAGGTAAAATGGAAGGATTTGGGGATGTCTGTGGGGTTTTATGAAAAAAATATTTTTATATAATTATGATAAAATATAAAGACAGTATATTAGAGGAAATAATTATAATTTTTAAGTAGTATTTTTAAATAAAACATTTCAACATTAATGATAAATTTTATATGATTCTTTCTATGAAGGTATTTTTAAATAGCTGTTTTTAATGCTTGAAATGTTTCTATGTTATTCCCAAACAAGAAATTTTAATGATAATTTCTTCAAATTCTGATAGTCATTGATGAGAGCCTTTTTTTTGAAACTAGGTAATAAAAATTTATAAACCATTAATTTTACAATCTTTCAAAATTTATAAGGCAGTTGATACATTTAAATACCACAACAGCTCTCATATTGACAAATGTATTTTTAAAATTCTTGGGATAATGTTAACAGATTTGTAAGTTCAATTGGTTGAACTTTTTATATCAATTATGTCAAAATTTATTTACTTCTTCAGTTATACAAAAACATCGTTGATCTTTTATTCTTTAATACACTAAGTTCTAGTGATTCAGCAGTGAACAACAGCAATGAAAAATCCCTGCCCTCGTGGGGTTTACATCCTAGTTAGGGGAGACAAACAATAAAATCAATATTTAGTATGTTTATATGGTGATAAGTGATATGGAGAAAAATGAAGTGAAAAGGGGGATATTTAGCAATGGCAGTTTGGCCAGTTTTGAATAGGGTGGTCAGAGAAGACCTCACCAAGAAAGTGATATTTGAACAAAGATCTGGAAAAGGTGGAAAGAGCCAAGTGGCTGTGTGGCGGAAGAGCACTCAAAGCGGAAGTAAGAAGCATATGCAAAGCCGGAGATAACAGTGTGTTCATCTTGTTCAAGAAACACGATGGTGGCCATCGTAGATTAAGCAGAATAACCATGGCAGGCAATAGTATGATATGAAACCAGAGAAATAACAGGTCAGATGGTGAAGAGCTCTGTAAGCCACTGTGAAGACTTTGTCTAAGCGAGATGGGAAGCTGATGCAGGGTTGATAGTAGAGAAGGATAAAACATTTTAAAGGATGACTTTTTCTGCTGTGTTGAGGACAGACTATGTATTAGGGTTCTCTGGAGAAATAGAACCAATAGAATATGTAGAGATATATGTAAGCGGAAATTTATTTTAGGAATTGGCTCACACAGTATGGAGACCAAAAAGTCCCCCAATCTGCTGTCTGCAAGCTGGAGAACGAGGAAAGCCCGTGGTGTAATTCTCCAAGTCCCAAGGCCTGAGAACCAGAGGAGCTGATGGTGTAACTCCCAGTCTGAGGTCAAAGGCCTGAGAACCAGGAGCTCCGATCTCCGAGGAGGGGAGAAGAAGGATGGTCCAGCTCCAGAAGAGAGAATTCACCCTTCCTTCACTTTTTTGTTCCATTTGGGCCCCCATGGATTGGGTGATGCCCACCACATTGTTGAGGGAAGATCTCTTTTCTCAGTTTACTGAATAAAATGCTAATCTCTTTCTGAAACATCCTCACAGACACACTCAGAAATATTATTTTACCAGCTATCTGAGCATATCTTAGGCCAGTCATGCTGACACATAAAATTAGTGGCAAAGATTGCAGCAGAGCCCACAGTTAGGAGGCCTGTGTGATAATTCAAGGCAGACAATAGACTAGGAGAATTAACATTTCACAACACACCTTTTGGGCCATTTGTGGCACACCAGTTGGGAAGTTCTGCAGCATCCGAGACAGCTAACGGTAGATATACAGGGATCTTAAGTGTTTCAGTTCCAGATTTTAATTTACGTGTATCCCAGGGACCCTGAATCAAAGCACTCAAGTTTGAACATTCAAACCAGAATTCTTGAGCCTCAACATTATTGAAATTGCATTATTTTCTTGTCACAGCCTTAGTTCAATTTGCTCATTCTCAAGTACAAGTGACAGCGTTAGGCTCTGACACCTGCATGATTGTGTCCTCGTCCCTGGCGGAGCATAGTCTCAGGCAGTTCTCTCTGCACTCTCTGCGTTCGCACTTACCCCACGTGGAGAAATTGCTCCTGGGTCCTCTGTGTGGTCCTCTCTATTCATACCAGCAAAACCTTAGTCTAGGTTTTCTTCAACCCAGAGCCTGAGATAAATAGAATATTATATGGATGTGAGTGCAGTGTGTGACTAGGTCAAGGGGAGGTTAGGATACCATGAGTCTCCTGTCATCCTCCAAAGCCTTGGTCCCCCAACCCTGACCCAGATCTGGTTTGAACCCAGTTCCTCATTGACCCACTGCCCCTAACCACCACTCTGCACAGTAAGATTTAGACCTGGTCCTACACTTTGCCTGCATTTGTTCCATAGTAAATAATGTATTGTTCTCTACATACTGATTGCTGTCTCACACCTCTGTGCCTTTATTCATGCTGCTCCCTCTGCCTGGATCCTCTGTCCCGTTTTCTTTAACAAGTTAACTTTTACTCATTCTTCAGAGCTCAACCGGGGCATCGTAGCCAACTGTCCGTGGCAAACACTTCAAGCAAAGTGCCCCTTTGCATTCCTCTACTGTTAGATATACAACGTTATATTGAAGGCATTGCTTTGTGTCTTTCTTTCCTGCCGGACTCTAAGTTTTTAGTGGTCAGAGATAATATCCTATCTACCTCTAATTCTCCTGTCCTGCCACTCTTAATTAAATGTTTGCAGAACCCAGGCTCCTCTGTCTGGAAATCTTATTTGACAATTTTAAATAGTCCAAACTGATTTCTTCCTTGTCTGAATTTTAACCAGGACCAAATGACCTAGAATGTAAGTTGTCTCTGTTCTTTAATTCTGCTTTTCATCTACTGCCCAACTAGACTTAAGTTTCATGCAGAATGGAATCATGTATTCAGTATATACTCTACTACCCACCACAACAGTAAGCATATACCATAAACACAAAACACTTTCAGATCGTTTTATGAGCTCTAGTTTTCGCTCTACTACATGAGGAGAGTTGACTGGCTTCTCTGCTTCAGGAAGTGGTTATGAACATTGTTTAGTCAACATTCAAGATTAGATTTGATTCTTAGAGTGAAATGCGGTTAAAAAATACAAAATCTCATTGTGAAAACCTTTGTTCTATATTATATTCATGTTCTGTCCAATGACTAAAGAGAAACCCACAAAGATAGCATACAGTAAATCCAAAAGGGAAATGACATCAGTATTTTAGGTCATTCTTTTCCAAGGCTGTGTATCTTTGAAGCTTCGTTATTAGAATTGTTGTAAAAGCCAATATTTAGGTATTTACATATTCCATATCAATATCATTCTATTTGCTCATATGTAAATATAATTTGATGGCTATTACAATCCCCAAAAGTTAAAGATTTCAACATATGAAAACATCATATACGATAAAATTGCTTAACATCCATTTTTATTTTGCTTGTTTGGGACAAAAAAGATCCACTTAATTAGTAATTCGAAGAAGAGAAATAGATGAATTTTTTGGATGCTATTGTCTAACATTTGGAAATTTTCCATATACATCTTACTTAATAGTGTGGGGAAAACGCTTAAAAATATATAGTAAGTTTATTGAAATTGAATATTCTTGCCTTTTTCAAAAAGAGAATGATCACAGGCCATTGTTTAATCTAGAGGTAACTACAAACTCCTAGCAGCCTAAAGAGTTTGGAACAAAGCTCACTTCTATGTAGTTATTTTTAGATGCTTTTATTATTGTTCCTGACTCTATTTAACAACCATCTGTCAAATCACTGTGCGTGTTGTTTCATTTCACCCACTTAGAAAGTGACAGGTACTTTAAATTTTGAAAAGAAGCACCTACTGCAAGCAGTAGAACAGATGAGTTTATTTAACAAGAAAACTTCCCTGGAAACACTTTGGTAGCAGGTAAAGAGCAATTACTGCATCTATTCAGATAATTCTAGTACATTTTTTTGTATAACTTTTTCAAATGACTGCCTTTTTAACAAGATGTTCTTATGTTTTATTCATATTTATGAACAACAATATAGCATGTTAGCACATAATTTGTGTCATTGTGACAGTTTATTTTAGGATATTCTAATGAGATATTTTAAATAACAAATTTTTAATGCACTTTTAAGGAACGAATCAATAGCAATAAATATTCCCTAAGATCAATTCTGAAATATTTTTCAAAACTCTCCAAAAACAGTTTTTCATGGCCACTAATTGAGATCTGTAAAGTGAATACACAGAATTCTATAATTCTACATTCTTTCTTTCTTTCTATTTTTTTTTTTTTTTTGCTGAGGAAGATTTGCCCTGAACTAACATCTGTAGCCAATCTTCCTTTTTTTTTCTTTCCTGAGGAAGATTAGCTCTGAGCTCACATCTGCCACAAATCCTCTTCTTTTTGGTGAGGAAGACTGGCCCTGAGCTAACATCTGGACCCATCTTCCTCTACTTTATATGTGGGATGCCTGCCACAGCATGGCTTGACAAGCAGTGTGTAGGTCCGCACCTGGGATCTCAACTGGTGAACCCTTGGCTGCTAAAGTGGAATGTGCAAACTTTAACCTCTGTGCCACTGAGCTGGCCCCCAATCTTCCTCTTTTTGTATGTGAACCACCGCCACAGCATGGCTACTGACAGACAAGTGGTGTAAGTCCACACCTGGGAACTGAACCTGGGTCACTGAAGCAGAGAGTGCCAAACTTAACCACTAGGCCACCAGGGCTGGCTCAATATAATTCTGTATTCTATACTAGATCTTAGGTATTTATAGAGCTGTTGAAGCTGCCTGTGGTGTTCTGTTTTATAAGGTTCAGAGTCAGTGGTTCGCAAATATTTTGGTTTCAGGACCTCTTCACACTCTTAAAATAGTTGAGGATCCAAAGGGAGGAGTTTTATGTAAGTTACATGTACTAATATTTATGTTGTTAGAAATTTAAATGAAATGTTAAAAACATTTATTCATTTAAAAATAATAAATCCATTATGTTAGCATAAATAGCCTATTTTTATTAAAAATAGCCATATTTTCCAAAACCAAAAGGTTTAGTGAGACCAGTGACTTTGTTTTATGTTTTTAAAAATCTCTTTAATGTCTGAATTAATAGAAAAATAGCTTAATTTTCATATCTGCTTTTGCATTCAATCTGTTGCACTATGTTATTTTGGTTGAAGTATATCGAGGAAATCAAATCTGACACAGATATGTAGTTGGAAAAGGGAGGACTATTTTAAAAGCCTTTTCACACAATTTTGGAGATTCTTCTTTGGTTAAACACCAAAACTCCGCAAGTGATAATATGTGGAATCTCAAACCATATCAACATACTTCTCATGCTCTATTATATTATATAATACATTGCTTGTATCTTGCACTTAATGATTTGGTAGCATTATGCATTGGTCCTTTGGAAAATATTGGTTCACTGGTCTTTTAAGTGTTGACATATTTCAATATACAATACAAAAAAAATTTCACTCATTAGTATAACCACTAATATCACAATACTTAAAATCTTTAAGGGCTAGAAAGCTGAAAAGTTTACAGTGGCAAAGACAAATTTTCCATTCAAATTTTCACTTACAAGCTTGAATTTCAACATGGGCAAAAGCAATTTTAATGCTAAGCAAAATAAGTCAGACAGAGAAAGACAATTACTGTATGGCTTCACTCATATGTGGAAGATAAACAAACACATGGATAAGGAGAACAAATTAGTAATTACCAGAGGAGAAGGGGATAGGAGGAGGGCAAAAGGGGTAAAAGGGCACGTATGTGTGGTGACAGATGGAAACTAGGCTTTTCGTAGTGAACGCAACGCAGTCTATACAGAAGTCAAAATATAATGACGTACGCCTGAAGTTTATATAGTTTTATAAACTAATGTGACCTCAATAAAATAAATAAATAATTTTTGTTTAAGTATTTTTCCTTGAAGTGATGAGCTCTTTTTATTTTTGAGAAAATATCTACCAGATACGTAAGTCTGAACAACTACGGTTTGTCTCTCAATCATACCCCTTGAAGTATACCAACTAGTCCGGTTTGCAGCTCAGAATGGCCACACAGGTGCTTTTACTCAAGGCAACCATTGTGCACTAGTATGCAGCAGAAGTACTTTTTACATTCTTCCAATTCACCATCAAAATGTTAAAAGACGTGTCGAGGGTTGAGATCAAATAAAATTCGTAATTTTCACTGCTTCATCAAGGGCGGTTCTAGGTGAAAATGACTTTTTTTTTTCACTGCAAATACATTATGTTGAAGAACACAATGACTGGTAGAACAGTTTGTCCCACTCCCCGGATTTGTTCTAAAGGGCCAGCAGTTTCACCTGCTCTTGCTTTTGCACCTTCAGTGCAAAGGTCAACACCGTGAGAGGGTAAATAGCATCTCAGTGTTATTAGTAAAATAATTTGACCTGAAAATTCTTGGGGACCTCCTGGAGTCTGTGGGCCACGCTTTGAAAATCATTGTCCTAAGCAATGACAGAATCATAGGTCACTGGATGTGCGACGAACCCCCAAAGAGAATCACAACTTTAGAAGAGGCATTAAGAGATCATTCAGTAAGACTTTATACCACATTGTCCCACATTTTCAAATAGTACAGTATTCTCCATCCTATAAAAATATAATACGCTTCTATTTTACAATATTATGGATGAGTATTTGCAATTCACTATTTTTCATTCTTAATGCATCACAAATGAAATCCCTCATCCAAAAATTTAATCCCATCCCTTTTCATTGTTTTTCATAGAAATAGAGGTTGGTTAGTCCTCTTACACTGCATGAGATCCTATTTGTAAGAGCATGTACGATCAGTCCTCCCTGCCTTCTCAACTTATTTAATCATCATAAAATCCTCACAGATTTGCTTTTACAACCATTTTTATCCCTTTTTTGACCCACAAGTCTTCCACATGACCCTTTTTAATGTATGTCCATTCTTTTCTAATTTGTCCCTTTATCGTTAGCTTTGCTAACCTGAAATGTATCATACACCTTCCTGCAGCCCCATACCCACGTTCTCTGCCTTATGAATATCTAGCTTCCAAACGCTCTTCCTTGTGGGGAGCTTCTGAGCAATTGCCAGCGCCATCGTCAGAGCATTTCTGTTAACACAGATGCTGTTTATGTGGGTATAACACTGGAATTATGACATACAAGGGAAAGGAGACCAACTGTGCATTAGACCAGCCTTGTCCAATGGAACTTTCTGCAGTAATGGAAATCTTTCACATCTGAGCTGTCCCATAGAGTAGCTACAAGCCACATGTGTCTATTGTGTACTTGAAATGTGGCTTCTGTGACTGAGGAACTACATTTAAAATTTTATTTAGTTTTAAATTTAAAAGCCATATGCGTGCAGTGGCTACCATATTGGACAGCAAAGTAATAGACCTTGCTTGTAGTATCTCATTTAATTAGAGAATTAAATTTAATTAGAGAATTAAATGAGCTCATTCTTAACAATGTTTATGTGTCAACACTACTACTGCTCACCAGTACAGGGTTCTTCTCTACTTCTTGTGCACACAGAGCAGTGCATTTCCCAGCCCTCTTGCAAGGAGGTGGAGTCATGTGACTAGTCCTGGCCAAAGGGCTATGAGCAGGTGATGCAGGTCATTCCAGGGCATTTAATTGCTAGTGCATCACACTCCTCTTTTGCCCTGCTGTGGTGATGGGAATGTTCCAGACAGCAGAGCCTCTGTGAATCTGAGCTCTAAATGAGTGGAGCAGAGTCCACCATCTCCATTACAACCCATCATGGACGTGTAACATGAGTAAGAAGTAATCTTTTGTGTGTTAAGCCACAGGAAATTCAAGATTCCCTTATTACTGCAGCATAACCTAGACTCTCCTGACTGAGTCCATGTCACAATCACCTGAGCAGATTTTCAAATCTCTGTACCCAGGCCGTTCCCAGCTTGGGACCCGGGTACTTGTATTTTTGGTTAGAAACAAAAGGCCTCTTCAGGTCCTGTTGGATGAATGCTCGCCTGGGGAAGAATGGGTGCTGAAAGACAACACCATTGTTATGACAGGTACTACAGAAAGGAGGCTTAGAAACATAAAGGTAAATTTTGCAAGGTCATTTGCCCACAAAGTGAGGGAGATATAATTTGATACACAAAAGACTTAACTGTAATTAATAAAATAATAAAAATATTACTAGCAATTCTATGAAACTCTAAACAGTTCAGCAATGAGGAAGACCTTATTATCCAAGGCTGGGAACCCAAAAACTATTTTTAAAAAAAGACTGTGGAATATTTAAAACCTTTGTTGAGAAAAGATACTAAAATAAAGGCGCTGGATCGATGATAGACCAGGAAAATCCTTTTTAACACAGAGAAGTGGCTTCATGGTACATTCATAAAGTAAAGAGGTTGATTTCTATAAGCCAGGAAGGAAAGTCAGTTACATGTTTTATTTTGTAGCCAAATAATATACCTACTGTTTACACTTTCCATGAGAGTTCAATGAAGACATACATTGGTAGGGACAAATTCTATGACCTGAAACTCTTACATGCTGCATGAGGAAAGCCATATTGACTTTCTCCAGTTTTCCATGCTGTTGAACAAATGAAAGTTGTGAGAAAATCTGGCCCTCCTTGTAGGGAAAGGCATGCCCCACCACAGGCACACCTGGCTGTGTGACTCTTTTATGTAGAGGTGGGATTTTTGCACTGTATCCCGGTAGAATAGGATGAATGCCTCCTAGGAAAATCCCTTTGCCCTGTAGGGAAATCTTAATTCATCTCAGAAGGAGTGGTCATTTCTTAGATCATGGACGCATGGAAGAGGTTGGTCTTCAGCAACCCAAATCTAGAAAGGTAGACCTCAAAGAGGGTCAGAAAAAGATTTTTCTCTTTTTGAGGTTTAGCTATAGGCTTGGCTATAGATTCCAATAATGTCAATGTCTTTGAAGTGACCAAACATGGCCTCAGTTAATAGACCTGAGGATGTCTAGTACTAAGGCACCAACTGAAGATGCATAGGGTAGATTTACTGAGAAGCTCCTTCCCGTTTGTTTCCCCAAACCTTTGGTAAACATCTCAGCCCTGTCTCTGCTGTGTAGAGATGCTGATGGACCACTGTGTGAAAAGTCCCAGAATGTGGTGACAGCATTCTAATTTCAGTTTCTACTACCTTTACATCCCGGGACAATGCATCCATAAATTTACTATTTCTCTGTAAGGCAGAATTACTTTTATTTGTCCTCACTTTGCTTCTTCAAGCTTGAAGTGATACCCTGGTACACTAGAATGACAATATTTGGTGAATAATTCAGAGTTCTTTTCAATTTATGTAAAGTGTACATATATATAAACTCTAAGACCATCAATATGCATTTGAAATAAATTTGTTTGGAAATATTCATGGGAATAAATTATCTTAGTATCAGAACTACTCTGCTCACCAATGTGTAAGAATAATTTCATTAGATCTTTCTTCCTCTAGAATTGGGAAGAGAAACAAATCTTATTCATATCTGTGATGATTGCAATAACAATAGAAATGGTAATTTAATTTCCATGTTTATATGAATACATGAATATTCTTGTATCATTCACATGATTTATGAATAGTACATTCAGTTGAGGCTAAAAGAATGTGAGGCCTAAAGGCACAATTACATTTTTAATTCTAATTTCTTTCCAGGAGTTTTAATATTCATTACAGGGAACTGTCTGGTTTTAATGTTTTATAAATTGTTGTCAGGCGTTGTGGGAGAGTGAAAAGAAAACTAGATCTGGAATTTGTGAAACCTGTGGAATGTTACATAATGCAGGGGCCTAGAGCTTTGAAGCCAGCTCTGATCTGAGCTCTGCCACTTAATAGACAATTCACTCTCCTTGGGCAAATCACTTGGCCTCTGGTCTGTAAGACTCCTTGTTTGTGAAAGGAGGGCTGAGGTGAGGGTTAAGGAAGACAGCGCAGGTGAAGCCCTTGCACTGTGCATAGCGCACAGCTGGTTCTCTTCTCGGGAATGCTCATCCTGGGTCCACTACCAGCTGTGTGATGCTGGGCTAGTCACAACCTGTAAGGGCATCAGTTTATTTATAGCTAAAAGGTTAAATAGAGTAAATTCTATCTAAACTCCCTTTCAACACTGCAATTTATATTATTGTCTGAAACGCAATTTTTTTTTCACCATAGCCATTTACTTACTCTTTAAGTTTCTTTTCTGTTAAATCTTCCATGACCAACACGCACTCCTATCTCCACATGCCAAGAAGAGTAAGTCACTCCTCTCTGAATCCCAAAATATCTTGTGTCCTGACATTAGAAGCTCTTAGGACCAGAGATTTGTTTCTCATCTTTGCTTCCTGAGAACTACTGTATACAGTGCCTAGTACACAACAAGTGCTAAATGAATGTTGCTTGAATGAATGAATGAATGGGCGCAGAGATGCATAGTTGGATGGTATGTCAGTTTCCTAAGGCTGCCTTAAGTACAACAAACTGGATTGCCTGGAAGTCTGAAATTAAGGTGTTGGCAGGACCATGCTCCCTCTGAAACCTGTAGTGGAGAATATTTCATTGTCTCTTTTAGCTTCTGGTGGTTTGCTGGCAATTCTTGGCATTCCTTGGCTAGCAGCTGTAGTGCTTCAATCTCTGCCTCATACAGCATTCTCTCCTCGTGAGTCTGTATGTCTGTGCCTCTTTTCTTGTGAGGACACCAGCCATGTTGGATGAGGGACCCACCCTACTCCCGTATGATCTCATCTTATCTTAACTAATATTACATCTGTAAGGGCCCTATTTCCAAATAAGGTCACATTTACAGCTACTAGGGGTTAGGACTTCTATATATCTTCTTTGGGGACAAAATTCAATCTATAATAGATGTTTATAGAGTGAAGAGCTTAATCCCCTTCAGAAAAAAAAATTTAAAAAATTTCTCTGCAGCCCAAGTAGAACTTAATGTTCAAATATATTTAAAGTGTTTTTTAAAAGTAAAGATTAAAAACTAAGTGATAAAAAATAAAGTGGAATGAGGTAGAAGCCGGAATCCTAAATCTTAAAGACAGAGCATAATTAGGGAGAAAGAAAGTAAAAGATCCAACTGCAGACTAACCCAGTGGTATGGATCTCTAGTAGAGTCTCCTATGGAATGAGCTTCTAGCCATAGTTAGAGGACTCCGTGTGCTCTTTTCCTCCATCCCACATTTGTAATCCTCCAGCCGCAGATCTTGGTTATATTGTTTCTTTGAAAGTTCACCCCACTCCATCAGATGTCACTGAAGTTAAAGGCAATGGAAATAAAGTGGAATGGATGGCCTCTAGCATTTCCTACTTCCTATGTAAATACTATGTATACATAGGACTATTATCAAATATAAATTTGCCCTTGTTTTTAACTTGCTACATCATTTTATACTTAATAGGAACTAGGCCATCACATTTCTTTCTTCTTGAAAGTCATACCCTTAAATTATACAAATATACAAATGTAATTTTATTCACTTTATTCAGTTTGCCCTTGATCTTTATATCCATTCATAATCTAGGTCAAAATACAATAGGAGAGTGCGTGATGCAAAAGAAAGGAGCAAAGGCACACACAGCTGGTAATGGAGGTCAAACTCCAAAGGCACCTACTTTATGCTACCTCCACTTTTGATAATAATAGTGCAAAGTACCTCTAGATTGGAATTTTATGTTATTTCTTCTGCATTAGCACTTTAGAAAGTGTCAAAAAAGGTGGGTTGATAATTCACAGTTAGCATAATGAGAATGTGATGCATGGATCATACAGACGGTACTCCAACTTGGCCCTGACCACAGCAGCGTGGCGGCACAAGCGACAGATTTGAGAGTGTAAATGTGCTCCCCTAAATTCTCAGTGCCCCCTGAAGACAAGTCCTTCTAAGAAACAGCACACCTTTATCATTCTATGCCAATCTGACCCTAGGAACTCTTTCTGGCATTAACAAGTCTATTATTTAAAGGTAATTAAGTGTAAAATATTCTCAGAAATATGGGAACCTTATTAACTCTTTTTTTCTGTATCTATTTTTTTTTGTATTGCAGTAACATTGGATTATAACATTATGTAGCTTTCAGAAGTACATCGTAATATATTTTGAATTCTGTGTAGATTACATCATGTTCACCACCCAAAACCTAATTATAGTCCATCACCACACATGTGAACCTAATCACCCCTTTTGCCCTTCCCCCTTCCTCCTTCTCCTATGGTAACCACCAATCCAATCTCTGTTGCTATGTGTTTGTTTGTTGTTGTTTTTATATTCTACTTATGAGTGAGGTCATACAGTATTTGACTTTCTCCGTCTGACTTATTTCACTTAGCATAATAGCCTCAAGGTCCATCCATGTTGGACCGGATCACAAATGGCTGGATTTCATCATTTCTTATGGCTGAGTAGTAGTCCACCGTGTATAAATACCACATCTTTAGTCATTCGTCCCTTGATGAGCACCTAGGTTGCTTCCGAGTCTTAGCTATTGTGAATAATGCTACAATGAACATAGGGGTGCATGTTTCTTTATGCGTTTGTGTTTTCAAGTTCTTTGGATAAATACCCAGCAGTGGAATAGCTGGATCATATGGTACATCTATTCTTAATTTTCTGAGGATACTCCATTCTACTTTCCATAGTGGCTGCACCAGTTTGCACTCTCAGCAGCAGTGTATGAGTGTTCCCTTCTCTCCACATCCTCTCCAACACTTGTTGTCTCCTGTTTGTTAATTATAGCCATTCTGACTGGAGTGAGGTGATATCTCATTGTAGTTTTGATTTACATTTCCCTGATAGCTAATGACGTTGAACATCTTTTCATATGGCTGTTGGCCATCTGTATATCTTCTTTGGAGAAATCTCTGTTCAGATCTTTTGCCCATTTTTCAACTGGGTTGTTGGTTTGTTTGTTGTTGAGACTTATGAGTTCTTTGTGTATTTTGGATATTAACCCCTTATCTGATATATGGTTTGAAAATATCTTTTCCCAGTTTTTGTTGTCTTTTTGTTTTGTTGATGGTTTGCTTTGCCGTGCAGAAGCTTTTTAGTTTGATGTGGTCCAATTTCTTCATTTTTTCCTTTGTTTCCCTTTACCGGTCAGACATGGTACTTGAAAATATGCTGCTAAGACAGATGTCAAAGAGCATACTGCCTATGTTTTCCTCTAAAAGTTTCATGGTTTCGGGTCTTACATTCAAGTCTTTAATCCATTTTGAGTTGATTTTTGTGCATGGTGTAAGATAATGGTCTGATTTCATTCTTTTGCATGTGGCTGTCCAGTTTTCCCAACTCCATTTATTGAAGAGACTCTCCTTTCTCCCTTGTATGCTCTTGGCTACCTTGTCGAATATTAGCTGTCCATAAATGTGTGGGTTTATTTCTGGGCTCTCCATTCTGTTCCATTGATCTGTGTGTCTGTTTTTGTGCCACTACCACGCTGTTTTGGTCACTAGAGCTTTGTAGTATATTTTGAAATCAGGGAGTGTGATAC
The DNA here is from genome assembly GCF_037783145.1 of Equus przewalskii. Classification (NCBI taxonomy): domain Eukaryota; kingdom Metazoa; phylum Chordata; class Mammalia; order Perissodactyla; family Equidae; genus Equus; species Equus przewalskii. Next base: position 46,962,706 of record NC_091837.1, on the reverse strand, counting down.
CTCCAGCTTTGTTCTTTTATCTCAGGAAACCTTTGGCTATTCGGGGTCTTTTGTTTTTCCATGTAAATTTTAGGATTCTTTGTTCTATTTCTGTGAAAAATGTTGTTGGAACTTTGGTAGGGATTGCATTGAATCTATAGATTGCTTTAGAAAGTATAGACATTTAAACTATGTTAATTCTTCCAATCCAAGAGCACAGAATATCTTTCTATTTCTTTGTGTCGTCTTCAATTTCTTTCAACAATGTTTTATAGGTTTCAGTGTACAGATCTTTCACCTCTTTGTTTAAGTTTATTCCTAGGGATTTTATTCTTTTTGTTGTAATTGTAAGTGAGATTGTATTCTTAATTTCTCTTTCTGCTACTTCGATGTCAGTGTATAGAAACACGACTGATTTTTGTATGTTGATTTTGTATCCTGCAACTTGACTGTATTTCTTTATTGTTTCTAAAAGTTTTTTAGTGGATTCTTTAGGGTTTTCCATATATAAAATCATGTCATCTGCAAAGAGTGACAGTTTCACTTCTTCTTTTCCAATTTGGATCACTTTTATTTATTTTTCTTGCCTTATTGCTCTGCTTAGGACTTCCAATACTATGTTAAATAAGAGTGGTGACAGTGGGCATCCTTGTCTGGTTCCTCTTCTTAGAGCGATAGCTGTCAGTTTTTCTCTGTTGAGAATGATATTTGCTGTGGGTTTCTCATATATGGCCTTTATTATGTTGAGATATTTTCCTTCAATACCCATTTTACTTAGTTTTTATCATAAATGGATGCTGTATTTGTCAAATGCTTTCTCTGCAAATATTGAGATGATCATGTGATTTTTATTCTTCATTTTGTTAATGTAGTGTGTCACGTTGATAGATTTGCAGATTGAACCATCCCTGGAAGGAAACCCACTTGATCATGATGTGTGATCTTATTAATGTATTGTATTCGATTGCTAATATTTTGTTGAAGATTTTTACATCCATGTTCATCAGTGATATTGGCCTGTAATTTTCTTTTTTTGTGTTGTCCTTGTCTGGTTTTGTTATCAGAATAATGTTGGCTGCATAGAATGAGTTAGGAAGCTTCTCATCCTCTTCGATTTTTTGGAAGAGTTTGAGAAGGATAGGTATTAAGTCTCCTTTGAATGTTTGGTGGAATTCACCAGGGAAGCCATCTGGTCCTGGACTTTTATATTTGGGGAGGTTATTGATTGCTGTTTCGATCTCCTTACTGCCGATCGGTCTATTCAAATTCTCTACTTCTTCTTGGTCCAGTTTTGGAAGGTTGTATGTTTCTAAGAATTTATCTATTTCTTCTAGATTATCCAATTTGTTGGCGTATAGCTTTTCAAAGCATTCTCTTATTATCTTTTGTATTTCTGAGGCGTCCATTGTAATTTCTCCTCTTTCATTTCTGATTTTACTTATTTGAGCCTTCTCTCTTTTTTTCTTGGTGAGTCTAGCTAAAGGTTTATCAATTTTATCTTTTCAAAGAACCAGCTCTTGGTTTCATTAATTTTTTCCATTTTTTTAGTCTCTATTTCATTTATTTCTGCTCTGATTTTTATTATTTCCTTCCTTCTGCTGATTTTGGGCTTTGTTTGTTCTTCTTTTTACAGTTCCTTTAGATGTGCTGTTAGGTTGTTTATTTGGGATTTTTCTTCTTTGTTGAGGTAGGGCTGAATTGCTATAAATTTCCCTCTTAGAACCACTTTTGCTGTATCTCATAGATTTTGGCATGTCATATTTTCATTTTCATTTGTCTCCAGGAATTTTTTGATTTCTCCTTTGATTTCTTCATTGACCCAGTCGTTGTTCAGTAGCAGTTTGTTTAATTTCCACATTATTGTGGCTCTTCTGATTTTCTTCCTGTAGTTGATTTCTAGTTTCATACCTTTGTGGTCAGAAAAGATGCGTGGTATTATTTCGATCTTCTTAAATTTATTGAGACTTGTTTTGTGGCCTAATATGTGATCAGTCCTGGAGAATGTTCCATGGGCCATTTGAAAAGAATGTGTATTCTGTGGTTTTTGGGTGGAATGTTCTATATATATATGCTAAGTCCATCTGGTCAAACATGTTGTTTAAGACCAGTGTTTCCTTATTGATCTTTTGTTTGGATGATCTATCCATTGGTGTAAGTGGTGTGTTAAAAGCCCCTGCTATTACTGTATTACTGTCTATTTCTCCTTTTATGTCTGTTAATAACTGATTTATATATTTAAGTTCTCCCTTATTGGGTACATAGATATTTACAAATGTTATATCTTCTTGTTGGATGTTCTCTTTATCATTATGTAGTGTCCTCCATTGTCTCTTCTTTTTTTTTTTTTTAAAGATTTTATTTTTTTTCCTTTTTCTCCCCAAAGCCCCCCGGTACATAGTGGCATGTTCTTAGTTGTGGGTCCTTCTAGTTGTGGCATGTGGGACGCTGCCTCAGCGTGGTTTGATGAGCAGTGCCATGTCCGCGCCCAAGATTCGAACTGACGAAACACTGGGCCACCTGCAGCGGAGCGCGTGAACTTAACCACTCGGCCACGGGGCCAGCCCCTCTCCGTTGTCTCTTCTTATAGTTTTTGTTTTAAAGTCTATTTTTTCTGATATAAGTATTGCTACCCCTGCTTTCTTTTCTTTCTCATTTGCATGGAATATCTTTTTCCATCCTTTCACTTTCAGTTTGTGTGTCTTTAGATCTGAAGTGTGTGTCTTTTATGCAGCATATATATGGTTCTTGTTTTTTATCCAATTCGTCACCCTATGTCTTTTGATTGGAGCATTTAGTCCATTGACATTTAAAATAGCTATTGATAACTATGTATTTATTGCCATTTTGTTACTTTTTTCTTCTGGGTGTTTTAGTAGTTCTTCTCTGTTCCTTTCTTCTTCTCTTTCTCCCTTCCCTTGTGGTTTGATCTCTTTCTTTAGTGATATGTTTGATTTCTTTTGTCTTGCTTATTTGCTTACTTATTATAGGTTTCTGGTTTGTGATTACCATGAGGTTCCTATATAATAGTCTATCTATATAGCAGTATATATTGAATTGATAGGCTCTTTAGCTTGACCTCGTTCTAAAAGCTCTAATTTTTCACTCCCCTCCTCCCACATTTTATGTTTTTGAAATCATATCTAGTCTCATTTTGTGTCTGTCTATCCATTACCCTCTTATCATTGAAATAGGTAATTTTAGTGCCTTTGTCTTTTAACCTTCATATTATCTTCACAGGTGGTTGATCTGCTACCTTTACTATATTTTTACCTTTACCAGTGATTTTATTGCCTGGATTTTTTGGGATAATTTTTTTTATCCCTATTTGTGGTCATCGCTTTCCCACTTAAATAAGTCCCATCACCATTTCTTGTAGAACTGGTTTCCTGGTGATAAACTCCTTTAATTTTTCCTTGTCTGGGAAGCTCTTTATCTCTCCTTCCATTCTGAATGAGAACCTCGCTGGATAGACTATTCTTGGCTGTAGGTTTTTTCCTTTTAGCACTTTAAATATGTCATGCCATTCTCTTCTCGCTTGTAGGGTTTCAGCTGAGAAGTCCACTGATGGCCATATGGGATTTCCTCTGTATGCCACTTGTTGCCTTTCTCTTGCTGCTTTTAGAATTCTCTTTTTACCTTTAATTTTGGACATTTTAATTATAATGTGTCTTGGTGTGGGCCTCTTTGGGCTTATCTTGTTTGGAGCTCTCTATGCTTCCTGCACTTGGATGTCTGTTTCCTTCCTTAAGTTAGGAAAATTTTCATCTATTATTTCTTCAAATAGACTTTCTGCCCCTTTGTCTCTCTCTTCTCCTTCTGGGACACCTATAATATGAATGTTAGTGTGCTTGATCTTGTCCCAGAATTCCCTTAGACTGTTCTCATTCTTTTTTCTTTTATCTGTTCAGCTTGGGTGATTTCCTTTAGTCTTTTGTCTAGCTCACTGATCCATTCTTCTGTCACCCACTCTGCTATTGAGTCCCTCTAGTGAATTTTTCATTTCCAATATTGTATTCTTCATTTCTGATTGGTTCTTTTTTATATTTTCCAGTTGTAGCATGTGTTAAAATTTGCTTCCCTTTTAAGACTAAATAATGTTCTGTTGTGCCACATTTTGTTTATCCATTCATCTGTCGATGTACACTTGGGTTACTTCCACCTTTTTGCTACTGTGCATATGCTGTTGTGAACGTGGTTATACAAATATCTCTTTGAGTGCCTACTTTCAGTTCTCTTTGGTATATATCCAGAAGTGGAAGTGCTAGATCATATGATAAATTTTATTTATAATTTTTTGAGGAACCACCATACTGTTTTGCATAGTGGCTGCACCATTTTACATTCCCACCAACAGTGCACGAGAGTTCCAGTTTCTCCACATCTTTACCCACACTCATTATTTTGTTTGTTTTTATAGTAGTCATCCTAATGGGTGTGAAGTGGTATCTCATTGTAGTTTTGATTTGCATTTCTCTAAAGATCAGTGATGTTGAACATCTTTTCATGTGCTCGTGGGCGTTTGTATGCCTTTGGAGAAATGTCTTTTCAAGTCCTCGCCCCACTTTTTCTTTGTTGTTTGAGGAAGATCAGCCCTGAGCTAACATCTGCCACCAATCCCCCTCCCCCTGCTGAGGAAGACCAGCCCTGAGCCAACATCTGCACCCATCCTCCTCCACCTTACATGTGGGATGCCCACCACAGCATGGCCCGCCAAGCAGTGCCACGTCTGCACCTGGGATCCGAACCAGCAAAACCCGGGCCACTGAAGCAGAACACATGCACCCAACTGCTGCACCACCGGGCCGGCCTCCTTTCCCCATTTTTTAATCAAGTTGTTTGTTTTTTTGTTGTTGAGCTGTTGGAGTTCTTTCTATATCCTGGATATTAACCGCTTATCAGATATGTGATTTGCAAATATTTTCTCCCATTCTGTGGGTTTCATTTTCTCTCTGTTGATAGTATCTTTTGATGCATAAAAGTTTTTAATTTTGATGAAGTCTCATTTATCTATTTTTCCTTTTGTTGCCAGTGCTTTGGATGTCATATGCAAGAATTCATTGCCAAATCCAATGTCATGTGTTTTCTCCTATGATTTTTTTTCTATGAGTTTTATAGTTTAGCTCTTAGAGTTAGATTTTTAATCCAGTTTGAGTTAAGTTTAAGGTAAGAGTTCATTTCTTTACATATGGATATCCAGTTTCCCCAACAGTATTTGTTGAAAAGACTGTCTTTTCCCCATGGAATGGTCTTGGCATCCATGTTGAAAATCTTCTGGCTAGATATGTAAGGATTTATTTCTGGGTGCTCTAGTCTATTCCATTGGTCTATATGTCTATCTTTATGCCACACTCTTTTGTTTTGTTTTGTTTTGGTGAGGAAGATTGACCCTGAGCTAACATCTGTTGCCAACTTTCCTATTTTTTTTTTTGCTGGAGGAAGATTGTCCCTGAGCTAACATCTGTGCCAATGTTCCTCTATTTTGTATGTGGGACGCTGCCACAGCATGGCTCAATGAGCCATGTGTAGGTCCATGCCCAGGATCCAAACCTGTGAACCCTAGGGCACTAAAGCAGAGCAGATAAACTTAACCACTATGCCACCAGCCAGCCCCTATGCCACACTGTTTCAATTACTGGAGCTTTGTAGTAAGTTTTGAAATTAGGAAGTGTGAGACCTCCAACTTTGTTCTTTTTCAAGATTATTTGGCCTATTCAGAGTTCCTTAAGATTCCATATAAATTTTAGGATGGATTTTTCTATTTCTGCAAAAAACGTCATTGGAATTTTGATAAGAATTGTGCTGAATCTGTAGATCACTTTGGGTAATATTAACATCTTAACAACATTAAGTTTCTCATCCATGGACACAGGATGTCTTTCCAGTTTTTGTGTCTTCTTTAATTTCTTTCAGCAACATTTTGTATTTTTCAGTGGATGAGTCTTCTGCCTCCTTATTTAAGTTTATTCCTCAGTATTTTATTATTTTTGAAGCTATTGTAAACGGAACTATTTTCTTACCTTCTTTTTGGATTGTTCATTGTCACATATAGAAATGCAATCAATTTGCCTGCAATTTTTTAAGGAAATCTATTCAATAGTTTTCTCTCTCCTCCTCCCCTCCCTGCCTCCTGTTCTGCTATGCCATAGAGACAGCATATAGTTGAAAAAAACCTTAACATGGCCATGGCTTCTAATGTAATCATGTCATATTTTATAGACTATTTCCTTTCACTAACCCCCACTTCATGTCATGTTTTACTTTACTGCTTTTGGAAGGAATGAGGACAAAAACATAAAAATGCACCTCTGGGCCTTTCTGACCTCATCCTTGAACTACATAGAAATGACTATTTAACAGTATTCTTATATGGATTTGGGCTCCCCTAAATTATTTTCACCCTTTGTGCCAGATTCTTTATCTGTCAATATTGTTTGTATTCCCTTGGTGGAAGGCAGGGGTCAAGATGAGTATAGTTTTCACTTAACAGGAAACTGTAACGTGACATGACATTTTCCTTTACACCTGTCATGGAAATTATAAATTGTTCTTCCAACTCAAGACTAGGTAAGTACTTGAATGGAGTGGTCGTGGCATCACCTTTGACCTCAAGCCAAAAAGACATCATCTGGCAATGCTAACTTGCGTATGAGAAGCAGTTTGCCATCTTTAAGTTTCCAGAAAGACACTCAAACACCTTTGTTTTTGCTTTAATATGGATTCCTTTTGAGCTTGACATGTGTACTACAGATAAAATCTTGCATAATTTGATATTTTCCTTTGGACTATAACCTCTAGGTGACAGTCAGTATTATTTCATAAATGATTCAATACAGGAATATTGTACAACTGGTCTTGTGACATTTTGAGCATGAGTTGTCATTTTTCTGAGGTGATTTGCTATTGAACAAATTAGATTTCCCAAGAACATGGCCATTCCTTTTTCTGAAGTAATAAGTAATAAAACACTTGCTTAACTTGCTTTAGGTAGCTTTGCAAATCTCCACTACATTATCTTCATTTTCCTTAAATCTCACAAGTCATTAGGTCTGAGAGCTTGAATGAGATTTCTCCAAGGTAAACTTGAAAGCCCCAAGGTCCTAGCTTAAAATTTCTCCAGAAGATGATTTGGCCACATCTGCAGATGGTCTGGGTCTTTGCTGGGTGTCACAATCCTTAAGACCTCCTGTGTCCTGTGGCCATGGTGAAGGGACTCTTAGGGGGCTCCTGAGCACCACATGGCTTTAGGAAGTCACATCTTTTATGTCAAATTCATTGCTACCACTCAGGAGGAAGTATGACTAACAAAACCATTTAAGGGCTAGTGAGTAATTCAGTAAATGACAGCTTTGACTTTGAAACACGACTTTGCCAGAATCAGCCTGGAATGTAGGAGATGAGAGAATGACAAGGCAGACTTGTAGACAGGTAAATGGCAATTCACTCTGAGTCTTGCACCACACAAGGGGTGAAATTGGCTAGGTACACAAGCAGATTGCTGCCTTCTTTGCATAATCAGAGTCTGCCTCAACCTCAAGTCTCTAATCCTCACACATAGCAGGAGGGAGAACTCTAGTTGCTAGATACAGTGGTCAGTAAAGTGTATGCCATTTTGGCTGTTAGGGGAGAAAGTATCTGGCCTTAGATGATTGGCCTCTGAGCCTCATTGGTGGTTGTATGTGGTTTCCTACCCTCTTCTTCCAGGGCCTTATCTGTCTTCGAGGAGGAGAGATACAAGAATATGGACTCAAGAATATGTGACTCATGTACATAAAGATGTTTCTGGTTCATTCAAAAAGTGTAAATTTGAGGGCTGGCCCGGTGGCACAGTGGTTAAGTTCACATGTTCCGCTTCTCGGCCGCCCGGGGTTCGCTGGTTTGGATCCTGGGTGTGGACAATGGCACCGCTTGGCACACCATGCTGTGGTAGGCATCCCACATATAAAGAAGAGGAAGATGGGCACGGATGTTAGCTCAGGGCCAGGATTCCTCAGCAAAAAGAGGAGGACTGGCAGTAGTTAGCTCAGGGCTAATCTTCCTCAAAAAAAAAAAAGTGCAAATTTGAGAAACCCACATAGAGGTGAAGATAACTTCAGTCATTTTATAAGGCAAGTTGTTGTCTTCAAAATAATTCGTCTATAGAAATGATCAAATTAGACCCTGTCAGATTATTCCTTAAAACACATTAAAAAATTAAGTACTCCTCTGTGTGTCTGGATGATCTATCCATTGTCCAAAGTGAGGTACTGAAGTCCCCTACTACTGTATTGTTGTCTATTTCTCCCTTCAGATCTGTTAGTATTTGCTTAATGTATTCAGATGCTCTGATGTTGGATGATATATATTTGCAATTGTTATATCCTCTTGATGAATTTTCCCCTTTATCATTATATAATGACCTTTTTTGTCTCTTGTTACAGCTTTTGAGTTAAAGTCTATTTGCCTGATATAACTATAGCAACTCCTAATCTCTTTGGTTTCCACTTGCATGGAATATCTTTTTCCAAACCCTCACTTTTAGGCTATGTGTATCATTCAAGAAGACATGTCTCTTTTAGGCAGCATATAATTCAGTCTTGTTTTTTATCTATTCAGTCACTCTGTGTCTTTTGATTGGAAAGTTTAATATATTTACCTTTAGAGTAATTAGTGATAGGTAAGGACTTACTAATGCCATCTTATTAATTGTTTTCTGGTTGTTTTGTAGGTCTCTTATTCCCTTCTTCCTCTCTTGCTTTCTTTCTTTGTGAAACTGATGAGTTTTCACAGTGGTATGCTTTGATTCTCTTCCCTTTATCTTTTGTCACTCTACTGTAGGTTTTTGCTTTGTCATTGTTATGAAGCTTACATAAAACATCTTATAGATTTAACAGTCTATTTTATACTGATAACCATTTAACTGATCATATACAGAAACTGTGCCCTTTTACTCCATGCCCCATATTTAACCTTATGGTTTTGATGTGAAAATTTACCTCTTTTCATATTTTATATTCGTTAACAAATTATTGTAGCTGTAGTTATTTTTAATACTTTTGTCCTTGAAAGTTTTTACCAGAGTTAAGTGGTTAACACAGCACTATATTACAGTATTATTCTGAATTTGACTGTGTACTTAATTTTACCAGTGTGTGGTTTATTTTCATATGTTTTCATGTTATTAATTAGCATCCTTCCATTTCTGCTTGAAGAATTTCTTTCAGCATTTCTTGTAAGGTAGGTCTGGTGGTGATGAACTCCCTCAGCTTTTGTTTGTCTGGGAATGTCTTTCCTCCCCTTCATTTGTGAAAGACAAATTTTTTGGATAAAGTGCTCTTGGTTGGCAGGGTGTTTTTCTTTCAGCACGTGAATATATCATCTCACTCTCTCCTGGCATGTAGGGTTTCTCTGAGATGTCAGCTCATAAACTTATGTGGGGCTCCCTCGTAAATGAAAAGCTTCTTTTCTCTTGATGCTTTTAAGATTCTCTCTTTGTTTTGATTTTTGGAAGTATTATTATAATGTATTTTGGAGAATATCTTTTTGAGCTAAATTATTTGGGGGCCTATGAGCTTTATGTACTGGGATGCCAAATCTCTCCCCAGATTTGGGAAGTTCTTAGCCATTATTTTTTTTAAATAAGCTTTCTGTCTCCTTCTCCCTCTCTTTTCCTTCTGGGACTCATATAATGCACAGATTGCTTCTCTTGATAGTGTCCCATAGTTCACATAGGCTTTCTTCTCTCTTTTTTATTTCTTTTTCTTTATTTTCCTCTGACTGGATAATTTCAGAGGTCCTGTCTTCAACTTCACAGATTCTTTCTTCTGCCTGAGCCATTTTGATATTGATGTTCTCTATTGCATTTTTCACTTTGTTCATTGTATTCTTCAGCTTCAAAATTTCTGCCTGGTTGTTTATGATTTCTATCTCTGTTAAACTTTTTATTTTGTTTGTGTATTGTCTTCTTAATTTCATTGAGTTGTCTGTGTTTTCCTGTAGTTCATTGAGCTTCCTTAAAATAGCTATTTTGAATTCTTTATTGGCTAAATCACAGATCTCCATTTCTTTGGGGTTCATTACTGGAAAGTTATTGGGGTCCTTTGGTGATGTCACATTACCTAGATTTTTTATGTTCCTTGAAGTCTTGTGTTGTTGCCCTTGCATTTGAAGTAGGAGTCACCCCATCCAGTCTTTAATGACTGACCTCATTTCCCACAATATTTCTGCCTAAAATATTTCTGATGGAAATAGGGAATACTTTATTTATCATCAAAGTATCCCACATAACATTGCTTCTGATCAGGAAAAGCAATTCACAGTAAAAGAAGAGCAATAATGGAATTCACTGGTCTTACCATGTAGCCTATTATTGAGAAGCATCTAGCATGAGAGCTGTTGGATAGCTTCCTGAAGATTCAGTATGGTGCAGTGAAGAGACAACGTTCTATGAGATTGGACATTATGATACAGAATGTGCTTTGAGGAAACATGCAATATATGATGCTGTTTCTCTACTTGCCATAATATATGGGTCTGAAAATGAAGAGCTGGATATGGGAGTGGCTCCTCTTACTATTAAACCTAATACCCCACTCTGAGAATTTTTGCTTCTAATTCCTATACATTTTGTTTCTGCCGCCTTAAAGGAACTTCCCAAGGGAGGAATGCTTCTACTGGGAGATACAATAAAAGATATATTGGAATGGAAGTAGAGACTTCCGTCTGGCCGTTTCAGGGTCCTCATGTCCCCGAACTAGCAGAAACTAGTTGGGGAAATTGATTCTGATGACCAACTGAGTGGTAATTTGGTTTCTATTATGAAATGGCATTACAAAATAATATCACGAAGTGAGAAGACTTTTTCCTGGGGTACCTCTTACTACTTCTCTATCCATTAATTTAAAAGTTAACAGAAAAGTACTGCAACCCAGCAAAGACAGAACCATTAAGAATTCAGAACCTTCATAAGTGAAACTTCAAATTATTCCATCAAGTAAAGTTTCCAACTAGTTAAGGTGCTGGCTAAGGGCCCAAGAATCATGGGAGTGGAAGTAGAAAAATGAAGTTATAAGTATCAACTCTAGCCTTGTAAGCAGTAATATAAGTAATTATAGCAGCTAGGCATAGTTTTTTACTTGCTTGTTATGTATGAATTTGCATATTTTAAATATTTTTTCCACTATCCTTCTTTTCTGTATTACTTGTTATGAAGAATTTTCATAGTTATTAACTTTACAATTTAGTCTTTGTATTGTAGAATATTTAGGTGGGGTAGTAAATGAGCTAGGGAAGCAATTAACAACACCCAGAGATGGATATGTAACTAGTGGGATTTTATGTCTCTGCTTTTGGGATGTAGGTGATATTTTAGTCTGTTCAGGTTGCTATAACAAAATACCACAGACTGGGTGGCTTAAACAAAAAAAAATAATTATTTTCTCACAGTTCTGAAGGCTACAAGTCCCTTACTAAGGTTTCAGAAAGTTCAGTTTCTGGTGAGAGCTATCTTCCTTGTTTGTAGATGGCCACCTTTCACTTTGTCCTCATATGGCCTTTCCTCAATGCATACTTGTTGAGAGAGAGAGAAAGAGAGAGGGAGAACTCTTCCTCTTCTTATAAAGTCGCCAGTCCTATCAGATGAGGGCCCCACTCTTATGACCTCATGTAACCTTAATTATCTCCTAAAGACCCTGTCTCCAAATACAGTCGCATGAATTTTGACGGGGACACAGTTCATAGCAAGTGAGAACATTTTCATCTATACAAAGAGCATCTTGTTGGCAAGAAGCACGAAATTATTGTCATTGTTATGAGGAAATATACATAAAATAGAAAAATGCGTACTGTCAATACTTCTTATAAACATAGGTGGAAAATCCTAAACAAAAAATTAGTAAATCAGGGGCCGGCCCAGTGGCATAGTGGTTAAGTTGATGTGCTCCACTTCAGTGGCCTGGGGTTCACAGGTTCAGATCTCAGGCATGGACCTAGTGCCACTTGTCAAGCCATGCTGTGGTGGCATGCCACATAAAATAAAGGAAGATTGGCACAGATGTTAGCTCAGTGACAGTCTTCCTCAAGCCAAAAAAAAAAAAAAGCACCAAAATTCTGTAGTAAACACATATTTCATGGTAAAAGAAAGAAGTCCCTCTGAGACTGGGAACCTTATCTGGTTCCACCCTTACTACTTAAACTTAACACTGTAATGTGTCCTAGCCAGTACATAAGACAATAAACAAGCAAACAAACAAATAAATGAAATAAAACATATAATGACTAGAATGAAAAAAATAAAAGTGGAATTTGCAGAGGATATAATTATGCAAGTAGAAAATCCAAAATAAAACACAAACTAATCAAATTTAGTAAAATCATAAGGTACCCAAATGTATTCCTTCATACCTGCAATTAATAATTAGAAAATATAATTTTAAATGATTAAATTCAAAGTAACATCAAGTATATTAAATTTTTAGGAATAAGTCAAATGAAAAATGTGCAAAACCATTTCATCAAAAACTAAAGAAAAGTTATTAAGACCTAAATACATAGAAGGATGTAGCATATTAATGGATTAAAGACTTGGATTAATGGATTTAACACTTGGAATTCATATTAATTGATTAAGATTAAGGAAATCAGTTCTCCCCAAATTTATCTATAGATTCAATACAATCCCAATAAAAAATACTAGCATTCTTTTAGTAAAAATTTACAAGCTAAGTCTAAATTTTATCTGGAAATGCAAAGGCCAAGAATATTGAAGAAAAAAAAAACAGGAGAACTTACTCTAGTGAATAACAAGATTTATTATAAAGCTACAGTAATTAAGGAGTGTTGTTTTCCTGCAAGCATAGCCAAATATACCAGAGGAACAGAGAAGAGAACCTAGAGGCAGCCTTACATACAGAAAAAGGTCACACAAGCTAAGAAGTGTGGGAAGAATGACCTGTTCAATAGGATGTATTGGGACAATTGGATATCCAAGAACATAATGAGTCTTGACCTCTATACCACACCATACACAAAAATCAATTCTAGGTGAATTGTAGGTCTAAATAAAAGAAAAACATAATACAGATTTATAATATGCCATAGGGAAAGGCTTTTTCAACAAGACAACAAAATTTATAAAGGAAAAGTGGGATAAATGGGACTGCATTTAAATTAAGAAATTTTACTCACCAAAATACACCATCGTGAGTTTCAAAACAAGCCAGAAAGTACAAATATATATGTGTATAAAATGGGACTGAATTTAGAATAAATATTTTTTAAACTCCTACAAATCAATTTAAAAGAGACAACCTAAAAGAAAAATGGAGAAGGGCACTTGAATGGTCACTCCACAAGAGAGGGTATGCAAATGGCCAATAGACATGTGAAAATGCGGAAGACCATTAGTAAACAGGAAAACACAAATTAAAACTACAATATGCTATACATTATAGACACACACCTCAGAAGGGCTGATTTTTTTTAATTGGGAGAAAAAAACAAGAGAAAGTGTTAGCAGGAATGTGGAGTAATTGGAACTCTCATTAACTACTAGAAGTAGTGTAAAATGGTATAACTTTGGAAATCTGTTTAGCAGTTTTTCTTAAATTTGGAAATTCACATTCACTATGCCCTGGTAGTTTACTATTAGGTATATACTGCACAGAAATGTATATGTAGAGAAATTCAGAAATATATACAGTATATAAAAAAGAATATACATAGCAATATTATTTATAACAGTCTCAAATTGAAAACCTTATTGACCATTAACGGAATGGATGCATAAATTCTGGTATATTCATATAATGATAAAGTAAAACAGCAATGAAAATGAGAGAACTATTGTATTCGGCAACATGATTAAATCTCAGAAACATACATTGAGTGGAAAAAGCCATACACAAAAGAATACATATTGTATATATATATATATTTCAAAAATATGCAAAAGTGATCTATGATGGGGGCTGGCCCCGTGGCCGAGTGGTTAAGTTCGCGCGCTCCGCTGCAGGCGGCCCAGTGTTTCGTTGGTTCGAATCCTGGGCGCGGACATGGCACTGCTCATCAGACCACGCTGAGGCAGCATCCCACATGCCACAACTAGAAGAACCCACAACGAAGAATACACAACTATGTACCGGGGGGCGTTGGGGAGAACAAGGAAAAAATAAAATCTTTAAAAAAAAAAAAAAGTGATCTATGATGCTAGAAGTCAGGACAAAGATGATCTTTGGATACATACATGAGTTTACTTTCTATCTCTGTGTCTCTCTGTCTCTCTCTCCTCTCTATATACATAAATTCCCGTGGTTTCTAGGTATATGTCTGAAAGAAATGAAATCATCATATATATTCCATTGGACCTGTGTCTGAACAGTTTTCAGAATTTCTTCTAGGATTTTCTGAAATGTGCTCTCTAATCTTATTAGATTTCAAGTTACTAATGATTCTATTTCCAGTAGTAAAGAGAGCACTGATAGTCCACAGCATGATGTGGCAATAGACATGCACCAAATATCACCATTAGGTACTCCTGATCAAATGATTATAAGATTCTAGATGACCATGTATTTGATACCTTAGAACATTTTTCTCAAAACTAACAATTGTAATGAGATTGGCTAGTTGCTCCAGTTGGGCTGGACAAGTGGGGAAGGGAAAGGATGAGATCTAGGGTTTGAATTTCCAGCTCAAGGGCTGCATAAATGACCTGAAAGTCTCTGCCCTGAAAGAAACCCCTGTCTCCTGAAGCTGCAGAGCCGCAATTGCTGAAAACCAAATCCAGTGTCTTATCCTGTGGTGACTAAGTTACAACACAAATTGAATTCCCAAACTTGAAGAATGTCTGCTGTTAGAGTGAGGACATTGATTAGGAAGGAATGGAATCCTGAAAATTGGCATGGGGACATATGGGACAATACTGATGAAGCTTGGGACGTTAAATCCACTAAATTCGGATGAGTCTTCTTCACCAGTAGAAACAACTATTTCATACTCATCTGAATAGGTTTACCTTGGTTTGCCTGAGGAAACTGACAGCTTCCTCTGAGGTGGCTGCCTTGAAAGGCACAGCTAATCCTCCTCCAGTCCCACCCTCACCATTCCTCTTTTCTTCTAGATCTATAACTAGACTCAAGTCCCAGCAGACTCCAAAAGATGAGGTGCAAAGTCTGACGCATGAAGAGGTATGCTACGCTCCAAAGGAATGACATGATTTTTCTAATTTATATAGACAGAAAACCAGGGAATATGTGTGGGAATGATACTGACCCTGATATCAGTTTCCCTACATTAAACCCAGCATATATGGGGTTAAAACCAAAAAACTCATTCCCTGCTTACTCCCTGACTTCCTGGCTCCAGAATCCGATATCCTCCGTGGAGACAGACACTACCAAAGACAAGCACCTGGATTCATTATCTCCTCCCTGCAAAGAGATACAGGCTAGTGGGAAGGCTGCTGACCAGCAAGGTCATGGGCTCCCTCCCCTCTGTAAGTAGTCTCAAGGCCAAAGACAGGCTGGTGGGAAAGCTCCGACCAGCAAGGCCATATGCTCCCCCTCCCCTACCTAAAACCCCAAATAAAAAATCTTCCTTTTAGCTTTTTGGGGAGTTTTGGATTTCAGCATTAGCTCCCTCTCTCCTTGCCCAGCACTGTGCAATAATAAAATTCCTACTTTCTTCCACTACCCCTGGTGTCAGAGATTGGCTTGCTGAGCAACAGGTGAGCGAACTCACTTCAGGTTCGATATCAGGAATGGATATTAAGGGTAGGAGATAATGGTGGAATGAATATAAAGTTGGATCGGCTGAATTTATTGATATGGTCCCACAAACAAAGATTCTATATTTAATGTTGCAGTTGGAGGGGGTGAGGGTGGTTAGAAAGGAATCAGCAGTTTGCTTGATTGGTTTACTGAAACATGAACTGAAAGGTGGTCTCCTCTAAATGAAGTTGAAATGCCAGAATTGCCTTGGTATACAATAGTGGGAGAAATCCAAAGACTTAGAAAGATTGGAATGTTAAAGTGGATTTATCATTTAAAACCTACTCACCCACCCTGGAAGTGTCCAGAAGACACACCTTTCACCTCAACTGGGAGAAAAAATTTGTGAGGGGTCCCCTAGCATCCTTGAAAAGCTCTGTGATCACACTTCTTTGTAGGTTAGAAATTACAGTGGCTTCTGGGTATATATCTGAAGGAAATGAAATCACTATCTTGAAGAGATATCTTCACACCTATGTTCATTGCAGCATTATTCACAATAACCAACTTAAATGTCCACCAACAGATGAATGGATAAAGAAAATGTGGTATATATATATAATGGAATATTGTTTAGCCATAAAGAAGAAGGAAATCCTGCCATATGCAACAACGTAGTTGGACCTTGAGGGCATTATGCTAAGTAAAATAAGTAGACAGAGAAAGACAAATACTGCATGATTTCATTTATATGTGGAATCTAAAAAACTGAACTCATAGAAACAGAAAACAGATTCGTTGCCAGGGACTGGGGGAGGAGGGGAAGGGAAAGGGTGGATGAAATGGGTGAAAATGGTCAAAAGGTACAAACTTCTAGTTATGAGAAGAATAAGTTCTGGAGATGTAACGTACAGCATAGTGATTGTAGTTAATACTGTATTGTGTTTTTTGAAAGTTGCTAAGGAAGTAAATCTTAAGTGTTCTCACTATAAAATAATTATTATAACTATGTGACATGATGGATGTGTTAACTAACTTTATTGTGGTAATCATTTCACAAAATATACGTATATAAAATCATTACATTGTACATCTTAACTTACATAATGTTATACATCAATTATATCTCAATAAAGCTGAAGTGGGGGGAAGAAATTACAATGAGGGGAACTGTTGCCATTGAATTATGAAACCTAAATGCAACGGGGATAATTGGATCCCAGGATGGTAGGGGCCAAGTGTTGCACTTAGTTGCCAAAGGCAAAGTGGGCATGGTTACAATAATGGACAAAAGAGGCAAAGCAGAATCAGAATAGTCTGATTCACAGAGACTTATGTATTGGCTAGTTGATCAAGATATTCCTAGAAGTGAAATACATGGGAAGTCTACTAAATTCTTACTTGGTCTGTATAAACAGAAGAGTTCTAGGTCAAGCAAACAAAAATCTAATCTGAATCACAAAAACAGAGTCATGACCCCCAATAATTTCCCAGACTTGAGCCAGTTTACAGATCAAGAATCCCTTGAATGAAGAAGAGGCTGAGTTTCTTTGAGGAAGACCCCACTACTTTGCCTATATTTACTGTTAATCTTTCTTCCAGCCTTCACCTAAAGAGATCTGTAGATTTTTACCAGGGTGACTGTGTGTTGGGAAAAAGGAAATAATTAGAATTTTCAGGAATTACTGGACCTGGGCTCTGATCTGACACTAGTTTCAGGAGACCCAAAACATCGCTGTGGTCCACCAGTCAAGAGTATGGGCTTAGGGAAGTCAGGTGATAAACAGATTTTTAGCTCAAATCTGTCTCGCAGTGAGTTCGAGGACCCACTGGGAGTCACTAGTGTTGCACCAAGTGCACCATTTTGTGATTAGTTCCCTCGTTCCAGAAAGCATAATTGCAATAGACATTCACAGCAACCGGCAGAAGCCCCACATTGGTTCCCTGAGCTATGAAGCGAGGTCTATTATTGTCGGACAGGCCAGGTGGAAGCCACAAGAACTGCCTCTACCTAGGAAAATAGTTAACCAAAAGCAACATTCCTGGAAGGATTGCACAGATTAGTGCCACCATCAAGGACTTGAAGGATGTAGGGAGGTGATTCTCACCATATCCCCATTCAACTTACCTGTTTGGCTTGTGTAAGAAATAGACAGATCTTGGAGAGCAACAGTGGATTACCACAAGCTTAACCAGGTGGTTACTCCAATTGCAGCTGCTGTACAAGTTGTGGTTTCATTGCTTGAGCAAATTAACACATCCCCTGGTACCTGGTAGCCAGGTATTTATCTGACAAATGTTTTTTCCATACTTGTTAAGGAAGACTGTCAGAAGAAATTTGCTTTCAGCTGGCAAGACCAGCAATATACCTTAATTGTCCTTCCTCAGAGGTATATCAACTCTCTGGCCCTGTGTCATAATTTAATTTGCAGGGATCTTGATCGCCCTCTCCTTCTAAAAGAACTTACACTGCTCTATTACATTGATGACATTATGCTGTTGGATCTAGTGAGCAAGAAGTAGCAACTATTCTAGACTTACTGATAAGACGTTTGTTTGTCAGAGGTTGGGAAATAAATCTGACAAAAATTCAGGGACCCTCTACTTCGTTGAAATTTCTAAGTGTCCAGTGATGTGGGGCATGTCAAGACACCCCTTCTAAGGTAAGTATAAGCTTTTGCATCTGGTCCCTCCTACAACTAAAAAGAGGCACAATGCCAAGTGGGCCTCTTTGGATTTGGAGGCAACATATTTCTCATTTGTGTGTGCTACTCTGGCCCATTTACCAAGTGACCTGAAAAGATGCCAGTTTTGCATGGTACCCAGAACAAGAGAAGGCTCTGCAACAGGCACAGGCTGCTGTGCAAGCTACTCTGCCACTTGGTCCATATGATCCAGCAGATTCAGTGTTGCTGGGAGTGTCAGCGGCAGATAGGGATGCCGTTAGAGCCTTTTGCAGGCTGCTATAGGCGAGTCACAGTGCAGACCATTAGGATTTTGTAGCAAAGCCCTGGTGGCCTCTGCAAATAACTACTCTCCTTCTGAGAAACAGCTTTTGGCTTGCTACTGGGCTTTAGTAAAGGCTGAACAGTTAACTGTGGGCCATAAAGTGAACAGTTAGCTGTGGGCCATAAAGTTATTGTGTGACCTATGCTCCCCATCATGAACTGGGTGTTGTCTGACCCACCAAGCCATAAAGTTGGGTTTGCAAAGCAGCACCCCATCATCAGGTGAAAGTGGTATATACAAGATTGGTCTCAAGCAGGTCCTGAAGGCACAAGTCAATAACATGAAGCAGTGGCCCAAATGCCCATGGTCTCCACTCCTGCTACACTACCTTTTCTCTCTCAGCATTCACCTATGGCCTCATGAGAAGTTCCCTACAATCATTTGACTGAGGAAGAGAAAACTTGGGCCTGGTTTATAAATGGTTCTGCACAATATGCAGGAACCACCCCAAAATGGTTTCTTTTCCAGGACATGCGTAAAGGACAATTGTGAAGGGAAATCTTCCCAGTGGGCAGAACTTTGAGCAGTGCACCCAGTTGTTCATTTTGCTTGGAAAGAGAAATGGCCAGATGTGCAATTGTATGTTCTGTACTGAATATTATGTATTCATGGGTTGTGGCCAGTGGTTTGGCCAGATGGTCAGGGACTTGGAAGGAATATGATTGGAAAATTGGTGACAAGGAGGCTTAGGGAATAGGTATGTGGATAGATCTCTCTGAATGGGTGAAAAACATAAAGATATTTGTGTTCCATGTGAATATTTACCAAAGGGTGACCTCAGTAGAGGATGATTTTAACAATCAAGTGGACAGAATGATTCATTCCGTGGATACCTGTCAGTTTCTTTCCCCAGCCACTCCTGCCACCCACCAATTGGCTCATGAACAAAGTGGCCATGGTAGCAGGGATAGAGGTTATATATGGAGCCAGAAAAATGGATTTCCACTCACCAAGGCCAACTTGGCTACAGCCACTACTGAATGCCCAGTCTGCCAGCAGCAGAGACGAAGACTGAGCCCCCAATATGGCACTGTTTCCAGGGGTAATCAGCCAGCTACCTGGTGGCAGGTTGGTCACATTGGGCCACTTTCTTTATGGAAAGGGTAGTGTTTTGTTCTTACTGGAATAGACGCTTACTCTGTATACAAATTTCCCTTCCCTGCACATAACGCTTCTGCCAAAACTACCAGATATGGACTTACAGAATGCCTTATTCACGGTCATTGCTTGTGATCAAGGAACTCACTTCACAACAAATGAGGGGCAGCAGTGTGCCCATGCTCATGGAACTCATTGGTCTGACCATGTTCCTCACCATCTTGAAGCAGCTGGCTTGGTAGAATGGTGGAATGGCCTTTTGAAGGCCCAGTTACTGTATCAGCTAGGTAGCAATACCTTGCAGGGTTGGGGCAAGCTTCTCAGGAGGCTGAATGTGTTCTGAATCAGCATCCAAGATATGGTGCTCTTTCTGCCATAGCCAGGATTCACAGGTACAGGAATCAGGGGTGGAAATTGGAGTGGTACCTCTTACTATTACTCTTAGTGATCTAGTAGCAAACTTTTTGCTTCTTGTTCCCTTGACTTTATGCTCTGCTGGCCTAGAGGTCTTACTCCTAAAGTAAGGAATGCTTTCACCAAAATATGTAACAATGATTTCATTGAATTGGAAGCTAAGACTGTCACATAGCCACTTTGGGCTCTTATGCTTCTAAATTAATAGGCAAAGAAAGGAGTTACTGTGCTAGCTGGGGTGATGGATCCTGACTACAAGGGGAAATTGGTGCCAATACCCCCAGTAATGGCAATGGTGCCTGTAACCTGAGGTTCCAGGAATTGTGCCAGCACCTGAAACCAGAGGCTGCAGGAACCACAATCACTCATAACTCAGCCCCCTTCCCCACCCCCAGAAGTGGTGGGTGGTGTCCATGACTTCAGGCTTTGGGAACTGCAGTGTTGTCCACAATCCAACCCCTGGTGGCAGCACCCCCAACACTGGCCCTGCTGGCAGCAAGGGCTGCATATAAGACCCTGGGCCCCCAGCAGTGGTGGTGGTGCCCATGACCTGAGGTTCCAGGAGTGGCACAGGCAGTGGAGACCAAAGGCTTCTGGAACCCTGGTGGCATATGCAACCCAAGTACTCCTCCGTCCATGACAGTGATAGTGTTGCCTATGACCCTGGCCCACCCAGCAGTGGCAGTGAATTCAGCACTCCAGGCAGCAGCATTGCCAGCACCCTTGGATAATGCAGGAGCAGCAGCACAGGTAGCAAACACGGCAGAAACACCCAAGCTCATGGAGAGCCACGTAATAGAACAGTGGGTCCCACAACCCTGCTCCCCCCAACCTGCATCAGTGGTGCCTGCAACTTTGGCCCTCCCCAACCCATAGCAGTGGTGCCTACACGCCCAACAAACCCAGATGTGATAAAGGTGCCCATGACTCTGGCTCTTGCCCTCTCTTCCCCTCCCTACCACTGCAGTGGGGGAACATATGAGCCAGGTGACCCCAGAAGAAGCAGAGGTGCTCACAGCCTGGTGAGCCCAGTTGCGACACCTGTGACAGCAGTGACATCATAAGCAGCAAGACACCAGCAACCTCAGAGACATAAGCAGCACAGTGAGGGCACTGATGGTACTTCTGGCAGAGGAACTGGAGGGAGGGAATGCACAGGCTCTCAAATACAACCAGTAGAAGCTCAGAATCAAAGTAAACAAAGCCTTACCCAAATAAGAAAAGTGTTTGCTACCACAAATGTGCCAACAGAGGAACAACTCATTAAGCACCCTGAAGAACTACAGTAGCATGGTAGCACAGAAAGAAAATAACAGCTCTCTAGAAACCAAACTTGAAGTTATGGAAGATTGTGATCTAACTGACAGAGAACTCAAAGTAGTTTCATGAAGAAACTCAGTGAGTTACATGAAAACTCAGAAAGACACTTCAATGAGCTTGGCAATAAAATTAATGAACACAAGGAGTACTTCACCAAAGAGACTGAAATTCTAAAAAAGAACCAAACAGAAATTCTGGAGCTGAAGAACACAATAAATGAGAGAAAGAATAAAGTGGAAAGCACTGGAAATAGAGCAGACCATATGGAAGAGAGAATTAGTGAGTTTGAAAATAGAAATGTAAAAATGATTCTGATAGAAGATTAGAGAGAAATAAAAATTTTTTTAAATGAAGAAATTCTATGAGAAATATTGGACTCACTTAGTAAAAGCAACATAAGGATAAAGGGTATCCCAGAAGGAGAAGAAAGGGAGAAAGGAGCAGGGAACTTATTTAAATAAATAATAGCTGAGAATTTCCCAAACCTAGGGGAAAACCTGGATATACAAGTACATGAGCTAAAAGAACACCTAATTTCTCAATGTAAAAAGACCTCTAAGGCCCATTATGTTAAAACTCTCAGAAGTCAATGAGAAAGAAAGAATATTAAGGGTGGTCCATGAAAAGAAAATAATAACTTACAAAGGAATCCACATTATGCTATCTGGATTTCTCTTCAGAAACTCTACAGGCTAGGAGAGAGTGGAATGATATATTCAAAATATTGAAAGATAAAACTATCAGCCAAGAATACGCTATCCATCAAAGTTAAACTTCAGATATGAAGGAGAAATAGAGGCTTTCCCAGACAAACAAAAGCTGAAGGAGTTCATCACCACTAGACCTACCTTACAAGAAATGATGAAAGAAGACCTCTTACCTGAAACAAAAAAGCAAATGTATACAAAGCTACAAGCAAGGTGATAAGTAGACAGACAGAATCAGAACATTGCAACTTTACATCAGAATAAGTTGCTACACACTTAATTATGACAAAATGGCTAAGGGAAAAAAAGCATTGAAAGTAACAATAACCACTTCAATTTGGTAACAAACACAATAAAAACAGATAATTTGTGACAACAAAAACTTAGAAGGGGAAGAAGAAAAGGACAGAACCTGCATAGGCAAATGGAGATAAAATACTATCAGCAGAAAAAGGACTATATCATCTATGAAATCTTACATACAAACTTCATGGTAACCACAAAACAAAAATTCGGAGCTGAGTCAAAAAATATAAACAAAGAGGAAACTGGGAAACACATCACAGAAAACCACCAGATTGAAATGGCAGACAGAAACACAAGGAAAAAGAAACAATGGAAATATAGAACAATCATAAAACAAAAGTTAAAATGTCAGTATTAAGTCCTCATATGTCAATAATCACTCTAAATGTAAATGGATTGAATTCACCAATCAAAAGACACAGAGTGACTGGATGGATTAATAAACAAGACCCAACAATATGCTGCTTCCAGGAGACCCATCTCAGCTTTAAAGAAAAACATAGGCTCAGAGTGATTGGTTGGAAGATGATACTTTGAGTAAATGGCAACCAAAAGAAGGTGTACCCATGTTTTTACCAGATAAAATAGACTTCAATCCAAAAAAGATAACAAGAGACAAATATGGACATTATATAACGATAAAGGGGACAACACACCAAGAAGATGTAACATTTCTTAATGCATATGCACCTAACGTAGGAGCACCAAAGTATATAAAGCAACTATTAACATACCTGAAGAGAGAAATTAATGGCAACAAACAATAGGAGGGGGCTCTAATAGCCCACTAACATCAATGGCTAGATAATCCAGACAAAGTCAATAAGGAAACATTGGCCTTAAATGAAATACTAGACCAGATGAGTTTATTAGATATATATATAGAGAGAGAACATTTCATCCAAAAGCAGCAGAATATACATTCTTCTCAAGTGTACATGGAACATTGTCAAAGATAGACCATAGGTTGTGAAACAATGCAAGTGTCAATAACTTTAAGAAGATTGAAATAATATCAAGCATCTTTTCTGACCACAATGTTATGAAACTAGAAATCAACTACAAGAAGAAAGCTGAAAAATCATGAATATGTGACTTCATTGTTTATGGAGAATAAACAACATGCTACTGAACAACTCTTGTATCAATGAAGAAATCAAAAAGTACCTGGAGACTAGTGAAACTAAAAACACAACATACCAAAACTTTTGGGATGCAGCAAAAGCAGTACTAAGAGAGAATTTTTATAGCAATACAGGCCTACCTCAAGAACAAGAAAAATATCAAATAAGCAATCTAACACTACACCCAAAAGAATTAGGAAAAGAACAAACGAAGCCAAAACTCAGAAGAAGGAAGGAAATAATAAAAATCAGAGCAGAAATAAATGAAATGGAGACTAAAAAGACAATAGAAAAGATCAATGAAACTGAGTTGGTTCTTTGAAAAGACAAACAAAACTGACAAACCCTTAGCTAAACTAAGGAAAAAGACAACAGGCTCAAATAAATAACATCAAAAATGAAAGAGCAAAAATTACAGGATACCACAGAAACACAAAAGATTATAAAAGAATACTATGAAATGCTATATGCCAATAAATTGGATAACCTAGAAGAGATGAATAAATTCCGAGAATCATACAACCTCCCAAAACTGAATCAAAAAGAAATAGAGAATCTGAGTAGACCAATCACAAGTAAAGAGATTGAAACAGTAACCAAAACAAAATTTCAGGACCAGATGGCTTCTCTGGTGAATTCTACCAAACATTCAAAGAAGATTTAATGTCTATCCTTCTCAAATTCTTCCAGAAAATTGAAGAGGATGAGACACTTCCTAAATTATTTTATGAGGCCAACATTACCCCAATGCAAAAACCAGACAAGGACAACAAAACAGGAAAATTACAGGCCAATGTCACTGATAAACATAAATGGAAAAATCCTCAACAAAATGTTAGCAAATCAAATACAATATATTAAATAGATCATACACCAAGATCAAGTGGGACTTATGCCAGGGATGCAGGGATGGTTCAATATCTGCAGATCAAGTAATGTAATACACCACATTAACAAAATGAAGAATAAAAATCACATGATCATCTCAATAGATGCAGAGAAAGCATCTGACAAGATTCAGCATCCATTTATGACAAAAACTCTCAATAAAACGGGTATAGAAGGAAAGTACAACATGATAAAGGCCATATTCCACAAACCCACAGCTAACATCATTGTTAATGGGGAAAACTGAAAGCTGTTCCTCTAAAAATAGGGACAGGATAAGGCTGCCCACCCTTGCCACTTTTACTCAATATA
Source organism: Equus przewalskii (assembly GCF_037783145.1). NCBI lineage: Eukaryota > Metazoa > Chordata > Mammalia > Perissodactyla > Equidae > Equus > Equus przewalskii. The sequence continues at coordinate 46,937,866 of NC_091837.1, read as the reverse complement.
TTATTGGAAGTCCTGGTCAGAGCAATTAGGCAAGAAAAAGAAATAAAAGGTATCCAAATATGAAAGAAAGAAATAAAACTGTCACTATTTGCAAAACACGGTTCTATATACAGAAAACCCTAAAGAATCCACCAAAAAACTAATAGAAATAATTAATGAGTATAGTAAAGTTGCAGGGCACAAAATAAACATACAAAGATTGGTTGCATTTCTATACATTAACAATGAACTAGCAGAGGGAGAAATCAGGAATACAATCCTACTTACAATCACAACAAAATAAAATATCTAGGAATAAATCTAACCAAGGAGGTTAAAGACCTGCACGTTGAAAACTATAAGACATTGTTGAAAGAAATTGAAGAACACACAAAGAAATGGAAAGACATTCCATGCTTATGGATCAGAAAAATTAACGTAGTTAAAATGTCCATATTACCTAAACCAATCTACAAATTCAATGAAATCCCAATCAAAATCCCAATGACATTTTATTATAGAAATGGAACAAAGAATCCTAAAATTTATATGGAAGAACAAAAGACCCCAAATAGCCAAAATAATCCTGAGAAAGAAAACAAAGCTGGAGGCATCACACTCCCTGATTTCAAAATATACTACAAAGCAATAATAATCAAAACAGCATGGTACTGGCAGAAAAACAGATACGCAGATCAGTGGAACAGAATAGAGAACCCAGAAATAAACCCACACATCTATGGATAGCTAGTTTTCTACAAAGGAACCAAGAACATACAACAAAGAAAGGAAAGTCTCTTCAATAAATAGTGCTGGGAAACTGGATGGCCATATGCAAAAGAATGAAAGTAGACCATTATCTTTCACCATACACAAAAATTAGCTCAAAATTGATTAAAGACTTGAATATAAGACCTGAATCCATAAAACTCCTAGAAGAAAACATAGGCAGTATGCTCTTTGTCATTGGTCTTAGCAGTATCTTTTTGAATATCATGTCTCCTCCGGCAAGGGAAAAAAAAGAAAAAAGAAACAAACAGCAGTATAACTAAAAATATTCTGCATGGCAAAGAAAATCATGAACAAAATGAAAAGACAATCTACCAACTGGGAGAAAATATTTGGAAATCATATATCTGCTAAGGGGTTAATATCCAAAATATCTAAAGAACTCATCCAACTCAACAACAAAAAAACAAACAACCCAATCCCAAAACAGGCAGAGGATATTAACAGACATTTTCCCAAAGAAGATATACATATGGCCAACAGGCACATGAAAAGATAAAAAAATAACAAGTGTTGGAGAGGATGTGGATAAAAAGGAACCCTCATATACTGTTGATAGGAATGTAAATTGGTGCAGCCACTATGGAAAGAATTATGGAAATTTCTCAAAAAATTAAAACTAGAAATACCATATGATCCAGCTATTTCATTGCTGAGTATTTATACAAAGAACACAAAAACACTAACTTGAAAAGATATGCTCCCCTATGTTCAGTGCAGTTATTCACAATAGCCAAGATGTGCAACAACCTAAGTGCCCATCAAGGGATGAATGGATAAAGAGGATGTGGTATATATATACAATGGAATACTACGCACCTATAAAAGTTGATGAAATCTTGCCATTTGCAACAACATAGATGGACCTTGAGGGTACTATGCTAAGTTAAATAAATCAGGCAAAGAAAAACAATTACCATATGGCTTCACTCATATATGCAAAATAAACAAACACACACATAGATACAGAGAACAGATTGGTGGTTACCAAAAGAGAAGGGGGTGAGGGAGGGGTGAAAGGGGTAAAGGGACACATGTATAGTGACGATGGCAACTAGACTTTTGGTGGTGAACACAATATAGTCTATACAGAAGGCAAAATATAGTGATGTATACTTGAAATTTAAATAATGTTATAAACCAAAGTAACCTCAACCACAACAAAAAAGCAGCAACAGACAAAAAATAAATGAATAAGTGTGGTTGTTACCAATAAAATTTTATTGATAGACTCTAAAACAAAGGACTATGTCAATATAAAAAGAAAGAAAAGAATCTCACTATTATTAAAGATGAAATTGTGGCAAATTCCAATATTAGCAAGTGATTTAAAACATCATCCAAGAAGATCTGAATAACATTTAACTTAAACGTATTCCTTGTTTTTTTCTAAAAAGACTATCTCTTAATTTATATTTTATACATGATACATTTTTTTCAAATAGTAAAGAAAGGTAGAAAATAAAAAGTAAGTTTTTGCAGTTCCCTATCCCACCAATATCCACTTCCATGATAAATTTTTTGTTGTTGTTGAGGAAAATTCACCCTGAGCTAACACCTGCTTCCGATCTTCCTGTTTTTGCTTGAGGAAGATTTGCCCTGAGCTAAAATCTGTGCCAACCCTCCTCTACTTTGTATGTGGGTGACTGCCACAGCATGGCTGTCGATGAGTGGTATAGGTTCGCACACAAGGACTGAACCCAGGCTGCCGAAGTGGAGTGCGCCGAAGTAGAGTGCACTGAACTTGACCACTAAGCCATGGGCTGGCCCCCACGGTAAATATTTTTAACTATTGCTCTTTTTAGTTCTTCTGATGGTTTAACACTTTTATATCTAATATATATTTATATTTATATTTCTTGATGTATTGACTTTTAAACAGTGTCTGTTGGGTCCCCACATTGAAAGGTGAAGGAATGGCTTATTTTTCACTAGCTCTAAGTGTCTCCTCCCTCTACCAAATTTTTTAGTGATTTTGTGTTTGTTGTTTTTCTTCTTGTGGTTATTTTTGTAACAATAAATAATAAATATAGAATTGATTTTTGATCCTCAGGGTTAAACAGCAACCCTGAACTTAATTGGGTTCATACCAGTGTTATCCACCCACTTGAAAATGACTTAACTCTAATTTGAGGAATCCAAAGCCAATATTTCTGGAAGTAATTCTCTAAAAAAAAATTCTTACAAAATGCATACCAGTTTGACATTGAAGTCTTAATTGTATTTGCATAACTGTTTTATGCTTTGCTTAACATAAAATTCATAGTCAAGAAGGAATGCAAAAATGAGTAATTCAAGTATTAAGCAAATGATGCAACAATTTAACTTTTTTACTGTTATTTGTTTCATACCTCAAAAAAAGTTAAGGCAACCTCAACACATGAGCAAAAGTCTTGAAGGTGAAGTTGACACTGTAGTGTCAATGTTAATTAGCATTTACTAGATGAAGTGGTAATGACACCCAAATAGCTAACGAAAAAGCTCTGTGAGAATGCTCTTGATCCTCAGATCTGTGAACCAGATTGCTGAAAAATTGATTTTGTTCAGAATGGTGAACATGGGAGGTTTTCTCCTCCCAGGAAACAAATGCCTCTGGCAGGTGGGAGTTCCAAGACAAAACTGACTTTTTCTCACTTTCCCCTTCTCCAAAGATTTTAATACCAAAGACACAGAAAGAAATTGAGTCCTCCTGAGAATTCTGCTTCCTGAGAGGCTCTATGCTAACAGTTTTCAAACTTTACTCAAGAAATAGTTCTGACGAACAAAAGCACTTAGACAGAGCCATACTGTCTGTTTCTGCAGCTTGTTAAAGGGGGCAATCAGGAAAGCAGTGCTTTTCTTGATGAGATACCAAGAGCAAGAGAGAAAATGTCGCCACCTGGCCCTCACATCTACTCTAGTCTCATCCTCACTTTGCTTTATGAAATTCACCCATTTCTAGTACCTCAGTTTCTAATTTACTAGGTTATTGACCTTTTAAATTTTAATCTTCCTATTAAATTCTGCTTCAAAAAATACAAGTACACATGCTTCCTATAGTCAGTGAAACAATGCAAAAACAGGAAAACCCTGATAAGCTCTGCCCCCTTTTTTCCACCAACCTGCCCTTGCCGACCCAGTAATAAATAGCCTGGTGTGTCTTTTTCCCCACCTTTCTCCACAAATGGGAAAGGTATTTTTAATAGAATGAGAATATTACTTAGCATCTTACCTTTCTTATTTCAAAATTCATGGTGGATATTCATCCAGATCAATGAATATGGAGCTAAGTCATTTTAAAAATAACTGCATGTATCAGTCACTATTTGCTGCCTACCTCACAGCCATTCTCTCCTGCTTCCCTGCAAACAGAACCTTGATTTCATTCAGATATTAAGTGAGCAGCAATGTGCTCAGGTAAGGTCAGCCTCTCCCCAGTCCTAAGGAATGAATCATGATTGGTCTGCTATGTAGGCTCCACATCAGTCATAGCAACCCATTCCCTTGTTTGCTTGTTTGTTTCTGTACTATTTTTATTGAAGTATAATATTAATACAGAAAAGTACATACACATTAACAATGAGTTTTTGCCAAGCAATATGCCCATATAAACATTACCGAGATCAAGTGTAGGATATTACCTGCATCTCAGAAACCTACCTCGTGTCCCATCTCATGCATTACCCTACCTGAAGGCAATCAGCATTTGATGTCTATCACCACAGATCAAATTTGCCACTATTAGAACATTATATGAGCTGAACAATACAGTATGTATTCTTTTGTATCTTGATTCTATTGCTCAACATTTGATCTGTTAGATTCACTCATGTACTTGTACACCATTATGTTCTCTCTTCTTCATCATCCTCCGTCTTGAGATATTGAGCCTCTTTAGATATCTGTTTACTATTGATTTCCCATATCTATTCTCCAATATTTGGGAGCAAAGCAATATCCAAACTTCCTAGGCCCCAGATACAGAAGCAGAAAGCTAATTATGCATATAGTCCTCCCTTTCTCTATTGTACACTGCCTCAAGCATAAGGGCACCTCCTCCCTTGGCCAATTCCTTTTTGCTCTGAGCCATTGTTTCTCTCTTCCTCCTTGTTTTACATTCTCAATACAGATGTCGAAATATCTTGGTTTGTTTATTTTTCATTAGATTTCTGAGTGTCCTTCTACTCTATTTTTCTCCATCACCTCTCCCAGGGAATGCCTTTCAATTCCCTTCTACTCAAGAGTCAATTCAAATATCTCTTTTTAGAAACATATCTATGACAGAGACTAGTTAGTACCCATTACCCTAGAATCCATTCCCTCTCCTTTCTTTTCAATATGGCATATGGCTTCCCTTCCACATAATACATTTCTGTGTATTCTATGCAGCTTGGGGGTGCCATGTGACTAAGTTCTCACCAGTGGAATGTGAGTGAACTGATGTGTGCAAGTCCCACATCACCTTCTTAAAGGGAAATTATTTCCCCTCTACTATTTTTCTTTCCAGCTTTTTTCTGACCGTGTTTGTAGTACTGATAGCGAATCTGTATCATATAAATGAAGATAATGTACTACATTCTAGAACAGTACTGTCCAATAGAAATATGATGTGAACCATAAGTGTAATTTAAAATTTTCTAAACAAAAAAAATAAAAAGAATGGATGAAATTAAATGTAATAACATCTTACTTAACCCAATATATCTGAAATATTATTTCAACATGCCATCAATATAAAGTTATTAATGAGATATTTTTAATTCTTTTTTTCATACAAAGTCTCTGAAAACTGGTGAGTGTTTTATACTTGCAGCATGTGCTATTTTTGACTAACCAAATTTCAAAAGCTCATTAGGAACACGTGAGTAATGGCTGCCATATTGGACACAGGAGTTCTAGAGCATGGCAGAGCAACAGAACAGAAAGAATTTGGGTCTCTGGTGTGGACCCACCCAGCCTCCCTGGATTATCTTTCTACATCTGTTATGTAAGAAAGAAACTTCTGCCTTATTGGAGCCAGTGTTTTTTTGTTTCTTTATTCCAGTGACTTAGCCTGTATATTTAGTGATATTCACATGTAAACACACATTCATAGTAATACTAATACAGTAACTCTTTGGAAACTCCCATGTTAAAGGCAGCTAGAAGCTTTATAAAACATTTAAAATTTAAGAAATCATGACTGAAGAAGCTCTGGTAATATCACACTAGGGAAGTATCTGGAGGGCCAGATATTCCATAATAAACTACGCCCTACTCCCATCTAGCCTTCATTTTTCAGCTGTCTAATGACCCCTTGCCTCCATCTGCTTCTCTCCAACATTTTTCTTTGGAAAAGGTTTTTTAAGAACTGTTTAATACAGAATTAACAGTGATACATCAAACGTGGGATAAATACCCAAAGAACAGGGTCTGGCCCCATGGCCAAGTGGTAAAGTTCACATGCTCCACCTCAGCAGCCAAGGGTTTTGCTGGTTTGGATCCTGGGCATGGACCTAGCACTGCTCATCAAGCCTTGCTGAAGCTGCATCCCACAAAGCAGAGCCAGAAGGACCTACAACTAGAATATACAACTATGTAATGGGGGGCTTTGGGGAAAAGAAGACGAAGAAAAAAAACAAGATTGGCCACTGATGTTAGCTCAGATGCCAATCTTTAAAAAAGAGAAAGACCAAAGAACAGAAAGTGAAGTAGAAATAAAGTTGAGGTACAGAAGAAGTAAGAAGTATCAAATTAGGGTAAATTTAATTGTTAAAAAATAAAATCATGAAATCAGATCACTGAACTTTCAAAAACATTTTAAATTTTAGCTATATTCTGGATGCTGGACTAGACCAACCTAGACTGGGGTACCAAGAAAGACTTTTGGTGGGGAGGATACCCCAAGTGATTCTTGAGGTATGTGTAGAAGTAAGTCAGCTGACATGAGGAGCAGAGGAGTAGTGAGAGAATTCCAGCCAAAGGATAAGGATGTGAAAAGGCTCTGGAAGAGTACCAGTATGACACATTTTGGAGACCACAGGCATTTGTGTTGACAAAAATATAGAGTGCAACAGAGAAGAGTGGCTGGAGATGAGATCAGTGAGGTATGTAAGGGGTGGCTTTAAGAAGGCTTTGAGGGTGACATCTGCAACATGGTGGAGTGATCTGTTCCCTTTATCTCTCCCTCTTTGAACTACAACTAAATGGACAATCACCGACCAATGGAGGAAGCACACGCAGCACAACAGGATGCCTGAAAGACCCACACAACTGTATATCTGAAGGCAGTTGGACTGGCCCTCCAGGAAGTGGTGAAGATAGATGATCCTCTCCTGCCCTTCCCCAGAAGACCTGTGCATGCATGCAAATGACTTCCTGGCTGTCACAAGCAGCCATAGAACTGTTAATGCCCATAAAATCGGAACACACCTTGGGGAAACTCTAGGAACAGGTGACAGCAGCCCTTAGCCCCCTCATGACTGCTTTTCCAGTGGTGGAAGAGCTCACCATGCCCCTGTGGCTCCAAGGAATGGCCCAGGCTAGGACCCTGTGAGGAAGCCCTGCCCACCTAGCACAGCAGCTGTCATAACCCAAAGAACAGGCGGCGGCAGATCTACCTGTGTGCCAGAATGATCTCCCAGCTGGTGCAAGTGCCCATAGTACCCCCAAAACATCCAACAGACAGGACAGGATTAGAAACACAGTTCTTGCTTCCTCCTAGTGGTAGCAGGTGAAATCTGCAATCTAATACTGCCACAAATGTGCCAACAAAAGATTAGTTCATGAAACACCATGAGAAACTACAGCAGCAATTCAGACGAGAAGGAAAATGACAATTCTCCAGAAACCAACCCTGAAGACACAGAAATTTACAATCTAAATGACAGACAATTCAAAATAGCTGTCATAAAGAAACTCAACAAGTTACAAGAAAACTCAGAAAGACAGTTCAATGAGCTGAGGAACAAAATGAATGGGAAGAAGGAATACTTCACCATAGAGGTTGAAACTATAAAAAAAAAAAAAGCAGTAATTCTGGATATGAAGAGCACATTTATTAAATAAAAAATAATCTAGAATCCTTAAAAATTGAGCTGATGTTATGGAGGAAAGAATTAGTGATTTAGAGGATAAAAATATAGAAATGCTACAGGTGGAGGAGGAGAGAGAACTAAGATTTCTAAAAAATGAAGGAATTCTTCAAGAAATATCTGATCCAATTACAAAAAGCAACATAAGGATTATAGGCATTCCAGAGGGAGAAGAGAGGGAGAATGGAGCAGAGAGCTTATTCAAAGAAATAATAGCTGAGAACTTCCCAAACCTCAAGAAGAAACCAGATTTACAAATACATGAAACTAGTAGAATGCCTAGTTACATCAATGCTAAAAGACCTTCTCCAAGGCATATAATAGTAAAAGTGGCAAAACTCAATGACAAAGAAAATGTATTAAGGGAAGCAAGGCAGAAGAAAATAACCTACCAAGGAACAAACCCCTATCATGCTTCCAGTGGATTTCTCGGCAGAAACCTAACAGGCTAGGAGAGAGTGGAATGATATATTCAACCTACTGAAAGACAAGAACTTTCAGCCAAGAATGCTCTATCCAGTGAAATTATCTTTCAGATTCGACAGAGAAATAAAATCTTTCCCAGATAAGCAAAAGCTGAGGGAGTAGTTCATCATGACTATATCTCCCCAACAAGAAATGATTAAAGATGCCCTCACACCAGAAACATAAAGGCAAATGCCTACAGAGCTTTGAGCAAGGAGATAAATAGACAGACAAAATCAGAAAACTGCAGCTCTCTTTCAGAACAGGGAGGCAAATACTCAATTATAACTTAAAAGACAAAGGGAAGGAAAGCATCAAAAGTAACTATAAACACTTCAACTTAGTCACAAACTCACAACACAAAACAGAATGTTTTGTGACAACAATAACTCAGAAGGGGAAGAAGGAGGGGATGGAACCTACTTAGACTAATGGAGAGAAGAGGCTATCAGAAAATAGACTATCTCATTTTGAAGATCTTTTATACAAACTTCATGATAACTACTAAACAAAAAATCAGAGCAGAGCCACAATTCATAACAAAAGAGAAAACTGAGAAAACCTCCACAGAAAACTACCAAAATGAAATGGCAGTCAGAAATACAAAAGAAGAGAAACAATGGCAATATAGAACAACCAGAAAACAAGAGATACTATTGCAGTATTAAGCTGTCACATAGCAATAATCGCTCTGAGTGTAAATGGATTGAATTCTCCAATTGAAAGATGCAGAGTAGCTGGATGGATTTAAAAACAAGACCCAACAATATAATGCCTCCAGGAGACACATCTCAGCTCTAAAGACAAAACATAGGCTCAGAGTGAAGGGATGGATGACGAAACTTTAAGCAAATGGCAAACAAAAGAAAGCAAGTCTTGCCATACTTAGACAAAGCAGAATTCAAGATAAAAAAGACAATGAGAGACAAAGAGGGGCAGTATATAATGACAAAAGGGACATTCCACAAGAGGGCATAACACTTATGAATATAGATGCACCTAACACAGGAGCACCAAAGTATATAAAGCAACTATTGACAGACCTAAAGGGAGAAATTAACAGCAACACAATAATAATAGGGGACCTCAACACCTGACTTACATCAATGGACAGATCATCCAGACAGGATGTCAAAAAGGAAACAGTGGATTTAAACTAAACACTTGAGCAAATGGACTTAATAGATATATAGAGAGAACATTCCATCCAAAAACAGCAGAATGCACATTGTTCTCAAGTGCACATGGACCATTCTCAAAGATAGACCATATGTTGGGAAACAAGGCAAGCCTCAATAGATTTAAGAAGATTGAAATAATCTCAAACACCTTTTCCAACCACAATGCTATGAAACTAGAAATAAACTACAAGAAAAAATCTGGGAAAGTCACAAATATGTCAAGACTAAACAACATGCTACTGAACAACAATTAGATCAATGAAGAAATCAAAGGAGAAGTAAATAAAAAAAATACCTGGAGACAAGTGAAAATGAAAATACAACACACCAATTCTTACAGGATGCAGTAAAAGCAGTTATAAGAGGGAAATTCATAGCAGTGCAGGCCCACCTCAACAAACAAGAAAAATCTCACATAAGTAATCTTAAACTACACCTAACAGAACTAAAGACAGAACAAACAAAGCCCAAAGTCAGCAGAAAGAGGGAAGTAATAAAAATAAGAGCACAAATAAATGAAACTGAAATAGACAAAAAAAAAAAAAAAACAGTAGAAAGGATAAATGAAACTAAGAGGTGGTTGTTTGAGAAGATAAACAAAATTTACATACCCTTAGCCATACTTACCAAGGAAAAAAGAGAGAAGGCTCAAATAAATAAAATTAGAATTGAAAGAGGAGAAATTACAACAGATACTGCAGAAATACAATAGATTATAAGAGAATACTATGAAAAATTATATGCCCAGAAATTGGATAACCTAAAATAAATGGATAAATTCTTAGACTCACACAACCTCCCAAAACTGAATCAAGAAGAAATTGAGAATCTGAATAGAACAATCACAAGTAAAGAGATTGAAACAGTAATCAAAAACTTCTCAAAAAACAAAAGTCCAAGACCAGACGGCTTCTCTGGAGAATTCTCCCAAACATTCAAAGGAGATTTAATATGTATCCTTCTCAAACTAGTCCAAAAAATTGAAGAAGACAGAATACTTCCTAACTCATTCTATGAGGCCAACTTTACCCTGATACCAAAACCAGACAAGAACAACACAAAGAAGCAAAATTACAGGCCAATATCGCTGATGAACATAGATGCAAAAATCCTCGACAAAATACTGGCAAACTGAATAGAGCAATACATTAAAAGGATCATACATCATAATCAAGTGGGATTTATTCTAGGGATGCAGGGATGGTTCAACATCTGCAAATCAATCAATGTGATGCACCACATTAACAAAATGAGGGATAAAAATCACATGATCATCTCAATAGATGCAGAGAAAGCATTTGACATGATCCAACACACATTTATGATAAAAACTCTCAGTAAAATAGGTAGAGAAGGAAAATGCCTCAACATAATAAAGGCCATATATGAAAAACCCACAGCCAACATCATACTCAATGGGGAAAAAACTGAAAGCCATACCTATGAGAATAGGAACAAGACAAAAATGCCCACTCTCACCACTCCTATTCAACATAGTACTAGAGGTTTTGGCCCAAGCAATTAGGCAAGAAAAAGAAATAAAAGGAATCCAAATTGGAAAGGAAGAAATTAAACACTTGCTCTTTGCAGATGACATGATTCTATATATAGAAAATCCTAAAGAATACATCAGAAAGCTATCATAAACAATCAACTACAGTAAAGTTGCAGCGTAAAAAATCAACTTACAAAAATCACTTGTTCTTCTATACTCGAATAATGAACTAGCAGAAAGAGAAGTCAAGAATACAATTCCATTTACAATAGCAACAAAAAGTATAAAACATCTAGGAAGAAATATAACCAAAGAGGTGAAAGACCTATACACTGAAAACTATAAAGACATTATTGAAAGAAATTAAAGAAGACGTGAGGAAATGGAAAGATATTCTATGCTCATGAGTTAGAAGAATAAACATAGTTAAAATGTCCATACTACCTAAAACAATCTACAGATTCAATCCAATCCCAATCAGAATCCCAATGACATTCTTCATGGAAATAGGACAAAGAAACCTAAAATTTATATGGAACAACAAAAGACCCCCCGAATAGCCAAAGCAATCCTGAGAAATAAGAACAAAGCTGGAGGTACCACAATACTGACTTCAAAATATATTACAAAGCTATAACAATCAAAACAGCATGGTACTGGCACAAAAACAGACACACAGATCAATGGAACAGAATGGAAAGCCCAGAAATAAAACCACACATCTATGGACACTTAATCTTTGACAAAGGAGCCAAAAGCATACAATGGAGAAAGGAAATCTCTCCAATAAATGGTGTTGGGGAAACTGGACAGCCAAATGCATAAGAATGAAAGTAGACAATAATTTTGCACCAAACACAAAAATTAACTCAAAATGGATTAAAGACTTGAATGTAAGACCTGAAACCACAAAACTCCTGGAAGAAAATATAGGCACTATCTTTTGACATTGGTCTTAGCAGCATCTTTTTCAATACCATGTCTACTACGGAAAGGGAAACAAAAGAAAAAATTAACAAATGGGACTACATCAGACTAAAAACCTTCTGAAAGGAAAAGGAAACTGTAAACAAAATGAAAAGACAACCCACCAACTGGGAGAAAATATTTGCAAATCATGTATCCGACAAGGGGTTAATATCCAAAATAGACAAAGAATTCATACAATTCAGCAACAAAAACCAAACAACCCAATCAAAAACTGGGCAGAGGATATGAACAGATGTTTTTCCAAAGAAGATATGCAGATGGCCAACAGACACATGGAAAGATGTTCAACATCACTAATTATTAGGGAAGTGCAAATCAAAACTACAATGAGATACTACCTTACACCAGTCAGAATGGCTTTAATTACCAAGACAGAAAATAACAAATGTTGAAGAGGATGTGGAGAAAAGGGAACCCTCATACACTGCAGGTAGGAAGGCAAACTGGTGCAGCCACTATGGAAAATGGTATGGAGATTTCTCAAAAAATTAAAAATAGAAATACCATACAATCCAGCTATTCCACTACTGGGTATTTATCCAAAGAACTTGAAATCAACAATCCAAAGAGATTTATGCACCTCTATGTTCATTGCAGCACTATTCATAATAGTCAAGATGTGGAAGCAACCCAAGTGCCCTTCTACAGATGAATGGATAGAGAAGATGTGGTATGGAATACTACTGAGTCATAAAAAAGACAAAATCGTGCCATTTGCAACAACATCGGTGGACCTTGAGGGTATGATTTTACACAAAATAAGCCAGATGAAGACAAATACTGCATTATTTGCCTCATATGTGGAAGATAAACAAATACATGGAAAAAGAACAGATTAATGTTTACCAGAGGGGAAGGGAGCTGGGGATGCACAAAAGGGGCAAAGGGGCACATGTGTATGGTGACAGATAAAAATTAGACTCCTGTTGGTGAGCATGATGCAGTCTATATCGAAGTGGATAAATAATAATGTATACTGGAATTGCACAATGTTAAAAACCACTAAGATCTCAATAAAATAATTGGGAAAAACGGGCTTTGAGGTCCATGGCGAAGAGCTGTGCTGTATTCTGTTGGTACTCTGGAATCTCTGAGGATTTTCACTGTGGTGTCACAGGGGTGGTTGGCGGTGATGACAAAATCAGATCTGCCTGATAATATGACATTACAGAGGTGGAATTGGTATGATTCAGTGACTAATTATAAGTGAGGTGAGAGAAATGGTGATTTTTAAGGACAGTGCTGAGATGTCTGAAATTGGTAAAAAAGTTGAGGAGGACATAGAAGTTTTAGAGAATAGGATGACTAGCTCAGTTTTGCAAAAATTAAACATATTAGAAAGTTGGTAAGTGAATCCAACCAGGGAAGAAGAGCCTGAAATTCTACCCCAGCAGATATCAACGTTTAAGGGATAGACTGAGAAGGAGGAGCAGAGAGAGAAGTCATAAAAGCCAAGGAAAAGGACATTTCAGTGCAAATGCTATTAGGCCTCAGGGCTGGAAAGTGTCCTCTGGCTTTAGCAATAAGGTGGGTACAGTAGTCCTCCCTTATCTGTGGTTTTGCTTTCAGTAGTTTCAGTTACCTGTGAAAACCACTGTCTGAAAATATTGAATGGAAAATTCCAGAAATAAACAATTCATTAAGTTTTAAATTGTGTGCCCTTCTGAGTATCATGATGAAATCTTGTGCCATCCTGGGTTGCGAATCATCCCCTTGTCCAGCAGGTCCATGCTGTACACACTACTCGCCCATTAGTCACTTAGGAGCCTTCTGGGTTATCAGATCGACTGTCACAGTATTGCAGTGCTTGTGTTCAGGTAACCTTATTTTACTTAATAATAACTCCAAAGTTGAAGAGTACTGGTGCTGGCAATTCGGATATGCCAAAGAGAAGCCATAAAGTGCTTCCTTTAAAAAGTGAAAGGTGAAAGTTCTCAATAAGGAAAGAAAAAAATTGAATGCTGAGGTTGCTAAGATCCATGGTAAGAATGAATCTTCTATCTATGACATAGTGAAGAAGGAAAAAGAAATTCTTGCTAGTTTTGCTGTTGCACCTCAAACTGCAACATCTACGGTCGCAGTGTGTGATAAGTGCTTACTTAGGCTCGGTACTGTCCACAGTTTCAGGCATCCACTGGGAGTCTTGGCACGTATCTCCCGCGGATAAGCAGGAACTACTATAATGACTTTAGGGGTGTTCCCTGGGGTGGTGTGGGCAGAAGCCAGGTAGAGAGTGAAAGAGGGATTTGGAATAAGAAAGTGGACTTGATAATTACAGACCATCCTTTTGAAGAGCTTAACTCTTCAAAAGCAATCAGGACAGATAAGGGTTATATAAACATCGTATGCTGAGAGAATCCTCCAGGAAAAAGGAAAAAAGTTATGTCCTGGAGAAATGATAATCAGTGGAGTGTCATCTAAAGCAAGATCCTTCTACTGAGAAGAGGAGAGGAAGGCAGTTGGTACGATGGCAGAGTCTATGCAGAGGCAGAAAGCAGGGACTTGAGGGAGTTTTCTGTTTTCTCTAACGTGAGGAGAGGACCTTTGCTGAGTGAGGGTGGAGGCTGCTGGCTCTGGATCTGGGGTGGCACGAACCTGCTCAGTTGTGCCACTTTCTCCTGTGCTTCTCAGTTGCCTGGGTGGTGATGCAGAGATTATAATAGTTGGGTTGATTGATGGTTAGGGCTTTGCTAGGTAGGTATGGGGGGGAAATGGGCAAAGAAAGTGAAGGTTTGGGAGAAAAACTGAATTAAGCTTCTTTAGAGTTTCACTGGACAGGGAGCTTACAAGCTTAGTCTTGTTTAACTTCTCCATTCTATAAATGGAGAGACTGAAAAACTCATCTAAAGCCACAGAGTGGTGTCCAAAATTCAGAACTTCTAATCCCACTTCTTTTCCGTTGCACTAGCTGAGGTATTTCTCTTCTTTTTTTTTTTTTTTTTTTTTTGCCCTTGGGCGCTAACTTCCTTGGTGGATTACTGGAACCCAGATAAGGAAAGTTTGCTTTGTCTCTGACCTTGCTTTTGACCATTATTGAGTAACTGGTTGCTCTATCCATACACAGGCTGCTTGAATTTACCTGCTACTATTTAGAGAGCTTTTCTTTTTCTGCTGGTTTCCAGCAGACATCAGGGAAGCACAGGGTTAGTACAATAGGAAAGGAAACTTTGGAAGAGACAAGGCCTGTGTTTGTAGTTGGCCATGATGGAAAACTTGTAAAATCTTTTTCTATTTTGTCCAGTCACCATGCAGTCTTTTCTAATGCCAGTTACTTTCATCCCACTTTGAATATTTCCCCTTTGACTTTACTGTCTTCTTTGTTACAAGAAGAAAGAGTCATCGCTGGTATTATGGCGTTTGTGAAATAGCAAGGGACTGACTCCTTGCCGATACTCTCAGATATTTCAATCCCCATCTTCTTGATAGACACATTGAAAATGTATCATCGCCCCCTGATCCAATCACTTTCTGAATTGAATGGAGTCTCCATCTCTCTTTGTCAATGGTTATCAGGCTAATTCTGAAAAAGAAAAGGACCTGCTATCAATTAGAACTATTCTTAAATATGGAGCATATATATTTCAAGTACTTTACTGAAGCTTAAGTACAATTTATAAATTCTGCAAAGGATTGCAAATCATTATTAAAATCATTTCCATTCCAATGAATGAAGGACATCATTGAAGTTACAGATCCTCAAATGATATAAATTAGGAATACTATAAAATACAGACCTTTAAAATAAGAAAATGACTATAAGAACTGGACTGACAACAGTATTTAAATGCTTAATGAATAAACATTTTATTTTCTTGGACCTCGTCACCTTACTCAGGATTAGAGTTATCAAATTTAGCAAATAAAAGCACATGATACTCAGTTAAATTTGAATTTCAATGATGAGTAATTTTTAGTATAAGTATGTATACTTACATACAAATTTATTCATTGTTATCTGAAATTCAAATTTCCAGAGCCGTCTTGTCTTTTGTCTGGCAGCCCTCCTCAGGATCTGCTTCTCTAGCGTGGGATAAAAACTACCTTCATCACCAGCGTGTGTCCTCAGTGTACACCTCTCAGGCATCTCCCCTTCGCTGTCCCTATGATCTTGGCCTTATGTGAAATTTTCATTGGGCCAGAGTCTGTAACACAGGCTGAAGAGAGCGGGAGTATAGCGTTTCCACAGAATAAGTAGACATGGAGTACGGCTGGGAAGCAGGAGGGCAGGAGGCAGAGACCCACTTCGGAAGGAAAAAGACCTAAGACCCTCCCAATGCCAGTCTAGCGACTCAAGATTTCATCAGTGTGCATCCTTTTAATATTCCCCTGATGGAACTCTCTCCTTTTGAGTCAGAAAATTGGGCTTTAATGTAAACATATTTCTGACTAACATCAGCGCATGTGTATTAAGGAAAGTTCTCCCATCCCCTTCATACGTTTATTTTATAAGCTAGAGTGGAAGCCAGCAACTTAAACTTTGAGTGTTGTCCTTTTCTTTGTTCTGATGAGTGGTGGTCTCGGGAGAGGGGTTGGTCAGGATATTGGAAATTAAGTTATCCAGGGGCAGAATAGAAGACGGTGGGGTTTTCCTCAAACTTTAATGCTTGTGGGTAGAACTTTTTGGAATGAAAGTGGGGAGTGGGGTGGTGGCTTTCTATTCGAGCCTTGCTTTTTTCCCACCCATCTTAGTAACAGCCCAAGGGTCATTGATTATTCAAGTCTGCCTATGACTGCTGTGGAGCAGTCTATCTAGAACTGCAGATCCTATACGTCTAGGAAAATAATTTAATGAACCTCTCACCCTCTCCTCCAATCCTCCACCCCTTTAGTGGTTATACTCTGCCTGTGGTATGGTTATGACACTAGCATCGAGTCACTACCGAGAAGATAATGGCTCTTAAAATACTCGTGTATATGTATATTCTTACACACACACTTATTTACACATTATCATACCTTTTAAAGAAAAATAATAATGTATAGTCATTGCAGAAAAGTTAGCAAATGCCAAAAAAGTATTAAAGGGAAACAAAACATCTACAATCCAGAGATAATGACTATTAATATTTTTGAATATTTCCTTTCAGTGTTTTCCGCACACAATTTTTTTTTTACATATTTGAGATCAAATTTCTCGTGGTCTTCCTGATCCAGGGCTTGGGGCACAGTTTATGGGATGAAGGGCAGCACAGTCTGAAGTGTGGAGATAGGTGATAGGACGTAAGGAGAACTGAGGTAGTTGAGGATGTGCATGAGCACAGTCAAACTTCATGGCTCTTCTTAGGACACATATTCACAAAATGGTGGTGTTAGCATGATCTGAGGGTGGAGTTTTCAGCCCTTTGACATCAAAAAAACCACTTAACAGGATTTTGCCCAGGCCCAGTTGATGGGTTGGTGGTCTCAGATGGCCTGAACTGGACAAGGGGCCTCAGTTCCTGAAAAAACATTCATAATTACCCTGTTGACAAGATGAGGTCAATTGAACTTGTCCTAGAGGGCCCGTGGTTATAAAACCAGAATTTAAATCAAGAGGAATCTTCTATGTCATTTTCCCAAGAGTGTCCAGGAGTCTGGAGCCAGATGCCAAGAAGGCAACACTTCATGGATAAGTAATCCCCGAAGTCTGGTAGAAATAACACCAGCGACACTGAACTGAAGGGGCCATTTCCCTTTTCCTAATACCTGCCATCATGAAACAGCTCAACATCACAGAGATTCCTTAGTGTCAGGTCTATTTTGAAAGAATATGGATTCCAAGTTTACTTGAAGCTTGTCTTTCTCCACATCAACTGGAGAAACACTCGAATTCAAGAAGGCCCATAGTAATTTTTGGTTACTTCTCTACCTGGAAACTAATCAGGCTCCAGGAAGCCGGACTAATAGGAACTCAACAAATGTTTATTTCTAATGAAGTATACTTAGGTTCATGCATCCTTTCAGAGTGAGCCTGTTACCAGATTGAAAGAATCTGTATTTTTCACAATTTTCTAACTGTAAGGTTTAAACTATTTGTATGTATGAAAAGATTTTTACTCCAGCAGAAGATTCTGTAAGCTTTAATCTAAATTCTTCTTGCTGATACAGATGCTGGACCAGATACATATTATAATTAGAGGATATGTATTGAGTTCATCTTAGCCTCATTTTTCCTTTATTATTCTCTTGACCATCATTGCTGCACACTGTAAATATGAAATAAGTACATATCTTAAATGCACACAGAAGATAGAATATGATCATACCAAAGGAAAGGAATTTACGTTTGTGGATTACCTTCACTGTGTCAGGCACTGTGCATATACTGACTTAATTATCATGAAAAACCTCACAGCAATTCCAGGAGGAGGTGAATTTTGAGTTATTACTGTTCTGCTTGAGAGAGTTTTTTTCATGCCTTAGGTCATTCAAATAGTAACAGAATTGAGCTTCAAACTTAAGTTGATAAAATTTCCAGGCTCATACTATTTTCATTGTCTGAAAGAAAAAAAGCAATGTTAGACAAAAGGGCATCTTTACCAAATGGAATTTGTTGAAGGAGGGGAAGAAACCCAAGGGACTGCACACAGATAAATAAAAGATTATGATTTTTTAACAAAACCAAACAAAGATCACATTTGTTTTCCACCTTGGCAATGAGATCCTTTTGTGAACTGTCAAACACATCACCTCTATTTTCTTAACTTGTTTGTTTTATTTGGTTTGCTGAGGAGAGTACAGAGTAGGTAGCAGTGGTCAGGGAGTCAGAAGATTCCAGCATCAGCAGGGCCACTTTGTTACCTGTATCATTCTGGACAAATCATTTAGCTTCTGAGCCTTGGTTTCTCAATTTCTAAAATATCGATTCTCCCAACCTGATATTGATATGTACATGTAGCGGACCCAAGTGAAATACATATGTGAACGTTCATTTCACAGCACTGTACAAAATGTCATAATCACTGCCTCAGCTAAAAGCCCCTGAAACTAATATTTGCTTTTCTAAGGCTGGCAAGTGTGAGAGAAGGAAGGACTTAGGGTGCATAAAGGGTTCTAGAGAAAATTTGGATTCTAGTTCAGTCTGGGTGCTGTGATGATGATAACGATTTAGGATATACTTGATTATTGTCCTTCCTTCTTGGTGGGGCAATAAATAATTTTATGAGTCTAGTTTGCATTTAACATCTCGACAATAAAAATGAGGAGTTTCACATGAAGCATTGATTTACTTGTGACTAGAGCTATAGCAATTCTGACCAAGTTACCAAGTTTGACAGCAGAAGAAATATAAGCAAACAACAGTGGGGTCGTTCCAAGTGAAAAAAAAACATGCTGCTTCCAGGAACATTTGGCAAACAATTTGTGTGGAGAGAAAATAATAACAAAGTCACAAATGAACAAATGACAACACAGCCATCAGTGGATGCCCTGTGGAGTCACCAAAGCTACAAGAGAGATTTCCTACTGTGATTTCAGAGTCATAATTCCTTCTTGTGACTGCATGCAAATTAAAGAAGAGTTGGCTTGATGTGACCATATCAAGGAATTTATGAGTCAACCTAAATAAATAAAAATGCTGACTAGGAGAATAAATAGTTGCTTCTATTTACTGTCTAACTGACTACTCTTAAAGTTACATTAGAATCATAAATAATGATATTTGAAGAATATGAATGCATGTCTATTAGCTGGATTTGAAGTTCAAAATAAAATCAGCATGCCAAATGAAGTTTTGTTTTGTTTTGTTTGCTGAGGAAGATTCGCCCTGAACTAACCTCTGTTGCCAATCTTCTTCTTTTTATGTTTCCTTCCCCAAAGCCCCCCAGTACATAGTTGTGTATTCTAGTTGTAGGACCTTCTGGCTGTGCTACGTGGGACGCTGCCTCAGCATGGCCTGATGAGCAGTGCTAGGTCCATGCCTGGCATCCGAACCAGCAAAACACTGGGCCGCTGAAGTGGAGCATGCGAACTTAACCACTGGGCTACAGGGCTGGCCCCCAATCTTCTTCTTTTTGCTTGAGGAAGATTCACTTTGAACTAACATCTGTGCCAATCTTCCTCAAATTTGTATGTGGGTCACTACCACAGCATGACCACTGAAAAGTGGTGTAGGTCTGCTCTCATGAACCAAACCCAGGCCGCCGAAGCAGAGCTTGTGGAACTTAACCACTAGGCAACTGGGCTGGCCCCCGCATGAAGATTTTTTAAAGACAAGTTATCAGGTATATCTCATTCCATGGACCTTATGCTGTTAAAGGAGATAGCATAATCTCCCTCCTGTAAGCAGATAAAAATAGAAGAATTATTTCTAGCTTAAATCTCAGGTGCTAAAATATTTTCAGTTTCCAGAGATCCCCAGGTCATTGTAAGGTACATTTGGAAATTCTCGTCTTTGGGGGATGGAGGATTGTTTGGGGCCAGAAAAGAATGTATCTCCTCACTAATTTCAAATATTTTGCAATTTGCTTCCCCTCAAATACAGATAGGACAAAGTCCTTGCCCTTTGAAAAATATGAGACAAATTTTGAACAGATTTTTTTAAAGGAATATTAAAAATTGTCTTGTCCTTGGACATCAAGTAAATCTTACAAATCATCATGTCTTATATTAGCCATTATTACTGTGCTCATTATTGTCAAAGTCATGGTGACTGTGTCTCTTCTAAAACATTACTAGGATCCTATCTAATATTTACTTGTGTACTTGTTCATCTATTGGGGATAGGCTTTATTTGCTGCTACAATTTTCTACCTCTACCATCCCCAATTCCCCACCTCCCACCATGACTGAATTATAATCTCCTTGATATTATAATACCATGTCTGTCTTGCTCATGGCTATATCTCCAACCCCTCATGTGTAGCAGGTGCTCAATATGTATTTGTGGAGTGAATGGCTAGATTGAAGCAGGAGCTTCCTTTCAGTGCGCCATGAAGGCAGAAGCAGAAGGGACCGGTGTAAAGAGAAATTCAACAGCTGTACCAGCTGTCCCAAGAGAGCAAAATTATGTCAGCTCAGCTGGAGAGAATCTCCTCTACATTGGTCACACCTGGCAATGTGAGACTCCTGTGAATGCTTGAGATGATAACAGTGTAAAGTTTTCTGTCCATGAGAGAGACAATGAAACTAAGAGGCATGGAAATCAGCATTTGAGTTAGGGCAGTTAGTTTACTTGTGACTAGAGTTACAGCAATTCTGTATAGTGGTTAAGAGACGCTGGAACAAGGCAGTCTGGTTCAAATCCTGAGCCTGCTGTTTTCTAGGTGTATGATGTTGGGCAAATGGTTTAATTTCAATATGCTCTGGTTTCATCACTTGTAAATGAGGACACTTACCTCACAGGGTGTTGTGAGGATAAATAAGTTAATAAACACGAAATACTCAGAAGAGTTCCTGACCCATGACAAGTACTGTGTAGGCATTCACTGTGCGCTTTATTATTTACTCTAAAGAAGCCAGCAAGCAGGTCTGGAGGAATAGATGACCAGAGATTGTTTTAGATGACCAGAGATTGTTTCTAGGCTCTACCACTAACTAGCTATGAGTGCTAGTTTTAACATCTCTAGGTTTCTGGCTTCTCATCTGTAAAATGAGGGTGTAGGTTACAATGGAAGGGTTCCCAGATTTCATATCTTCTAACAGTGTATCTGGCCCTCCATTTCTTCCCTCAAAAATGCAAATGTACAGGGCTAGGGCAATGATCCAATTGAATAATGAATGTGTAAGCATCATACAAATGCAAAGCAAATGTAATGTCAGTTTTTAGTGTCAATATAGGGTGATTCACTACTACAGTCATTGTGAAAACATTTCAATATTAATTTCCAAATCTGATAAGTCTCAATCGCTCTGCAAGTATAAAATTGAGTGGTCACAAAAGAAAACAAGGCAACTACAAAATCATTTTAATAAAATCGCTTGCCTGCTGACCAGTGGTTTCCTCTTCCGTCTTCCTTCTTCTCTTTGCCCAGGCCTTTCCTCTCAAATTTTTCTTCCTGTTCTTACTCAAGAAATGGTGGATTCCTAAAACCAGAAGCATCTTTCTCATTCTTGATGTCTCCATAATTAAATACATTCCTATCCCTTTTTAAAATTGGATTTTTCATTTGTTTCCTTTTATTCTAAAATACGCTTGGCCTACTGATATATTTGCCTCCAATGGATAAGTGTAGCCAAGGATGGGGATATTTAGTAGCCTTGTAAAATCTGTCTTAAATCTGTAAATGCTAGCAATCCATACAGAGCACACAGCTTATGGGAAAATATAAAGTTAACTTGCTACTGTCAATGTATTGTGGGCTTCCTGGCCTGCTTATTGCTTGAGTGAAATTACAGGCCAAAATGAACAAAACTGGAATATACAAATTTGCTTTAAAAAATAGAGGGATCGATAAAATATATGATCATACCATTTTAGAACTGAAAAGGATCTTAGAGCTTATCTAGTCCATATTTAGAGGTTTTAAAATAGTTAGATGATATGATGAGAAGGGCACTTTACCTCTGCGGTATTCTTTCCCAAATCCCATAATCCCAGTGTAATCTTGAGAAAAACATCAGACAAACCCATGTTAGGGGGACGTTCTACAGGCTACCTGGCCAGTACGCCTCAAGATTGCCAAATTAATGAAAAGTAAGGAAAGATGGAGAAGCTGTCACAGACCCGAGAGACTCGGGAGACACGACAACTAAATGCAATGTGCGGCCACAGATTGGATCCTAGAGCAGAAAGAGGACTTTAACGGAAAAACTGATGAAATCCGAAAAAGTCTGGAATTTAGTTAACAGTAATGCCCCAATGTCAGTTTTTCAATTTGGACAAATGTAGCACAGTAATGTTACATTTACAAAATGTAATGTGAGATGTTAACAATGAGGAAACTAGGTGGAGGGTGTACTGGAGCACTGTGTATTTTCCCAGCTTTTCCATAAATCTAAAATTATTCCAAAATAAAAACTTTATTAAAAAATAGAAACTGCTAATATAAATAGTCACCCTTTTTTGTGGAACATTGTTCTAGTGCTGGCTTACAGTATACGGACTCTTCAGAGGTCAAACAAATATATTAGTACATATACAACTCACTTGGATGGGAAATTTGAAATGTATAGTTCCCTTGGATGGGAAATATGAGCATACCTAACTGCTCTTTTTTTAAGAGTTTATTTTTTACTCACTCATTTCCCCATGAGTATTCACTTAAATTATTCAAAATACTATTTTGCAAATAGTAGAATGGAACTTTATAAATAACTTTTCAAATTAAATATAGTATAGACTTTTCCAAAAAGATCTCTTCATAAAGATAAACAGTTTCACTCTGAAATTGAAGACCTAGAATGAGAAGTCGATGACATAATTTGATCATTTCCTTTTCCGGTTATTTAAATGGCTTAAATATTAGCTCTAAAAAGATATAGATATATATGTCCTTATGAATTTCTTAGGACTCTTGTTGAATTGTTTCTTTTTAAATTGGAGATTGATTGAGTCCCTGACTTTTATTAATATCAGATAAGAGAAGTATGGGAAAATGTATTAGCTTGCTCACTAATCATAGAGATAGTCATGTAATATTTAGGGTCATCTGTTCCTTTCATTATTTTACAGTTTGAATATAATAGCAGCTGATAGATTAACTGGCTTAAATTCATGCTCAACCTATTCATCTCAAAGAAAAACTGGAATTTAGATCCAATGTAATGGCTAGTTATACAGACAAATCTGCTTGATTCCCAAAGTAATTACGAGGAGAAAATGAACCTTCTACTTATCCAATTTGACCTTGTCTGTGGTCTCATTTGTAAAGCATGGAAGGTAAGGAATGGCTAATTTCTGGACAAAACTGTGGGCTAACCCTGTGAAGACGGAGGAGTGTTATGAAGATATTATCTTGGATGGAGTAAAGGATTCTGTTGAGACGGTCTTAATCCTTTTCACATCCCATCCTGCAGAACAAATGTCAACTTCCTAGGCCAAAATGTAAGTATTCGACACTGAAGAAGAAAGTCAACAGATGACTATGCACCAGGAATTGTGTTAATATCCTATAAGCATTAACTTATGTAAATCTCTCAACACCTGAATGTCCCTGAATGGTCCCCTCACCTTTCTGCTGTAAGGAAGTGGTTTTCCACTGCGGCTAAACCTTATAATCACCTGGGGAGCTGTTGTAACTCCTGATAACTCAGGTCAAACCCCAAAGCAATTAATCAGAACCTCTGTGGGTGGGACCCCAGGGCCAGTATCTTTAAAGTGCCCAGGTGATTACTGTGTGCAGCCAAGGTTGACAGGGACTGCTCTCAGGGGTCTACGGGAGCCTGGCCCTCACCAGAGGACATTACTCCCTGTACCCCTCTTCAGCATGACCATTTGTACTCCTGCCTGGAGTGGAGCCGGTGGTCTCCTTTCCTTTCCAAACATTCTCCATCTCTTCTCTATAAAAGCCCCTAGCTGTCTCTGTCCAGTCACCCAACTATCCAACCTACCTCCTTGTGGCCATCACCTTCCACCTACTGTCACCTCCCCACCACTGTTGCAACCCCTTGTTCTTTGAAGATTTTAGTTCCAGTCATCTGTTAATCTGTGCTAGAATTTGTCCAGAAATAAAGTCATTGTTAAATTAGAATGTGTTGGGCATTTCACGTTCAAGAAACATAAATGCAGCATCTCAGTAGAAAACTGAAACAAAAATTGTCACACTGTCATCTGTCCCTCCTGGATTGACACAGAGTGGGTGGTGGGCACATGTCTTCTCGGTACTCCTCTCCTCTACTTCTGTCTTTGCTGCTCTTCAACAGGAAAGTCATGCTTCCACCTCGGGGCCTTTGTGCTTGCTGGTCTTTTCTCCCTAGAAGGCTGCTCACTATAATCTTCACCCACTTGGCCCCCTCACTTCCTTCAGGTCTTTACCTAAATGCTACCTTCTCAGTGGGGCTTTATTTTACACTGCTCATCCATATTTCCAGCCTTCCTATGTCCCTCCCCTGCTGTATTTTTCTCCAGGGCATTTATCATATTTATTTAGGTGATCTAAAATATATTTCGACTGTTTATTTGTTACTCGTCTACCTCCCAGAGGAGATCAATTTCAGCTTCAGTAACATGCTAGCTTAAAGAGGATAAAATATTTTGAATATTAATCTAACAATATGTGTTTCACTCTAGAAGATGAAATATTCTTTGCTCAAGCACAAAAGTCAAATTTTAAGGTTTGTCCTTCAGAAATGAAGAAAGCTCCCAAGTGTAAATCAATGCTCTAGTCTGATGTAAATCTAGTAACTGAGCTTTGAAACTGACACAAGGTAGAGAGAAGAAGAAAGAAGGACAACTAAAATTATTCTGAGGCTTTGGAAATGCAGGACTATAAGAAGATAATGATATTCTTTGGTAATGCAGAAGAATACAGCAAGAAAAAGGACTGTTGTCCTTGATGTGCTAAACTTAAAAAGATGCAAAACATTCTCACAGAGATGTTTTAGCATAACACAAACACAGAATTTAAAAGAGGACCAGTACTGATGTTGAGGCATATAAAAAATTTAGGAAATAAATGACAGAAGAACAGTTTCATGATAGCTAAATGCAATGGGTAACGCTGTATCAAATCCTTAACCAGGAAAAAAAAAATCTAGACACTATCATACTATTCAGGCAAGAGAAACAAAAGAAAAACTAAACAAATGGGACTACATCAGACTGAAAAGCTTCTGCAAGGCAAAGGAAACCATGAACAAAATGAAAAGACAACCCACCAACTGGGAGAAAATATTTGCAAACCATTTTTTTCCTTCTGGTCCTACCACTTGACTTTCCATGCAGGTGCAGTCACGGAAGTGCTCCAGCTTTCTGGCTGAAGGATAGGAAAAGGGGACTCCAGGAAGGCAGAAAGTCTGAGGGAGATCACAGAGAGGAAGGAGCCCAGGAAATTAACCCCATAAAGTTGTTTACAAATCCTAGGATCACCTTTGAGCTGTGAATGTGTGGATCTGATCCCAATCAGTATATAAAAGACTTTGAGAACTGAACTAACAGATCACTGCCCAGGACCTAGACTCAACAATGGATGGAAAACACTTAAGACAGATCCAAACAGCACTCCACATATACCAAACCACAGCCCAAAGAAAGTGTGTTAAAACTTGTGATCAGAACCTAACATGGTTGATTGCTAAAATTTTTTTTAAATCCACATTTTCCATAGGATTTAACATGGTGCAAAGTCTTATAATATTTAGAGTGTCTAAGAAACAATCCAAAATTACTCAGAATGCAAAGACTTAGGAAATCACAACTCCTATGTGAAAAGACAATCAACAGAAAGCAACATTGAGGTCACAAAGATGTTGGAATTAAATAATAAAGACTTAGAGGCAGTTTTCATTAAAATTTTCCAACAAGTAATTATGAAACCCTTAAAACAAATAAAAAAATAGAAAGTCTTAGCAAATAAATAGAAGATTAAAAGAAAATGGAAATTTTAGAACTGAAATATACAACTGAAATGAAGAAACTCATTGGATGAGCTAAATAGAATAGAGGTGATAAAAAACAAGTTAGTTAACTTGAATATAGATCAATAGAAATTTTCAGTCTGAACAATAGAGGAAAAAAAGATTTTAAAAAATGAAAAGCTTTACAATCCTAAGAAAGAATATTTTTTTAATCCAACATTTATGTTGTTGGAGTGTCAGAAGAAGAGGAGAAAGAATAAGAGGCTGAAAAAAATGTGAAGAAATAATGGCTGAAAACTTTTCAAATTTAGAGAAAGAGATAAACCTACTGATTCAAGAAGCTTGGTAAATTCCAAATAGGATAAACTCAATGAAATCCATACCCAGAAATATCATAGTGAAAATGCTGAAGACTAACCTGAGAAGGGAAATTACTTATACAGAAAAACTTTTTGTTTTGAAATAATATTACATTTACAGAAGAGTTGCCCAGAATGTACAGAGTGCTCCCATAGACCCTTCACCATGCTCCCTCTAATGTTAACCCATGAGAGAATCCTCTGGATGATCAGTTTCCCGAGGAAGGAAGAGCAACAAGCTATCTTGGCACGGGGATCCAGGGTGTGATGCCTAGGCTAGACCAGATGCGGCACCAAGTTCAAGCACATAGGAGAAGGATCTCTTCATTCGGCCAACTTCACCCTTATACAGCAATTCTTCCACGAGTGTAAGACAAAGCCTGTCTTGGTGCTCCTTGCCATGGTGGATGTTTAGGACTTTCTTTTGATCCAAACCTCCCACCTGAAAGGGGAGCTGCTGGTCCTGGCTCTCTCTTCAGAGGTCAGATGTGACAGACAAGTCCCAGGGGACAGTTCCTGAGAAGAGGATACTCTATTCTTCCCTTCTTCTGGAAAGTGAGAACAAACTTCCCCAGAAATTCACTCTACCAAGGGACTTCCTTGGCCCAGCACATCCATAATTGGCAACAAGAAATACTAGATTCAATCTTCTGTCCGCAAAACCAGAAAACAGAAGTGAATCATGTTGTAAGCAGACCCCACCATCCAATGAGCATACTTCTGAAGATGTGGAACTACAACAAGGTGCTTTTCCCCTTTCTACTAAAGTAACTGATATTTCTGTCTCTTCGTTGTATTGATATGAATTAAGAGATTATGCAATGGCTCAAATGGAAGTTTAATATAATTATAATTCTTAGAATAATGCTTTATAACCATAGATTATTTAAACGTGAATCTTATCAATTGTTTCCATTTTATTCTGTTTGTAGTTAGTGTAATCACAGTATTTTTCTTCTTAACAAGACCACTATAATAATACAGAAACACAGCCATGATTTTTTTTATCTTTCTTCTGAGATAAATTTGAGCTGTTTCTCTTTTGCTTTTATTGCTATTATTTAAATGATTATACAATAACTACAATGAAAACTTCATGGGATTATAATTTTGAGGATAATATTCTATAAATATGTATTCTATAAATGTGAATCTTAGTAATTTGCTTTCTATTTGATTTCTAGATAGTGCATAGTATTTTTATTGCTGTTATGTAATACGTTTCTTTTGTTGATCCAGAAACCCCAATTTTTTGTGTCTCTGCCAAAGTAATTTAGCATGTCTCTCATTTCATTTCACTGCTGTAGTTCAGTCGTCATACAATGGAAGTTTGACCAGAATTACACTTCTTAGGATAATGTCTGATAAATCCATTCTATTTAAAAGTGAATTTCATGAGTAAATTGTTACCTTTTCTTCTATTCCTACATAGTGAAGAATAGTATTTCAGTTTATGGCATTTAAAACATTCCCCATAACCTGAACTATGGGAAGATTTTCACATGAGCAGTGTCACCATTGGAGGTATTTGAAATTCAAAGTCCATACCTGCATTCCAGGGGCTGAATTTACTCTAGTTATGAGACTAATATGTTTACCTAAGTAAATGTTAGTTTAAAAGAAAAACCCTCTGATGGCTTTCATTGTGCTTAGCATAAAATCAAAACCTCTCACTATGGACCACAAGGTTCTGAATGTGCTGGGCCCTGCTGGTCCATTGACCTGTCTCACGCTCACTGTGCTCCGGTCACTCAGTCCTCCTACAGAGCCTCAAGCACACCAGGCTCCTTCTGCCACTTCATTCATGCCATTCCCTCCTCGGCCTGAAATGCTCTCTTTTCCTCATGCTTCAGGTCTCAGATGTATGTCTTTGGAAAAGCTTTCTGCGGTTTCTCAATCAGAATTAATTCCTGTTGTTCCTCCTTTCCATTATACCCTGTGCTTTTTAACTTTTTATTAATAGTACTTATCACAATGTGCAATCGTATAATTACTTATGTGATTGTTTGCTGAATGTGCATATCCGTGCCTCCACATTCTCAGGAACTGGATCTATTTCTTGTTCATTTACTGTATACAGTGTTTTCAGAGCAGCAAGGGGAGGGTGCTTACGGAATTTGGTGGGACATTTTTCCTTGTTTTGCTGCAATAACAAAGCATAAAACACAACCTTCCAGTGACTTACAAAACAAGTGCTTATTTCTCACTCATGGTGTGTGGATGATCTGTCACTTGCCTGGGCTTGGCTGGCCTTTGGTTTCAGGTCAGCTTCATTCTCTTAGGTCTGCTTGTCAGTCAAGGGCCCAGGCTGAAGAGGCAGTGGCAGCCTGGGCACGGTCCTCTTATGGCGGACTGCACAAGCACAGGAGGAAAAGTGGAATCCGGGCTGCTTCTCAAAGCCTCTATTCGGAACTCACACAGCCTCTTGTCTGCTCATATTCCACTGGTCAAAACTAGTCAGAGAGCCCAAGATCAGTGCAATGGGGAAATCAGCTCCACCCATCTGTGAGAACACCACATGACCTAACACTTCCACATGTCCCTTGGGGGCTGCTCTGTAACCACCCAGGCCCTGGCACCACAGATTCTATGCCACAGGCCTCATATTCCAGGCTTCACAATCCTTAGAAGCAGGTTTCATCAGGAGGAGGCTGTGGGCATCCCAGAAAAGGAACAAGCTGCTCCCAGCAGACCTGTCAGACTGAGAGCCCATGTGAAGTGACGGCATTCCTGGTGGGAGGAGAAGGCTTCTTCAAGGGCCTCAGGTCTGTGCATTTCAGGAAGGCCCTGACCTTCTATCAACCCTACAATGTGCCCTTATAACTCCCCATGGTATCTGGTGCTAGATTGTCACTTATCTGTCGGCCAATATTTATTGAGGGCCTAATGGGTGTTGGGTAGTGCTGGATTAAGGCTGGTGATGGGGAGAGGTGCCAGGGCTGGGTCAGGCCCTTCCTTTGTGGTTTCCCACTCTTTCCTCCTCCTTCCCTTGTAGTTGTTCCTTTAATTTAGACTCATCCCCATGATTTCTATGAAGCAAGGGGCAGCCAGGCAGAGCCCAGGTGACATAAGCATAAAACAAATGAGAGAAGAGGGTTAATTGATGCAAAAACCAAGATGCCAGGAATCTGTCACTTGAGAAATGCATTCTAAGTGCTTGAGAATTCTCTGGATTATTTTATTTTCATCAGATTAGTCAAATCCTGGGAGGATATGCCAAGAGGCCATCTTTACCTAGTGGGCAGGTAATAAATATTTGCAGAATGAGGGTACAAACCTATACAATTATGTGCTATGGGAGAAGGAGGTGCAGCAGCAATGAACCATAACTAAGTGCTAGTCATGTCCATACACTGCTAAATGCAGTGACAGCTTTATTGCCTGAAAAGGTAACCTATGATATAGTGCTATTATTATCCTGTAAACGCAAAACACAGACAGGATTAAAGTGTAATGTTAGAAGCTATGTGAACAAGAGCAAACAGGCCCAGCCACGGCGTCAGAGGGAACACTGTCATATAGATATCAAGTATGAGCATGAACTTCGGTGGTTCGGGTCCTGCCCGTGACACTTAAACCCACTATCTAGGGAGAGTGGGCAGGCCATGTAACACCATTGAGCTAATATTTGAGTTGAGTACTTGGAGCATTATTTCATTTAATCCCCATAATTGCCCTATTAGGTGCTTTCCTTTCCTCCATTTCGGAGAATGAGAAGCTGAGGTGTGGAGGAGTTAAACAACGTACCAATAACTGAACTGGTCTATTCTATCCTGCTTCATTCAATAGATCCACTAACCTCCGTGCTTTTGTGAACATCAAAAAAGATATGTGTAAAATCTCCTTGCGAAACGTTGAAACCAATGTCAATATTACGAAATCAATTGAGACTATACAGATTTTAAAATTTAATACAGTCATAATATCATTTCTTAAATATTTACTATGTACCTGTTACCTCACACAAGCCAGAGAGAAAGGTCACGCTTTAATTTTTAGATGTGAATTATGCGTGTGTTTTGCGAAAAGCTGTTAAAGGGTGTGTATTAAAGCAGCATAGGCGACTCTAAAGAGGTACTGCTGTCCAGCTTCCTGTATTTAGGTGAGCAGAAAACGCGGGAGCCCGAGGGACTTCCAGGTCCGACGCCCGGCACCCGCCCAGCCACCGCGTCAGAGGGAACGCGACATGGTTTCAACAGCAACGGAGCCATTACTTTTGCTGAACAGGGATATGAGAACAGTGCTGATTATCAGAGCTCCCGGAGCGAGCTGCAAATGCAATCGAGTCCAGGCTCACGACTGCCAGACATGGGCTCTGGACTCCAGCCGCCGTGACTTTTCCCTGAAAGTGTCTCGGTAAATGCGGGAGCGTGGGCGCGGGCTTGGCTGGATCCGGAGCTTTGAGGGTGATCCCTGTCTCCTGTGTACCTGGGATCGTCTCCTACAATCCAAATGAAAGATGTCACTTTTTTCATTTGTCCTGCAAACGTTTATTGAGCACCTACGAATCCCCGATAGACATAATGCGGCAACGACACCAGTCACCCAACGCCAACGAGTGCGCGTCTCAGTGTCGGCTGGCCTGCACGGAGGTGAGGGTGCCTGGGGTGCCAGCCCGGGCGTCCCGGATGAGCCCCACAGCCGCAACGAAGGGCCTGCGCGCGCCCGAAGGCGTCACTGCCTCCACGCACATGCACACGCACGGGAGCGCCGGGCTCCCGCGTCCCCGGCGCTGTCTCGGCGCCGGGCGCGGGCGGGAGCTCAGGAGTCCGAGCGGGAGGCGGGAGCTCCAGGCGGGGCGGGTGCCCGCCAGCAGCGCTCGTGCATAAGCTCCTCTGCTACCGACGCCCCGCCCCTGCCCCGCCTCCCCTTCTCCCGCGCGCGGGCTCCGCGCGCCCCAAGCCGCGCGCGTGCGCGCGCGTGCGCAGGCCAGGGCCCTCCGGGGGCGGCCCCGTAGACTCCAACGAAAGCGTAGCAAGGTCCCGGATTAACCCTTTCTTTGCTCGCCCATTTAGAGGCTCGGCCGGGTTCCGTGCCTGCGCAAGCCGGCGGCGCGCCTTCCCCCCAGCCCGCACCGCGCATGCACGGGAAGGGGGGGGTGCCGGTGGGGGTGTTCACGGCCGGCTAGACATTCTGTGCTCGTGCAGGAGGAGGGCTGCTACCATCAGGGACGTGCACGATTTCCCCCCACCCCGCCCCCTCCCCAAACTCCAAAAAAAAAAATTCAAAACACACTGCCACCCACCGTGCCCCCGCGCCCCGCGTCCATCCCGTCCCCGGCCTGCGTGCAGTGAGCGTGGGGAGCCCACGGCGAGTGTCTGTGGCTGTGCCAGGCTGCAGGTAAGCGCGGACCGGGGGTGCGGAAGGGGCCCCCTGCGTCCGCGAGGCGGGCGCGGGGGCGCGGGGGCGGCCGGCGCGGCGAGGCTGCCCGGAAGAAGCGCGTTCTCGCCGAGCTCTGGGGCGCCAGCCAGCTTCAGGATGTGCGGGCAGCCGCCAGCGGCCGGGCGCGGTGCGAGCGGGGCCGGGCGTGGGTCAGGGCTGGGCCGGGCGTGGGGACGGGGCGCTCCGGGGGCCGCGCAGGCCGGCGAGCGGGCTCGGGCAGCGGCCAGGCGGCGGCGGCGGCGGCGGCCCCGCGCGCGCGCTCGCCGAGCCTCAGCGGCGGAGTTCATGGCCGCCCCCGCTCGCAGCGCCGCAGTGCACCGCGGTGGGGGTGGGGACGGCCCGGAGCCGGCGCCGAGCGCGGCCCGCCGGGCGCCGCCCCTCCGAGCTGCAGGCCCCGCCGGGCCGCCCCCGCTGCCTGCGGCGGAGGGCGCCGGGACCCCCGCGCTCGCTCGCCCGGGTGCGCCCGCGGAGCTCGGGAAGCCGGCCGCGCGCCGTCCCCGCCCCCGGCCGCGGGAGGGCGGGGGAGGGCCCGGCGCGAGCCGGCCGGGGAGTGCGCGGGGCGCGAGCTCCGGGCTCGCGGGGCGCGGCGCGGGGCTGCGGAGCCCGGCCGCACGCCCGCTCCCGCTCCCGCTCCCGCCGCCGCGGCTGCCCGGGTGCTCCCTCCCGCGCTGGTGCCGCGGCCCCCGGCCTGCGCCGAGAGCCTGATTATGAAAGGGAAAGCGGCCCTTGCACCGCCGGCCTCCGAGCCGGGGGCTTTTGTTTGGGGAGGAATGCAAACGGCTTTATCCTCTCCTCCACCTCCCGGGCCGAAAGCAATGGGAGCGAGGCCTGGAGAGGCTCCGAAGGCTTCCTCCTCGTCCCGAAGTTTCGAGCTTTCAACAGGGAAGTCGTACCGCCGCCATTGTCGCGGCTGCTCGGGTAGGGGAGGCGGCTGCCGCTGCTTATGTAAGTTTGGCTTTGCAGGAGCCCCCGCTCCCTCCTTTGTAACGGCCGCGTTTGGAGAACCTTAGTAAAGGGGCAGCTTTGTTACGGAGGTGTGGTTGGGGCTACATCCTTCCTTGCACCCACACAGATCCTGGCAGCGGGTATCTTCCAGTTTGACTCACCAGAAGTTAGCAATTGGAACACCTCAATAGAAGAAAAATGCTCCTCAGAGATCTTGAGAGAGAATGGGAGCCGAGTAACACTCCGGCCAAAAAAGAAAATTCAGCACACTGCTGTGTTGCCATGGGTACTGTAGGGCCACGCCACTCCCCTCTCCCGTAGTCCCTGCACTTTTATCCCACAAGTCCTGGGGAAAGTTACTGACAACAGTAGAAAGTGACCTGGTAGGATGGTTTTGCCTGGCCGCCTTCCCTTGGGGGTGACTACAGGCCGGGGTGCCTCTCGGGAACAGTCAGTCAGAAACAGCTTTAGAAATAATTTTGTCCAGCTCTCACTTTGCAGATAAGGAAACTGCCTGCTACTTTAGGCAGCTTATTGGTGTGTTCGCTTTTCTGGAGAGGGAACTTTTGATGGTTTTCAGGACTCTGGTCTCTAGGTTTGAGTCCTGCTTGCACCACA
This sequence comes from Equus przewalskii, assembly GCF_037783145.1. NCBI lineage: Eukaryota > Metazoa > Chordata > Mammalia > Perissodactyla > Equidae > Equus > Equus przewalskii. The sequence goes on along the minus strand of NC_091837.1, from coordinate 46,904,178 downwards.
GTTTTTGTGTAAGACTGTTGCAGCCCAGTCCTTTGGTCCTGTCACACCAGAGTTTTCTTTGTGTGGTCATTGTTTAGTCGAGGAAACTTTGTATGTTTTTCAGGATATTGGTCTGCAGGATGGAGACCCTCTTGTAAGAATTAAAACTCACAATAACCAGAATTCTTTGAGCCTCCCTTTAGGCATAGAGGTGCAAACCCCTGAATTTCTCAAATGCAGGCTTAAGACGAGTGTAGTTTAAGTGATGTGTGGTACATCACAGAGAAGTGTGCAAAGAAGAAAACAGCTACTGTTCCCTGTCCTCCACCGTTAACTGTTGGGTATGTGTACTTCTATAGCTTTCTATATCTTTATTAAAAATATATACTATGTTTAGATGAGCCTGGAGAAAAATGTGGAGGGCTACATACCCAGCAGGAAATGGTGGGGGTAGGGAGCACTTACTGGCCTCCCTGTGTTTGTGTAGCTATCAACATCTGTACAAATAGGGACGTGGACTTTGTTTGTGAGGAGAATATCCTTAGTGGTTCTCCAACCCACCCTTCCCACTCCTGGTGCATAGCCCCTCTGTGCCCTAAGTGCTCCAGCCCTTACCTGTTCTCGCTCATGTCAGCTCAGAGCTGGACCTGATGCTGCCAGCCACCCCCTGTCTCTTCCCAGCCTGAAACGGGTACATGTGCAAATGGCAGGACAGGAAAGGAAAGTTTATTTTTTAAAATCAATTCTTGAAAACGTTCAGAATTTGGCATAGAGGAAGATCCCACCTTACTCTTTTGTGTCCTTTTCTCTTGTAGGACTGGCGTGCTCCTGATCAGAGTTACTCTGATCTGAAGAATTTGGTGTTTAAAGCATTAAGATAATAGCCTGAGTTGTTCATGGTAACTATGACTTTGGATATTAAATCTTGGAAATATGGTTTGGTGTTTGCTTTAAAATATTATATCTCAATTATGCATTAGCACTTAGGTTTCTTTGAGAGGAGTGTGTATTTTCCTCATATTTTTACTATGCTGAATAAAAAAACACAATGTTTTTGAAAAGAAAATATATAGAACACATTATTCTAAAAAGATCAGTTCTTTTACATGATGATGGATGTCTTTCGTGCCAGTTCTAAATTTCTTGCTTGTAAAATACTTGCAGCACTTGTCAAGTGCATCCCATCTTGATGACACTTCTATCTGGTGGCAGATAGATTGGCATCGAGAGGGAATGAAGCCACACATCACTGTCTTCCCAAACGTCGTCTGATTCTCTGAGGGTCATAGTAAACCTTAACCCTCATTCAGAAGTGGCCCAAAGCTGGTGTGGAAAAACTGGAAGACAACACCAAATGCAATATTTTGGCAATGATACCCCTTGCCAGGTCTGCAACAGTGATTTGTTTCTTTGGTGAAAGAAATAGAACACAGAGCGTTGTTAGGTTTTTTACTGAATCTTCTTCCACATGAAATTAGAGTAGATGCAGCAGACGGGACTAGTGGATCTGTGCTTTGAACCTGTTTCTTAAACTTTGAAGCTGAATTATTTGTCATTATTACCTCTGGTTGTCAGGAAGCACAGGTTTTGGAGCCAGATTGCCTAGATTTGAGTACCAACTCTCCACTAAATAACTAGAATATTTGGCAGGTTCCTAACCTCATCTATAAAGTGGGGATAGTAATATCTGTCTCGTAAGGTTATTTGATCATTATCTTTGTGAAGGCGTGTAAAGTACATGAAACAGAGCTTGGCGTGTATTATGTGCTCACTAAAAGTTGCTGCTCTTAATACGAGGCAAATACCTAGTAAACTGAAGAGAGGTAGAAGTAACTGTATGGAAATCCCTCAGTTAGGATCAGTCTTTTCTGCTCATATTCTGAACCACTCCTAACACTGACTTTCTGAAATGGTTAGGTACCAAAAATTGATCAGAAAATGAAACTCTTACCTGTGTTTTCTGCGTGGGAGAGTATTGTTCGTAATTACCAAACTTTTCTTTTTAAAAATTTTTTGTAGGAGTTTTTCATCAGTATGTCTGAAACCATTAAATATAATGACGATGATCATAAAACTCTGTTTCTGAAAACACTAAATGAACAACGCCTAGAAGGAGAATTTTGTGATATTGCTATTGTCGTTGAAGATGTGAAATTCAGAGCACACAGATGTGTTCTTGCCGCCTGTAGCACCTACTTTAAAAAGCTTTTCAAGAAGCTTGAAGTGGATAGCTCTTCAGTGATAGAAATAGATTTTCTCCGTTCTGATATATTTGAAGAGGTCCTGAACTACATGTACACGGCAAAGATTTCTGTGAAAAAAGAAGATGTTAACTTAATGATGTCATCGGGTCAGATTCTTGGTATCCGATTTTTGGATAAACTCTGTTCGCAGAAGCGTGATGTATCCAGTCCTGATGAAAATAATGGCCAATCAAAAAGTAAGTATTGCCTCAAAATAAATCGCCCCATTGGAGATGCTGCTGACACTCAGGATGATGATGTGGAAGAGATTGGAGATCAGGATGACAGTCCTTCTGATGACACGGTAGAAGGCACCCCCCCGAGTCAGGAGGACGGCAAGTCCCCTACGACTACTCTCAGGGTTCAGGAAGCCATCTTGAAAGAGCTAGGGAGTGAGGAAGTTCGAAAAGTGAATTGCTACGGCCAGGAAGTAGAATCCATGGAGACCCCAGAATCGAAAGATTTGGGGTCCCAGACCCCCCAAGCCTTAACATTTAATGATGGAATGAGTGAAGTGAAGGATGAACAGACGCCGGGTTGGACCACAGCTCCCAGTGACATGAAGTTTGAGTACTTACTTTATGGCCACCATCGGGAGCAAATTGCCTGTCAGGCATGTGGGAAGACATTTTCTGACGAAGGCAGGTTGAGGAAACATGAAAAACTCCACACGGCGGACAGGCCATTTGTTTGTGAAATGTGTACGAAAGGTTTCACCACCCAGGCCCACCTGAAAGAACACCTAAAAATCCACACAGGATATAAGCCCTACAGTTGTGAGGTGTGTGGGAAATCCTTTATTCGCGCCCCAGACTTAAAGAAGCACGAGAGAGTTCACAGCAATGAAAGACCATTCGCCTGCCACATGTGTGACAAAGCCTTCAAACATAAGTCACACCTCAAAGATCACGAACGAAGACACAGAGGGGAGAAGCCTTTTGTGTGTGGTTCCTGTACCAAGGCCTTTGCCAAGGCCTCCGATCTGAAAAGGCATGAGAACAATATGCACAGTGAAAGGAAGCAGGTTACCCCCAGTGCCATCCAGAGCGAAACAGAACAGTTGCAGGCAGCAGCCATGGCCGCTGAGGCGGAGCAGCAGTTGGAAACAATAGCCTGTAGCTAGAGGTGATGCGACAGGAACACTTTGCCTGAGCCGTGGAGACTGAGATTGCATTGTTCGTAATAAATGAACACCAGTCACTGTATTTTTGTGGAATCTTACGGAGCATTATACGCACTGGACTTAAGGCAGTGCTTGGTTAGGTGTTTTTAAAGCTTTTCAAGGAAGATAACATTCCTTGTTTCTGACCAAACTGTTTCACTGTCCTGTCTGGTGTCTAGTATTGATGTTGCCAGGAAGCCCTCCCACCCCTCTTTTTTATAATTTTAATTTGAGAACTCCTGTGTCCAGTACAGAAGTGAGAGACTTCTAGTCCATTTTTAATTCCTCATGACACTTGCCGCACTGGTGGTGCACTGCACAGAGTGATAATTGAGTAAATTGATTTGCTAATCATCACAATTATAAGTGACTTATGGTCAAAACAGCATTTTTAATAACCCAATAAAAGTTCTTCGTGTAGATGCAGAAAATACTGGTGGGTGGTTGGCCGAGAACGCTGAGCAGATAGGAAAACAAGTTCTGGAAGTGCAGAATGGTCTTAGATTTCTAATTGGTTTGTTAGTTTTATATCACTGTTTTTCACAGTTTTTGTGGACAATTAATGGTTGCTTTGCTGAAGTGTTTCTTCATCCATCTTTGATTGCCCGTACCTACCCCCAAAGACGTAGTCACAATTCCCGAAGGCTGAGCAAGCCCACAGGGGTGTTGGTGGTCTGGGGGCTGAGTTCTTTTGTTCCTGTTACTTGAGGCAGTGCCACTCTGCAACAGATGGGGTTTGTGGAATGGACCAGTGGTGAGAAGATTAGAAAAGGGTGCATAAGAACCTGGCTCTCAGACACGAGGTTTTCACATTTGCAATGCTTCCAAGATTTTCTAGATCAAGATAATTCTTAATTGATTTTGAAATTGAATTTTTCTTTAGGATCAAAATTAGGACAAGAACAGGTATGCCTTTTCAGATACATTTGTGTAACAACATGATGTCACCAAGCTTTTGGCCCCTGTGCAGCACACGATTTATCCATAAAGGAGATGGGATATCCCTACTTAATACATTTAAAGCCTTTTAAGTGTGTAAATAGTATAAAAGTGTTGGTCTTATGTATTTCAAGTAAAAGTAGACAGCTGCACTTTTTTTGCACATTGGATTAAAATAACTTCCATCAGCAACAAACATCAGTCTGTTTTTAACCAATATTAAAGATTGTCAGACCAAATGTTTATGTTTCTGAAGTATATTTCATCACTGGTTACAGTTTTAAGTAGAAGTTGATTGCCTTTTCATAGCTGTAAACAGAATTATAAACACTGTTCCAATTTTGGTGTACGAAATTTTTTTTTTATCATTTCTTTAGGGATATGTTGAAATGCCAACAATAATTTGAATTATGTTCTGTAATAAAGTGTTAGTCAATTATTTTAGAATGTACAATCTTAGAAGAATGCCAATTTTTAAAATTTATTTTTGGTTGCTAGGGTTTTTTTAAAGATGCATTAAAGTAATTTCATTTCATAGCTTGTTGCATTAACACCTGTAATTACTATTGTGGGAGAAATTTTATTTTTTAAAGTGATGTATATGTTATGCCCAAGATTGTAGGATGAAGTTGCTACCTTTTTAAGAGACTTATTTATTGGTAAAATGTTTAATTTAGTTTAAAATTAATTTAATTTCTTTTCTTAAAAGTTGTTTATTCTTTCCTAAGAGTAGTCCTGTCACTGTGTTTACATGCTGTTAGTCGAAGGGAAACTGATTGCCGTTCCTGGGCTGTTTTAACCAAAGCAAAGGAAAAATAATTTAACATCTTGTTGATAGCTACTTCAACAAACCATTTTTTGGGCGTTCGTTTTTGTATATAAAAGAAAGTATACTTCTGTCATTCCTGTTTCCATTTTTTCATAGTAGCCTTCCACACATCCGGGTTGTACCAACATGCTTTCTCTATACTGTCTTCGTCATGGTTTTACAGAGTTGCAAGTTAAATAGGTGGTATTAACCCTCATTGAAACCACATAATCACAGTGGTACCCCAAAAAAGGAAGCTTAATTTTCAGCACAGTGTTTATATTGTGTAAATGTTTACCATTTGTCCTATTTTGCATGAGAAATGTATTTGTGTTGTAATTTCTGCCACTGCTACTGGGTTCCTGTGTGTGTGGAGGCTGCATGTTTTCTTTGTTTTCTGGTGGCAGCAGTCATGACATGACAGCTCTCCTGTGTCTTGATCATTAAGACTGCCTCTCTCCCCACCCAGCTGGCTTTAGTATCCTCTGGATGATGAAAACATCATGGTAGACAGTTCAAGGGTACCTCCAGTCACAGGGAGTTAATTTTGATATGTGCTTAACACTGAATCTGCGTTGTGAGAGGGAAGGAAATTCTAATGTCAACATTTCTACTTCTTCTTTATCTAAAAGTCACCTCCTTTTCTCAATTTTACAAACTTGAGTTTTTATGCCAACTTGCATAGTATTGGCAGTGATTGAGGAAGGGAATTTTAGGAAGTCTAAAGTTTAGGTAATTTGCCTGCTGATTAACTTGATCACAAATTTAGAATTGTTAGAAATTAAACAGGTCACCATCAAGTGAACCTGATAATAACAAATTTCTCCTATTTTGTTGCAAAAAAAAAAAATTGAGATGAATGAGAATGATGCAAGTTTATGTAGTTTCCAATTTAATGGATTATGTTGTGTAAGGTTATCTGTAACTCAGTCATTGGGAAGCTGAAATGTATTTTCCTGAGTAATGCTGTTAATGGCAGTTAGTTCCCAGAGCAGCTGTAAAAGCCTTCTGTGCGCGTGTCGTAGAACTAGTGTAAGGTTTCTAGTCTTGACTTCTGAGTTGGTAGGAGTTAAGGAGTTGAGGCTTCCTAGAAAGAGAATGGAGAACTCTCAGCTTCCTCGCTGCCATTTACTGTTAACATCCACCTCTCCTTTCTCCATTACCCACCCACTCCCACCTCCCTACACCTGCACCAAATGTATGGGAGACAAATAAGACGTTAGGCTGGAGGCAAGGTAACCATGGAAAACCATCACAGTGAGATGAGGGCCTAAGTTTATTCTCATGCTTCCTTCTGATTCATACTTCACTGAAATCAGTGAGTGCTTTCAATGATGGGGAACTCCTACCTCCCTGATGATTGCCCACTCCCATCTTGAGACAGCTCTAACTGCTCTTTGTTCCTTGAATTCTGTCTCCATTTTTGCATATCCCCTTGAAACTGGGAACTTTGTCCCACTTAGAACTGTTAAGTTTAATCCTGCATCTACTTGACAAAGCTTCAGATATGTAAAGGTAGCATGTCGTTTGTTCAACATATCTTGAGCATTGTGTGTGAGGCCCTGTGCTGAATCCTGGAGATACAAAGGCAGAAGAGATTTGACCCCTGGCTAGCAGAGTGTGCTTCCTTTCCTAGTTTTGTCTTAAGCATTCTTTTTAAAGATGAGGGTGGCATTTGCATGTCACCTGTTATCCATAATTCCTTAAAGGTCACCATACTGATCTCAAGGGCCCTGGATGTAGTTAAACTGGATGGTGACAGATTTCAGCAGTTGTATGATTTCATGATCTCTTCCAGAGAGATTCCCAATTACCAATATTCATGTAAACCTTTTCAGTATAACAAGGAGGAAGTGTGGTTTAGTGGAAGAACTTCTGGAGTCAAACTTGAATTGGATCTTGGTTGTGCTTATCAGTTAACGTATAAATTTAGGCAAGTTCTAAGCTGCCTTGAGCCTTAGTTTCATCATTTCTAAAAGAGTGATGGGGACTTCTACCTCATGGTCTGCTGTGCAGATTAAATGTGATAACCAATAAAAATATTTAGCCCAGCACCCACCACTTTTTAGGTGCACCATAAATGTTTCCTTCTTCCTGGAGAGCATTCTTAGTAGAGAAGCAGAAGCAAAATTGAAGTTCTCTTTTGACTTTGGCATCCGTCAGTTCTATAATCGTTGGCCCCAAGCTGTAGACCTAGGCCTCATTTAGTCTTCTTAACTGAAAATATCTGCAGAAGCTGTGTTTATTTTAGTATTTCCATAATCTTCAACCCATTCACGGATTTGTTCTCGCAAACTCATGTATTCATCTTAGAGTTATCTGGTTTTGTAGCCTCCCATCATTTGAGCAGGTCATTAGAGTGCAGTCAAGTGTAAACACTGGCCTCTGGATGGCTCTGAAATGACAGCTGGGAGTTAGGAGGTATTACCTTAGAGCCCACTGGCCAGTTACAGATGACAGCAGAGGGTAGGAGAGCAAGGAGGCTAATGGAAACTTTGAAAGAAAAGATATTTTTTCTTTTGGTTTTAGGTCTCCATGAGGCAGTCTGTTATTTTGATGGACTTTTGTGGAAACGTTTCATGGTAGTAAACTTACTTGGAATGTCACCATTTTCCGTTTTCGGTTGGAGGGCAGAAGGTGTCTGTAGATGATTCCTGTGAGTGATTCTTACAGATCATTGCTGGGTGTCTATCTGTTTGTTTTCACCTCTCACTTTGAACCTCGGTCACTGGATAGTCAAGAGGATCAGGAACTTAATAAAACCTAGTATATGTTGAATATTTTCCAGGTGTCAGACACTATATACAGTCTCTTTGTTGCTTTGTGACAACTCTGAGGTACACATTATTGACAAAGATGCCAAGATGTAAAGAAGTTAAAAATTGTGCCAATGTCAAGTTGGTATCAGAGCCAGGACAGAAGAACAGGTCATTGCCTCCAGAGCCTGTGCCCTTATTCACAGCGTCATAGCCCTCAAACACGGAAAGTAGCTCCTGTGGCCAGGCACATGTCCCTACCGACTCCAGTCCACTGTTAGGAGGGGGAGAGAGCCTCTGGAGGAGAGAGACATTTATGCAAACAGCTGCACCTACGTTTGTATAATAAGTCCTAATATTTGTATTTCCCCCAAGACATTTCCCATGCAAGGGACCAAATACTGAACCATTGTCTACCTAGCTTCAGGTCTAGAGGCGGCCCCCAGATAATAGGAAAGCTGCTGATAGAATGTCGTGAATGGTTGCAAAATAACACAAAGCTACCCGTTGGCTTTCTTCATGTGTTCCATTATGCAGTGAGCCAGGAAACCCCACCAGACCAAAGGCCACCAGATGTGGTGGTGCCAAAATTAACACTATAAAAATGGTTATGTTGGAAGGACCCCCCCCCCCCCCGCCCACTTCTCTCTTGGAAAGGTGCTAGAAAACTTGAATTTAGGTTCTACTACTACTTTTAAGCTGTCCCCACCTTGGGCTGGTTGTATAATCTTTCTTAATTTCTTTTTTTTCTTTTAAAGATTGGCACCTGAGCTAACAACTGTTGCCAATCTTTTTTTTCCTCCTCCTTCTCCCCAAAGCCCCCCAGTACATAGTTGTATATTCTAGTTGTGAGTGTCTCTGGTTGTGGCATGTGGGACACCGCCTCAACATGGCCTGATGAGTGGTGCCATGTCCACGCTGAGGATCCGAACCCCTGAAACCCTGGGCCGCCGAAGCGGACTGCATGAACTTAACTGCTTGGCCACAGGGCTGGCCCCTAATCTTTCTTAATTTCTTCAGCCAAAATGCAAATAGTGATTCCCTGCCAAGTTTACACTACTCTTGCTTATTATTTCAAAAGATAAACTCCTTTTTTGCATAAGTAATAGGTAAGAAATTTAGCTTTGAAATGGATTTTAAGCTCAGATATATTTGATTTAAAGTATCACCAACCTCAAACAGGGTGACAGAGATGGTTAGAAGGTCAACAGTTGGGGAACTTAATTATACTTCGTTCTTACGCTTTAACATTTAATTAAATGAAGGGTATGTGTATGAGTGCTCTTTCTCCTAAAGCTTGGAATGCTATAGTTAATCTTGTTTTCTGAACTCTTCCAGCAGTCTTTCAGCCAATATGAAACAGGAAATAACCAGGTTGGAAGGCTACTGGCTCAGTTGACCCATTAGTGTAAACAAGATTATATTTAATAGTCTGTAATAAAATGTGGAGTTGTGTAAAGAGGAATGAAAAATGGTAGGAGTGAATAAATTTTAGGTGCTATATAATTAATCATTATTTTCCCAAACTCACTTCTGTGAATTATGAGGTAATAAGAGTTTTCTTATTTTTTTTAAAGTGCTAAGTTAATAATATACAGAGACTTAACTTTGGTTATACGGTAGAACGAGACTGTATACTAATTAATATCTGACATCTGCAGAGCTCTTCACAGTTTACATTAATCAGTTTACAGTATCTTACGGTAGATATTATTATTTTACAGACAAAAATGAAAAAGTGGGGTCAAACCTAGGTTCTTTGACACTGGTAATTGGAGATATGTTAATCTCTGAATTAAAAGCTGCCTGAAATAGACTAAGTATGTATAGAGTCTGTTTAGTTTATATTAAGCTTTTTGTTCTTCCTAAAACTTTCGAATGTAAAAATTAAGATTTGCTTTAACACTCCTGAGTTCCCAAAGTTTCTTTTAGTTTTTGTAATGTATGACTATCTACTAGTTAACTTCCCGTATCCATTCTGCTCTTGTTTTACAGCAACTCAATTGTTAGCCGCGCACTGCACCTCTGACTCTAAAATCTCTAAAACTAGATTTCTGGGGGGTTTTCCTACTGAAAATATTTGTATGAATGACACAACCCAGTTTAGTTAAGTTGAGCGTGAGCTCTGTGTTTAGACCGACTGGGTATCGATTCTGGTTCCTCCACTAACTGGTGGCTTTGGACAAGTTATTGAGCCTTACTAGGTTTCAGTTTTCTCATCTGTGAAGAGGAATAATAATAATAGTGTGAGAATTACTTGAGACAATCTATGGAAAATTCTTACACATGACAAACACTATATTTTATTTTTATTTTCTCTCAATCAATGAGAAAGTACAACTCCTGGATTTCAGTCTCTTCTCAGCCTTAAATTAGCCGTATGTACTTTGAGCAAATGATTTGATCTCCCTGAATCATCTCCTTGGTTTAAAGGAGGGGCTTGTATTAAATGGTCTTTAAGGTTATTTCATGATTCAAGTCTATTGTTTTGTAATTGTTTAATTCATTAGATTAATGTCCTCCAGGCATTTTAAATATAATTACTTGAAAAGTGCCTGCCTTCTAACTCCAGATGGGCACCAGAGGTGATCACAAGATACAGGCTCCTCAATACCTATAAGAGGTAGTAGGGGTGTTTGGAAGCTAGTGACCAACTTTCAAATTTATGCCACTGTTCAAAATGAAGGGAAGGTGGGTGATTTTACCCAAACTGTCACAAATAGCAAAATAATCAAACCACGCTTCAAGTAATGCAACTAAACCTGGGAGTTCCTGCTCCTATTTTAAGGATTTATTTGGAGATGCATCTAAAAGAAATGCAAATCTTACTCTAAAAAGTATTCCTGGATCCCATGCTGTCTTCTTTTCTTGATGTACTCTCTCGTTTTGGTGGAGGAGCGTGTCCTCAGTCTGAGGACTGAATAGGAGGTCAACTTTTTGAGGTCCATTTTACCTTCACATTTATTGATGATTGGGCTGAGGGTTGAATTCTAGATCAGAAAGTAATATGTCAGGAGGTGAATAAATTCATGTTTCTGCATAGTTAGAGATTTCTGAGCAAACCTTTAATGTGATTTGAGTTGAAAAAGTAGGCTTGGAAGCTGAACAGAAATTGAATAGCCAGAGACTTCCAGAGTCTTAGAGCCTTAGCTCCCAATGTGTTTACCTTTCAAAGGGAGGTGAACCTGCAGAGCCTGGGTGGGTCATTTACCTTCCAAGGGATGATTAACAACTGCGGAGCAAAGTTTCTCTGCTGCTCTCAGGATGGGAAGCGGCAGTTTTTGGGCCTCTATAAATTCCCAGATTCGTAACTTCAGGCAGCTCTCCTATGTGACAAGCTCTCATCATGTCACATGTAGGGTAGTGGTGTGGGGAACTGCCGCAGTTACTGCTGTACGCAATAACAACTTTGATTTCTGCTCCAGAAATCTCACGTCAGCCTTTAGGGTAACAACCGCAATGAGATCTCACCTCACACCTGTTAGAGTGATTATCAACAAGACAAGAAATACTAAGTGTCAACAAGGATGTGGAGAAAATAGGGCCCTCATACACTGCCGGTGGGAATGTGAACTGGTGCAAGCCACTACAGAAAACAGTATGGAGGTTCCTCAAAAAATTAAAAATGGAACTACCATGTGATCCAGCAATCACTTCTGGGTATTTATCTGAAGAAAATGAAAGCGCTAACTCGAAAAGATATATATGCACCCCTGTGTTCATTGCAGCATTATTTACAATAGCCAAGATAGTGGAAGCAACCTAAGTGTCCATTGATGGATGAATAGATAAAGAAATTGTGGTGTATATATATAATACACTGTGTGTGTGTGTGTGTATATACATATATAATACACAATGGAATATTATTCAGCCATAAAAAAAATAATGACATCTTGCCATTTGTGACAACATGGATGGACCTCAAGGGTATTATGCTAAGTGAAATAAATCAAAGGAAGACAAATACTGTATTATCTCTTATATGTGGAATCTAAAAAAAAAGCTGATAGATGCAGAGAACAGATTGGTGGTTGTGACAGGTAGGGGGTGGGAGACAGAATTTTTTTTAAGAAAGCAATCTAGCCATATTTTTTGATCTTGCACATAGGTAGCTGGGTAGATCTAGATTTAGATGAATCCTGGATTCCTTCTTTTATAAAACAAAAAAAATACAGAATTTTGAAAATATCTTGAGAAGTCTGAAGCCATTCTGATTTCTGATCTTTCATGTGTGGCCTATACATTTTTCTGTCTTTAAAGCTTGAAGAATCTTCTCTTCCTCTCTGTGATCTGAAATATGATGATGGTTCCTGGTGTGCATCTTTGTACTGGAAACTGGTGGGTCCTTTCAATCTGGAAACCAGTCCTTCAGTTCTAGGCACTTTTCTTGAATTTTTTCACTTATGATTTCCTTATCTTTGTTTGGTTTTCCTAGACAAATCCTCTTAATTTCCTGCTACTCCTTATTTTCTATGTCTTTGTCCTTCTGATATAATTTCTGAGCGATTTCTTTATATTTCCAACATTTATATTAAGGTCTTTTTTAAAAAAGCTTTTTATTTGAAGTAATTTTAGATTTACAGAAATGTTGCAAAATGAGTACAGAGTTTCCATATACCCCAGTAAACTTCCACTAGTGTTAACATCTTACATAACCACAGTATAATTGTCAAAACTAAGAAATTAACATTGGAACAATTCTATTGACTAAACTACAGACTTAATTTTGGATTTCACCAGTTTTGTTTTTTCCCCCCACTAATTTTTCCCCCACTAATGTCCTTTTTCTCTTAAGATACAATCCAGGATATCATATTGCAATTATTTGTTTTATCTCCTTAATTTCCTCCAAATTGTGATGGTTTCTCATTCTTTCCATGTCTTTCATGACCTTGTCATTTTTGGACAGTACGGGTGTGTTATTTTTGTAGAATGTATCTCAATTTAAGTTTGTCTGATAATTTCTTATGATTACATTCGTTGTGCATTTTTGGCAAGAATACCACAGAAGTGATGTGCTTTTCTCTCTGAATCGTATCAGGGGGTTCCGGATATTGCTATAGCTTATTTTGGTAATATTTACCTTGATCACTTGTACAATCTAATTTTTGCAAGATTTCTCAACTATAAAGTTACTATTTTTCCCTTTTTAATTAATATCTTGGAGGTGGTGCTTTGAGAATATTCTGTTTCTCCTCAAACTTTTGGTCACTAATTTTAGCACCCAACTTTGGTAGAAATTGCCCACAATAGTTATTACTGTGGTGTTTGAATAGCGATTTTCTGTCCCTCATTTTTTCTAGATGTATTAATTGATATTCTTTTATATGGAAGAGATGTTCCTTCTCCCCCAATTATTCAATTATTTATGACAGAACTCCTGAATATTTATTTTGTTCTATGAATATAAGCCAACACTATTATTTACTTTGTTACTCAAATTGTTTCAGCTTTGGCCATTGGGCTACCATAATTTTAATTTCCATGAGCTTACTTTTTTGAATGTCTCTCACCTACTCCCTTCTCATAGCATCCTGTCCTTGTTTTACGGTTGCGAAATCTACTTTTTCTGAAGATACTAATGATAGTCTCTTGTTTAATGTTCTTCTCCCTGCATCAATCATCTGTTTCCTCCAACTTTCTTTTTTCTATTTGTTTGTTTGCCTTCGTCTCTCTCTTCATGTTAGAGATTTTCCTCAGATGACTGGTGATACTTCTTTGCCATCTCATTTCTAAAAGAGCTGATGGGAATCCCTGAGCCCATGGGAGGAGCTTGTTGGTTTGGGCTTTGCTATCCGGTGATCTGACTGGGATGCTTGTTGGTTATCACCTGATGTCAGCATCTTTAGGTCCTTCTTGACATAGTCAGACATGGCGAAGAATATTTTCAAATCTCCTGTTTGGGGGGAAAGTTCTGGCTGATAGTATTGTGGAAATCTAATGGAGAAGAAGACCATCATTCAGTATTTATGTGCTCCTTTTAGTCTCCTTGTTTTCTAAATCCTCACCTTCAGCTGGGCCTGGGGTCCACAATCCAGAGACTTCTTATTTTACCCCCTCTGGAGAATATTTTTTTTAAATCCTTTTACTGTCATTTAGTAGCAGTTTGGGGTGATAAAGCAAGTAATTATCTGTGTTCATCTATCATGCATAGCCAGAAGTCCCAGTAACTATTTCAATGTGACATTTCTTAAGGAAGTTGGGAGAAGATCGTAGCTAGGATTTGGCAGAAAGGTGTTGAGGCCTGTCTACCAGTGGTCGCCTCTGGAGCCAGTCAGTAAATCTGAAGTTCTAATGTCTTTCTTTTAACCTAGAGTAACATGAGAACATTCAAATTTTGCACTTTGATTGTAAATCTTTAATTTATGAAGTTTGGAAAGAAATCAGCACACAACTGTATTACTGAACTTGCTGTCATGAGACTCAAATAGTTATAAAAGTGTTAATGACATTTTTAATTCCCAAATAAGAATATTTTAGTAGGATCTTTCTAAGTAAAATATAGAAAGATATTCATCTTATTGGTAATAATAACTATGTACCTATGGGGATGTTTACTGACTTCACTTCTCTCTCTGCTGTTTTCACCCCCATTCTACAGACACTTCATGTGCTTTATTACAAGCCAGGTCCTGTAGGAGGTGCCAGGGATGCAGTAAGAATCTTCATAATCTCGTGGGGGCAGAGAGATTCATAAACATTGCAATCTTGTGCAAGGGGAGTGGGGAGGGGGTTAGGGGAAGGGGTGGTGGTGCTGCCAGGAGAAGAGCACTAATTCAAAGTAAGAGTGTGGAAGGGGTAAGGGAGGGCTCTTGGAGAGAAGTGCTTCCACAGACTGTGTCATGTGAGCTCCACATTGATTCTAGTAGGCATCTGAAATATCATGTATCCAAAACTCTGCTCCTGACCTGACTCTCTGATATGCTCCCCACACAGTCTCTCCTATCCCCCTAAGTGGCAACTCCATCTTCCCTGTTGTTGAAGCTATAAAACCTGTTCTCTTCCTTTTGCATCCCATATTCATTCCACATACAGTTCATTCCACCAGCATCCCTTGTTGGCCCAGACTTCAAAATCTGACTACCTGGTTCTAAGCTACTGTTATCTCTTGCCCAGATATTGATTGTAGTGGCCTCCTACTGGGCTCCCTGTTGCTGTCCTTGCCCCAGTCCATTATGATCTATGCTAAACATAACAGCCAGAGGGATCCTTTTAAAATAGAAACTGTAATGTTCCTCCTTTCACATTCATGGAGTCCTTTAGGTCACTACTCACACATTAATTATCAGTGAGGCCTTCCTGGACCGCTTTATACAGAGAGCAACCCCGCTGCTTCCTTGGGGAATTCAGCACCCGTTGTACTTATCACCATATGACACACTATAACTTACTTTTGTAAATTTCCTGCTTTATTTTCTGTCCCCTTAGAATATAAACTCCATGATAGCAAGAATTCAGTCTATTTCGTCCATTGCAATATTCCCTACATAATCCTA
This sequence comes from Equus przewalskii, assembly GCF_037783145.1. Taxonomy (NCBI): domain Eukaryota; kingdom Metazoa; phylum Chordata; class Mammalia; order Perissodactyla; family Equidae; genus Equus; species Equus przewalskii. The sequence continues at coordinate 46,888,792 of NC_091837.1, read as the reverse complement.
TAACTGTGTACATTTCTCTTAACATTTTTGTGTATGCCTTCCAGACTTTTTCTATAATATATTTAAATGTACATAGGATTATGTTATACAGCCTGTTTTTATCATGCTTCTTTCACTAAATAGCATATAACAAACATTTTTCAATAACAATACTATTCTTGGACAATATAATTATTTCTGCATAGTATTCCATTATTTGGATGTTACCATAGTTTATTTATTCATGTCTTTACTTTTACTCTTTTTGTATGTTTAATTTTTTGCATCAAGCACACGATTCTGACCAAATGTTTTTATACATCTCTGAGCATAGTATAAATCCTTGGGATAGATCTTAAGAAGGAGACTTGTCAGATCAAAATATATGGAAGATTATAAAGTTTTGTTACTAAATGCCAAATTGCCTCTCAGGAAGGTGATGTCATTTATACTTCTACCAGTGTGTCATACAATGTTTTTTAACACATTATCAGTGTTGGAGGTAGAATAACATCAGTTTTTCAAGATAAAATTGAAGAAACAAGTCAGAATTTGATCCTTGACTTTAAAGATAAAAATCTTCCCTTTTCAGTCTATTGCTTTATCTGTCCCTGACTCACTCTAAAACTTTGTGGAAGTCACTTAGATGTGGTGGAATAACCTTTTCAGTGGTGTCCTGGAGACTAGTTTTATCTTCTAAAAGACTTTCTCATAGTTATACATTAACTGGGTTCTGCATGTTTTCTACAAGAAATTTTAGATTTGTTTTTATTTTTACAGTAATAACAGAGTAGTACCAGGGGTTGGCCCAGTGGCGTAGTGGTTGAGTTCATGTGCTCCACTTTGGCGGCCCAGGGTTCACAATTTCAGATCCTGGGCATGGATCTGTCACCACTCATCAAGCCATGCTGTCGCGGGCATCCCACATACAAAGTGCAGGAACAGTGGCACAGATGTTAGCTCAACAGCAATCTGGAAGATTGGCAACAGGTGTTGGCAGAGGGCCAATATTCCTCACTGCCCCTCTCCCCCAAAGAGTAGTAACCAATTTCTTTTTGGAAAGCCACCTAATAAACAAGAAATAACCACCAGGAGTGATGTCAGCATCATGGTGAAGTGAACTTGCCCAGGACTCTCTCCCCTCCAACAGACAACAAAAGGGGGCATCCAAACTCTAACAGAGGACATCCTAACAACACAAAAACGTCAGAGAGACATGCACCCACGTGACAGAGGGTAAGAGAGAACTTCGCTCCCTCCCCTAAAAACTGCAGTCACAACTGCGGGAGGTTCTATGAGGGAAGGAATGGGGGAGGGGTCATATGTTTGCCAGATCACCAAGGACTCCCTAAGGCTCTTGCAGCCTAGAGGGAAGCCCTCTAATGGGACAAAAACTTTCATGGATGGTGACCTCATCAAGCCAACACCCCAGGAGACCAGAAAGCAAGAGCTGATTGAGAAAGCTTGGAGTGCACACACAAGAAAGTGCCCCTCCCCCAACACGCCCTGCACTGCTCCACTGCTGGTTATCTCAGCTGAAGGTGGAGGGTTCAGAATATGCAGCTTTCAACCCCCACCCAGTGACAATAGGCTGTAACTGCAACCAAAGAATATCAGAATGTGTAAGACCTGACCTTCCAACATCAGACACTACAACAAATCTCCAGACCAGAGAAAAGTCAACAAGCACCCAGAACTCAGTCCTGAGGACACAGAAATGTGTAATCTAAGTGACAATGAATTCAAAAATAGCTATCATCAAAAAACTCAACAAAGTAAACAAAAATGTAGAGAAACAATTCAATGAGTTCAGGAGCTACCTCACAAAAGAGATTGAAACTATAAAGAATGAATCAGAAATATTAGAGATGAAAGACACAATGGAAGAGACAAAACAAAATACGAATTCCCTGAATGCTTGAGTGGACATCATAGAGGAGCATACCAGCATAATGGAAGATAGACATGTTGAAATACTCCAGTCAGAGGAGGAGAAAGAACTAAGACTAAAAAGAAATGAAGGAGGTCTCCAAGAAATATCCAACTCAATGAAGAAATGCAACATAAGAATTATAGGTATTCAAGAAGGTGAAGAGAAGGAGAATGGAGCAGAAAGCATGTTCAAAGAAATAATAGCAGAGAACTTCCCAAAGCTAGGAAAAGAGAGGGAAATCTGTGTGGAAGAGGCTTCCAGATCTCCTAGATTTGTCCATGTAAAAAGACCTACTGCAAGGTATATAGTAGTAAAACTGGAAAGAATGAGTGTCAAAGAAAATACTAAGGGCAGCAAGGCAGAAGAAAATAATCTACAAAGGAACCCCTATCAGGCTTTCAGTGGATTTCTCTGCAAAAGTCTTACAAGCTAGGATAGAATGGAATGACATATTCAATGACATATTCAAATCTTTAAAAGGCAAAAATCTTCAGCCAGGAATACTCTACCCAGAAAAAATATCCTTCAGATATGAGGAGAAATTAAAACTTTCCCAGACAAACAAAAGGTAAGTGACTTCGTAGCCACAAGACACTCCCTCCAAGAAATTCTCAAGAAGGCCCTCATACCTGAAAAAAAAGCGAGGTGGGGTTGGGAGAAAGGGATGACAAAACACAGAGTAAGGAGATAAATAGGTAGACAGAATCAGAATCCCATAGCAAATATTCAACTATAGCATTAAGCTAGAGGAAAGAAAAATACCAAAAACAAAGATAATCCTGCCATTTTAACCACAAACTCACAAGACAAGATAGAATAAGATATGAGAAAACTTAGGAGGGGAGGAGGAAAGGAACTGAATTGGTATTGGTTTAGACTAAGGAAATAAGAGGCCGTCAGAAAATGGACTATCTTATACACAAGATTCTGACCACAAACCTCAGGGTAACCACTGAACAAAAAAGCAGAATAGGGACACAAATGAATGAATGAGAAAACAAACATGTCATAAAAAACTACATAATTTAGTGGGTAGACCAAAACACACAGGATGAGAAACAAAGGAAATGCAGGAAAACTGGAAAACAAGTGATAAAATGACAGCATTAAGCCCTCATACATCAATAGCCACCCTAAACATAAATGGATTGAATTCTCCAATAAAAAGAGTGGCAAAATGGATTAAAGAACAAGACCCAACAATATGCTGCCTCCAGGAAACACATCTCAGCTCCAATGACAAACACAGGGTCAGAGTGAAGGAGTGGAAGACGATACTCCAAGCTAATGGCAAACAAAAGAAAGCAGGTGTTGCAATACTTATATCAGACAAAGTAGACTTCAAGATAAGACAGGTAAAGAGAGACAAAGAGGGGCAATATATAATGATCAAAGGGACACTCCATCATGAAGAAATAACACTTATGAATATCTATGCACCCAACACAGGAGCAGCAAAGTTCATAAAGCAGCTATTAACAAACCTAAAAGAATATATTAATAGTAACACAATAATCGTGGGGAACCTCAACACTCCGCTCACATCAATGGATTGATCATCCAGACAGAAAATCAACAAGGAAACAATGGAATGAAATGAAAAGCTAAACCAGTTGGACTTAATAGACATATATAAAACACTCCATCCCAAAACTGAAGAATACGCATTCTTCTCAAGTGCGCACAGAACATTCTCAAGGATAGACCGTATGTTGGGAAACAAAGCAAGACTCAATAAATTTAAGAAAATTGAAATAATAACAAGTATCTTTTCCAATCATAATGCTATAAGGCTAGAAATTAATTACAAGAAAACAGCTGAGAAAGGGACAAAGATGTGGAGACTAAACAACATGCTATTGAACAAGCAATGGATCATTGAAGAAATTAAAGGAGAAATCAAAATATATCTGGAGACAAATGATAGCATACCATACCAACTCATATGGGATGTGCAAAAGCCATATTAAGAGGGAAATTCATCGCAATACAGGCACAACTTAACAAACAGGGAAAATCCCAAATAAGCAATCTCAAATTACACCTAACTGAATTAGAAAAAGAAGAACAAACAAAGCCCAACGTCAGCAGAAGGAGAGAAATAATAAAAATCAGAGCAGAAATAAATGCTGTTGAAACCAAAAAGGCAGTAGAAAGGATCAGTGAAGCAAAGAGCTGGTTCTTTGAGAAGATAAATAAAATTGCCAAATCCCTAGTCAGACTTACAAAGAAAAAAAGGAGAGAAAGCTCAGATAAACAAAATCAGAAATGAAAGAGGAGAAATAAGAGACATCACAGAAATACAACAGGTTATAAGAGAATACTACAAAAAACTGTATGCCAACGAAATGGATAATGTAGAGGAAATGGATAAATTCTTAGACTTTTACAACCTCCCAAAGCTGAATCAAGAAGAAACAGACAATCTGAATAGACCAATCACAAGGAAAGAGATTGAACCAGTAATCAAAAGCATCTCAAAGAATAAAACCCCAGGACCAGATGGCTTCCCTGGGGAATCCTACCATACTTTCAGAGAGTATTTAACACCTATCCTTCTCAAGCTATTCCAAAAAATTTGGGAGGATGGAACACTTCCTAACACATTCTATGAGGCCAACATCACTCTGATACCAAAGCCTGACAAGGACAACACAAAAAAGGAAAACTACAGGCCAATATCTTTGATGAACACAGACGCAAAAATCCTCAACAAAATTTTGGCAACTTGAATTCAGCAATACATCAAAAGAATCATACATCGTGATCAACTTGGATTTATACCAGGGACACAGGAATGGTTCAACATCTGCAAATCAATCAATGTGATACACCACATCAACAAACTGAGGAATAAAAACCACATGATCATTTCAATAGATGCAGAGAAAGCATTTGACAAGATCCCACAGCCCTTGATGATAAAAACTCTTAACAAAATGTGGATAGAAGGAAATTACCTCAACATAATAAAGGCCATATATGACAAACCCACAGCCAACATCATACTCAATGGGCAAAAACTGAATGCCATCTCCCTGTGAACAGGAACAAGACAAGGATGCCCTCTATCACCACTCTTATTCAACGTAGTACTGGAGGTTTTGGCCAGGGCAATTAGGCAAGAGAAAGGAATAAAAGGAATCCAAATAGGGAGTGAAGAAGTGAAACTCTCGCTGTTTACAGATGACATGATCTTATATATAGAAAACCCCAAAGAATCCATTGGAAAACGAATAGAAATAAATTAACAACTACAGTAAAGTTGCAGGGTACAGAATCAACTTACAAAAATCAATTGCTTTTCTGTACTCCAATAATGAACTTACAGGAAGAGAACTCAAGAAAATAATTCCATTTGCAATCACAACTAAAAGAATAAAGTACCTAGGAATAAATTTAACCAAGGAGGTGAAGGACTTATACAATGAAAACTATAAGACATTACTGAAAGAAATTGATAATGACATAAAGAGATGGAAAGAGATTCTATGCACGTGGATTGGAAGAATAAACATAGTTAAAAATGTCCATACTACCCAAAGCAATCTACAGATTCAATGCAATCCCAGTTAGAATCCCAATGACATTCTTCATGGAAACAGAGCAAAGAATCCTAAAATTCATATGGGGCAAACAAAGACCCTGAATTGCTAAGGCAATCCTGAGAAAAAACAACAAAGCTCGAGATGTCACAATCCCTGACTTCAAAGTGCACTACAAAGCCATAGTGATCAAAACAGCATGGTTCTGGTACAAAAACAGGCACACAGCTCAATGGAACAGAACTGAAAGCCAAGAATTAAATCCTCACATCTATGGACAGATAGTCTTCGCCAAAGGTGCCAAGAACATACAGTGGAGAAAAGATAGTCTCTTCAATAAATGATGTTAGGAAAACTGGACAGCCACATGCAAAAGAATGAAGATAGACCGTTATCTCATGCAGTACACAAAAATAAACTCAAAATGGATCAAAGACTTGAAGATAAGTCCTGAAACTATAAAACTCCTGGAAGATAATATAGGTAGTACACTCTTTGACACTGAACTAAAAAGGATCTTTTTTAATACTGTGTCTTCTCAGACAAGAGAAACAAAAGAAAAACTAAACAAGTGGGAGTTCATCAGACTAAAGAGCTTCTGCAAGGCAAAAGAAACCAGAATCAAAAGAAAGAGACAACCCACCAATTGGGAGAAAATATTTGCAAATCATATAGCTGACAAGGGCTTAATCACCTTAATATATAAGGAACTCACACAACTGAACAATAAAAAAAAAACCCGGTCAAAAAATGGGTAGAGGATATGAACATTTTTCCAAAGGAGGTATACAGATGGCCAATAAACACATGAAAAGATGTTCAACATCACTAATCATCAGGGAAATGCAAATCAAAACTACACTAGGATACCACCTTACGCCTGTTAAAACGGCTATAATCACTAAGACTAAAAATAACAAATGTTGGAGAGGGTGTGGAGAGAAGGGAACCCTCACACACTACTGGTGGGAATGCAAACTTGTGCAGTCACTATGGAAAACAGTATGGAGATTTCTCAAAAAACTGAAAATAGAACTACCCTATGACCCAACTATCCCAGTACTGGGTATCTATCCAAAGAGCTTGAAATCAACAATCCAAAGTAACATATGCATCCCTATGTTCATCGCAGCACTATTCACAATAGCCAAGACATGGAAACAATCCAAGTGCCCATCCACTCATGATTAGATAAAGAAGATATGGTGTATATACAATGGAATACTGCTCAGCCATAAAATAGGCAAATTCATTCCATTTGCAATAACATGGGAGGACCTGGAGGGAATTATGCTAAACGAAATAAGCCAGACTGAGAAAGACAAACACCAGATAATTTCACTCATATATGGAATATAAACAAGCACATGGACAAAGAAAACAGTTCAGTGGTTACCAGGGGAAGGGGGGTGGGGGAGTGGGCACAGGGGGTAAAGGGGAGGACTTACGTGGTGACAGACGAGAAATAATGTACAACTGAAATCTCTCATTGATGTAAACTATTATGAACTCAAAAAAAAAAAAAAGAAAGAAAAGAAAAGAAAAGAAATAACTGCCAGTCGCTTGCAGATCTCACAATTTTTATTTGAGTTTTGGATGGCTCAGGTACCAGGAAGTGCTACTACTTGTCATGGAATAATAAGAAAAGGATGGTGGATTTAATATGTAAGAGTTGATACATTATTTTATCACTGTTTTTTATTAAGTGGCCAATCTTTGCTTTGTTCAATGCCATTTGCAAGAAACACCATAACTAAATAATGTTACTTATTTTTGGAAAGAACTTTAGAAATAAGCCAATCCTTTATTCAAAAAAGGGGAAATCCCAACCTAGGGAAGTTCATATTCCCTGTATAGTCACCGACAGATGTAGAACAAAGCTTTTCTCTTTCTTACTGTTCTGTTCTTTCCCACACATTGCCAACATTGTATTTCTCTGATGTAGAATTTTATATAAACAACTTCATTGGGAATCGTTAAAGTATGGTTGAAACAAATCTGAAACCAATTCCTCCTAAAATGAAGTCCTGCAAAGCTAAATGCATATATATTCTTTAAAGATAATTATAGTAACTTGCCATTCCAATATTAGAAAGGAGTCTGTTACTACTTTAGTCCTAAACATTTTGGGGGAAAATGCCTAAACATAAAATAAACCTGTCTAAATATTTTTGTCAGTTTGGAAATTAAAAAGAGTCAATGTATCAGCCACCATATATCTTGGAAATGGACTTCAGCACTTGTCTTAGTTCTTAAAAATCCTTTTGACTGCAGGATGTTATTTAGATTGAATGTCCAAGTTCACATGGGAGCAAAACCAATAAGGAGGTGCTGAAAATAAGTTTTATGCATAATAATTTTGGAAGTATTATTATTTATAGCTTATATACCTTGTTTTGTTTGGCATTCAAAAATAGTTTTGTTTAAAACAAAAAGTAACTATCATCTACAATGTACCTTATTTACTTTTGCTAAAAGCACAATATTTTCATTCCAAAATTTCCTTTCAAACATCGCAATTCTTTGCCCTGGCTTGTCTTTCATCTTCTTTCCTTTGGACTATTAAAAGTTGTTGTTGTTTTTTTTCATGATTTATATAACATTTATTTATTTTTTTTGATGAAGCTTATGATAGTTAACAACCTTGTGAAATTACAGTTGTACATTATTGTTAGTCATGTTGCAGGTACACCACTTCACCCTTAGTGCCCTCCCCCCATTCCCCCTTTCCCCTGGTAACCACCGATCAGTTTTTTTTTTAAATTATCTCTCTGTTTTTAACCTCCCTCTATCCTGTACAATCCTTTCTCTACTCTGTTTTCCAGATTTTCTTTCTTTTAAAATTTTTGCTACCATTATCTTCCCCAAACATAAATCTAATTCCGTCCTGCCCTTCCTCACACTGTTAATTTCTCACTGCCTGTATTTCATGGCACCATCTTGAGATGACCTGCGTTATCATCATGCTGCTTCCCTGAGCCCACTAGAAGAGATTCTGATTCTGAAGGTCTGAGGTGGGGTCCAGATTCTGTATTTTTAGCAAACACAACGTATTATTTTATACACTTAAGTTGTTAAACTAATAACCCGTAAAATAATTTCTGATGACATGAAATAAAGATCTTGGTGGCCAGATAATATAGCCTTATAAGTTAGAGGGACTGCCAGGGACTAACTCTGGGGAGTGAGTCTGGGGTGAAGCTGGGCCCAGGACTTAGCCTTCCCTATTAGTTGGTAGGAAAGTGAGCACAAAAATGGTGTGAGCCAAGGCTTTATTTTCATTTCTTTTATTAGTTTTAACAACCATGATGTCAACATACTACCTAAGAAATGACCTGAGAAATTGTTGAAGAGGTTCCCATTTGGAATGTGCTCAGAGGGGCTGTCCCTCTACTCTCAACACCCTCCCACCCCCAAATCCCAAACTACCTCCCTTTGAAGGCCATGTTGAAAGATCTTTGTCTATGTCCTAACAGCAATGGACACCCAGTAAAGGATTTGAAGAAAGGAAGTGACAAGAAGAGAATACACACATCTGTCTCTGATTGGAATCACATTCTCTCATTGTCTAGAGGTAATCTGCCATCCTACTTTACCCCAAAACCCAAAATCTTCACATTTTGCTGTTCTGCTGACTTGTTGCCAGCTAATCAACATCAATGTGGCATTTTCTGCTACTTTTAACCACTCATAATCTGTTTCCTTTGATGGACCTTTTCTTACTTATCTTAGAACAGGGCTTCACTTGCCCTTTGACAGCTGAATGTTGTTAAATGTTTTTCTACAAATACTAAGATTATATGTTTTTTCCTTTTTTAATTTTTTTGATGTGGCAAGACACACTAATAGATTTTCTAATGTTGAACTATCCTTGCATTCTTGGAATAAATCCAACTAGATCATGATGTGGAATTTTAACTTTTTTAGTACATTGCTCAATTCTATTTGCCAATATTTTACTTATGATTTTTGCATTTGTTTTCAGCGAGAATGGTCGCTATCTTGCTTTGTTGTGTTATTTGTGCACTGTTTTGTTATCACAGTTATCTAACCCCAGTAAATGTCAGGTGGCTTCATCTCTTTTTCTCATATCTTTTAAGTTATGTGTCAGATTGAGTATATCTGCTTGTTAAAGATTTGGTAAAACCTGTAAAACCATCTGGGCCTATTTTGTGGTTATTTATTTATATATTTGCCCCTTTTTTGGTAGGTTTTACTGCTAATTCATTTTTTTAAATGGTTATAGGTCTATTTAAGTTTCCTATTTCTTCTTGGGTCAATTAAATTATATTTTTCTTGAAAATTATAGATTCATATGTCATCAAATTCTTTGTCATTGGGTAATTTATACCCTTCTCATAGGTTTTTTTTTACAACTCTACTTGATCTGAGGCTATGATTTTTATTTTTATATTGTATATGTGTGTTTTCTTCTCTCTTTTTTCTGATAGTCTTGCTAGTACTTTGTCTATTTTTTTTAAAGAATCTCTTTACTTTTGTTGTTATATTCTGTTTTTCTTGGTTTTCTATTTTGTTAATCTCTGTTCTTAATTTTTTTTAACTTCATTCTACTTCCTGTGTATTTATTATTCCTCTTTTTTCTAGAATTTTCAGTAGTATACATTTATTATTATCTTTATAATAGTTTTTATAAATTAAAAATAAAATAAATTTTGATATTTATGTTTTTATTACTTAATTTTAAATATCCTTTATATAAATATAATCATTAAAATATTAAAATGTCTTTAAAATGTAAATTGTGATTCCTTCCATGAGTTATTCAAAGTTCTGAATTTTTAAATCTTTTTGTAGTCAATTTCAAATTTTATTACATTGTGGTTTAAAAAGATGTGGCCTATACAAAATTTCAATATGCAATTTACTTTGCAATTTACTGAGATTTGCTTATGACCTAGTAAATTTGTTACATACTTAAAAAATACATAGTCTCTATTTCTTACTTGAAGATTTCTATATGCATCTTTTAATGACTTTATACTTTGTTCTTCGCATTTTTTATGTGAATTCTAAAGTTTTTGTAACCCTATCAGTTTCGAATAATTGTGTGTGTAAAACTGCCACTAACTTTTTAGTTCAGTATCTCTTTGTAGTTTGTCCATTTTGCTGTGTATTTTTATACCATACTGCTAACTTATGATTATTCAAGTTTAAGATTATATCTTCTTGGTGGATTTTTCATTAATTGTTATATAATGTGTCTTCATTTTTGTAATGTATTTTTTTATTTTTATGAAACTAGTATTTCCTAATTAACTTTCTTTTAGTTGATATTTACCTGAAATACTTTCTTTCTTTCTTTCTTTTTTTTGAGGAAGATTAGCCCTGAGCTAACATCTGCTGCCAATCCTCCTCTTTTTGCTGAGGAAGATTGGCCCTGGGCTAATATCTGTGCCTATCTTCCTTTATTTTATATGTGAGATGCCTGCCACAGCATTGCTTGTAAGCAGTGCATAGGTCCACACCTGGGATCTGAACTGGCGGATTCCAGGACACTGAAGCAGAGTGTGTGAACTTAACTGCTATGCCATGGGGCTGGCCCCCTGAAATAACTTTCTTCATCCCTTTATTTTCAACCTTCTGAGTAATGTGTTTAGGTCTGACTCTTATAATACGACATAACTGAATTTAAAAAAGAAATCCAATCTGATAATATTTATCTTTTAATTGGCGGATTTAATTAGCATTTATTTTTATTCCTAATATAGTTATACTTATTTTTGCTGTCTGATTTTGTGTCTTCCCTTATTAAGCTTTTTCATTTCATCTTTTTTCTCAATCCATATTCCTGTTGGATTGGTATATGTTCTTTATTCCTCACCACTGACCCCTCTTCATTTTTTCCATACTGTTTAAGAAACTAGTGTTTCTATTCCTATTTTTTAGTGATTACCATTAACCATTTAACATACATGTGCTTAGATCTGAAAGTTTCCAATAAAGTCTAAAATTATTTGAAATCTCTGTTGTCTTCTTCAATGTAGTAAGAACTTTTCTCCATTCTAACTATGTTTTGAATACTTTCTCTAATCTAGTTAATTTTTCTAAAGTTTTGGATTTGCCTTTTAAAGTTTTGGACTTTGCCATAAAAATGATCTGTCTCTCGTTTTTTACAATCAATAGTTACTTAAATTTACCAAAATAATTTATCAGTTTTTGTTCTTACCTTTGTTTATTGATCCCATTACCTTTTCTCTCAATTCACTTTGTTTTTGATAGGCATTCTTAGTACTTCTTGTAGTGAGGGTCTGTGAATAGCAATCCTCCTTTATCTTTGTATCTTTGGAAACGTCTTTAGTTTGTTTTCGCTTTGGAATAACAGTTTAGCAGGGTATAAAATTCTAAAGTATTTCCTTCAAAACTTTGCAGACAATTATAGCATCTCCTGGCACCTGTTATGTCTGACGGGAAGTTTATTGTCAGTCTAATTGTCATTTCTTTGTAGGTATTTCTTTTTTATTTATGTTAGATTTTGAGTTTCTTTTTCTTCTTGATATTCTAGTGTGGGCTTGCCCTTTCTTACGCATCTCTAGAGTGTACATTTGGTAGGAGGACTTGTATCTTCATTTACATCCTAAATCTAAATATTGCTTCTTCATCAATCTTTATATTCCAATTTTATAGAACTTGTACCAGATATATAGATATACTAGCTATTCAATCTATCCTCTGTATTTCACAAAGGCTTTTTCAAGTTTTGTTCTTATTTTGTTCAACTCTTATTTTGTTCAACTCTTTATCTCTCTGAGCAACATTCTGTGTGAATTACTAAGTACTGTCTTCCAGTTCAGTAATTTTGTCTTTATTCATGTCTATTCTGGCATTTATGTCATCATTTGTATCACTTCAATTTTCATGTGTATGAGTTTACTATTCCTGTGTAACAAATTTCACACCCTTAGTAGCTTAAGTCAACATACATTTATTATATCAGTTTCAGAGGATTAGGAGTCTGGGCACAGCCTAGCTGGGTTCTCCGCTCTCACACAAGGCTGCAATGAAGGTGTCAGCCGGGGCTGTGATCTCTTCTAAAGCTCCAGACTCTCTTTGAAGTTCAGTAGTTGTTGGAAGAATTCAGTTCTTACGGTTGTAAGACTGAGGCCTTCAGCAACTAGGGTCAGCCTGCTATTTCCTGCCTTGTGGCCCTTCCCACAACATGATAGCTTGCTCTTTCAAGATGAATAAGAGAGCCTCTCTTCTGCTTCTTGTCTCTTACCTATAGACCCTCTTTTAAATGGATTGCCTGATTAGATCAGGCCCACCAAGGATAATATCCCTTTTGATTAACTCAAAGTTAACTGATTTGAAACTTTAATTACATGTGTAAAAATCCCTTCACTGTTGCCATAGAATGTAACCTAATTACAAGAGTGGTATCCCATTATATTCACAGCCCCTCCCCACACTCCAAGGGTGGGGATTATACAGGGCTTTTGACTACCATGTTTTTTTCCCCTAGAAATTGTAAATGAACTGTTTTTCTTTTCTATATGCTTTAAAATTTTCTGCTTATTTCCTAATACTTGTTTATTTTCTATTAGTTTATTGAAATATAATTGATGTACAATAAGCTGCATGTAATTAAAATGTACAATTTGATGTTTTGACACATATATGTACGTATGACACCATCATACATGACACCATCACTACATAAAAGATAATGAACATTTCAATAACTTGCAAAAGTTTTATTGCAAATAAAGTTCCTATGAATGTTTGTGTACAAGCCTCTGTGTGAACATATGCTTTTACTTCTCTTACATAAACACCTAGGAGTGTATTGACTGTGATGCATAGTGGATGTATGTTTAACTTTTAAGAAACTGCCAAATTGTTCTCTAAAGTGGTTGCACTATTTTAAATTCCTACCAGCATTCTATGAGAGTTCTAATTGCTCCACATCCTTGCCAACACTTGGTATGGTGAATCTTTTAAATTTTATCCATTCTTGGAGGTGTATAGTGGTATCCCATTGTGGTTTTAATTTGCAGTTCCCTAATGACTAATGATTTTGAGCATCTTTTCATGAGCTTTTTGGCTATCTGTGTATCTTCCTTTCTTGGTAAAGAGTCTATTCAAATCTGTTGCTCAGTTTTTTAATTGAGTTGTTTGTCTTATTAGTATTTAGTTTTAAGAGTTCTTTGTATATGCCAGATACAAGTTCCTTGTTCCATTTCTCTTCTCTCATTCTAGGACTCCAATCACACATATTTTAATCTGCTTGATGTTTCACAGATCCGTTTATTTTTTTCAGTTTTTTTTCCTCTGGTTTCATTTTGTGTAGTTTCTATTACTCTGTGCTCAAGTTCACTGATCTTTTTTCCGTAGTATCTAATTTGCTAGTAACCACATCCAGTGTTCCTTTCATTTCAGATGTCATTTTCATCTCTAGGAGTTTCATTTGGGTCTTTTTTATTTCTCCCTTTTGTTTCCTTATATGCTCATGCTTTCCTCCACCCTCTGGAACACATGGTGTATATTTATAACAGTTGTTTTAAACACTTTTGTCTACTAATTCTATCATCTGTGTCATTTCTAGTCTGTGTGTTTTTTTTTTAAATTTCTCTTTGTTTTGTCATATTTTCCTGCTTCTTTGTATGCCTCGTAACATTTTTTTCTTTTCTCAGATTCAAGACACTGTGAATTTTACCTTGTTTGATGCTAGACTATTGTACTTCTTATGCTGTTTTGGGCTTTATAGTAGGATGCAGTTAATTCACTGAAAATAGTTTGATGTTTTTAAGGCTTGATTTAAAGCTTTGTTAGGAGGGTCCAGGATAGCTTTTATTTCAGGGCTAATGTGGCCTGTCTACGAGGCAATCTCCTCTGTGGATTCTACTGGATGGATGCAGGTAGGAGTGGTAGGAGGTCTTTGCACCCTGGCTGGTGGGAATACACACTATCCCTAGCCCCCTGTGGGAGCTGAGGGTTGTTCTATTTCTGGTGCTTTCTTCCCTAACCTCCATAGTTTCCTCACTGACGTGGGGATCAATACTCAGTTAAAGATCTGATGGGTTCCCTCTGCAGATGTCCAGAGCTTGCTGTCTGTGCAGCTGTCTCCTTTGTTACTCTGCCCTATGAACTCCAGCTGCCTTGGCCTCCAGCAATTCTGAACTCAGGGGGACAGCCAGGCTTTGGTTGGGTTCTCCCTCACTGCTCTGCCACTGGAAACTCTCTCCAGGTGGTAAGCAGGGGCAGTCATGGGGCCCATGGATATTTTATACCGTGGGTTATAATCCAATTCTACACTGTTTGTTTTTTTGCTCAAATTGTTCCATCTTTCACCACTGCAAGCTTTTTCAGGATGGCTCCCATGTCCTTTTGACAGGCCTTACCTTTTAGCTTTTTTGAGCACTTTACTTTCTGCACTACAAAATGCTCCAAGGTCATCTGGTTTATTCTCTGCTCCATCCCTAGAATCAGCCATTTCTCCCTGGTTCCTTTTATTGGAGAATGGTGTAAGATACCAAGATCTGGGCACTGGGGTCCATTAGCTTTTTAAAAGTAAATTTATTGAGTTACTAGAGCTGAGATAAACACATAATAATTTCCTGTTGATCTACACACTTTAATCTGAAATGGTGATATATTTTAGAATATTTTAAATGGCATTATGAAAATATGAACATGTGAAAGTGACAGGATTTTGCAATTGAGGATAGGTGTACTTAATTGTAATTTAATTCAACAATAAGGCAACTTCCCAAACATCTGGTTACCAATGTTAATCAGTTATTAGGATATGAACAGTGTTGATTTTGAAATACAAAAATAGACTTTTAAAGTAAATGACAATTGGACATTAACTATTTGTATTTTAAAATAAAATTTCCAAGTTTTAGTTATGTTAAATGAGAATAATTACAGAATAGTGTGTTATGAAGAATGATTAATTTGAAGCAAAAAATTTTAACTCCTATACTTATAAATAACATGCTTCAAAATTGTTTTGTACTTTTCACTTTTCATATCTTTTACTGATCTATGTCCTTTGGTGCTATTAATGGTCACAAGCCCCTTCATACTACTGACAATTAATAGTAATTGATTCTAGAATCATGATGAATTCTAACCCTGCAATAGTTGACTACCCTGAGTGCCACAATTCCACAAGGAAGACACAAATAGAGAGAGTATCAGGAAAACCAGAGCAGAGAATGAACATCTGCTCCTGTTGTCCAGAGGCTGTTACAATGGATCTCTATAAGGGAGCTATGTTTAAATGTTGACCTCCACCCAGCTTCTTTTAACTCAGCCTCACCACATCTCAAATATTTCTGAAGGCCCACTAAGTTCCTTGATTTCTGGGAAGTATACACAATGGATTCAGCTGGTCCTCTTTTTGATGCTTCATGTCCATTATAATTTCTATCTTCCCTTTTGGACCTTAACTACAGCCTAATGTAGTACTTTGAAATATATCTTCTTTTATTACACTTAGTCCCTTGGTTATTTATTGTTTTTCTAACAAGTGAAATTACTTGAGGCCTATTGTTTATAAAATTCTCTATTTTATCAACCCCAACTCTTAGCACCCCTAGGCTTCTAAAGGATAACTGAATATTTGTTAAATAGAATTGATATTCAAATATAGGACTGCTTATAACTTAAAAGATATGTGGCTCACAGATTTTGGCAAATAGAAACATTGAATTCAATATTTGAGTTAGGAATCATGGTCCAGTCACTATGATCTTTCCGTGTTCTTTTCTTTAAGTAATTATTTACTTTCTGATATTAAATACTAATTGAAATTCTTTTCTTTTTTGACCCTATATTAATTTACTAGAGTTTCCGTAACAAAGTACCAGAAATGGGGTGGCTTGAGAAAACAGAAACATATTCTCTCGTGGTTCTGGAGGTCTAAAGTCTGCAATCAAGGTGTCAGCAGGGCCATGATCCTTCTGAGGTTCCAGGGAAGAAGCTGTCCCATCCTCTCTTCTAGCTTCTGGTGGTGGCCCGCAATCCTTGGCATTCCTTGGCTTGCAGCTGCATCATTCAGTCTCCGTCTGTCACCTGCCTTTCTCCCCTGGGTGTCTCTGTCTCTCTACATCCTCTCCTTATCAGGACACTACTCATATTGGATTTAGGGCCCACCCTAATTCAGCATGACCTCATCTTTATCTACTTATCATCTTTATCATTAAATCTGCAGAAATCCTATTTCTATATAAGGTCACATTCTGAACTTCTGAGTGGACATGAATTTTGGGGAGATATTATTCAACCAAGTACCCATACCTTTCTGTTACCCACTCCTTTTCTTTTTTTTTTTTTACCTTTCTACTTTCTAGATAGAACTTTAATCAGTTACACGATAAGCAATGAGCTGGCTGTGTTCTTACTTGCTTTTGATGACTTTTTACAAATCGTTCGTTATGTTTTTCTCAGCACTTATGAATTATAAGATCATCAATAACTCATGAAGATACATTATTTATTTTAAACATGCTCATTAGTAAAGCTTCATATATGTTTTTAAACTTTTTGCTTGTCTTCTTTAATTATCCTGCTCTTTTTGAGCTTGTTTGAACTTCAAAGGTCAGTCAATGCATTTTTCATAACTTGTAATGAACTTTTTTTATTTCATTTTTAATAACCCTTTCAAAAATGGAAAATATCTCTACCAACCTATTCTTTTCTTATTTTTAAAACAACTGGAGATTCTGTGTGGCTCTATTTTTTTTGATGCAGTTTTTTACAGTCACCTGACAAAGGAGTGGCTTCCAACAATGAAGTCCAGTGAGAGACATACAGTATTATATCATAAAAATGGCAATGCCATTCCTGCACCAAAGCAAAGAACAAACTTGACTGGAAATGCTTCTTAGTAATATCTCCACTGTTGTAGGCCAAAAATAGATTTCCAAATCTCTCCAGGTAAATTAAGTGAACTATTTGGAGAAATTAAACAAAAGAAGTAACCATGACCAGTGTGAACGATGGACTGGAAGGGAGTAAGAAGGGATGTAGTTAGGAGGCTATTGGCATACTATCACCCTGCAGTGCAACAATAAGCACCAGAGGACCAGCTCTGCCTGAGCACAGGAAGTGTATCTCCATGTCTCATCCACAAGGAAAAGGATGTCCAAAGACTAGTGAGCTCTGACTAATTACTTTATCCCCTCCTCCTCCCTTGGGGAGGAATAAGAGGATGTAGAAAGATAGAAATGGAAAGTCCAATATTCCTGACTGGGGAGAGAGGAAGAAACACTTCGCACATCGTATTTATCTATAAGGCTTGTCATTTCTATCTCCAAAACATACCTCAAATCTATGTCCTTCTCTCCACTTCTTTCACCTCCACCTTACACTAAAACTCTTTCCTTTCTCAGCTGGATTATTGCAATTCAGGCCTCAGCTGTCTAAAATCCAGAGGAGATGCGGTATGAAGTCCCGTGTAGTCTCCACATCCAGAAGGCCCACGTTGTAGGATGTCTGCCTAGGAATTAAGCAATGATGCTGCCTTGTTTGCATCTGGCAATCTGTCCTTTTGTGTTTGTCACAACAGTCAGAACCCTGGAAGGAAGGGAGTTGAGTCACACCTTGAACCCTATTCAAGCAGATATTTGAATCTGCTCACAGTGCTTAACTCTAAAGAGCGCTCCCTCTTCCCCTGTCACATACAGTAACTTAGCATTAACTCAGAGCCCAGAGGTCACATTCTGGGACTGACAAACACCTTCTCATCTTACTCCATCAATGCAACTTTTCTCCTTCCATAATGTATCATAATGTATGTGTAGTTATCTATTGCTGCATAACAATTTCCCCAAAACTTTGTGGCTTAAAACAAAACTAAACATGTATGATTCTACAGTTTCTGTGGGTCAGAAATTCAGGAGCAGCTTAAGTAGCTGCTTTTGGCTTAGAGTCTTTTGTAAGGTTTTAGTCAAGATGTTGGCTGGGCTACAGTCATCTGAAGGCTTGACTGGGGCTCAAGGATCTGGTTCCAAGATGGCTTCCTCACATGGCAAGTTTATGTTGGCTGTTGGAGGCCTCAGTTCTTCATCACACGGACCTCTTCTTAGGGCTGCTTGAGTGTCCTCTCAATATTATATCTGACTTTGCCCAGAGCTAAGAATCCAAGAGATATCAATGTGGAAGCCACAATACCTTTTATAATAAGACTTACAATGCATGCACTGTCACTTCAGACACATTTGTTCATTAGAAGCAAATCGCTAAGTCTGGCCCACAAATAGGGGAAGCATTAAACTTCACCTTTTGAAGAGAAGAGAATGAAAGAACTTGCGGGCATAGTTAAAAACTCTCTTTCTGGATTCTGCCCTTCCTCCCCAATTCAACCCCCTTCTCATTCCAAATGTCACCTCCCTCCCTGCCAAATACACACACATTTTCTGATCTATTTCTGCTATCATTTAGGATTGGTTTGGGCTGTAGTAACAGGAAACTACAAAAGCTTAAATGACAGTAGATGTTTATTTCTACAAGGCATAAAAGACATCTGGAAGCAGGCAGTCCAAGGCTGGTAAGGTGGTGCCTTCATCCTCACAGACCTGGGTGCTACCATCCCAATCTGTTGCCAATCTTTTTTTTTTTCTTTTTCTCCCCAAAGCCACCCAGTACACAGTTGTATATTCTAGTTGTAGGTCTTCTGGTTCTGCTATGTGGGACGCCTCCTCAGCACAGCTAAGATGAGTGGTACTAGGTCCGTGCCCAAGATCTGAACCCGTGAAGCCCTGGGCCTCCAAACTGGAGTGCATGAACTTAAGCACTAGGCCATGGGGCTGGCCCCTAGCCAGCTGATTCTGACAGAAAGCTTTCTTTGACTTTTACTTAACTGTCTTATCTGTAGCCAACCTATGGTTGTAACTGATGAACAAGTTTAATTCCAACATGAGTATTGTTTGATATTTTGGTTATTAAATAGTAAGAGGAAAGTGAAACAATGAAGAGGTTAAGTTGGCACTTCAATTGTTTGTCAGTGAGGTGACATCTTTCCAGACCTGGATAATAGTTTTCAAATACTAGAATAATATTTCCTCAATTTTTTTTGCTACTCACAATGTAATGGCTACAGACCCAACACTTTAAAATTTAATCTACATTACTGTTTTCTCTACCATTTTCTTAAGCTAGGCAATCAACAAAACAATAACTCAACCTCTGATTTGAGGTGTTTGTCAATTTCCATGGTATAAACACTCCTACAATAGTTAATGTCAAGCTACTGGTGTGACACAACTGAAACATGATATATTTTCACCAGAAACAATAGATGCAAATAACCTTAGGAGCAGCAACAGTAGTAAAATGTAGTAATGAGGAAGTCATGAGTTTTGAGTATTTATCATCTTTTTAAATATAATTTAATTATAAGGATTTAATTTTAAATAATGGCTGTGTTTAACAACCAGATTGCCAAATTCCTGAAAATTTAACAATAGACTTTTCTGAGCTGAGCTGGTAAGAGCTGGCTTCAGCACACCACTGATTCTACCCCACACCTTACTTAACCTTAGGCCCTAAGATTTCCTTTGCCCAGCGGGCATTAATAAACATGACACAAATGGAGGCTGAGAAAGTGGTTGCACATTACTTTTGCTATTTTGATCCTCTGCCTTAAACATAGGAACATTTCTGGTCTAGCCTGCTGGAGGACGAGACAGTGGAGGGGACTGAGTAGTCCATTTGTCTCAGCCAAGGTCATCATAGACTAGCAGAGCAGCTGACCCCAGACATGTGAGAGCCCAGCCAAGATCCAGGAGCTAGACTTGCAGCTGACTGTGGATACAAGCAAGCCCAGCCAAGACCAAAGGAAGCACTCACTTTACCTACAGGTTCATGAGCTAAATAGATGCCTAATGTTTTAAGCCACTGAATTGTAGGGTATTTTAAAATGTACATCCACAGCAGCATTATTTTGGCCAATAGATAACTAATACTAGGCCATAGTTCATCTCATCAGACTATCTCCTTGCAATCACTACTGATAACTGCTCCTGTGTGGGGTACAGCAGCGCTTGTATTTTTAACTCTTTCAAGCCTCCAAATTCAGGACTTTTAGACTCCAAGCCAAAGCAGAGAATACTTCCTTAGCACAGCACAGCTGTATTTCCTTCCAACTCTACCAGCAGACTTGCTTACTTTAGCCTCAGTTTGTCTCTTTCAAGCTTGGCAAGACGGAGCCAGAAAATTAGAACACTCTGGATTTTTCCTACCATTTTCCCTAATCCTACATTCTCATCATTTGCTTTCCAAGACACAGTGTATGGAAATGTGATCTTTTGCTATTGGATCTGGCCAGTGGAAGTCACTGACCAGCGACTTTCTCTCCCTCCTCCTGTGTCTCCATGTAACATAAGCAAGCCTTGTGTACATTCTTCTCTTGTTTTTTTCTTTTGGTGGAGAGCTAAGTTATGCAAAAAAAGAGAGACAGCTATAGAAAATCAAGTATGAGATAGTCTGACTTCTGAGTGACATTTTTTTCATGCTCTAATTATTAAACGTTGATGTTAATCTTTCATTAGAAAGGTTTTGTATCTTATCAAATCTGTGCTCCTGTGAGGTTTACTGAAAAAAGTTTTTGGCGCTTTATCTTGTAGACTTTTTTTTTTTTTTTTTTAGGAAGATTAGCCCTGAGCTAACATTTGCTGCCAATCCTCCTCTTTTTGCTGAGGAAGACTGGTCCTGAGCTAACATCCATGCCCATCTTTCTCCACTTTATACGTGGGACACCTATCACAGCATGGCTTGCCAGGTGGTGCCATGTGCCCACCCGGGATCTGAACTGGCAAACCCAGGGCCGCCGAAGCAGAACGTGTGAACTTAACTGCTGCACCATCAGCTGGCCCCACCTGTAGACTTTTATTTACTGCGGGTAAAACACTGCTTTGAAATTATTAGCCAATAGGACCAAGGTTCAATTTATTTTGTTAGTAGTATCTGCTGCCAAAGTATGGTATATGAGGGGCCCAGTTTCCTTACACACTCTTGTAATGCTAACTGGCAATGATAAAATAACCTGTCTTTAATCACATCCCGCAAAAATATAATTCGATGTTTTTACTATGGTCCTCAGGTATATAAACTGTCGGCAGGTGGCAAAGGCGTGACTCTGGGTGGTCCACTCAATCTCCAAGAGGTCCCCGGCCAGGGGCTGGGCAAAGGCGAGGGGCTGGCAAGAACAGGCGGCGCCAAGCTTCCTAGCCAGGCTCAGGGCGCAGCCGCTGGGAACTGGACAGCTCTTTGTGAGCCAAAGCCAAGCAGGACGGGGCTTGTGGGGAGCGCAGGGGCTGGAGGCCGTCCCTCCCAACACAAGGGGTCCCGGCCCCGTTGTTTTCTACAAAAGGCCCGCTTCAGCGCGTCCACGAAGCCCTCGTATTGAGCTAGGATAGGGCTCTCCCTCTGATGTAGGGGACTACCCACTCCTCTGCAGGCCCAGCGAGGCGACTGATTAGAAATGCCACCTTCAGGGTGTCGCTGGAGAATCTGGCTTCGAAGAGCCTCATGTAAGAAGCCGCCTGCATCAAGAAAACGGGCAGCCGGGCGGAGTCGCGTTTAAATGTTTCGGGAACGGCCCCCGGGCAGGCCGGCGGCTGCACCTGGGCCAGCAGGTTGGCTTTCTCGCACAGCAGGCGACGCACCTGGCCCATGAGCTGGTGTTCTCCCTGCGCAGGACATCGTTCTGGGTCAGGAAGCCTGCATCAGGACCGCCAGCGCGTCCATCACTGCCGCCTCGCCGCGCCCCGCCCGCCTCAGTCCCCGCCTGGCGTCGCCGGAAGTGCGTGGCGGGCTCGGGGCCAGGTTCCGCGGGCGGCGTGCGGCGGCCTCCGCAGACCAGGCCAGGCCTAGGCCCGAGCGCCGGCGGGCAGGTCGCCGGCAGTATCGGCCGGAGAAGCGGCAGCCGGAAGACCTGTTGCCGTCGGGCGGCGGGGAGAGGAGCAAGTCTGGTGCAGACAGGGGCGAAGCCGGGGGACCCGGCGCCGCGCTCGGCGGAGGAATCTGATCTCGTGGCGGCGCGCAGCGACTTCCGGAGGGCTCCGTCCGCGGGGCGGCCCGCCCTACTTAAAGGGAAAGCTGCCGACTTTGCTGCTGCGTGTCGTTGTTAGGCTGAGGCTTTCCTCCTCGTTCCCGAGGTGCCATGTAGTCGTAATGTTTTTTGTGTTTCGTATTCCTGGCTCTTCACATGCCCACGGCCTCACAGCTACGAAGAAGCAATTCTTATGAAGCTCTCCGTTCCTCTAGAATAGACTATCCAGGGGGCTTCCAGCCTGACAGGACAAGAGGCAGCTCTCTTTTATGGAGTGCCTCCTATGTGCTAGGCACCTGATAGAATCTCATCGAATCCTCCCGACTGTGTGAAGCCCGTGCTATTTTTTTGTTTCCTGAGGACAAAAGACGGCTCAGACAGTGTACAAACTTACGCGGTAGAACAGTGGGAAAATGCTTCCTAAAAGTCAGGTCTTGAAGATGGTGGGCAGGGTCCGTAGACAGGAAAGGACCATGTCTAGATTAATGCCCTGTATTTTTATATTAATGGAAGGGACACATACCATCTGGTGCAATTCACCCGCCGTTTACAGGCTCTGGCTGTGAGCACTGCTGCCCTCCTAGAATAAGACTGTTCTGACCTTCCTACCTAACCAGGCTCGTGTTTTCTCTGTCAGTGTGATGTGGTAGCTAAAGAAGACTTCAGCTGTGTGCGCGTGGACTGCCCCGAGCAATTTAAGCAATCACCCGGTCCATGTTGCCTTCCTAGGTGCACAGGCTACCAAGAACCACTTTCAGGCCCTGGGACTCCAGGTCTTTGTCCCACTGTGTCCAAATTTGAGGCGCTCAAATGCTGGCCCCGAGGACCCTCCCGTACCAGAACCACCTGAGGTGAAACCACGGGTGGAAAATTTCAGGAGAGGATATTGCTGTGTAGTTCAGGAACTAAGACACTCAAGTGATGTATCTTGATGAGTAGTAACATTTACTTCAAACAGTATAATTTTTGACTTTTTAGAGATCAAATTAATACTTTATGCCAGAAGCTTCCATTTGTGTTTTGCTTGGATATGGTAGGTTTTGATTTTGGCTTTTAATTTATTTACTTTTATTTGGCATTTTGCTGTTGAAGACTACTTCGTATTAATAAAATAATGTATTTCCTAATGAAACTGCAGGTCCTAAATTGTATTAAAACACTTTCAAAAACAAAATACAAAACTATTTGATATTAATTATTTAAAATACATGTACCTCAAAAGAGAAAAAAAGCCATACAACAAAAAAGTGGTTATCTTTGCATGGTAAAACTTTTACTTTGTGTTGTTTATTATGAAAAGTTTTTACTTTATATGTCTCTGGAGTTTTAAAGTGAATATTGATTTTATAATTAAGGAAACCATTAAAATTTATGAAAATGAAAGAAGTTAAGGAAATATGAAAGAAATGCTTTCAATTTTTAACATTAGTTATCTAAAGGGAATTTTGGAAACTGCAAAGGATGAATGCAGAGCTTAACTGAGACTGCATTTGAGATCTCAGGCTTAATCTGAAGAGTATGTAGTGTTCTTCTATTCCTTTTTAGCTAGAAATTAATTTTTTGCTGAGGAAAAAGATAACGTCATCATATTCAATTCACCTGAAAAAGGAAATCCATTTTCTGAGTCAGTATAATTTATGGAATTTCTCTGGAGCTACAGATAGTATCAAAATGTCATTTAAAATTTCAGAGCCAAAATGAACTCTTACTTTGTCCTCAATATGAAATATAAAATATATGAACCCGAATATAAGACTGGGCAATCATACTCAAAACACTCAGGATGAACCTGCCGTTAACTAATAATAGTTACATCTATTCTTTTGCACATATCATATATTACAAAATATGTACTTTTTAAAAGCCATATTTTCAGACATATGATAGATGCTCAATAGATATGTAATGTATATATTTAAGTTATGAAGCTTAATAATAAGACACACAGTCCTGAATCCACGACCCAGATTAAGACCTAGAATGTTGAATCTACTGTGTGGTACTCCCCTATCCCATGTTCCCTGAGTTAATCAGTATTCTGAAATTTGTGT
Source organism: Equus przewalskii (assembly GCF_037783145.1). Taxonomy (NCBI): domain Eukaryota; kingdom Metazoa; phylum Chordata; class Mammalia; order Perissodactyla; family Equidae; genus Equus; species Equus przewalskii. Next base: position 46,864,264 of record NC_091837.1, on the reverse strand, counting down.
CAATCATTCTCTGACTTTACAAAAAATACAGTTTTATATCTATCTATATACTTAGCATTGCTTATTTCCGAGTTTTATAAAAATAGTGTCAGACTGCTTTGGATTTCTGCAACTTGCTTCACTAATTCAAGGTTATGTTTCTAAAGTTCCTTCAAGTTGTGTCATTCATACAGCATTAGTTCATTTCTTTTTATTCATATATAATATAACATTCTGTGAATATGTCATGGTTTATGTGCCTGTTGTCCTAATAATGGACGTTTGAGCTGTCTCCAGCTGTTTGCTGTTGCAAACGATGATATGATTATTCTTGTACATGTCTCCTGGTTCACATGTTAAGAATTTCTTGAGGGCTTATATTTAGGAGTGGAGTTGCTAGATTAGAGGGCATGTGTATATTAAACTTTATGAGTAATGCATTGTTTTCTAAAATGATTGTACCAATTTATGCTTTCACCAACACTTGGTATTTTCAGATCTTTTAATTGTGCCAATCTAGTGGGAATAAAATTATATCTAATTGGTTCTTTTAATTTACATTTTCTTGATTACGACTGTGTTTGAGCATCTTTTTATAGGTTTTCTGACCATTTATGTTTCTTATGGTCCTATTCAGTCTTATTTGTCTCCTTCAGGAGCATCTTAGCTATTCTTGTGTCTTTGCTCCTCTATATATATTTTAGATTCAGCTTTTTGCGCTCCTGTCAGTCTGTCTTGTCTCTCTGGCTTCTTTTAAGATGTTCTCTTTGACTTTGGGGCTGAGCTTTCACTACAAAGTGTCCAGGGGAGGATTTCTTTCTGCTTAGTTTGTTTAATACATTTTGTGCTTCCTATGTCTGTGGATTCATGACTTTGGTTCTGGAAAATTTCCAGCCATTATATCTTCAAATATTGCTTCTCTTTAATTCTTTTAATTTTCTGCAGCTGGAATGCATATTAGTTGTATGTTAGACCTTCTTATTACAGCTTCTCTTTTTCTTATCTCATACTTACCAGAGGTCTCTCTCTCTCTCTCTGCTACTTTTGGATAAATTCTTTGAGCTATCTTCCATTTTACTAATTTTTTTCTTCAGTTTCTTTAAATCTGCTGTTTAGCCTATACATTGAATTCTTAATTTTGATAATTATATTTTTTATTTCTAGAAATTTAGTTATAGTTAAAATAGGTCTGGCTATTTTGATAATCTGATGTCTCTGGATATGCAAGTTATAACAGTCAACAATACTTAGTTTCCTGGTCTATATCACAATTATTAAATGATAGAGCCCAGAATTAAATTCAGGTCTGTCTGATTCAAAAGTTACTTCTTTCAATTATACCAGTGTTTTCCACACTTCCGTCATAGGAATAGTGCCTTCATAATTTTTGACATGCAAGTACTGTATTAGTAATTGATTAAATAATTGTGTATATGTGTTAACATGTTTAAGCCCTTAGAACTGTCTAGCAAATAGTAAATGCTCAATCAATGTCAGCTATTATTATTTTTAATATTTTTCTTAAATCAACTTTATTTTTTAAACTTGTTTACTTTAGCCTTATCCTAAGTAATACTATCTGTGACATTATAGTTTTGATGTCTAACTTATATTTATTTTAGTACAGTTTAAGGCACATACCTATTAAAGATGTTTATCCATATATGACTCAAAAAAATCTTTTGTACCAATGTTACCTGTACCACATTGAAAAACACAAAATTTAACAGGCACTTGGTAAACTCTGTTTGAATAAATGTTTCTCTAATTCTGTTGCTAAACTAAAGCATAGTTAATAGCTAAATGCTCATCTGAGGTCCATTTGCCTCCTGTCTGTGAGACTTTGAGCAATTTAACCTCTCCATATCTCAGTTTTTCTTTTTTAAATTGATGGTAGTGATGGCTATAATTAAGTTTAAAGGAGATAATGTATATAAAACTTTTAACATAATGCTTGATACACAGTAAAGTCTCAAAAATGTTAAATAGCATTGTTATCTTCAAATCCTCCTGAGGAGAAATTCTAAAACTTCAGGAACTGAACATTTGGATAATCCTCCTGGAAGCCAATAATGTACATAAGGGTTATTATTTCAAGGATCTCTCCTGTTTTGTGCATAATTTCTTAAAATTGAGCAGAAATTCACATAAAATAGATTAACCGTTTTGTTTTTGTTTTACTGTATGTTGTTGTATGCCCTCCCAAAATACAGAAATAATACTTTGGATAATGTTCTTATTCATGAAAAGTGATTATTTTGTCTCCAGAAAATCTGAGTAGGCTCAATACATTGGTTTCACATCTCATAGACTTTATAAATGTGATTCAGTTTTTTAACTGATTTATTTTTCGTGAACATTTAGTTTTTCAGTCTTTGCTGAAGATAAAAATGAACTAGTTATATACTGTAATTTGCCTATGAGGCTGTGTCAAAGGACAATCCTATTTTATATAGCTAAGTGGATCATTAATAAACACATAAATAGCAAGCATTTTTCAGTGTCAGTGGTCCTATTGTAAATGCAATTGTTCTTATTGCATTCTTTGTTTCATTGAGGTAACATTGGTTTATAATATTATACAAGTTTCAGGTGACATCATTATATTTCTATTTCTGTGTAGATTACATCATGTTCACCATCCACAGACAAATTACAATCCATCACCACACAATGTGCCTAATTGCACCTTTTGCCTTTCTCCCTCCCCCCTTCTCCTCTGGTAACTACCAATCCAATCTCGGTCTTTATGTGATTGTTTGTTGTTTTCACTTTCTATTTGTGAGTGAGATCATATGGTATTTGACTTTCTCCGTCTGACTTATTTTGCTTAGCACAATACCCTCAAGGTCCATCCTTGTGGTCACAAATGGCCAGATTTCATCATTTTTTATGACTGAGTAGTATTCCATTGTGTATATATACCATATCTTCTTTATTAATTTTTCCCTTGATGGGCATCTATGTTGCTTCTAAGTCTTTGCTATTGTGAATTATGCTGCAATGAACATAGGGGTGCATGTATCTTTATGCATTTGTGTTTTCATGTTCTTTGGATAAATACCCAGCAGTGAAATAACTGGATCATATAGTAGTTCTATTCTTAACTTTTCGTGGAATCTCAATAGTGACTGCACCAGTTTGCACTCCCACCAGCAGTGTGTGAGAGTTTCCTTTTCTCCACATCCTCTGTAACACTTATTATTTCCTGTCTTGTTACTTATAGCCATTCTGACAGGCATGAGGTGATATCTCATTGTAATTTTGATTTGCATTTCCCTGGTAGGTAGTGATGTTGAACATCTTCTTGTGTGTTTGTTGGCCATCTGTATATCTTTGGAGAAACGTCTGTTCAGATCTTTTGCCCATTTTTTAATTGGGTTGTTAGTTTCTTGGTTGTTGAGATGTATATGTTCTTTACGTATTTTGGATATTAACCCCTTATATGGTTTGCAAATATCTTCTCCCAATTGTTAGATTGTCTTTTCAGTTTGTTGATGGTTTCCTTCATTTTGCAGAAGCTTTTTAGTTGGATATAGTCCCATCTATTTATTTTTTCTATTGTTTCCCTTGCCTGGTTAGACAAGGTACTTGAAAATATTCTGCTAAGACCGATATCAAAGAGCGTACTGTCTATGCTTTCTTCTAGAATTTTTATGGTTTCGGGTCTTACATTCAAGTCTTTAATCCATTTTGAGTTAATTTTTATGTATAGTGTAAGATAATGGTCTACTTTCATTCTTTTGTGTGTGTGTTTGCATGGAGTATCTTTTTCCATCCCTTCACTTTCGGTTTGTGATTGTCTTCAGGTCTAAAGTGTGTCTCTTGTATGCAGCATGTATATAAGTCTTGTTTCTTTATCCAGTTGGCCACTCTGTGCCTTTTGAATGGAGCATTTAGTCCATTGACATTTAAAGTAGCTATTGATAAATATATACTTATTGCCATTTCATTTCTTTTTTTCTGGGTGTTTTAGTAGTTCTTACCTGCTTTTCTTCTTTTGCTCTCTTCCCTTGTGGTTTGGTGGCTTTCTTTAGTATTATGGTTGGGTTCCTTTCTCTTAATTTTTTGTGTATTTATTATAGGTTTCTGGTTTGTGATTACCACGAGGTTCATATATAATAACCTATGTATATAACAATCTATATTAAGTTGATGGTCTCTTTAGTTTGAGCGCTTGCTAAAAGCTCTACTCTTTTGCTCCCCTCCTCCCACATTTTATGTTTTTGATATTGTATCCAACCTCTTTGTGTGTGTGTATGTGTATCCATTACCCTCTTATCCTGGAATACGTAATTTTAGAACTTTATTTTGACCTTCATATTATTTTCATAGGTGGTTGATATGCTGTAATTACTGTGTATTTGCCTTTACCAGTGATTTTATTGCTTTTTCTTTGATAATTTTCTTATTCCTCTCTGTGGCTTTTCTTTCCCAATTAAATAAGTCCCTTTAGCTTTTATTGTAGGGTAATAAACACCTTTAGTTTTTGCTTGTCTGGGAGACTCTTTATCTCTCCTTCCATTATGAATGATAACCTTCTCCGGTAGAGTATTCTTGGCTGTAGTTTTTTTCCTTTCAGCACTTTAAATATATCATGCCACTCCCTTCTAGCCTCTAAGGTTTCTGCTGAAAAGTCAGCTAATAGCCTTATGGGGTTCCTTTGTATGTAACTTGTTGCCTTTCTCTTGTGGCTTTTAGGATTCTCTCTTTAATTCTTGACATTTTAATTATAATGTGTCTTGGTGCGGGCCTCTTTGGGTTTATTTTGTTTGGTGCTCTGTGTGCTTCCTGTACCTGAATGTCTGTTTCCTTCCTTATGTTAGGAAAGTTTTCAGCTATTATTTCTTCAAGTAGATTCTCTGCCCCTTTGTCGCTCTCTTCTTCTGGGACACCTGTAATATGGATGTTAATGTGCTTGATCTTGTCCCAGGAGATGAACCATTTTAAAGTGAACAATTCAGTGGTATTTAGTACATTCACAATGTTGTGCATTTTCATCACCCCAGAAGGAAACCTTGTGCCCATTAAGTAGTTGCTTTCCATTCCTCCTTCTTCCCTGCTTTGGTAACCATCAATTTGTATTCTGTCTGTATGGATTTGCCTATTCTGGATATTTCCTATAAATGGAAACATACAATATGTGTCTTTTTGTAGGTGACTTCTTTCACTTAAGCATATTTTAAAGTTTCACACATTGTAGCATGCATCAGTACCTCATTCCTATTATTTATGGCTGAATAATATTCCATTGTAAATATACAATTTGTTTATCCCTTCTTATGTTGATGGACATTTGAGCTGCTTTTACCTTTTTGCTTTTGTGAATGGTGCTGCTGTGAACATGTGTGTATGTGTACTTGTTTAAGTACCTGTTTTCAATTCTTTTGGGTATATACCTAGGAGTGAAATTGTTGGGTCTATGGTAAATCTATGTTTAAGTTTTTGAGGAACTGCCAAACTATTTTCCACATTGGCTGAACAATTTTACATTCCCACCAGCAATGTACAAGTGTTCCAGTTTCTCTACATCCTCACCAACATTTGTTATTTTCCACTAAAAAAAAGTCTAACTCTCCTAGTGAGTGTCAAATCATTATGGTTTTGATTTGCATTTCCCTAATGACTAATGATGTTGAGCATCTTTTCTTGAATCTGCTTGTTGGCAATTCATAGATCTTCTTTGGAGAGAGGTCTAGTCAGATCTTTTGCCCATTTTTTAAATTGTCTTGTCTTTTTTTGTTGAGTTTTGAGTTCTTTATATATTCTAGATACTAGGCCCTTGTCAGATATATGATATTTTCTTCTATTCTATAGGTTTTCACCTATAGTGAAAGTCTTTTCACTTTCTCGACAATGTCCTTTGATGCACAAAAGTTTTTTAATTTTGATAAGATCTGATTTATCTATTTTTTCTTTTGTCACTCATGCTTTTGGTGTTATATCAAAGAATTCATTGCCAAATACAACATTATGAAGACTGACTTACCTTTATGTTTTCTTTTAAAAGTTTTATGGTTTTAGCTCTTATGCTTAGGTTGTTCATGCATTTTGAGTTAGTTTTTGCCTATGATGTGATGTAGGGGTTCAACTTCATTCTTTTGCATATGGATATCCAGTTGTCTTCGTAACATTTGTTGAAGAGACTGTTCTTTCCTTATTGAATGGTCTTGGTATGCTTGTAGAAAATCAATTGGAATAGATGTATAGGTTTATTTCTGGACTCTCAATTTTATTCCATTGATCCATGTGTCTATCTGTATGCCAGTATCACACTTTTTTTTTTTTAAAGATTTTATTTTTTTCCTTTTTCTCCCCAAAGCCCCCCGGTACATAGTTGTATATTCTTTGTTGTGGGTCCTTCTAGTTGTGGTATGTGGGACACTGCCTCAGCGTGGTTTGATGAGCAGTGCCATGTCTGCACCCAGGATTCGAACCAATGAAACACTGGGCCGCCTGCAGTGGAGCGCGCGAACTTAACCACTCGGCCACGGGGCCATCCCCCAGTATCACACTTTTTATCATTGTAGCTTTGTAGTAACTTTGAAATCAGAAAATGTGAGTCCTCCAAATTTGTTTTTTTTTCTAATATCATTTTGGCTATTTGAAGGCCCTTATAATTCCATATCAATTTAATGACTGGCCTTTCCATTTCTGCATACAAGGCCATTGGAATTTTGATAGGGAATTTTGCATTGAATCTGTAGGTTGCTTTGGGTAGTCATCTTAATGATATTAAGTCTTCCAATCCAGAACAAGGGGTAGCTTTCCATTTATTTGGTCTTCTTTAATTTCTTTCTGCAATGTTTTATAGTTTTCATTCTACTGTGTGCTTGATTAAACTTGTTCCTAGATATTTTATGGTTTTGGATGTTATTGTAAATGGAATTTTTTTCTTAATTTCCTTTTCAGATTGTTTATTCCTGATGTATAAGAATAGAACTGATTTTTGTGTGTTGATCCTGCATGCTGCAACATTGCTAAATTGATTAGCCATAGTAGTTTTCTTGTGGATTCTTTGGAATTTTTCATATATAGGATCATGTCATCTGCAAATACAGATATTTTTACTTCATTTCAATTTCTATGTCTTTTATTTCTTTTTCTTGCCTAATTTTTCTGGCTGGAATTTCCAGTCCAATACTGAAGAAGTGGTGAAAGCAGGAATCCTTGTTTTGTTCCTAATTTGGGGTGAAAACTTTAGTCTTTCACTATTAAATATGGTGATAGCTATGGGTTTTTCATTTATGCCCTTAATCAGCTTGAGGACGTTTTCTTCTATTCTTAGTTTATCAAGTGGTTCTTTTTAATCATGAAAATGTGTTGGATTTTGTCAAATGCTTTTTCTGCATCAATTGAGATGATTGTGTGTGTGTGTTTTCCCCTTCATTCTGTTAATATGGTGTATAACGTTGATTTTCTTTTTTTCTTTTAAGATTGGCCCTGAGTTAACATCTATTGCCAATCTTCCTCTCTCTCTCTTTTTTCCCTTCTCCCCAAAGCCCCACTACATAGGTGTATGTCCTAGTTGTGGTCATTCTAGTTCTTCTAAGTGGGATGTCACCTCAGCATGGCTTGATGAGCAGTGCTAGGTCCTCGCCCAGGATCTGAATGGGTGAACCCTGGCTGCCGAAGTGGAGCATGCAAACTTAACCACTCAGCCATGGGGCTGACCCCCTAACATTGATTTTCATGCATTGAACCACTCATGTGTTCCTGGGATAAATCCCACTTGGTCACAATATATAATCCTTTTTATATGCTGCTGGATTCAGTTTGATAATATTTTGCTGAGGATTTTTACATCTATGTTCATAAGGGACATTGGTCTGTAATTTTCTTTTCTTGAAGTGTCTTTGATATTAGGGAAAAACTAGCCTCATAGAATGAGTTAGGAAGTGTTCCCTTCTGTTCTGTCCTGGACTTTTCTGTGTTAGGAGCCTTTTTTTTTTGGTTTATTTGTTTTGCTTTTTTTGGTCATTGATGTAATTTCTTGCCTTGTTATGGGTCTGTTCAGATTTTCTCTTCTTTCTTGAGTCAGTTTTGGTAATTTTTGTTTCCAGGAATTTGTCCATTTCATCTAGGTTATCTAATTTATTGGTGGACAATTATTCATAGTATTATTTTATTTTTTATTCTTTTTATTTTTGTAAAGTTGGTTGTAATGTCCCCATTTTCATTTCTGATTTTAGTTATTTGCATCTTCTCTCTTTTTTTTCCTTCTCAGTCTACTAAATTTTTCCAATTTTGTTTATTTCTTTCTAAGAACACACATTTGGTTTCATTAATTCTCCCTATTGTTTTTTCTTCTCTATTTCACTTATCTCTGCTCTAATCACATCATTTCCTCCCTTCTGCTAGCTTTGGGTTTAATTTGCTCTTCTTTTTCTAGTCCCTTAAAGTGTGTTATCAACCGAATTTTGCCCCGCACCCCATTTATATGTTGAAGTGCTAACCCTCAATGTGACTCTATTTGAAGATAAGCCATTTAGGAAGGCAATTAAGACTAAATGAGATCATAAGAATAGTTCTGTTTCTCTGGAGAGACCTGACTAATACATTCTTTTTTTATTCATTTCTAAATCTTCTTCAATCAAGTGTTTATTCATGGATGTATTCCTACAGGAAATTATCTTTCAAGTGTGTCCTACCAAAAAAAATCCTTATAAAAAATAAGAACCAGGATGATAACTTTTTTTTCTTTTGGTGGTTCTACCACCTTCTCGAGATGTTTTAAAAGGCTTAAGAGAAAATACATTGAATGACAGTACACGACTGCTTTGGACAGGGACAAGGTTTTAATAGAGGATGTTAAATTTATTAAGTTTATTAAAAGAGGGTGGTGATTTTTGCCATTGTAGGGACTGGTAAGTCCGAAACATGAGGGAAAGGTGGCAGGCTAGACATTCAGGTGAGAGTTCAAGTTGCAGCATTGAGTCCAAAGGCTGAAAGCTCAGGCAGGATCTCTGTGTTGTGCTCTGGAGGCAGTAATCTCTCTTTGGGAAACTTTGGTCTCTGCTCTTAAGGCCTTCAGCTGGTTGAATGAGGCCCATCCACATCATGGAGGATAATCTGCTTACCTTAAAGTCAACTGATTGTAATGTTAATCACATCCAAAAAATACCTTCACAGCAACATGTGAACCAGTGTTTGACCAAACAACTAGTCACCATAGCCGTGCCAAGTTGACACATAAAATCAGCTATACAGAAATTTGATCATTTTACAATAATATTTGAAGATATTAGAAGAAATGGCCTAAGCAAAAATGGGCATTTACGATAACTCAATGTTGGTTTTTATTTGGCTCACAATCCTTGTAGAAAGCAAGTTAAATCAGGAATATTTCAAAATAGCTACTTCCTTTAGGCATGAAAATACATAACCATGTCTGTGAGGAGTTAGTTAATCAGAGCATGTTTAAAACTACAAAAAGTAACTGTGATAAAGGATGATGCAACTATAAAATAAATGGCTGTTTCTGTTGTCCAGGATGCACCCTTTATGATTTGCTTCCCTCTTTGGGGGATCATTTACAGCGATTCACTGTGTGTCAGGAAGCAAGATGTCCCCTGACATCCCATTAAAAAGACTTGTGAGGGGCCAGCCTGGTGGCATAGTGATTTATTTCACCTGCTTTGCTTCGGCAGCATGGGGTTCACAGGTGTGCATCCCAGGCACTGACCTACACACTGCTTGTCAAGCCGTGCTGTGGTGGCATCCTACATACAAAATAGAGGAAGGTTGGCATAGATATTGGCTCAGTGACAATCTTCCTCAAGCAAAAGAGGAAGATTGGTGGCAGAAGTTAGCTCAGGGCCAATATTCCTCACCAAAAAAAAAAAAAAGACTTGTGAGACTTACAAATTACAGGCACTTGATCATTGGATAACCTGTGATAGTAAAATAGGATTTTTAAATTGGTAAACTTTTCTTGCAGATATCATTGGGAGACAGTTCTCCTGCCTTCTGGAATGGGCTTTGTTTTGACGTGGGCCCTATACTAAGGTCATGGTACCTTTTGACTACTTGTCAGCAGGTCCAGAGCCCCAACTATATTCTCTAACCTTACAGATTTCGTAGGGGCATCCAATGAGTAACACATGTGAAAGCATTTTGGAAGAGATCAAACATTAGAAAGTTGATGATACTGGTAGGACAATATCTTTACCAAAGAGATTGTATCAGAGAATTCCATCAGGGGCTACTTGTTGGTTTCAAAGCTTTGTACAACATTTAAAATAATTTTTGAATTTTAGGAGCAAGAGACGGTTTTATTGAATTTTAGGACTTTCAGTGTAGGATGCAAAGTGTTAGGGAATTCACTGAATCCAAGGTTTTAATAGCAGAGGCAGTAATATGGCTTATATGACTATCAGTTTAACAAGGGTAAGTTGTCCTTAGAAAGAGAATTCTGAGAGCAACTATTTTGGTTTATTGTATAAAATGACAATCATGAAAAATTTTGAGAAAGTGTTCTTTACCTTCTGACCCCTCTTTTTTCCGCATTCCTTTAAATGCTGATGTCCCCCATCCCAGGCCTTCATCTTTTCTTCTCTATACCCTCTCCCTTGGTTCTTTCAATCAGGAAGGCTTCAGGTACTTGTATTCCAAAAACTTCCAAATCTTTGCCTCTAGTGCTCCTCTGATCTCTGCACCACTATTTCCAGCTGCTTGGATATGTCAAAAGAATCTCAAACTAAATATGGCCTAAATGGAAGTTTTTATCTTTACTTCTGCATCAATTTCTGCTGCTGAATGTCTATCTTGGCTAATGGCCTAACGATTGTATTAGTTAACTCTAGCAGCTGGGAAAATCCAAAAATCTTAGTGGCATAACACAATAGATGTTTATTTCTTACTAATGTAAAGTCCAATCAATGGGAAGGGGATGTGAGCTTTCCTTTCAGGGGCCCAGGCTAACAGAAACTCTTCTTTCATCATCCTGTGCACTGAATTCCAGCTGATAGGGGAAGAGAATGGAAGACAGACTGGAAGAGATTTTTATTGATCAAGACCGGATGTGGTGCTCATTATTTCCACTCACATTCCTTTGACCCAGATTCAGAAATATTGCCACTCCTAACTGCAAGGGAGACTGGGATATGTAATCTGGCCATGTGCTCAGAAGAAAGAAGTCATTTTGATGGGAATATAACAGTATCTTCCACAGCTCATCTTCCCATTCAAATTAAAAACTCTCTCATTTTTGAATTTTCTTTCTTTATTGGGCATTAAATTAAATAAGTAAATTGACTCCTCAAATCTATGCTGTCCTTTCTATTCTTTCTGCCACTATCCTGTTCTGGACCTTGATCATTTCTTCCTCAGACTTTGGAATAGTTTTCAAAACAACACTCTTGATTGTGATCGCTATAATCCATCCTTCATGTTGCCAATGTTGTCTTTCTATAATACCTAACTAGTGATGTCACTATAATGCTTAGATATGCTTCAATAGCTTCACATAAAATCAAATCTCTAGTAAAGTATCATCCTGGTTCCATGTCTCATCCTCTGCCTGGTGAGCATCTGCTCATTGCTGCTTCTGTGATTCCTTTCTCTGTGGTCTCTATTTCCTAGAAAAAGAATTAGTTGCTTCTTTCTCAGTGGTGCTACATACCTCCAGAATAACGCATCACACATTTCACCAGATTATAAACTCCACAACGGTTTGTTCACCGCTATATTTCTAGAGCCCAGAAATCTTGGAACTTAATAAGCACTCAATAAGCATTGGATGAATTGATTGTAGTTTGTTGTGTACATATCTGTTTGCCATATTGGATTATATACAAATTAAAGATGAAGATTATGCCTATTAATTTCTGAATCCCCTATGTCTGGCACATGGTACATACTAAATAAATTGTTACTGAATCTAGTAAAACATGTTAAAACACAGGAGATAAAATTAATGAGGACGATTGGCTTAAGATGTAGCAAGATAGTTCTGAGGACAGAGAGCATTAGACACACACATGCAAATAACACCACTATTTTTTTGTGAATAATTATTTCTGATTGCCAATTATGTGTCGGGATTGTCCTAGGCACTAGGTACACAACAATGAATAAAAATAGATACAGTTGTTGCTATTCTGGAGCTCATGATCCATGACTAAAAAAAACTGTGGCAGCATACTGAAAGAAAATTAGTATTGGGAGAGCATCTGACAAGTGACCGCAACTTAGACTATGGAATCAGAGAAGCGGTCCTTGAAAAGGACACAAGTTAAGATCTCAAGGACATGAAGACATTAACCAACTGTAAGGGAGGAGATAGGTGATTTTCATAAAGGCAATGGGCAAAGTCTCTGTTGTCAGAGGAAGTATGGTATATTTGAAGATTCTAAAAATCCCAGTACTGGGGCTGGCTGGGTGGCACAGTGGTTAAGTGATCACGTTCCACCTCGGCGGCACAGGGTCCGCTGGTTCAGATCCCGTGTGCAGACATGGCACCGCTTGGCAAGCCATGCTGTGGTAGGTGTCCCACATATAAAGTAGAGGAAGATGAGCACGGCTGTTAGCTCAGGGCCAGTCTTCTTCAGCAAAAAGAGGAGGATTGGCAGCAGTTAGCTCAGTGCTAATCTTCCTCAAAAAAAAAAAAAAGAAAAGAAAAGAAAATCCCAGCATGAATAGAGCACAGAGAGTGAAAGTGAGAGCAGTGCAAAACAGGGCTGGAGAAAAGGCAGGGACTAGAATGTGTAGGTACCATGTGAGCCGTGTTACAAATTTTGCACTCCATCCCAAGAGCAATAGAAAGTCACTGAAGTTTTAATCAATGGGGGACATGATTAATTTTTTTTAAAAGATCATTCTGGCCATAGTTGGGGTCAGAGCAGATGTGGGGAGACCAGTTAAAATGCTATTGCAATTGTCCAAGCAAGGGCTGATGTTAGCTTGGATTAGTAGAGTAGCAGGCAAGAAGAGAGAAGCAGACAGCTTTGGGAGTTCTATAAAGGCTCAAATGGACGAGATGTAGTGATGTATTGCATGTGGTGAAAGAAAAGCTTGGTGGTTTCATTTATTAAGATAGGGAACACTGGAAGAGGATCATAGTTTCATCTTGGACATGTTGAACCTGCCATTACCAATAACTATAATCCTCTTTAATCTCAATTCCAGCCACCCTCTTACTGCCAGTTCCTTTGTTTCCAGCTCATTCTCTCTAATATCCCTATTTCAATGATGCTTTTCCCACCCTCACCTATAATCCATTGATCACTCACCGTTTTACAGCTTCTCACTCCTTTTGTGATCTCGTTGGCCAATTTATTCAATTTACATTTCTTCCATAACATCATCATAATCACTCCTTCACTTACTGGCTTGACTCCCTTGATCTTCTTTTGCTTCATTCTGTCTTCTTAGAAAAACCACAGTCCTACTTAAAATCAATTCTCCACTTGCTCCTTACCAGCCCTCATACTAGAGACAAACACTAAACCATGCTGAGTGGGCTCAATATATATGATCATTAATATCAAACGTGCTCATAATGCTGCCTGGAAATCATACTGGCTTTTACTAGTACTCACTCTTCAACTCTCCTTGATGATTGTTTCAGATTGACCACACCTCATATCTTTCCTCCCTAGTCCTCACTCCAAGCTGATGAGTTGCATCCTATTGTACTGAAAAATAGAAGCAATCAGAAGAGAACTTCCAAAACTCTCACCACCACAACCACCCACCTACTGTATCCATTTATTTTGCCTTTTCTTCTCTTATTATAGAGGAACTAAACTTAGTCTTAGCAAAGGCTAACCTCTTCACTTGTGATCCCATTTCCTCTTAGGATGGGACCACTCAAGGGCAAGGGCAATACTCAGCAAATTCTCTCCTCTCTCCTCTGCATCATCCACTCCTTTTCTCCACCAAAATCTCTTGACCTCACTTTTCCCTCTGGCTAATGTCCGTTTACTTTCCTCCCCTTAACAGTGAAACTCCTCAAAAAAGTTGTTTGTATTCACTGTCTCTATTTTATCTCTTCCAGTTCTCTCTGGAACCACTTCAATCAGACTTTCCTACTTACTACTTTACTTATCCTGAATGTATCAAGGTCACTATATCATTTTTCAATCTCCATCTTACTTGACCACTTGGTAGCATTTGATACAGGTGATCACTCTTTGCACCTTGCAACTCTTTCTTCTCTTGGTTTTCGAGTATCACACTTTCTTGGTTTTACTTCCGTCTCTCTGGATGCTCCTCTCAACCCCCTTTGCTGGTTCCTCCTCACATTCCTGAGTTCTAAATACTGAGTGCCAAGATTGCATTTCTTGGACCTCTTCTCTATCTTCTCTTGTTCAGTGATCTTATGCAGTCTCATGGATTTAAATACCATAAGTAGTATATAGAACTGAAGGCTTTCCAATTTTTATCTCCAGCCTAGACCTCTCCCTGAACTCTAGGCTTGTATATCCAACTGGCAACTTGAGAGCTCCTCTTGGATTTTTGATATGAGTCTCAAATTTAACATGTCCCCAAATGAGTTTCTGCTCCTCATTTCTGAAGCTGCTCCTTCTGAAGTCTTCTCCATCTAAGTAAATGGAAGCTTCATTTTTCCAGTTGCCTGGCCCCAAACCTGGAAGTTATCATTGACTTCGCTCTTTCTTTTCAAAGCCTATATGCAATCTATCAGCAAATTCTGTTGGGTTCATCTTTAAAATATGTATAGTATCTGATCACTTTTCACCAGTTTAACTGCTAATACTTTTGTCTGAGGCACCATAACTGCTCAGCTGGATTATTGCAGTAGCCTCCTAACTGGGCTCCCTACTTCTCCCTTTCCTTTGCATTTGCTTTACTCTCAACCCTGTACAGAGACTGGCATATTTAAAACATAAGTTAGACCATGTCATTCCTCTTCTCAAAGCTCTCTAATGGCTTTCCATTTTATTCAAAGTAAGAGCCAAAATCTTTACAATGGCCTATAAGGCCCTACATGATATAGACCTCCTGTTAACTCTCTCTTTTTTTATCTGATTTGATCTGATTTTATTTGATTTATCTCTCTGCTTTCACTTTCCCCTTCTTTCTCTCAGCATCACCTCCAGTGGTCTTACTGCTGTTCCTTGAAGATGCCCCCTGTACATTGCCACTTACAGGCATCTGAGCATCTGCTCAGATGTCCACTTTCATTACTTACTCACCCTTTTCAGGTCTTTTCTCAAATGTCACCTTTTCAGTGAAGCCTTACCTGATCACACTATTTAAAATTTCCAACTTCTTCCCAACACTCCCTATTCCCTTCTCCCACTTAATTTTTCTCCATAGCATTCATCATAGTGAAAAATATGTGCTTTTAAATATCTGTGCTTTGTTGATCTTTCCCCAAGAAGAATATAAGCTTTATGAGGGCAAGAGGTTTGTTCCATTCACTGTTGTAGCATCAGCTCCTAGAAACAGGGCTTGACCTATAACAGATACTCAGTATTTGTTAAATGAATGAGTTAATGAATCCAAGTGCATATAGTGGTAGGCAATTCAGTTTATGAGTCTGGAGCTCAGAGAAGAGGTCTTCACTGGGAAATTAAATTTGGGACACATTGGCATATAGGTAGGGACCATATATCCAAGTTGACCCCGAATTAGCATAATTTCTAGTAGTACCTCTCTATTTTTAAAAATTCTTTGGTTTGAATGATAAATTGTATAGTTCTCCTAGAAATACATGGTAATTGAAACCATAGGACAGGATGGGATTGCCTAGAGAAAACCTATAGCATGAAAACAGAAGAGGATTTAGGAAGAGCCCTTAGTTCTCCAACTTTTAAAGGATTATGGAGGGGGAGGAATCTGAAAGTGAGATTGAGAAGGACCTGTCAGAGAAGGAGAAAAACCAGAAGAAAGCACAAAACCTAAGAGAAAAGAGTAGCTCAAAAAAGAAAGAGGATGGTCAATAAAATCAAAGTCTTCTGAGAGATCAAATAAGGTAAAGACTGTAAAATATCTGTTAGTATCTTGGAAGTCAATGATAACCTCAGTAATAGACCTTTTGGTGGAGTGATTAGGGCAGAAACCAGATTGATGAAACAGTGGGAGGAGAAATGAGAAAACAAAGATAGCAAGTTATAGAAAATTCAAGTATTTTCGTTGTGAATGTAAGAGAAAATAGGCAAATTCTGGATTAACCATTTAGCAGATTGAGTATATGCTTAAGGCAAAGCTCCTAGAAAAGCAGAAGCACCCAAACAAAACAAATTTGGAAAGAATTTACTACTTGGCAATTTTAAAGAAAAGAACTAAAGGAGTCAGCATTGAAAACTGATAAATTTTTTGGGCTATCTGTTACTTTAATGTTTCATTATGTATGGGAAAGAGTACCTCAATAATTAGGTCCTCTGAATGATCTAATCTGGCCCTGAATGTGGTTATATGTGGAAGTGAGTGTGGCATTTAGAGATACTATTTTCTGTCTTTGTTTGGAAGAGATTCAAGCTTGTTTAAATGTTGGTGGAAAGGATCCAGATGAGAGGGACCAGCAGAATACACAAGAGAGAGAGGAGATAATTGATGGTGGCATTTTATTGAGAAGGTGAGAGGGGATTGGATCTGAGGAGAGATGGAAGGATCAGCCTTAGGTGGGTTGAGGGATACCTCTCACTGTAACTGAAAGGGTGGAGGAGAGGCTGAGTGCATATATAGCTGGGTTTGTAGAGTTGGATATAGGGAGGAAAGAGCCTTGCTATCTGAGGTCTCCAATTTCTCTGAGAAGGAGGAAAGACCATCTGAGAGTGAGGACGGTATCTGAGGCTTAAAGCACGTAGAAGGGTGAGAAAGTCTCTGACTAAGGAAACAGGTTAAGGCTTCTTTTGAGGTTGGTGATCATGGACATTTCTTCAGTTACCTCAGTGATTCTAGGAAATAATAGGCTTTTCTTTGATCATGCAAATATCACCAAGGGAAAAGTATTTGAGTGGCATTATCTTAAGCGGCCAAATATCCACTTTTTTTTAATGTTATATAATGAGTCAACGTATGCACGTAGGGAGATGGTAGGATTAGTTTGGAGAAAAACACTCTGGAAATACTCAGTCTGTTTTATGTTGTCTCTCCTTCAGAAATGAGTGAGACTGAGTAAGACTGAGGTTTTCCTCAGAGATATAGTTCTCACTGGACTGGGTGGGAGTCAAGAGACCTGAGTCATAGTACTACTTCTGCCACTAGTTCGGTTCTCTCAATGGGTTTTAGTATTCTCATCAAAGCTGTGAACAGATGATCTTGTTTTCCTTCCACTTCTAAAACCTCCGAGTCTGTGACGTTCTGTCTTCATCTTGGCTGCTTCCAACTGACAGGCAGGGGTGTAAATCATGGACTTCTTTTTGGAGTTGGAAGTGTTCTTGCAGATCATCTGAGTCTGAATTTGTGCTCCAAGATATTAGCTTTTGAGGACAGCTAATGAACTTGACCCTTCCTGATGGCTGGAATTCTGAACCATTCAGGAGATAAGGCAAAGGAGTCAGGCAGACATAGATTAAAACGTGTTTATTACTGGTAAATTTGATATTGGAGCATGTGGCTTAGAGCTGCAGACAAATGGGCTTTATAATACTGAATTCCAAAATGAGGTAGACTTACCCACCAGAGTCATAGGCAGTTCGGAAAATTGCAGGCCCTCTCACTTGTCCCTGAGGATGTTATTACATAGGGAAGCAGAGGAGAACACAGGCTTTCTGTGGGCAGCCAGCTCCATAAAGGCAAGGAGAGAGGAAGTGGAGTCATCAATTATCAGGTTCTCTTCTAAGTTTAAGAATAAAGTAAGTTACTCCTCCTCAGGGGAGACGTAAGGATGAGAGAGAGAGGCAGGCAGGCCAGGGGTATGAAGCTACTTCGTTGACTTCGTCTTCTCAGTCTTGTTTGGTGATTTCTCATCATCCTGATTTCTAAACATTGGAATGTTTCAGGGTTCAGTTCTTAGAACACTGATCTATCTAGCCTATCCTCTTCCCAATTTCTCCCCTCCAGTCTCATGGCTCAATATATTGATGATTCCTAAATTTATTTCTTCAGAACAAAATACTTATTTGTACTTCAGAACCTCATCCTCTTTCGGTCTGTGGTCAAATGTCCTTTTCTCAGTGTAGCTTTCCCTAACTACCCTATATAAAATACCTAGAACTCTCTACCCAGAATTCTCTATCCCTTTACTCTACTTTATTTTTCTCTGTAGTATTTGTCACCCTCTGCTCTCATAGATACTTTTATTTGTCTGTTCTCCGTAGACAATGTCTGTATAATGAAAGTTTCATGAGGGCAGTGTCTACAATATGCCTTCCATATAGTACTCAATACATTTTGTTGGTTGGATGAATGAGTAAATGAATGTTATGGTGCTTCTCCTACTGGGAAGGAAACATCAAGAATGGGGAAGAAACATCCCTTCTCCCAACACCATACTAATAGGAACCCGGGGTGCAGGACAGGGTCCAGTTGGAACTGGGCACTGAGGTGGGGAGAGACTAGTCCTAGGTGGGAAGACATCTGAGAGTCAGGTATCCAGGAGTGAGACCAAAACTGAAGATCAGGTCATGTAAAGGGCCTGTAATGGGCCTGAATCCAGGAGCAAGGCGACAAAGCACCTGGGGTTGTGTCTCGTCATCATGTTCAAAGAACACTAGTTAAGACATTCTGGGGAGTTTCCCTTCCTCCTCCTTTTCCACTTGAAGGCAAAAGGAGAGAAAGAGAGGCGCTATCCATGTTCAGGTCCTCACCTAAATTTACAAATCAAATAAGTCATCCCTTCCCACTGCGACGCCCCTGCCTTTGGATACAGTGGATTATCACACCACTTTGTCTTGTTATTCTGGTATCATTATTTCTTCAAAGTTGGTCTCCTCCACCACAGAGTGAATTTCTTGGATGCAGAGACTGCCTTATTCATATTAGTACTTCCAGGGCTTAGTACAGAGATACTCAACAAATGCAATTGAAATGAAGGAATTTTCTGGGATGTATAAAATAGGGAGGAAAGGAAGTTAGAGGGCAGGAATAGCTCACTCTTGGGCTCAGAGTCTCTTCATGGAAATTCCCAAGATCACAGTGGATGCACTTTCATTAACAACTCATGGTTTAAAATTTAGTTAAATTGAAGTGTAAGGCTGAATGGGTGGACTCAGGCCTGGAGAAGAGGTAAGAAGTAAACTCCTATTTCAAAGGTGGCATCTCATCTCTCTTGCAAAAGAATTATTATTATTGCTTATAATTTTACCTCAGTAGTGGTTTTGGTAAACACAGAATCTCCTTGATTGGGGGCCAGGACATTTTGTAGCTATAATAAGTCGCTGTTTGTGATGGGAATTTGTTTTCTCAAGAATTCTGGGGAAAAAGAAAGAATTGATGGTGTATACAATCTGACTCCAGAGATCCAGAGAAATAGAGGGTATTCAGAGGTTCTGACTAATGAGACACAGTGTCATCAGAGTGGGATCATATCCAAGGTTAATTGAAGGTGAAGGTTGTGGTGATGCAAATATGAACTCCAGGCGATTGCTGTTCTCTAACGGGCATGCAGGGCAGTCTTGATAATATACTAGATACATCGTACATGTATATGCATATGTATGGGGTACATACAGACTCAGTGGGCAAAAGTTACGTTGTTCAAAAATAAATACATGAAAATATTGGTGATGTTTAGATTTTGCCCCTGTGTTGGGGCTGCTGTTCATTTAAAATCTCAAATCTCAGGATGAGTGCCAAATGAGTGCTTTTCTATGGACAGAGGGCCATATTTCTATGGTATTTGTCTATTAAAGTTAACCTCTCCACATTTTTTCCCTTTGATTCTCTAATTTTAACTTATATAAAACTCATTTCTATAAAGCTGAAAGTAATCTGTCCATTGTTTGAATTCTATGGGCTTTCTTTACACTGTTCCACGGCATTTAATCATATTCTGCCTTGCAAATGCAGTGGTTGACGTGTATGTCTCTCTCCTTTATTAGAATGCAACCTTCTTGATGGTAGGGATCCTGTCTTATTTTTTTACCTCACACAGCAATTAACCCTTTGCCTTGCATAGAATAGGTATCCAGCAAAGATGTGCCAATGAATATTTAATGAATAATATTACGCATTATTTTTACATGCCATTTTAAAGAGATTTCACATTCATCTATTTTCAACTCGCGTCTGAAAGAAACAGCTTTGTGCAGAGGAAAATACTACATAGACTTTTGGACTTGAGCTTTGTCATGAAACTTGATGTTTAATAACAAAAACTGCTACTACCTCTGTTATGGCTACTACTACTACTGCCTCTGATTACTGTTCATTGAGCAAGCACCGTCTTTTATTATTTGTTATCTCACTTAATTTTCTTCCAAATCTTATGTGTTGGGTATTAACTTTTCCATCTTAGTATTTAGGAAATAGAGGTCCAGGAAGATGCCTAGATTCTCACAGCTAGTTATTCAAAACCAGATCTGTCTTACTCCTAACTTCTCTTTCTTCTATTTATGAATTCAAATTGTATTTTCAATATGCATCCTTCTAATGTGATAAAATGATCATCAAATGTTCTCCCAAAATGGAAATAAAGAAAGCAATATCCATGGGGATAAACCATGGATATTGCTTTCTTAAACACAAGACTCACGCAGAAAGTGGATGAAATACAAGTTCACTTAGAAAAAAATATTTTAGAAGGTAATACTAATTTCTGCTTTGGTTTGGCATTTAAATGCTTAGGTTAAAACCTGATCTTTGGAATAAATTATATTAGTTTAAAAGTGAGCAAGTATTTCCACAATGCCTTGAATGGGCCCAGAACCACAACCTCTGAGGGACATGAAAGAAGCCTACACAAACTTCCCATGAACTTATGATTCTGCTGTGGACATGGGATTCCGACCCCAGGAGTGTGAGACACAGTGAGGGAGTACTTGAGTATGGGCCCGACTCAGCCAGTGTTCCCAGAGCAGGCATACCCTAGTCCCTGGCAGGTGGGAGAAGTGTGGTCTTGGGTGTCTGCAAAGGGAATCTAAGAACAAATGGGATTATTTTCTACTAGTTACTATGACTACTATTCTAATTCCTTTTATGAAGAACTCATTATGTTTGTTTTATATGCTATATGTTTACGTGTCATAATACCTCATCATTTAAAGAGTCAGAGATGAGAGGATAGATATTCTAGAGAGTTAATTCTGACATTTACCCTTCAAATCTCACACAAATGTCGATTCTTCAGGGAGTCTTCATTGCCACATCTCTCTCTACCCCAGAACTAGGCCAGGTGTCTTCTCATAAGCTCTTGGAGGATCCGGGATTTTTCCTTACTATCACTTAATCATGATTTGCATTGATATATCAGGATGTGAGCTTCCTTGCTGGAATGTCAGTTCCATGCGGGCAGAGATCTTTATTTTATTCACCGATGAATGCTAGATCAGTGCTTCGCATACAATAGACTCTCAAAAAATATTTGTGGAATAGAAAATAAAAGCACTGCTTATCCTCTGGGTATCCCTTGCTTTTGTATTATTTTTGTCTCAAATGCTTTGTTTTTATTAATAACTCCTCATTTTGGGGTCCTCAGATTAAGAAGAAAAAGAGACAAAGACTTCTTTTGCACATGAGTCTTATGCTAAGAAGAAGGCACTCTTGGATGTGTAAAAAGCCCTAGTAATGAGGGTGCTTGGTCCTGAGGCCTTCCTGGTGAAGGCCTGTTTCCTTCGTCCCCTTCTGCACATGAGCCTAAGTTCCCTAGGCAACATCTAGGGGGAAAGTGGATGAGACTAATGACTGATAACCAAGACGAAGCTGAGGATAAATGGGGGGTTCTATTTGAAGGAAGAGGATGCTGTTGTCCAGGAGAGGAGTAACCACATAAATTGAGGATGAAAGCTTTCAAAAGCAGGTGATAAAAAGGTAATGGGGTGGAGAAGTTATTCTTTTCACACCATTCAAGGTAGATGCTGTGTGGTTGGCAATGGGCAACTTGAACTTGAAGAACTAGTCTGCACATCGTTCTGAATCTCATGTGGTAGAGATCAGCTCACAGAAAAGCTTTGTGCTCAGTAATGGATTATGCCAACCCAACTTCTGAAATTAAAGGCAAGTTACAGATGAAATCATACAATACCTTAGCTTTAAGATTAAACTCTAATCTACTTGCTTACTTATGTCTTAGTTTGTCCTGTGTCAGAGCAGTGCACTAAGCATTGAAAGGTATTGAACAATCATAACAAAGGTGCCAGGTGCCTTGTGTCAGGGAAATATGCATAGTAAGGCTTTTTTTTTTTTTATAAATTTGAAGAACAAAGACATTCCAGAGCTAAAAGTGTCAGAAAGTTTAGGAACTGACCCATCTTGGGCCATCCTGAACCTCTGCACATCACATGTGTGAAGAGCTGATCAATCTGAAATTTTCAAGTATTTATGAGATCAAGAAGAAAGCATTAGAAGGTGGAGCTGTTGCAAATTCTGGCTCCTCAGTAGTCCCAGAGACTGCTTCTGAGCCTGGACCTTGCTCTTCAAAGTGCTAGCCTCCTATGCCTGGTCTGCCAACTCATTCCACGGTGCACATTGTTCCCTGCATCAAGGGCCCAGACAAACTGCAGAGCTCTGCTGCAGAGAGAACTCTATCCCTGGGACCCAGGGCTCTGGGGGAAAGTGAAGAGTGTGCACAATTTCCTCTTTTGACCACTGTGTCTCTGGACATAGCCTTCTGTTTTAAAAGCCTGGGTGTTCAAAGTGCTTGATTTAACCAGTTTCATCTAAATTAGGTAAGATTCCAGAGATTGTTGAGAGAGCTCAGATTTTACCTGGACCTTACCTTTAGTCTGAGCCCACTCTGAATGGAGAGCAGACTCTCTCGTACCTCTGTTGCTCAAGGTGATGTAGAAAGGAAACACATTCTGTTGATATTATTGACAGGGTTCTTTCTCTAGTCTAATCCAACCCTGTCTCAAACTAAAAGAAGTAGTCAATATACTGAGAAAAAATAACAACTCAATCTAGCGACCTATCCAGTAAACTATGCTTCAAGAACAGGGGTGAAATAAAGATATTTTTAGATAAACACAATCTAAAAGTTTATTATGAAAAGATCTTGACTACAGGAATTTTTTTTTAAAAGATTTTATTTTTTTCCTTTTTCTCCCCAAAGCCCTCCGGTACATAGTTGTATATTCTTTGTTGTGGGTCCTTCTAGTTGTGGCATGTGGGACGCTGCCTCAGCACAGTTTGATGAGCAGTGCCATGTGCACGCCCAGGATTCAAACCAACGAAACACTGGGCCGCCTGCAGCGGAGTGTGTGAACTTAACCACTCGGCCACGGGGCCAGCCCCTTGACTACAGGAATTTTTAAAGTGAGCTAGATATTTGTAGTATATATAATGATAAGCCAATATTGAATCTATAAAACAATAGTAATATCTAATTTTAGGGAAGAATAGCTAGAACTAAAATATTAGACACTAATAATGTATGCAATGAGAGGACTGGGATCAGAGTTAAAGCAGTTTAAGGACATGTTACTGTTGGTGAGAGGATGAAAATACTAATTTTGATTACCTTTAGATATGGCTAAGAGTTATTTTTTAAAGATATGGTAATATTGTGATTATGTTTAAATCCTTAATTTTCAGAGATACATACTGGAATAATTTCAAATGAAATGATATGTCTGAGATAGGCTTCAAAATATCTGGAGGTAGGAGGATTGGGGGTATGGGTGCGGGTGTAGATGAAATGAAATTTGCTGTAAGTTAATATATATTGACACTAGGTGAGGGGTACATGGAGGGGGTGGAATTTGTTATATTATCCTTTCTACTTCTGAATATATTTGACATTTTCCATAATAAAATTGTTCTAAATATGTACATACATATGCATATATAATTTCTAATAGTATATATACACACATGCATGCACACACACAAATATATATAAATATAACCAAAGATGTGTGTGGCAGAGACAATGCTAGTATTCAACAAGCCCTGTTTTATTTATACAAGCTCTTTTTAAAATCAAACTAGTTCATTGCATTTATTCAAACATTTATTTAATAAACATTAAAAAATATGTATAGTTTCTACTGTGTGCTAAGAAAATGCTGGGCATTGGATTGAAGGGTGAGTAAGACAGAGGAAACCTTCTGTTGAGGAACTCATAGTTAGTAAGGGAAACAAGCAGATCATTATAATCCAGTGCAGTACGAACAATGACAGAGGTAAACATAGGGATTCTTGGGAGATGGGGGAGGGCACCTAATTCTGTGTGGATCATGGAAAACTTCCAGGAGAGGGGCTGGGTCTTCCTGAAATTGGTCAAGTGAAGAGAGATGTGAGTAGGTCATTCTGGGAAGGAGGAAGAACATGGTTCGAGATATCAGGCTAGGAACATCAGGGAACAACATTTTGTGCAGGGAACTAGATACAGTTCAGTGTTGCAGAATCATGATATGCAAGGCAGGTAGTGGTGAGATACAAAGGTAGACAGTAGGCAGAGGCCAGATCAAACTCATAGGCCATATTTATAACATTGGAACTTTTATCTTATAGGCAATGTGGCATTATCAAAAGTTTTATTTTTTTCTTTGGACAGGAGTGACATAGTTACATGGTTAGTGTTGCATTCTCTACAGATAACTCTGGTAACTATGTGGGAAATCAGTGATTAATCTGGCCCACTACTTGTTTTTGTAAATAAAGTTTTATTGGAACACAGCCATGCCCGCTCATTTACTCACTGTCTATGACTACTTTCACATTCTGAAGGCAGAGCTGAGAAAGAGATGAATATAAATAAGCAAATGAAAATGAAAACATGAGACCAGGAGACCAGTTACAATGCTATTGCAATAGTCCAGGTGAGAGATAATGAAGGTTTGATTAGGGCAGGGATGATAGGAATGGAAGCTAGCTGGTAAATTTAAGAAATATTTAGACAGGAAAAGTCAGCAAGTTAAGGGTCGCTTGTGGACTTCTCATGTAGATGAAAGATGCTGTCACCAATTGAGAGAGAGTGAGAATACAGGAGAATGTTGACATGGGAGGAAAGATGACGAATAAAGCTTTGAATAAAGTGAATCTAAGATCCCCTACCTCAGCCCACCTGTTACCTCATTCATGAGCCTCAGGATCAGGAAGGTCTGAGGTTAGGGATTGGGATAAGGGTGGCTGTTGCAGTGTGGTAATTAAAAAAAAAATCCAATGGTTTGTTTTTTAAGTTATGCCAAAATTTCCCTGATTCAAATATAGCCCCCTCTCATCCTCATCCCATGTAAGTCTCTCCCCGTTAAGACCCCAGGTGACATCTGAAACCTCTAGTCTGTCATTAACAAACTGCTCTACATCTTTGGACTGAATAGTTAGTTCCCCCATCCAAGAAGTAGAAACTGTTTTTGGCCCACGTTCTAGTGTCCTGGCCTTTGGGTGCGTTCCTTGGTCATTGTCCTCCTAGTACCACAGGGATGGTGAGACCCAGGCCATTGCCTTCTGTGTTTGTAAAAAGAGCAAGTGGTATGCAGGAGATCAGGGGGCAAGCTCTGCAGCCAGTCATACTTGGTTTAACCTTTTCACCTTCTTACTTGAGTTTAAATTCTGGCTTTACCATTTACTGGCTGTGTGACCTTTGCAAAACTAGCTAATCTCTCTTTGCCTCATTTTTCTTGTCTTTAGGATGAGAACAATAACTGCATCTACTCAGCATTAAATAAGATAAATTCAGGCAAAGAATTAGCATAGAGCTTGGCATACTCATTCAATGTGCGTTTATTAAATGGCTGCGGTATAGCTAAGACCATGCTGGGCACTGTGAATACTGTGGTAATAAAAGAGGCACAGTTTCTGCCCTTGTGGAGCCAACAGGGTAGCACTAAATAGATAATTAAACAGATATTCAACAGGTAATCACACAAATAACTATGAAATAACAAAGTGAGGAAAGTGATTTAGAGGAAATGAATCTAGGACCCTGATGGAGAATCACTGGTGTGTGTGTGTTGTGGGGTATGTGGCAGTTTGGACTGACTTAGGTAAGATAGACAGGAAAAACCTCTCCAGGGAGTAATATGTAAACTTAGGCTTGGATGAGAGAGAGGCAGCTGTGTGGAAAGGAAGGAATAGCATCTCAGGGGCCAGAACTGCTAGTGAATGCACAAAAAAAGCACTCAAAAGTGTAGTGAGGGTGGTAGAAATTCACAGCCCACACTCTCAGATGGGAAAAGAAGGATTTTTTAAATAGCTAATACTAATTTTTTTTGTTGTCTTGTTGGATAGCAGAAAACTTAATCTAGTAATTTCTGGGCAAATTCAATCAAAATGATTGATAACTTAGTCATTTCAGTAAACTCTGAGTAAAATTCACGATTTTAAATAGCTAATATAGGATTTCTACTTTGTACCTTTCCCATAAGGTTGTGTGTAAACTGAAGGCGGTAGGGTTTCCAATTTGCGAATACCAGTTGTTCTCTGGCAGTTGTCTGTTCTTTACTTGTGGGACTTGATCCTTGATCCATCATCTTAGATGACCATGTCTCGCCATGGCCTCTGGTCCCCCTGGAGCCTTCCTCATTCTAACCTCAAGACCCCTACTGGCTATGTCTATCGATGAATAAGAGGTATAAACTGCAAGAGAGGCAAAAAGTTTATTTTGGGTCTCAAGAATTGCAATTTGGGGAGCAAAGATTCAAGTAGAAACCCAAATAGTGTCCTGCTAGGGAGTAAAAGTCAGGGGCTTTCAGAGGCAAAGAAGGGAGGTTGTATTACAAAGAATTTTAATTGGAGTTGGAGGCAGAGAGCTAGTCTTGGCTTAACATTGATTGACTATTGATTCTATCTTCAAAAAATCCATAGTCCTCAGTCTTTGTGATCAGGATGTCCATTCCCCTGCTGACTTCAACAACTGATTGTAAAACAATTGCTGTTTTGGCTGTTGGGGTGGGGGAAAATCCACTTTCTTCCCTTCTTGTGTTCTTATGGCTTGGATTAATAATAGAATGACACAAGACCAGATTAACAGGGGAAAACCCCTGTTTAATATGTACAGATTAGAGATCATAAAGAAATGATGCTCCGAGAGTGAACAAAGCAGGCAGTATATATATCTTTTACACAAAGAAACATAAATTTGGGAGGAATGACAGGACAAAGAAACTTAGATTTGAGGTACATAGTTAGTGAGGAATTCAAGCAGAGTTTAGGCTTGAGGTAGTAAATTAGCAAGGTTGGTTTATGCAGGTTTCATGGCCCTGAATTGCCTACCTCGGGTGATAAGGATGCAGGGAGAGCACCTTCCACATGGGAGATATTTTTCCTGCTTTCAGGCAGAACAGAGACAGGTAGGTCAGAATTCCCTTTTTGCCTCTCAAGTAAATTTAATTCAAAACAACCAATATGCTACCGTGGGATATTTTGGGGTGGCCTGCCCTAGGCCTCAACATGGCCCAGTCCAAAAGTTTGGCCCAGTCCAAGGTTCAAGACAGCAAGGCAGTTTCCCTGGAAAGGTAGCTCCAACTCCATTTTAAAATTGCTCCACTAAAGTCAATTTTGACATGTTGAAGCTCTCCCAGTGTTAAAAGATAAACTGAGGCATATTAAAAATTTTAAGAGTTTGTTAGAGCAAAAATTGATTTGAATCGGGCGGCAGCCAATCTAGCAGACAGAAAGGAGCTCTGAGGAGCTGTACAAAATGAAAGACTTTTATAGGCAGAAGGGAGCAGGAACAAGGAAGTTATACTAGGCAAAAAATCAGATTGGTTATTACAAGGTTACTTTCCTTTAGAGGACCGCAGGGGTCCATCAGGCAGATTACCTAAATAATGCTGATCAGGCGATTCCTGATTGACTGGTTTAAGATTCCATTTCTGGGAAAGCCTGAAACTGTAATTAAGTCTTGGTTTGGTGATGGGGAACTTATCACAAGCAACTCCATTTTGGGCCTGTTGCCTTGTTCTTAACGCATGTATATGAGAATTCTCTGGGGTTAGGAAGGACCTGGGAGGTGGCCCTCAAGTTCATCTGCCCAGACAACTCACTCCATTATTGGTATTTTATCCCTCCAGCATGAGCCCGGAATTCTTCAAGGGGCTAGAGGCTTTCTGAGATATATATACCCTTGGAAGTCAGGAGAAGCGATACTGGCTAAACACAAGATTGACCTAATGAAAGCCATATTGTAGAAAAGAGACCATATTGTAACTTTGAATGAACTCTGATTAACTAACCCAGCTGGATATGCACCCTCCAGGAGATATACATGCCCTGTAGGTTTCATGGCCCCTCCTAGCAGCAATAAGACAATAACTTTGTTCTTTTGAGTTCCCTAGGAATGTGATGGCCCCTGGACAGAGATTCTATGCTGATATCCATGACAACTGAAAGATCTGGTGTGGCAACTCCCAGGTTGTAACACCAGAGGGTCAACATTCCTAGCCCCTCCCCTATAACCTGCTGGCCTATGTAACTTCTTCAAGATTCTGTGCCCCCCTTGACATGTTTCCTTACAACACTAGTCCACCATCTTCCAATTTGCTAGCTTATCACTTAATAAATGCCCTTTCTCTGCCACCATCTTGCCTCTTGATGATTGACTTTTGTCTTGCAGCAAATAGATTGTGCCCTTTTCATGGTAACAGAAGGTCTTAGGATTTCTCCAAAGTCATCTGGGCTCTCAGTCATTTCCCCTTTGAGACCCCACCTCGCCATGGACTGACAGGGTTGGGAGGCAGTCAAGGTGCACAGTCTCCTTTTTTGGAGGTCCTGCTAAATCTATAGTTTCTTACCTATTTTTGTAAAAAGGAAATCTTGCTCCTGAGCCCAGAGTGAGTTTTCAAACAAAATAAAACAAAGGCAAAATATTTCCTCTGGGGTAGAAAAACTGGCTATGCTTATTCCAGCTTTTCTCACCCCAAATCTGTTTGTCTTCTAAACTTTATCATTTGAGTGCTTGCGGCTGGGACTCAAAAAAACATTTTCCCCTCTGCTCTAGCAATGAATTGAAAGCCTTGGCTTTCAAAACTTTAGTCTCTGCTTTGATTTAATTTTCTTTTTTTTTGAGGGAGATTAGCCACAAGCTAACATCTGCTGCCAATCCTCCTCTTTTTGCTGAGGAAGACTGGCCCTGAGCTAACATCTGTGCCCATCTTCCTCTACTTTACATGTGGGATGCCTACCACAGCATGGCTTGCCAAGCAGTGCCATGTCTGTACCCGGGATCTGAACTGGTGAACCCTGGGCCACCGAAGGGAAAGCGTTTATTTTAAAAGTCAAATGCCAAGAATTTGATTGTTTATTTTCTGAACTCGGTTCAGTATCTTTCTATAGCAATAAGATTCAGCCTAAATGTCTACCATTGTTATGTAAAGTGGTGTAAAAAGGAATTTCTGATTAAGAAAACCATTAATTTTAATTTCCAAATGTTATCATGCTACTTAAGCATTATTAACTTATTCAAAGACCTTTTAACTTGTTTTCTCCTTACATTTATCAGGCAATATCTCAGTATTTTTAACTGTCTCCCCCCTCCCCTGCCCGCCCAGACTCTCCCTTCACTTATAGAAGCCAAGCTGTGTGATTCACAATCTTCTGGCCTCTGTGTCCACCTACCACTCAGGATGACTTCACCAGGGTTCTTTCACTTCCTCCCTGCTGATCGTTCAGCAGTCACTCCAGGGCCACCCTCAAGACCTTGTTGTCATCCATAACGGCTTCACAGCTGAAATCTTAAACTCAGAAATCCTGCCTCCAGTCCTGCCAGCTTTCTTACTTCTTTGCTCTAGTCCTTGCTATTCTTTCAACCTCACGACTCCTAGTCTAGAATGACCTCATATTTTCCTCTTCCCTTAAAGAGTTCCTCATGGCTTAATTTCTTTCCTTCCCCAGCTTGGATCCAATTGGTTTAGTGGCATTTCTTATCTGTTAAAGGAAAAATCCAACAATCATAAATTTTGAAGAGATCTGATTGGCTCTATTCAGCAATTCATAAATTGGTAGCCTTCAATGTACCAGACTGAAAGGAGCTCTGAAGAGCTACAGAAGGCAAGAGATTTTTATAGAACAAAGTGATCAGAAACAAGGAAATTATATTGGGTGACTGCTTAAAGCAGGGTTACTTTGCTTTCCGTATGGAGCAAAGGGAAGTCTTGAAGCCAGGTCAGGTAACTTGGCTGATTGGTTGACCTAGGCCTTTCTTTTCTGGGAGAGCTGAGCACAGAAATGTAGTTAAGTTTTGGTCTGCTGATGTGGGGCTTAGCATGACTGACTCCATCTTGGGCCTAGTTTAGATACTTTAACACATCTGTACCCTGATTTCGTGTGACCTCGCCACCAGACACCTCTACAGATAAATATTTACAGGCCTCAGCTGAGTCTCAGTGTTCTTCTCTCCCTCTTCCTCTTCTCTACACCTCTTCCCTGTGTTTTTTTTTCCCAACTGGACTCTAAAGTACTTGAGAGCATACCTATAGCTTATGCATCTGAATCTCAGTCTCTAACATTGTTCTTAGTTATAATAGGGGATCAATACATGCTTGTTGAATAAACAAATGAAGAAGAGTAAAGCTTATTTTTAAAATAAGCTACAACATTTTATATCTTTTTACTCATTCTTCAATCATTCATATTGGCCAAATACGGTCATTCAAAAGTGTTGAATACAAAATGGGAAGTTATTTTAGACAAAAAATTTTTAAAAATTATGTAAAATTGAGTTAGCATACTTTATAGTTAATTTTAGTTTTCAAAATATTCCATTTTTAGGATATCCTCATCCATATTTCTATTTATTAGAAATATTAGATTATTATAAACTGATTTTTAGATCAACTTTATAGCAGTGTGACTTACATAAAGTAAAATGCACCCATTATAAGTTTTCGATGAGTTTTGATACATGTATACAGTCATTTAACCAGCATTTCAACAAAGATAAAGACATTTACATCATCCCAAAAAGTTCCTTTACGTTCCTCTTTAGTCAACGTCAATCCACCTCCCCAGATCCCCAAGCCCTAGGCAACCACTGATCTGCTTTCTGTCACTATAGGTTCTTTAGCCTTTTCTAGAATTTCATATCAATTGAATCATACAGTATGTACTTTATTGTGTCTGTCTTATTTTGCTCAGCACGTTTTTGAGATTTATTCATGTGTTGCATCTAAATGAAAGAATTTTTGTAGCCATATAGCATTGACTGACTTTAAGATCCTTTTCTCTCTCTGGCTATGATGAATAAAGCTACTGTCAGTTTCATGCGTAAGTTTTTGTGTGGACACAGTTTTCCTTTCTCTTGGGTAACCACCTAGGAGTGGCTTGGATGGTCTTAGAGTAAGTGTATATTTAATGTTATAAGAAACTATCAAACTGTTTTCCAAACTGGTTGTAATATTTTACATTCCCACCAGCAATAAGTGAGAGTTCTAGTTGCTCCATATCTCAACACTTGGCATTGTCAGTCCTTTTAATTTTCCCCATTTTACTGGGTATGTAATGATACCTCACTGTAGCTTAAATTTGTATTTCTCTGAAGACTAATTGTATTGAGAAGGCTTCATGTGCTTACAGGTCATGAGTATTACATTCCTCTTGGGAAGGTTTTGTTTAAACATTTTGGCAAGTTTTAGTTGGGTTGTTGTCTTATTCAGATACAAGAGTTATGAATATGTTTGTCATATATACATATTGTGAATATTTTCTCTAAGTTCATAGGTTATATTTTCATTTTCTTAGTGTTTTTCAGATAGTATAAAAATTTAATTTTGGGGCCTGCCCGGTGACACAGTGGTTAAGTACGCATGTTCTGCTTGGGTGGCCTGGGGTTCACCAGTTCGGATCCTGGCTGCGGACATGGCACTGCATGGCAAGCCATGTTGTGGCAGGCGTCCCACATATAAAGTAGAGGAAGTTGGGCATGGATGTTAGCTCAGGGCCAATCTTCCTCAGAAAAAAGAGGAGGATTGGCAGACTAATCTTCCTCGGGGAAAAACAAATTTAATTTTGATGAAGTCCAATTTATCCATTACTTTCTTTTATGATTCATGCTTTTTGTGTCTTATCTAGGAAATTTTTGCCTATTCTAAGATTGAAGAGAATTTCTCTTATGTTAGAAACTGATTTTTAAAATAGGTTAAAAAGTAACCAATGAGTGAGTATTGCTATGATCTTAGGTACCATTTTCTAAAGAATATTTCTTCTCTGATAAGGAAATCCCTGTGTTGTGTGCCATGAGTCCCAATTCTAAACTGAGCCCTTGAATAGAGATGAAGAGCTTTGAACAACTATTTGAAAAATTAACAAGTATTTCCAAAGGTAGTGATTAAATTTATTCTCAAACATACAGCCCAAATGAGCAGGATATGAGAAGAGCACTCAATTTCTCGATTTGAACTCTATTAAGGCTCTCTTCTTTGTCATTACATTTAAAAAAAAAAAAAGGTTGTCATTCTTTTTTTCTTTCTCCTTTTGTTTTAAAAAAATCTTTTTTCTTTTTTGGTCTCTCAATTTGCCGCTCTTTATGTCTTTTGTGTCTCTCTCCCTTTATATATACTCTTCTTAGAGAGCTCTCTTTCTATTTCCTGCCTCTTTTCTTTCCCTTCCCATATTCCTTTCCTATCTCCTTTTGCTTCACTCTTCACCTCTTCTCTTTTCTGTCTTTTTTTCCTCATTGATTTTTCTCTTCTGAGGTTGATTTAATGTGGCTCCCATATAAACAGATAGATAGATTTATGCATCGGAATTTACCAAGTAAAATCTTATAGTGTCTATTTACATTTTTGAAGATGTGTTGAATGTTAAGTGAGTTGAATGCTTAATGCTTCTCATTAAAAACTAACCAAGTTGGTTTTAATTTGAATGTTGTCCTCAACTGATGCTCTCTCTTCTGTCATCTAGTAGAATCAACAATTTCTTGGTGTGATTTAGGAGAACATTTTGTACAAAAATGAACATGGATACCTAGTTCTTTGGTAGGAAAAAAAGGTCCTCAAACAAAGTTAGATTTTGTTCAGGAAAATATTCCTTTTGCATAAACATACTACAAAATGTTAACTGTTCTAGTGTTCTTTTTCTTTTTTTCTTTTTTTTTTTTTAAAGATTTTATTTTTTCCTTTTTCTCCCCAAAGCCCCCCGGTACATAGTTGTATATTCTTTGTTGTGGGTCCTTCTAGTTGTGGCATGTGGGACACTGCCTCAGCGTGGTTTGATGAGCAGTGTCATGTCCGCGCCCAGGATTCGAACCAACGAAACACTGGGCCGCCTGCAGCGGAGCGCGTGAACCCAACCGCTCGGCCACGGGGCCAGCCCCAAGTGTTCTTTTTCTAATAAGGAAGTTTTGCTGATGTTTCCTTTCAGAAAAGATGGCTATTTCTTATTTCCTTTTAAAGCATCTCGTAGAACTCATAAACTGCTTCATAAAATGCAAAGCTACAGAGACATTGTCCAGTACTCTTTAAGCCTGCAAAATTGTTTAATATTTCTCATTTCTTTTCTTAATGTAGTACAGTCATTATTTTATTTTCCTTCCCTTTATTTCATCTTCTATCTTCATTTTTTTTTTCAATTTATGCCATTTCCTTGTCTATATGTATTTTTACTTCACTCTCTTTAAGTCTTTACCGATTGGATAGCACAAAGATTAGTTTTTAAGTGTCTTCTTCTTCATGCAGTTTTCCTATTTTCATGTCCCTTTATACTACATTTTCTTATTCTTTTTCTTATTTCCACTTTGTTTCACTTCTGTGCCCTTCCTTAGGCCCAATTCAACAACTCCTAGCAACTCTTAGGGGAAGAAGAGTTCTTATCCAACATTTCATTTCTGTAATCATTTGAAACCTATAAGCTAAGACATTTTGGAAACAATTATGGTTTAATGCATCATAATGAAAACCCTTCTTTTCAATCTATTTCAACTGTTCTCAGAGATGCTAAAATTCTTTTAAATTTTAGTTGGTTTAATAATGCATTTAAAATGAATATGGAGTGGGATGAATCAGGATGTGGCTGGAGCCAAGGTGAGCTGCAAATAATGGAAATGGTGGGAAGATTTTTAGAAAGGGTTTTCAAACTTTTCTATTTGTTAAAGCTCTAAAGACAGAGTAGAATAAATAACTGTTAGAGGGAATGGGTAGGGAATTGGGGAAGTCTGAGCGTTATAGCTCTAATCTGCCTATGGTAATTTCTTTGGAGTCTCCAATTTATTATTTACATGTCACATGAATCACTACCTCATAGTGTATTCATGCTCATTTTTGTATAAAATATTCTCCAAGTCCCCAAGGAAAATAGTTGGCTCTATTAAGTAACCGTTTTTTTTTTTCTTTTCTGTGCCTGCCAGCTCATCCAGCATCTTGTTCAAGTATCTGAAGGGGTAGGAGT
The DNA here is from genome assembly GCF_037783145.1 of Equus przewalskii. Taxonomy (NCBI): domain Eukaryota; kingdom Metazoa; phylum Chordata; class Mammalia; order Perissodactyla; family Equidae; genus Equus; species Equus przewalskii. The sequence continues at coordinate 46,829,953 of NC_091837.1, read as the reverse complement.
GCCTAGTTTGATAAGTTGGCTAATTTGATAACCAGAGAAAGAGAGTTGGGGCATCTAGTTCAATTTGTTTACTCTCTTTCTTCCTATCACTGTTCCCATCATTAACTGGAAATGAGGGTGATAGAATGAGGTAGATGGTGGCTATAGATGGCTATCTCAAAGTGCAATTGATTGTTTGAGTAGAGAGTGAGTGGCCCTGAGTGGGGGTGTTTAAACAGAGACAGAGTGAGACTATATTGGGAACTTAAGCCTTGGTTGTAGGGTAAGATTGGACAAATCATCTATCAAAGAGTCTGGCTCTTACAATAGAATAAAAGGGAATGTTTATTTTCCTATGAGGCATTATATTATTAAATTGATGACTTAAATTAAAATATAAAAAATCTAGTAGCATTATAAAAGTTTTTAAATTAAACCAACAGAATAATAACTCCAGTAGTAGTAAAAATTGAAGATAATATTGTTTAATATAAAATTTACTGAGGAAATAAAAAAGTTTATTAAACTGCCTTGGTTTTATTGGGAATAAAATTAATTGCTCTTACTAAAACATAAATAAGCAAAAACTGTAGTAGGAGTATATTGTCCTCTGGCTAGGTAGCAGTGACGTGCTGGGTAGAGAAAGTGAAGAGATGACGGGAGGAAGAAAGACAGAGAAGAGCTGAAGATGGGGCCAAGAAGAGAGTTTTTATTCTGTCCTTGACCTGTTGCTTTGGTTTTTACTGGACCACATTGCCTCTTATTGCCAAAGCAGGCTAATGAAAGGAGCGCTGGGGCCACTTTTAGGCATTCTTTCTCTCTACTATCATCTTGGTCTCTGTCTAGCTTGGAATCTAAGCTTTCCTCCTTATTTAACATTTACAAAGTTGCTCTCTGAGGTTGGAGGAGATACAAGTAATTTCCCTTTTTTTTTTAATGTTGATACATCTAATACCTTGCTACTCAAAATACAATCTACAGACTAGCAGCACCTGTAGCATGGACATCACATGGGAGCTTATTAGAAATTCAAGTCTCAGACCCCACCCTGATCTACTGAATCATAATCTGCATTTTAACAAGATCTCCATGGGATTCATATGCACATTAATGTTTGAGAAGTACTTATCTAACATATTTAGTTTGCATTCCTATGGGGTGTCATCTACTCCCAGAGTGTCAGTAATTTCTTGGAATGGGTTTAATTGGGGCTGTGCTCTCTCTTAATTAATCCATTAATCCATCATCACATGTAATCCTCACAAGAAACCTTTGAGATACCTTAATCCCTATATTGCAGGTAAGACAGTTAAGTAACTTATCAAAAGTTACACAGCTAGTAAATGGTGAAGGTGTTCTACTTGGGTCACAAGTCCTTTTTCTTTTTCTACACTATATTGCTTTTTCTTGAACTTAATCATGAGTAATTGTTTATGCATTAAGAGAATAAAACCCATTTTATAAAAAAGGTTGTAGAAGAGAGCACTTTTGAGTGTGCTAAAAGAAAGAGATCTTTCAATCATTCAAAGATTATTTTAAATAGTATTTCACGTTTCTCCTGGTGATAGAGCAAAGAAGAAGGAGTGAAGCATCATTGGTCCCTGGCTTTTGGTGTAACTTGGGGATGTGAGAGGACTGCATCCTGTCATATACACCCTTCATCCTGCTCACCAGCTGACTTGCCTCTTGTTGCTCATGAGGCAGGCCCCATCTGTTTAGGCCTGTGTTGAGCCAGGTGCTGAGAGCAGTACTGATTGTGTTATGTTGAGCCTGCCCATATGCTTCCAAGCAAACTGTAGTTCAAGAGCTGTAAAACTATTTGCATTTTCAATCTATCAGAGGGCTTTGAAGAAAACCAGTGCCAATAAGGTTCTTTGAATGTTTTATATTTGCCAAAAGAGTGTAGAACTTATGGCTACCAACCAAATTATTAGGAAATACTGTATTTTCAGAATAGCTGTATTTTCTAGGGAGAGGTGCAAGTGAAGAAACCCCAGAAAACACTGGAGATGACCCTCATCACCCTTTGTTCTTGGAAAACTCCATTTAGCTGCAAAACTAGAGGATAAAACCCAAAGCAACTGTCATCTGCTTTGAGGCTGGAGGAACCTGTGTCACTTTAGCTCTGGGGTTGAAACCCAGATGGACTTCTTTCAAGCTGGGTAACATCTAGCGTGGGCTGTCCATGTTGCACAAACATATCTTGGGGAAACTAGATAATGCTTTAAAATGAGCAGTGGCTTAGAAGCATGAAGTGAGCATGGGGCATCCTAGTATGTTTAGAGTAGAACTGGGTGTACGTGGGGGCAGTTTTTGGTTGGGTGAAGGCAGGGGAAGCACCAATGTTTCTTGATCCGTCTCAAGGCTGTTCTCACACTCGAAGTGGACTCTGTTGGTTCAACCTTTTATAGAGTGTGAGAGCTTATCGGTGGAGGAGACCTGCCTCACCAAGGTCTCTCTTCTCTGCCCTGGTCAGCCTAAAGTGATGACCTTGAGGGCCTACAAGTTTGGGAGCTTTCAGAGCGGGATGGGCCGCCTGGGAGCAAGCCTGATGGCGGCGCCCTCCTCACGCACTCTGTAGTCACCCTGTCCTTCCCTCTCCCTCGTTTTCTGACGTTAGCAGACACTGGGACTCCGGAGGAGAGAGGACTCATGGATCCCAAGGACCGATTAACTTGGAGGCCCCACCCTTCTCTTCAGAGCCAGCAAGCCCAACTCGGAGAACTCAGAGCCAGCCTCGAGAGTAAAGCTCTTTGAGTTATTATTATTATTACTATTATTTTAAAGGGCAAACCCATCCTAAATGTCAGTCCAATATCCACGGGGGAGAGCAACAGCAGGTAATTAGAAGCAATTAGCTGTCCCCCTGCGGGGAAGCCGGGCAATTACCTTTTTCTCTCTTCCTCTTCTATCCTTCCTTCTCCCGTGGAAGCGGTTGAAGTGTTTTGCTCCCTAAGCAGTAACGTACGCTGAGCTGGCACAGGAACGAGGGATGAACTGAGCAGGGATTCGGTCTCCTCCTCCCGCCGGCGCGGTGGCCGCCGGCAGAGCAGTGCATTGTGGAGGCTGAGAGCGCCGCGGCGGCTGGAGCTGCGGCCCCAGGAGCCTGAGGTGGGGAGCTGTCCGAGGTGCTGACCGCCCCGACCCGTAGTCGGTCTGCGCCCTGCGCGCCCACCTGCGCCGGACCTCTCCGAGTCCTGGCTTTCCTCCCAGCCTCCGTCTGTCTGTCTGTCTCTCCTTACCTAGGGCGTAGCTGCTGGAGGAAATCATGGTGTTCGCTCCAGGTACACTTGCACCTTGCTTTTTCACCAAGTGTTCAGGCGGGGAGCCGGGAAGAGAAGGGAGACGATAGCGAGAAAAGGCCTTTACCTCACGACCCATCTGCGCGTTTTGGAGTTTAACTGTTTGTGAGCGAGGAGCGGGAGAGGGTCTCTGTGCGGGGTCTTCGCTCCTTTCCCCAGACCCGTCGTCCTATCTGTCCTCTAACAATCTCCAGCCATCGTCCCGTCGCTGTTCTTCTCGCCTGGCTCCTCCATATCCCATCGGAGCTCAAGCACCTTGAGAACTGGGACCTTCGCCAGCAGCACAGGCGCTTAGAGGGCAGGAGGGTGGAGAGATGGGGCAAAGAGTAGTGGGGTTAGGGTTACTTCGGTAGGAATCCTTTTCACTGCCACATCCCCCTCCGTAGAAGTGGCAAAGTGACCCACTTCTTCTCAACCTCCTGAGGGGAGAAGTGAGTGAAGCCCAGGGAGTGGGACGAAGGGCAGAGGAGCGATGCTTCTTAAGGAATTAGATCTGAAACTCTAGTCGGAGGCTGCAGCACAGAGGCTGCTACTGCGGTGCCGCTGGCGTTTGCAGTGTGTTTTTGGAGCTACCAGTGAAGGACTTTGATCTTTTTCTTGCTATCTATGGCTGCAAGTTAGCGAAGAGTCAGATTTGTCTGCGGTTGTCCGGCTTACCAAAGGGTACACGAGTGCGTGTTTCAGGTGAGGTCAGGCGGAGTTAGGGAAAGTGTGGTCATTGTTAAAGCACAAAGCTGTCTCTAGGGGTAGAAACAAAGCCGTTTTTTTTTTCTTTTAAATTCTAGTCTCTGCTTTCACTACATACTGCTGTGGGAAAAAGGGAGTAAGGAAAAGAGTAGAGGGGGCTAGAACTCTATAATTGTGTTGTGGTTCTTTAACTTGAGAGGTTGTTTGTATTTGCTGTGGCCATACACCTCAAATAGCTGAGGAAGAAAGGTATAATGCATTTTTAAAAGGGAAGAATTGAGTCTGGGCTTCAAAGAATTCAATTAGCAAAACTTGAAAAGAGGAAGTTTCCTGGCCCCCCCCCCCCCCCATCAGGATGCTAGCTGGGGAGGCAGGAGTGAGTTTCTGTCAGCTCTAACAGTCACCACAAGCAGTGACTCAGAGGAATGCCTTAGAGGAAAGCCTAGGAACCCTTCTGCTGCCCACCCCAAATAACTCAGTGGGAGAAATTGTTCTGTACAGTGAAGGACATTCAGTCAACACAGGATCTGTGAAGTTGGAAAACAACAGTTCTTTGTTGCATATATTAACTGCTTAACACTTCATAAAGTGCTTTCATGCCGTTACATCATTTGATCCTCAAACTACCCTCTGAGATAAGCAATGTCATCCCTATTTTACACACCCAGGGAAGCTGATTCCAGACAGTCTTGCTATCCTCAGCTGGAGTTTTCTGACCTCAGATTCTGCCTCTTTTTCCTGTACCTCAGAGCTTATCTTCCTGACAAAATGCCTCACCAGTTTCAGGGATGGAGGCTTTTTGGTTCAAGGTCAGATGTAGCCAAGGGGAAGTGTCCTTCCATTTTTGAGGTGGAGGATGGGCTGATGTTGTACTGAGTTAGAGTTGTTGGGTAATGTTAACTCGACATTTTCTAAAACATGATGTGGGTGAAGGATTGTGTAATGAACAGTGGGGAATTTCTGGAGTGGACTGATTTGGCTTAGGCAGCCCACTATTTGTACAGGGCTTTACTTTCCATTTTTTCTTCCAAGTTTTGTGTTAGTTTTTGTTTTTTCCTGTGGGGAAAGTAAGAGTTGTTCATAACTGTCAGAGATGGCATGGACTGACCTGGATAGGATATGTACAGAAACCTGTGGGATAACACTTTTTGGATGATTTCTTCAGTTTTGAGTTTCTTTTGAAAAATCATAAGCATTTTGGGGCAATAAGAACAAAGTGCTAAAAATATGTCAGCTTAGCTTCTCATCTCTGATCATATGTCTTCTAACTCATGTAGTGATATTATTCTAAAAGAAAATCAGGGTGGTGAATTGTTTTTGAACTTTGCCAGATTTTCAGAATTACAACCTCATTTCTAGGGCTGTTGTTCTTCTAAATCTCTATAATCTGGGGATCCAGATGTTTTGTACTAGTCAAGGGAAATACTCCCCCATCCCTTTCTCCAAGCCTACCTAACACTCAGCAAGGGAAGGAACAGGAGAATGTGCTATGATCACTCCAAAATTAATAAAAGTGTTAGACAATCCAAGATGAATATAACAATAAATTAACAGTGAGCTGTTTATAAAATTGGGTCAGTGGGTCTGTGCCCTTCAAAAGTCATTATAGCTTTTTGAATTTTAGCAAAGGGAAACAAGAATCCTGAGGTCTAGTTCTAGTCTTGCCTCTGTGTATCTTTGAATGGTTCACTGCCTTCTTGCTTACCTTAAAGGCAAAGGTGAAACAGAGATTCATGAAGCAAGGTTTCAGAACAGAAGTTCTGAATGAGGGAGTGAGGGAGAAATGGAATGGGACTTTATATATCCCTAATTAGGATTCACTCTTATCATATGGTATAAAATATTCTCGAATTCTCTTGTTTCAGTTAGTCTGCATTGTAAGGAGCAGGACTTAAGTTGGGCGGGGCTTTGGGTGGTTTCTTGGTTTACATAGGGCAGACAAATTCAATTCTATACTTTTCCTCTTTTTTATACCGTTCATAGACTTTGTAATTTAGGAGTGTTTTAATTTTGTGCATATCAATTTTTAAAGCTCTTAAAGGCAAGGGGCCATGACTAGTAATTATTTAAGGATTCAGTTACCCAAAGCCTGTCACTCATTTGCTCTTCCCTCCAAAGAAATTATACAAAATTAATAACAGTAAAATAAGGAATAACATATAAATATATTAATTTCTCTCTAAGTACCATATATCCCTAAATACAAGTTAAACTAAGCTAGGGCACATGGCCGAGGCTAAAGACCAAAATGAGGCCCCTTGCTTCCTTTTCCTAAATCTCTTATCTATTTTCCTCCTTCCTTCTCCTGAACTTGAAGTTGGAATCTTTCTTTCTAGAGCAATGTGAGAAGATTTAGAAGCAGACCACCAGGGCCAAAGGAAAGAGGGTGACATAATCAATATACACAAAAATATTTTGACTCCTGTGCATAATACTAAGCTGACCCAGGTTACTTAGTCTGTGGTTATAGCAAAAGCTTCCATTTGGGAGGCAAAAAAAATGTTCTGGGAGGAGATATGCTCCCAGCGAGAAAGAGAGTATGTTCATAAGTTCAAATGTCTTTTCAATGCCATGGTTTCACTCAAAGAATTCCAGACTCTGAACAATCAGATTAGCAAATTCTCTCTTGAGGAAGAGCTAATAGGGAATGCAGTGTGAGGTGGAAAGTGTGGACAGAAGTTTCCTTATCTCCACTTCCCCCAATGATTAGTATATACTTAAGGGATTAATGCACCTCTCTGTGAATAGAACTAATACATATTTGGCTTGTTTCAATTGCCTTCATGGAAAATTTATTGTCAACAAAAAGATCTTTCTTCTCTTGCACATGAATTAGGCAAGGTATGATAACAAGGATTTCATGGGGGAATAAAAATCATATCATTGTAAGAAATGAAACAGCCAGCTCCTTGACTTCGAAGATTAGTTTGAAAAACATTTAGCAACAATATTTATAGAGAGAGCTATCAAAAATATTTAAGAAAATATTTATTGCAACATAGTTATAGCTTTTATTTATTTATGTAGCCTCTTACCAATTCCTGAGAGGTCAGTGAATAAATAAATTATATAGCAGACTGTCTTAACTGCAAGGTTTACAATCTGCCAACCCAAGTAAATCCTCTTATGTTGACTTAGAGATTTTAAAAATTTTATTAATTTAAAAAATTGCATTCAATTACATTCACTTTTTTGGTGTACAGTTCTATGAGTTTTAACATGTCTAGTTGAGTGCATTGAGTTGTGCAATGACCGCAGAACAGTTTCATTGTACCAAAAAATCTTCTCCTGCTATCCCTTTGTAGTCAAACTCTTTGCCCCACCCTTAGCCTCTGGTGACCACTGATCTGTTTTCCATCCCTATAGATTTATCTTTTCCAGAATGTCGTATAAATGGAAGCATGCGGTATGAAACCATTTGAGACTGGCTTCTTTCATTCAGTGTAATGCCGTTAAGATTCATCTGTGTTGTTGCTTGTATCAATAACTCATCCCTTTTCATTGTTGAGTAGTATTACACTGTATGGATGTACCCAATGTTGTTTAGCCCTTTCCTCATTGAAAGATATTTAGATTGCTTTTAGTTTTTGGTAATTATGAATAAAGATCTGAGAAACATTTCTGTACATGTATGTGTGAACATAAATTTTCATTTGTCTAGGGTAAGTACCTAGGATTGTGGATACTGGCTCTTTTACTAAGTATATGCTTCACTGTTCTCCAGAAAGGTTGTACCATTTTGTGTTACCGATAGCAATGTATGAGAATTCCAGTTGTTCTGTATCCTTGTCCTTCTGATAGATGTATAATGGTATTCATTGTCATTTTAATTTGCATTTCCCTAATGATTTTGATAATTATTTTCAGGAGTCTATTTGCCGTATGTGTATCTTCTTTGGTGAAGTGTGTTAAAATCTTTTTCCCATTTTTGGGGGGGGATGTTTTCTTTTTGTTGAGTTTTGACAGCTCTTTATATATTGTAGGTACAAATCTGTTGTCAGACATGTGATTTGCAAATATTTTCTTCCAATTTGTGGCTTGACTTTTCATTCTTTTAACACTACTTTTTTCAGAGAAAAGTTTTTAATTTTGATGCAGTCTAATTTATCTATTTTTCTTCTGTAGATTTTGCTTTTGATGTCATATCAAAGAACTTTTGCATAATCCAACGTCAGTAAGATTTTCTCTCACATTTCCTTTTAAAAGTTTTATAATTATACATTTAGGTCCAATCATGGCATTGGATATACACCCTCATGATTTCATCTAAATCTAAAGGCTCCATATCCTAATACCACCACATGGGAGGTTAGAACTTCAACACATGAATTTTGGAGGGATGCAAACTGTCAGTCCATAGCAAGTTGATTTTTGGATATGGTTTGAGTTATAGGTCAAGATTCTTTTTTGCCTATGAATGTGCAATTGTTCTAATAGCATTTGTTGGAAAGCTAATATTTCCCCATTGAATTACCTTAGCAACTTATTAAAAATTGGCTATATTTGTGTGGGCCTATTTTTCAACTCCTTATTCTGTTTCACTCATGTGTATGTCTATCCTTCCACTAACAACGATATCTTGATTACTGTAGCTTTAGAGTAAGTCTCAAAATCAAATAGTGGGAATTCTTCAACTTTGTTCTCTTTCAAAATTGTTTTGGCCATTGTAGTTCCTTTGCCTTTCTATGTAAATTTTAGAATCAGCTTGCCTTTATCTACACAAAACCCTGCCAAGATTTTGATTGGAATTCCGTGAAATCTATAGGTCAGTTTGTGGAGAATTAAAGTTCACTATGTTGAGTCTTCAATCTATGAACATGATATGTCTCTTCACTTATTTAGCTCTTAAGTGATTTATTTCATCAGTATTTTGTAGTTTTCAACATACAGATCTTGCATACGTTTTGATAGATTTATACCTAAGTATTTCTTTTGAGAGGAGCTACTGTAAATGGCATTAAAAAACAATTAAATTTCCAAACATTCATTGCTAGTATAGAAATATGATTGATTTTTGTATGTTGACCTTGTTTCCTATGATCTTGGTTAACTCTCTTATTTGTTGTAGGAGCTGTTTTGTAGATTTATTAGGAGTTTTTACATAGTCAATCATGTTGTCTGCAAATAGGGACCATTTTGTTTCTTTTCCAGTTTTATGCCTTTTTGCATTGGCTATGGCTTCTAGTACAATACTAAACAGAAGTAGAGAGAGTAGACATTCTTGCCTTGTTTCCAGTCTTAGGGGAAAGCATGCAGTCTTTCCCCATTAGGTATGACATTAGCTGTAGAATATTTTGTAGATGCTCTTTATTAGGCTGAGAGAATTTCTTTCTATTCCTAGTTTGCTGTGAGCTTTTATCATCAATAGATGTTGAATGTTGTCAAGTAGTTTTCTGCTTGTAATTATGTTATCATATGGATTTTCTTCTTTAGACTGTTAATTTGGTGGATTTAGTTATTAGTGCTGTTGAGTTGATTCAAATTCCTAGCAACTCTGTGTACAGCAGAGAGGGACCTTGCCTAGTCTTTTTGTGCCATCTTCTCACCTTCTGGCACTATATCAGATAATGGTATGCTGCTGGTCACAGGATTTTCATGGCCAATTTTTTGGAAATGGGTGACCATATCCTTCTTCCTAGTCTCTCTTAGCCTGGAAGCTCTGCTGAAACATGTCCACCAGGGTGACCCTGTTGGTATTTGAAATACTGGTGGCATAGCTTTGAGCATCACAACAACATACACAGCCACAATAGTATGACAACCAACAGATGGGTGGTGTGGTTCCCTGACTAGGGAATGAACCCAGGCTGTGGTGGTGAGAGCACCAAATCTTAACCACTAAATCATCAGGGCTAATATGGTGGGTTACACTGATTGATTTTTAAGTGCTGATCCAAACGTACCTTCCTGAGATAACACTCATTTGATCACGATGTATTATTCATTTCATATATGGAAGGATTCAATTTGTTAATATTTTGTTGAAGTTTTTTTGGTCAATGTTCATGAGAGATATTTCTCTGTAGTTTGCTTTTCAAGCTGTCCCTCATGATGAGATAGGAAGTGGTCCCTCTTCTTTTATTTTCTGGAAAAGATGATGTGGCATGGTATAATTTCTTTCTTAAATGTTTAGTAGAATTCATCAGTGAAACCATTTGGGCCTAGAATTTTCTTAGTAAGAAGTTCTTTAGGGGTTGGCCCTGTGGCCGAGTGGTTGGGTTCGCGCGTTCCGCTGCAGGCGGCCCAGTGTTTCGTTGGTTCGGGTCCTGGGCGAGGACATGGCACTGCTCATCGAGCCACGCTGAGGCAGCGTCCCGCGTGCCACAACTGGAGGGACCCACAACGAAGAGTGTGCAACTATGTACAGGGGGGCTTTGGGGAGAAAAGGGAAAAAAATAAAATCTTTAAAAAAAAAAAAAAAAAGAAGTTCTTTAAACATGAATTCAATTTGTTTAAGAGATGTAGGACCATTCTGTTTATCTTGGGTAAATTTTGGTAGTTTTTAAAGGAACTGGTACATTTCATCTAACTTATTGAATTTATGTGAACAAATTTGTTTGTAAGATTCTTTTATTATCTGTTTAATATGTATAGGGTCTACAGTGGTATCTCCCTTTTGTTCCTGATAATGGTAATTTGTGTTTTTTATTTATTTTTCGTTGTCAGTTTGGCTACAGGTTTGTTCAAATTTTTGTCTTTTCAAAGAAACATCTTTTTGGTTTCATTGATTTTCTCTATTTTTTTTCCTTTTTTCAATGTCATTGATTTCTGTTCTTTATAATTTCCTTCTTTCTACTTGCTTTAACTTTATTTTGTCCTTCTTTTTCTAGACTTAAGATTAAACTTAGATTGTTTGAGGTCTTTATTTTTCCTAATATGAACATTTAATGCTATGAATTTCCTTCTAAGCATTGCTTTAGTATATCTTACAAAATTTAATGTTGTATTTTCATTTTCGTTCTGTTCAAAATATTTTCCAATTTCACTTGATACCTCCTCTTTTTCCCATGGATTGTTTAGAAGTGTGTTGTTTAGTTTCCAATTATTTGGGAATTGCCTACTTATCTTTCTCTTGTTGATTTCTATTTTACTTCCATTATGGTCAGAGAGGAAACTTTTTATGATTTCAATTGTTTTTAATTTGGCAAGATATGTTTATGAGAAAGAATATGGTCTATCTTGGTAAATGTTTCATGTACACTAAGAAGAATGTGTATTCTGCCTTTTTGGGTGGAGTGCTCTATAAATGTCCTTTGGATGCAGTTTGTTGAGCATGTTGTTCACTTCTTCTCTCTCCTAGCTCATATTTAGCCTACTTGACCTATTGATTACTAGGAGAGGACCGCTGAAGCCTCTAGCAAAACTTGTGGATTTTTCCATTTGGTTTATCACTTTTTCCTTCATGTATTTTGCAGCGCTCTCATTAGGTGCATATCCATTTAAGAGTGTTATGTGTTGATGAATAGACTTTTTATCATTAAGTGGTGTCCCTCTTTATCTCTGGTAATTTTTCCTGCTCTGAAGTCTATTTTGACTGATTATAGCATAGCCACTCCAGCTTTCTTTTATTAGTGTTTGCCTGGTACAGTTGATCATCATTATTAATGGATTCCACATTTGCAAATTTACCTACTCACTAAAATATATTTTAAAATAGATCAATCAAAATCAATACTTGCAACAGTTTCTCTGTCATTCAAGGATGTTCACAGAATGGCAAAATATTTGAGTTGCCTGACATGCATATTCTCAGTTGAGGTTGAACAAGGCAACACTTTGCCTTCTTGTTTCAGCTCTTATACTGTAAACAAGTGTGTGTTTAGTGGTCCATTTAGTTTTTCATACATTTGTGCTTTTTGTTGGTGTTTTCACTGTTTAACATGGCCCTCAAGTATAGTGCTGAGGTGTTGTCTAGTGTTCCTAAACACAAGAAGGTTGTGATGTGCCTTATGGAGGAAATTGTTAGATAAGCTCCATTCGGGTATGAGTTATAGTGCTGTTGGCTATAAGGTCAATGTTAGTGAGTCAATAACGTATATTAAATAAAGCATCTTTAAACAGAAACACACGTAAAACAAGGTTATGTATTGGTCATTTGACAAAAACGTTGTGACCAGAGGCTCGCAGTAACCTAACCTTGTATTTCCTTTAGGAACAATGGTTCCATGTTAGTCAGTTCAGTGTTTGTAGCTACTTTATAGAACAAAACTACTGTGAATAATGAGAATAGGCTACATATCCTTTCCCAACCTTTTACTTTTAAATTAACTTTATCATTATATTCAATGTGGGTTTCTTATAGACAGTATATTGTTGGGTCTTGCTTTTTAATCAAATGCATATAGTTTTAAAGGTGGTTTAAGTTAGCTACTGACTGCCTAGATGTCTTTCTTCTATAGTTACTGTTACTCCATTTTCTAATCCTCCGTTATAATTTGTTTATTCATTCATTTATTTACTTTTTTAAAGATTGGCACCTGGGCTAACATCTGTTGCAAATCTCTTTTTCTTCTTATTCTCCTTATTCTCCTCCTCCTCCTCTTTCTTCTTCCTCTTCTCCTCCTTCTCCTTCTTCCCAAAGCCCCTCCAGTATATAGTTGTATATTCTAGTTGAAAGCCCTTCTAGTTGTGCTCTGTTTGACACCACCTCAGCATGGCCTGATAAGCAATGCTAGGTCTGCCCCCAGGATCTGAACCCCTGAAACCCTGAGCCACTGAAGTGGTGTGCACAAACTTAACCACTCAGCCATGGGGCTGGCCCTGCCATTATCATTTAAAATTAAATAACATTTCATCATTTGAAATTTTTGTTGTTATAGTTTTAGAAATTTTAGTAAGCATAGATAATCAAAAAGAAAATAAAAATCACAATATTACCCAACAGTAGCCACTGTTAATATTTTATATCTAACTTCTCAGACCTTATCTCTATGAATATATCTCCCACTTTTTTAAAGAAAAGTGTTTCCCTGACACGCATATTACTTTTTGACATGATCGTTTACACAATGTACTGTTGTCATCTTTTCATGCCATTCAGTTGTCTTCTACATATTATTAAAAAAAAAAGACATAGAATAAAAGAAGTCATTATCACCATTTTTGTAGATGATAAAAGTAAGACTCAAGGGGCCGGGCTGGTGCCATAGTGATTAAGTTTGTGTGCTCCACTTTGTGGGCCTGGGGTTTGCAGGTTCAGATTCCAGGCACGGACCTATATACCACTAGTCAAGCCATGCTGTGAAGCCATCCCATATACAAAATAGAGGAAGATTGGCACAGATGTTAGCTCAGTGACAATCTTCCTTACCAAAAAGGAAACAAAAGTAAGGTTGTGCAATTTTAGGTTGCAGAACCAAGATTTGACATTGGATTCATTTATTTTCTATACACAACATAGTTTTTAAATAAACAGCCAACAACACACAATTTGCACACTAGAATTAGCAACAAAGAAAAAGAGACAAAACTGTTCTCTTTTGGAGGAAATCTTCTTAATATTGAGCACCTCTTCTTCCAGGTTAGAGTATACAGGGTGTTCTTCTCTCAACTACACAGAAAAGGGCTCTGTCCTTTCACACTTCCTGGATTCTTCATCTTCTGCAGGCTGCTGGTCTTAGAGATAGAGAGTGAAAGAATGGACAGCCAGGATTGCCAAAAGTTGACCAGGAGAATAAGAAGATCCAACAAATTTACACAGTGCTTTATAATTTTCAAAGCATTTATATTAACTAAGCCCCATATGCAAGACATTCCTTGAGTTGAGAATAAATGGGTTTGAACTAAGTATAGTCTCTCCGTCTCTGTGGAATATTTCTGTTACTTCACAGCAGTTCAAATATGAGACAGAGTTGGTTGCTGCAGAAGATTGGGTTTGGGACAAAAAGGTCTGGGTTCAAACAGCTCACCTCTGCCAAGTCCACACTTAGTGGCATTGGGTAAGTTGTCCAATCTTACTGATTTGCTCCTATAATGAAGATTATAATACCTGTTTTCCAGGGTGGTAATGAAGATACAGATGAAGTGCAGTAGGCTAAACGGTAGCTATACTGATGTTATTGTTTTAAAAGGGAATGACTAATAATGTGTTTTTATATACATAGGCACATGTATGATTTTCAGGTTGGATCATCAGTCTCGAGGAGCTATACAGTTGACTCCTCCTGTGGAAGAAGACTGACTTACTGGCTCACGATGTTACCTGGGTAGAGATTACGAAACTTTAAAGCAAAATGCTATGACAAGCTGAATTGATGCTAAAGCAGATGTCTGAGTGCATCCTGGGATGAATAAGTTATGAATCACGGAAAGTTGCTGTTTAAAGGCTAGCAGCTGCATGCTTGAAAGCAGATGGCCATCTTGCTGATCTGAATAATTCTGATCTTGTCTAAACTTAAAAACTGAATGATGATTTTCTGGTGAGGATATAATGCATTATGTTTTTAATATTTAACTATTTAGTTAGGGTAAATCTGTGGTTTGGGATTTGAGATATTGTTTCAGATTTTCTATGCCATTTTTTTAGAGACCTAAGTTTCCATTTTGTGGTCTTATGTCGTAGCTCCACACATATTCTTAGATGCTATTCTTTGAACAATATCTTTTGCCCTGCATGAATACTCTTGGGCAGAAAACATTTTTTTTCCTTCTTATAAAGAAACTTTGCTGGTGCAACAACCACACGGTCACTAACTGGAGATTGGGAGAGGGATGGGAGTTTTCCTGACTTGCTATGTGACTTTGAGTTAGTTATTCTGCTTCCTGTACCTCTTTCTCAATCGTTTTTTAAATAGTCATCCTCAGCATTTTACTGGTTTAGCATCTCAGTTCTCAGCACAGAGGTTTATTGGGCAGAGGAGATAAATTGAGATAAATGTAAGAAAAGGCTAGGGAGCTACATTTGTAGAAGACCTACTGTGTGCTGGGCATGTCACATGCATTTTTTTTTTAAAGCAAGGAACACCTTTATAAAGTAAATGCAAAATGGGAACTGTTTTTCTTTAACTTGTGGCTAAAATGCTGTTTCATGTTCCAAATAGTCACAGATGATCTATTTGCTGAAGGCAGTAGATAAACACGAAATGTCTTCTCCCATTCCTTTAAAGAATTGTTTTTATTTTTCTTTAAAATGAGAGAAATAGTGTTTATTGTACTCAAGAAATATACTCAAATTATGAATGTAATATCTCTGTTCTTGACACCTCTCATAAGCCACACATGATGGGTCTGTTTGGTATTTAGACCAGAGGCCTCCATGGAATCCACATCTTGTGTTGTCTGACACAAGTTATTAATTTTTATTGCCATGGAATTTATTTCTAACATTCTTGTGTGCTCATTTCTGCCTTCCCACTTTAATTTTACATTTTTGCGGATATAAAAAATAACATTATATGTTTATTGGAGTACCATAGATGAGATTGGATCACCCCTAACCAGGGAATTTAGAATGAAGTTCCCTATAGCCTTAATTGCAATCTCACTCATGCTTCAGAATAGCTTACTTCACCGCATCATCAGGCCATGCTGTACAAGTCAATAAATAAGAGTTATTTTGCTCTTAAAATAATGTCAAGGAGAACAATATTTAAAGCTCCATTTATCTTGCCATTTTTTCTTGTGCCTTCAGGGCAATGCTAGTTGGGTGGAGCTGTTGGCCATTAGACTGGAATTTAGCAAAAAAGAATCAGTATGATCACTCCTCCACCCAAAACCTTAGACCAGAGCAGGTCTCTTAGTGAAGGTCATGTGCAGCCTGGCCTGGGAAAGGGATGATGGTAGCCTTGGTGGTGATGGAGCTGAGGATGTCAGGGAAGGCCATAAGAAGGTTAGTGTGGATAGGGTATTAACACTTTAGATATTTTCATTCGTTCATTTAACAAACATTTACTGCCTGTCTTTTCTAAGCTAGGTGCTCTGCTAGGTGGTGGACACTAGGACTTTAATATAAAGAAGAATGCTAAAGTGTTAGACTTCCGTGACTGAAGGGCAGAGAGTAAAGGGGGATGAAGAGGAGAGATGGGGCAAGTCTGGTGGGGAAGAAGTGGCTGTCTTGCCTGCATCTGACTCTTCCTGGGGCAGCCTGCCCTGGGGAATGGTTAAAGCCTTACTCCAGTAGAGAAACCCACTTCTATGGACCGTTCTTTAGGGCCTCTGGGCCATGCATAAGGGCCCTGTCTGTGAGTGCTGGAGTGTGGGATGGGGAGGCGGTGAACACCAAGGGAGAAAGAGAGAGTTCCTTTTGTCTTGTGCTTTTAGGTATGTAAATGCACCTTATAAAGAAATGGTCTCTATTACCTTTAAGTGACAATAAAGATACCCTTAAGGCAAGAGCACTGGAACACCTGAAAGGAGTCTCTCTAAGAGGAGCAGATGTATTTGACCTGGGCCTGACCGTTCCCTGAAGTTTATCTTCTGCTTGATCATCTCTCATTAATGGCCACTGCCACCACCAGGATGGGATGAGGGTGTGCTATGCTCTCTTTAAAGAGTTGTCTCCAGCATGGGTAGATGTGTCTTTTCCTGTTTCCCCCATCATAGAGAAGGTGGACTTTCATTAAACACTAAGGGAGTACCCAAAGAAAATTAGCATACAAATACATTAAGAGGGTCAGGATTTTGATCTGGTTATAGATATTTTACTTCTTGGTCCCTGTTCCAGCTCACCCCACTGCTATCTGTGCTGCAGCTCAGGGGTTCTCAGTGCCGGCTGCACATTAAAATCATCTGGGAAGCTTTTAAAACATATCAATGCTCTGGATCCAACTCAGGCTGGTAAAATAAAAATCTCTGGTGGTGTGTCCAAAGCATAAGTGTTTGTTGAATCTCCAGGTGGCTGATTGTGCATTGGGCTGAGAACCACTGATCTAACTTCAAAGGGAAAGCACACCAGGCAAACAGCGTGCCTGATTCTTTACCCTCCTGTTGCTCATGTGTCTTCTTTTCTCAGAACAGGGCACATACAAGTGTTTGGGACATGTTGAATAACTGAATGAATGAACAAACAAATGGTCATCTTTCTTTTCACGTCGCAGTCATCCTATTAAAGTAAAAACCAAGAGAAAACTCTAACTCTGGAGCCCATATGAGTCCTTTCCATCTGGGCCCTGCCCCAGTTTGAGGAAGATACCTCTTCTTGTCATTGGCAGGACTGTAGAATTATCACTCTTTAGAAACTGGGAGTGGTCTTGTCCCAGTTGTTCATAGTGAGATTTCAATCATTCAATGACGATAGCAGTCATACAACCAGGATTATACACATCAATTAACAGGAGGGTCTGTATATCCGTAGGCAGGAGAGTCCTACTGTGGCTATGCCAGTGGCCAGAAATGAGTTAGCACAGTCTTCCAATGCAGGGCAGAAGGTGGAAGCATGTGGTCCCCAGAGGGACATCAACCAGGGATTTGCACTGAGGACCCTGGGGGTAATATCCCTCTTGCCTGGTGGTTTGCAGCAGGCATGACTCTTAGACGGGTATGGAGTCACAGTTGAGGAGGAGCAAGGCAGAACTCGTGACATATGTGTCAGGGATTCCTTCTGGCACTCTATCCTCTCAATGATGTTCTAAGTAGCTTTTCATGTTTCTACAATAATCTGTCAAATGGAGAAATAGAGACAGTTTCTTGGTCCCACGTTTTAGAAGAGCATATTACCACAAATTTCAAGCACAGAAGAAAAGAATCAAGGAAAGTTTATTTTCAAATCAGACTTGTATTTTTGTTACATAATTTAATTTTGGTTTAAGATTTATATTTTTGTTACATAATTTAACTTAGAAGCAATTTATATACGGTAAAGTAAGAATAGTATATTTAATATTTATGGAGTGTTGCATACAATGCATGAGCCTGAAAATAAATATTTAATGTTATTTAATATGCTAAGTGTCCCTCTTTGTTTTGGGAATTCTGGAATTGAATTGCCTAAATGTTTTGTTATACTGCCATAAAAGACAATCGTATATATTTAGTCTTTAAAATGATTCATTAGTCTTCAAATCTTAAAAAATAAATAATTCAGAGTTAATATACGAGTTATACAGGTGGCATGGCACTGGAAAACACTACTTGGCTTGGAATCAGAAAGCTATTTAGTCTTTCTGAACCTCAGTTTACCTAATTATAGAATAGTAATAATAATCTTTCTTATCATATAGGGTTGTGAGCATGATTTATAGAGAAATTACTGTAAAATGGTTGTGAGATTATATACCACATAAAAATTTGAGTTATAATTTGTATTTAATTTTTTTAACCTTACTTAGAGGCTCATGTTGCATGCTCCATGATAGCCTTAAGTGTTTTGTACCTTTTTATGAGCCCATTGCTGCCACTGAGCTAACTGAGGGCCTGACTCCATTTGGTGCTGGCCTTTGAGAATTGCTGTATTTTGCTGCATCCCCAAGACCAACACATCCTGAAGCCACAGCTGGTCTCTGAGTGGAACTATACGTACTCTTGAAAGCATGTGAAGACTTTCCAAGGGCTACAGGGAGACTTTTCAGGGAATCAGTTTCTTTGTCGTTATTTTAAATATATGTTCTCAAAATTGATTTGCTTGAGAAACCACCTGTAGTCTGCAGTTTCTACTATCTCGCCACCACTTTTATAATTGCCCTTTTCTCTTTATACAAAAGAAAGAGATCTGTCTCGCCATCCCCTAATCTTACAACGTCCTGTAACAGAAAAACCTGGGAGGCACCAAACATTCAGGAAAGGATCTTAAATTTTAGCATCTTATCACAGCACTTGGATCTTACAGAGTCTGCAGAATTTAAAACACTGCACTTTCATACGGCCAGTCTTTACTAAACACGCACTGTCTAGGCAGTGGTTCTCAATCAGGGTATTTTGTCCCTCTACCCCTTCTCCAGGGGGACATTTCGCAAGGTATGGAGACATTTTTACTTGTTGTGACTGAGGGGTACTGCTGGCAGGGCCAGCTACATAATTTGCAGTGCTCAGTGCAAAATGAAAATGTGGGGCCCCTTTTTTAAAAAGCAGGATGAAATGTTATTAAAAGTGATAAAATATAAAGGTTTTCCTTTTTGCTTTGGTCTCCCTGTCCCTGTCCCTTTCTCTTTCAACTTGTCATACTGTTTTTAATTTGCTACGAAATGTTTTCCTAAGTCAAGGAAAACTAAAATTTTAGGTTATTAGCATGAACTTCATCATTCACCTTAAAACCATGCAATACTAGTTTTAAATTAAATATGACTCATATGCCGAATGATGAAATTGCACAATTCGAATTTCGTCGCTTGTGCGTGCAAACATATGTCTGCATAAAACTTATTGAACTATTTTTATTTCACTTTTTGAAATTCACGTGTTCTACCAACATGCTCTACCTTTGGCTTACCAATGAGTCAGGGAGGACGTAAAGTAAAGCAACTATCTTTGTCTTTCCTTCTGTCATTATTTTCAGCATAGGTGGCTGGCTAATACAGGGAAATAACAAGACCAAGAAAGAATATGACAGGGTCCCTTGGCTGTTCATCCTCAGAATGCCATTTCCTATTTTTTGTCTTCTAAGTAAGTTGTGGTTCTAACAGCAAGTGTGGTCTCCCTCCGACCCCTCACTCGGTCGTAGACGTAACACAGTTAGTTTGTACTTGCTTTGAGCCTCACCACATTCATATACATCATGATCTACTGGAATTCTGTGCTCATGGGGCATTGCTAAAGTGACATGTAAGTGCAAAAGGTGTGGCAAGGAATGACATACTGCATGCATCTCCGCTGTGCAGGTGTATGTTCCATTGTTCCATCGAACTTCACTTGCAAAATGCAACTTCAAAGATAAAATTATTAAGAATTCCAAGATAGCAACAGCAGAGCATTAAACCAAGTACAGAATCCTTCTGAATGTGGGGCTGTGTGTGACTGCACCAGTCACATGTCCGTGAAGCTGGCCCTGGCTACTGGCATCTAGTCCCTCCGGGCTAGGGAGGCTGCTAACATCCCTCAGGACCCAGCACAGCCCCCCACATCAAAGGCACTGCTGGAAAGGTAGGTATTCTGTCTCGGAATAGTATCTGAGGCCTGCATGCAGGCTAGTTCTCTCCTTTTCAGTGGAGTTGTCCTTATGGTACGGCCTGCTCTGTGTTTTACAATGTCATGGTCACTCCGCCTGAGACGACCACTTTCTGCCCTTTGAGGGACTGTTTACTCTGCAAAGGTTAAGCCTTCAGTGCTTCATCTGAGTGGTCAGTTTTGCTTACTGTTGTTTGCTGTCGAGGTGCTGAGGAGGGCCAGACAAGGTGAGACTTGACCTCTCCTGGATGTGGCACGTGGACCTCAGTGTCCCTATAGGCAGTGCCCCCTTGAAAGAGAATCCTCATGAACACTGCCTCTCCCATGGGGCAGGACACTGGGAGAGGTGGCCCTCAAAGCTTAGACCTCCTTATATGATGGTTCCCAGGGTTGTGTAAGCAGGCCGAATCATCTCCAACACCAGAGTTTACAGCACAATTGCAACTTCCCTGCAAGTCTAAGACTTAAAAAAAAGAAGTTGTTCCTGGGAGACAAGCTGGTTTAGGCAGCCAGGAAACCTAGGGCAGGGAGCAAAGAGCAGATGTAGAATGAATGTGGAGGGAGGGCTCTGGGCAAGTGCTCAGAGCATCTTTCTTGGATTTTCTTCATGTGCCAGGAAGAATGCTGGGAGTGCGTGAGCAAAGATCCAAGACAGCCCAGAATTAATCCCCCATCCCATTTTTCTTCCTATAATTCTATTTCTTGATCTCTAACCAAGCACAGGTGATGGCAGAGGGGAGATCGTCCCAAAGAAGGCCCAATGGTACAGGGGCTTTAATAGCCCTTGCTGCTGCTGCTTCACTGTCATCAAGCGTTTAATGATTGCCAACCCCACTACTCTTCTGTACTCCTAGGGGTCAAGACTTTTCTTTGAACCTTATCTCTGAATTCCCAGCATCTGTAACAGAGCTTGGTTCATGTTAGTTAATTATTTATTAGGCAAACGTTATGTCCCAGACCTGGGCTAGTGCCAAACAGACGCGACCCCTGCTCTCAGGAGGCTTAGGATGTTTAGGCACAGAGACTAGAGGAACAATACCTGTCAGTTGTCTTGATCATGTTTTTCTCCTTCAAAGGAAAGTACATAATTTCATTCCAAGTAGGGTATAACAAAAGTCAACCCTTCATTTCTGTTCTGGCTCACAATAGAGTCGCCAGCTGCTTTTGTTATCCTTTCATGTCACTGATGGCTGTTTCTTTTTTGGACACGGGGAAAATGTCAGTATTTTGAATCAAGGATTTGGAAAACAAAAAAATACAGAAATTGAGAAAGCTGCAAAATATAATACAACATACATAAAAACAAGTACAGCATATTATAATTTGATATTTTAAAATTTTTGTTTATTTCTACAGAAGGGTTTTAGCAATTGTGTTCATTTAGTCCTGAGGAAATTCTCATGCATTATGCAGCAGTGTTATGGCCAGTAAAAGCAAGTTGTCTCCTGGGAAAGGATCTGTGCACTTTCATGGTTAGTAGTAATTAGAGTGGTTTATTACACTATTTTGCAAATTACAACATCAACTTAGAGGATTTTAATGATTAAAGAATTTTTAACCAGTTGTGAAAAGAAACATTTTTCACACGTTATAACTCAGACAATGTTTAAATAAGATTTTCACCAAGTCATTTACCTTGCTTCAAAATATCCATCTATGCTATAAACTTTAAATCAAAAAGTGTATAATTTAGATACCACCCTATTTTCTTCTATCACAACTCCTTCATTGGAAGGACCCTGATCTTTATAGGCTTAATACTTTCCTCAGAGGGCATTTGATAGATATGGTAAAAATGAATTGTCAGTCTCCTGCAAAATTGCTTCTCCAAGCAGTAAAATTTCAATTTCTTATATTTTGGGGAAGTATAAATAGAAGAGAACAAGAAATACTCTTTTCTGATATAGAGGTTTTTTTCCCCTAAAATATTATTATCAATTATCTTAGCCTTTGGTGACATAATTTTTTGGGGAAAATACATACAATTGTATAAAAATTATGTAAAATATATAATATATTAAATAATTTGGTTAGATAAGGTGCGCTGTGAAATAGCACATGGAATAATTAGGGCTATGAATCCATGACTAATCATTCTTCAATAATTACCTATTAACTGGAAGTGTAACATAGTGTCTAGGAGCCCAGCTTGTGGAATCAGACTGCACGGGTTCAAATTCCACTTACAAAATTCATGACCTTGGGCAATTTACATAGACTCTCTTTGCCTCAGTTTCCTCATCTATATCATGTGTATAAAACACTTGTTCTAGTCTTCTATTACTGCTTAATGAACCACCACAAAACTTAGTGGCTTGACAACATGACACCATTCGTTTCGGTCGTGAATCTTCAATTTGGGATAGGAGGTGGGAGGGACAGCTTGTCTGTGCTCCACTTGGCATCAGCAAGGATGACTTGAATTCTGGGGGCTGGAAACATTTGAAGGCACCTTCACTTCCATGACTGATGGTTGATGCTGGCTGTCAGCTAAGATCTTGGCTGGGTGCTGTTGGTTAGAACACTTATACATGGCCTGGGTCTCCTCACAGCATGGTGGTTCCAAGATGAGCGTTCCAAGGGAGAAAAAGCTAGGTGGAAGCTATATCACCTATCCTTGGAAGTCGTGCCACGTCCCTTCTACCATATTCTATTAATTGAGGCAGTCATAAATGCTCACACGAGTGTAAGGGGAAGGGAATTAGACTCCATCTCTTGATGACTGATGGCAAGGTTCTGAAGAACATGGGGGACCAGAGATATTGCTGTGATCAATTTTGGAAAACACAACGTGCTTCTGACTTAATATGGTTTTCATTATGATTAAATGAGTCAATTCATACATAAAATGTTTAGCACATATTAAGTAGTAAATATAAGGGTGTGGTGTTATTATGGAGCATGTAAAATGTGTGAGGGGAGTGTCTAAATTCTTTAGTTTGCAGAGACTCAAAATTCTAGAGTTGCCAGTTTAACCCCTAATTTGCACATAAGGAAATCAAAGCCCAGGGATTAAGTTGCTCAGCCATGCAGTGAAAGAACTGGGGTCATGAGACTAAAGTTGTGAGTACTTATTACTTAAGGTCAGACTATGGAGGGTGGAAACTGACAGAGCTGGCAATCATGGAAGTAGACGTTTAAATAGTTAAAGTCAACTAATGTGTGGTCTGTCTCCAGAGATCCTTGGAGTCAAAGATAGACTTGATACAAAAGGAATAGTCCTTCTCTTTAAATTGTGATATATTTGTGCTCAATGGCAAAGTTGGTTTTTTTGCCTTTATTTTGTGATTGATAGGATCAGATAATTTCTGCCCAAATCTGTACCATATATTTTGCCACATAATGCATAATAGGCAGTATTTTTGTTAAAAATCAGAATATTTTTGAATATCCCAAATATGTAAACTAGTAATACAGAAAGTATGCCCATCTTATATACAAATATAATTGTACCCAATGTAGAATTTCCAATGGTTGCGGTTATTAAAACTTTAGTCCAGTACGGGACTGAAAGGTCGCAGGTGAAAAGTAACTATAATTGCTGGGCATTGACTATAATTGTAAATAGTTAATATGAACAGGTTTTAATATGAGTATGCTCATTTCTTTCCTAAAGAAGTATGTGGATAGTTTATTATAAATCTTTATCGTTTTGTTAAGAAATATGCTAACTGAGAAAAAGTGCTTTTCTCACTTTTAGTTTATCTGGATTTTCTAAATCTGTCCATCGGACCCTCTAGGGACCTCATAGGAGACTGGAGCTGCCAAGTTAGTTGGTGGGCACGTTGAACATGATCCATGGTCATGGTGCTGGTATAGGGAAGGATGCTACCAATATTATCTCATAGGCCATGGATGGCTAGTAGATTCCATTTAATATTCCAACTCAGCCTGGCTTCCTGGAGCTGAGCTGTGTCGAACTCACTGGGGAAGAGGGCCTTGGCTGACGAATGGTGTCTGTCATGGTCTCAGGCAGAGGTGGTGGCTGTGCTGACATGCTCTGTATTTTCTGTCCTCACTGTGATTTTCGCTCAACCCTCCTGTGATGGTTAATTCTGTGTGTCAACCTGGCTGGGCAATGGTACCCAGATTTTGGTCAAACACCAGTCTTGATGTTGCTGGGAAGGTAGTTTTTAGATGTGAATAACATTTAAATCAGGAGATTTTAAGTATAGCCAATGACCCTCTATAATCTGAGTGGGCCTCATCCAATCAGAGGAAGGCTTAAGAGAAAAGGCTGAGGTTCCCTGAGAAAGGAGAAATTCTTCCTTCAGATTGTCCTTGAGCTCAAGACTGCAACATCAGCTCTTCCTCCTGTCTCCAGCCTGCTGGCCTGTCCTGCAGATTTTGGACTTGCCAGCTCCCACAGTTGTGTTAGCCAACTCCTTAAAACCTCTACCCTACTTCTACCTCGATCTCTACCTCTCTCTCTCTCTCTCTACCCTATTAGTTCTGTTTCTCTGGAGAACCCTGACTAATACACCTCCTTTAGGTCTCTTTTGTAGTCCCTCCACTTTCATTAAGAATTGCCTCATGTAGAGAGATGAGCACCTGTTTATTATCCATGTCATCCAAACGCCACATTTCTAGGGAGTCTAGATTTGGAGGCAGGAACCATAAGGAAGGGTCCACACTTTACACACCATGTTTGGATAAAGATACAAAAAGTTGATAATAGGTTTCAAGATAAAGTAGCATTTTAGACAAAATAAGATACGGAAACATGAAGACAGTGTGATCCTGAGGAGGAAGGGGCATGAATTTTGGAATCAGGCAGCTTGGATTTGAATTGTGATCTGCAACTTACTGGCTGTGTTACCTTCGAAAAGGTACTTAGCCTTTCCAAGCTCCCATTTCCCTTATCTATAAAACAGGGGAAACGATACCCCCCTTTTGTGATTAGTAGATAACGTAGGTGCTTAATCAATGGCGGGTGCTTTGGCTGTTTTGGTTATTAAGAAAGCCTGTCGATGGCAGAATATGGAAATGGGTTATGTTTTTATTTATTGCTTCCTTCTGGTCTGCCAAATACAAATTTTTCGTTACTGTCCTCTCTTTACTTCACCCAACCCTGTTTGTAGACTCTTCATTCACATCAAGACGTACGTGATAAATAAGAGCACACATTGTTACCCCTTTTTGGGTAATAGAGCTTAAGAATAAGTGAAAGTGACAAAATTCTGGCAGCAACCACAATGCAGGGGAAATTGTGTTCAGACTGACTTGGGGGCAGGGAGAGAAAACAGTAGAATTCTCTGCAGTCAGCTCCAGCCTATGCTCGTGGTCCTATCTTTCCGCCCGTGTGTAGGAAAGCAGCGCTACTTCCTAGCGGTGTTTAGAGGAATAAGTGAGATAATTCACGAAACGTGCTTAACTGTGCTGGGGACGTAGCAAGTTGTTCAGTAAAGGTTAGCTAGAAACAGTAGCAGCCGCAGCAGCAGTAATTTTGTTACAAAGATTGCCATAGAGCACTTCTGTGGGGTCAAAGCATGAACGAAGGCTACTTGGGGAAATAAAAGTGGTGTGTTTTCTGGTGCCAGTCAGACTGTAGGAAAAAGCTTGTACTGGGGATTAGTGAAAAATAAAATATTTAAGGTAGAGCCAGACAGTGTCATAAAACTCAAACCACTGTTATATGTTTATCCTTACCCCTGTTTGGCAATGGTTTATAAGAAGCTGTCCTATAAAACATTACTTCTGTTGTAAATGCAATGATGTTGCGTAGTGTTTCTGCAAAGTTAACAACACTGATGTGGCAAGCATTGATGCTTGCCTAAACAATAGCAACTCCTCTTTCATGAGTATGAAAGTCTTCATTTTGTCCTACTTTTCACCCATGTGACTCAGGTAAATGCTGACTAATCTAGGCTATAACGATGGTTCCATGTCTATTGCCAGTGATTGGTTCAGAGGTGGCCGTTTGACCAAAGAATAAGAAAGGAAGCCTGCTGGTTGAGATGTGTGTGGAAGGGGATGGAAAGTGTAGAAGACATCTTGTAAAAAAATTTCCTAGCTCTTAGAAACAGTCATAAAGAAGAAGGAGTCCACTATCTGCCTCTGGATGTTGTTTTATAAGGATGTGTTACCTGGATCTATTGCAGCCATCTTGTGGACATGAGGGAGACAATAGCCATCATTTTATTTTTATTATTGGTTTACTTTCGCCAGGGGAGAAATGCATATTGTAATATTTTTATTCTGGATGAAGACAGGGCTGAAGAAGGAGGATGAATACATGTTGCTGTTGTTTTTCGACGTTCTGCCTGTGTTGAATCCTGCTGCCTACTTCTATCTCCACAATACTGTGGATTTTGATTCCAGGGTTTCTCTGTTCTCTTAGGCTGACTGAGTTCCACTTTCTTGGCAATTCTCTTAGGGTACATTCCAGGCTGTGGCTTTTCTTGACTGTTTCTTATGTCTACTCAATCCCATATGCTTTCCTTCTTCCAGAAATTTGTAGAGATCTCTATTCATTGGTGCCCTCTGTTTGACTCTCCCTTCTTTTTGTGGTTGTGGGTTTATTCCTTTTTGTATTTTTATACATTGGAAGGTGCAGAGGCTAATGCTTGTACCTTATTGATCATTATCACTATTTCTTTTGTAAATTATCCATTACAATTAACTCATATTTCTACTGGGATTGTTACCAATTTTCAAGATCTATTTTCGTATAAAGATATCAATGCCTTTTCACACATATAGCAAATATTTTTCCTAGTTTATTCCCTTTTAAAAATTATTTGTGTTTTTCTTGACAGACTTATTTTACTTTTCTTGAATATTTTATTGTAGTATAGTATAATTTATCCATCTTCCTCTTTGTGTTTATTCTTAGAAGCACTTTTTCACCCCAAGATCAGATATATGCTCACTACGTATTTTTGATCCTCTCTTCCTCCTTTTCTTTTTTTTTTCTTACTTTTTGATCCCAAATGTGCTGAATTTGATCACATTTCTCAGTTCATGGTCCACCATCATCATTGATCCATGCAGAGTCTCTACTTTTTATTTTATTGTTTTTTGCTCTTTCATCCTCCAGCCTCCATGCCATTCCTCTCCATTTCATTTCTGCAATCATATACATCTACTCTAGTGTCTATAGGAGATGTTTTTCAGTTTTTTTTTTTTTAAAGTCACTATTTTTTCCTCCATTGGGAGTTAGAGATTTTAAAAACATTTATCCAATTTTCTCAGTACCTGTTTCTGCTCATTTGAACTGCCATCTTTACCAAATTCCAGGTACCCAGGCTTTCTAACCTGATCCATTTATCCATCTGTCTGTTTTGGTGCCAGGATCACAGGGATTAATTATTATATAATTTTTAAAACATGTTAGTATGTAGGAATGAAAATCACATGTAATGTCCTTCATATATCATTTAATTCCCTTTTCTCTTTTTTAATATGGTAGAGAAGGGAGACCATTCTTTAATAATTAGCATGTTTGCATGTTGGCATAGCAAATGGCTACTCACTGTCACCTAACCTGATCACTTGCTGCGTTTTGCAGATGGTGAAAAACATTGTGGAAGATTTGACTTTAGGAGCAGAAACGTATTTAAAAGAAGTGCCTATCACTGATTTGAAAGGAAACAGATGCTCACTTGTTTGTGTGAACTCTGATTGAGAGTTACTCGAGATGCTTACCGTGATTAACATTCTTGCAACCTTAAATCATGCTCTGTCAACTTTTAAGAAAAGAATTTCAAGTGTCATTTTGAGTTTTGGGGAAAGAGGAACCAAGAATGAAATCAAGTTTTGTCTTTTTTTGTCCATGTTGGGCAGACTTTTCTATCTGGAGTTGATTTTTATCAACAACTTTTGTCTTTTCTGCATGTTTATCATCGAGATATGGTTCAAATATGGTTTTTGTTCCATGAAGTATGTGGAAATATCATGGTGGCCCTCAGAATCAGATAGTCTGCTCTTGAATACAAAATGGTGCCTTGTTCTGGGAAGCAGCACTGGACAATGGTTCTATGTGCCTGATGTCAGGGAGGAAAGAAATGGAAAAGTGCATAGCAAAGATGTTTTCTATGCCTCCAAGGACAAAACGAGAGGGAAAAAGTTGGCAACTCACTAGCGCCTGAGGAGTCAAATTTATTGATTCAGAAAAATTAAAACTCTAGCATTTCATTGTGGCAAAACAGCAAAAAACAAATTCATTGCTGTAAGACTTGAGCATTTTAATTCCTACCAATAATCAGTAATATTATAATGACTTGGAGGGGGGCTTATACACAGATGACAACATGATACTTTAGGTAATTTGTTATTTAGGTCAGGGAACTTTCTTGCTAATAGATGCTTATAATCATTCTGGATACTGTCTACATTTTAATTAATTTGCTAAAAATCAGATAGTTTAAAAGTGATGAAACTAATAGCTTATCACAATAATTGCATAACACATTTTAAAATGTGGAATATTAGGGTAATTTTTCTTTTCAGAAAAGGAAGCTTGAAGCCAGACAGGTCGAATGAATTGTTGAAGTGACTCAGTAGGTGAGTGGTGAAGCCGGCTGCAAGTCCAGACCTTTGCTTTCCGCCCAGTGCCGGTTCCATCATGGAGGAAATGCAACTGCTTTCTACGAGGATCCACTGGCAAGGGCCGTGTGGAGCACTGTGTGAAGGTTTCTGAGGCTACAGCCATGAAGGGTTGGCAGTGCCTGCCTTAGCGGAGTGGGAGCCCTGAGGCTTCTATCCACTCTTCCTATGTTACAGCTTTCTTTTACTTCGAGAAACCCCTTTATAGATATTCTTAGCTTATCTGTGAAGGGGTCCACTTAGGCCATAGTGGATATGTGGGTAGAGCCCCTTTTACCTGATTTGAGGACAGGGCATGGAGGTAGAACAAGGGCTCAGATAGAACCCCTTATCATCCTGTCTTCGAAAACTCTCATCTCTCCTTTATTCAAAAACTAGGTGAGGCCCCAGAGTCTCGTTGTTCTAACTAACACTGATTTTAGGAGTTTAAGCTCATATTGTAATTGCAGAGAGGAGATGGAGCAGAAGGGAGTGAAGTGCTTCGTCATTGCTGCTCTTCTTTCTTGCACCTTACTCATCTTTTCCTGCCACCCTTGGGGTGTTGACAGGTATCTGCTAGGCAAGCCTTGCCACTCTCCAGTTACAAGCCAAACATGGGATAGAGCCAGTAACTGATGACCCATTTTAGCTTCTTTTATTAGGCACTGATTAAAGTCTGGGATGACATCTCCTCTTGATTAGCAGAACCACAGGTTAAAACATATCAATAGAATATCTGGCTGGGTTCGTCTTTCTCTTTTAATGGGCATTTGTACTGATCCATATTTCCTCAGTTAGTTTTTATACTCTACAAGCTATTTGACTGGCAGGTCGGAGTAAGCATAAGAGAGACACCAGTTGCAAACAACAGGAAATGAAATGATGACTTGAAAATTAATAGGCTAGAAAGGTGGAAATTAATTCAAATAATTGAAGACAATGTTACTTATAAATTTTGTTGATTTGAGATATGATGGATAAAAATTAATGGTTTTTACTCCAACTATTACTCCAACTCTTTAATATCCATGCAAAAAGACCAATGATGTTGCAATTTCCCTTAGCCATCCGACTGGGAATGCATTATTCCACCAATTTATTTTTATGTTGTATGGATGATATAAAGGTTATGAGCTGCCCTTTGTATAAAGAATGACAGTAATGTATTATGTATTACTTGTAAGGCAGGTGCTTGTAAATGTTTTCAAATGTTGTGATGAAGTGTTTTTTTATTATTATTTTATTGAGGTCATATTGGCTTACAACTTTGTGTAAATTTCAGGTGTACATTATTATATTTCAGTTTCTGTATAGGCTGCATCATGTTCACCACCAATAGTCTAGTTTTTATCTGTCACCATACATATGTGCCACTTTATCCCTTTAGTCCTTCTCCCACCACCTTCTCCTCTGTTAACCACTAATCTGTTCTCATTATCCATGTGTTTGTTTATCTTCCGCATATGAGTGAAATCATATGATATTTGTCTTTCTCTGTCTGACTTATTTCGCTCAGCATAATACCCTCAAGGTCCATGCATGTGGTTGTGAATGCCACAATTTTGTCTTTTTTTAGCTGAGTAGTATTCCATTGTATATATATATACACCACATCTTCTTTATCCATTCATATAATGAAGTTTTGTTGAGCTATTCAGTTTCCCCCTTAACCCCTTCCCCCATGGCCACTGGCAGATATACTGAAGAAAGCTTACAAGACTGAAAGACGCTATCTGTATTCCTGGAAGAGACTGAGGACTCCTGGTTCATTCCAGACTATAGGTATGACCTTGACCTTCTTACATCTATGCAAAACAGTTGAGTTCATTGGATTAGAGATAATACAGTAGAAGTTAGGAACAGATATTTTACTTCCTTTTCCAGAGGTAACTTTTTTTTTCAATGACTGAAAAATATATTTGATAAAATAAATACAAAATTGTAATATACCTGCAATCCACCAGTGGCTCTAAATTGTGTTAGCCCTACCCCAGATCATAAACAGTGAATTGCTTACTCCTCTGCTTCACTGAATTCTAGCCTGTTAAGGCAAATGAACTTTGCAATGATAGCAGGCACTAATAGAGTATATTTTTCATCCTTTAGCATCTTGCTATGAATGAATTTATCCCTCACACTGAGGTAACATGATTTTATATAAAATCATTTCCACGTGCATTTAAATTCAAATATGAGCCTTTTTTTTTTTTTCACTGTCCTTTTTTGATCTTGGTCTAGATTTTCTACACATGGTAAGAGAATATTTTCCAAAAACAGGTGCAATATCTACCTATGATATCTATTCAGATGTGTAATGATCTTTCCTGCTCATCTGATAGAATTACAGCCCTCCTTTCCACCCCAACCCCCTAGTTTTCTAAAAAGACATAGTTGTTGTACTATTGGATTTCTAAAATAAATTGTCCTGTACGTTACGTGACTCACAGAAGTACACCAGATGGATCCCCAAGATACTGAGTCATATTGTTCAGCCTTTTGAACACACATATTGATAACATTATCTGCTGGCATTTCTTTTTTATCATTTGTGAATGTTCTACATTGATTCACCTGTTAATGCTTCACGAGATTTGGAAGTGTGTCTTTTAATTTTCTTACTTCTCGGAACCCATTTTAGTTCATACCTATTAATGCCAATCAGGTATTGAAATCAATAGCTTGAAGGTTGCCAAGAAGACAATATAACTTTAGTTTAACATACAAACAATTTAAAGCATATCTATAAAAGGAAATTTTTCCATAGATAAGAGCATCTAATTTGAGGCTGTTTCTGGCCACTGATGGCTTTGGCCTCACAACAAAGTAGAAATTGAATATTTTCCACTTAATTTGCTTCCATCTCTCAACGATGCAAAAATTATCATAGAAGCAGTTCCGTTTCCCCTCAACAAAAGGTTGTTTCTTGTCAGGAATCTGAGTGCTTTGACAATTTTAACTATAATGAAAGAGGAAAACCCTGGAAATGATGCTAATCTCCATAACCCCAACTTGAGAAGTGGAGAGGCAGTAGATAAAGTTAACAGTCCAAATTTTGAAATTAAGGGTTAAAACCTTGTTGAAGATTAATGGCTGATTTGTTTCCCAAAGTACAGTACAGATTTGGTAGTTAGCTAATTCAATAAATGGAAAAGCCCTGCCTAGCAGTTCCGGGCTTGACTCATCGGCTTGGTTGTTCCCATTAATTAAATAAACTGTGAAATGGTCAATGCACTGCATTTCCTCATGCTCTGTGGGTATAGACCAAAGATGAGCCTTAGATAACAGGGTGGCCCATCAGAAACCTGCGTCAGAATTACCTGAGGTCACGGCTAGATACGTAAATTCCTGAGCCACATCACATACAATCTTCTCTGTAATCAGCAATCCTAGGTGGTTTGTAGGATGCTGAATTTTGAGAACCACAAACCAACCAGAAGCTCGATGACTTGCTTGAGGCCTGTCACTTAGATCTGACCTTTTCTGTAACAGACCATCCTCTTGGTCACTTTTCCTTTTGTCCTCTGCTATCTCCTGTGCCATGACAGGGCAAGCCCTTTCTTCTTTACATCCCTAGTAGTGCTGATTTTAGGTCATTCTAAAGAGAAATCTGCAAAATGAGAATTTTGAACTCAAGGAAGAATTTGAAAGAAGCAGCCCATCAGCATATATATATGATGATGTGATATATATATACACATACATATATGTATCTGTCTCACATTCAACTCTTCATAGCATTTAAATATTTATTATAATTTTTGTCCTCATATTTACGCTATGAAATATACCTGGGAAAGCATTTCTATTGTGATTTTAAAGATAAGTTACACTAGGCTAGGAAGTTAAGAGGCTTGTTCATAGGACCAGATTATATCCTGTGTCTTCTGTGAACATCTTGAGGACCAGAAAAATGTGAATTATCTCAATATCCTCAATGCCTAGGACATTTCCTGGACATAGTATATGCTCAATAAATGTTTGAATGCCTCCATGTGTCATTTCTCTCCTCTGGCAGGCCCAGCCCCCCAGGGCAAGAGCAGAGAGCGAGCAGAGCAGAGGGTTAGCTAGATTGCTCTGAATCCTTACACAGGGACCAGGAGATGAGAACCACTTGTCCCAGCTCTGGGTTCCTGATTTCTGGGGTTTCTTTCTAAGAGAAGATGCTAGTAATAGACCAGGCTAGACAATGTGGCCATGAAACTATATTATTTGTTATTTTCACTGACTTCAACTTGAGTTCCTAGAATCTCTTTAGAGTGTATCAACTCAGGTTAGCTCTTTTATACATAAATCCTTTTCTTCCGTTATAACATAATTTTCTTCGTTTGTGGTACAAACCCCTCCCAGACCTCCCTAGACCCTGGAGAGCTCCGTGTCATTACTATTTCCTTCATTTGCATGTGACTCTCCTCATTATAAGGTGGTTACTATAAACTGGGTCCTGTGCCAAGGCAGACATCCGTGGTGGCAGGGCAGTCTGCTGTGGATGCTCTGGTCTACTTTGTAGGATTCCTTTTGGGTTTCTGGTTACCATCACTTTTCTGGTTAAAATAATATCAACCAATCCACAGTTCTCTCTGCTTTCTCACCTTGTTTTTCTGCCACAAACTCTGGCTCACTTTTTAAGGTGCAGCTGAACTGCACAGTTTCCCCAGAGTTCACTTCTGATGCCTATCCTTTATTCTATGTTCTAGAACCCTGCTCTGATAAGTACATCCTGCTCAACGGCAACAAAAAAATGAAATGTTAGTGCTGTCTTTTCTCTAATGCAATAAGAAACACTTACATTTTAGAAAAAGTCTGACTTCTCAGTCATGTTCTACTTCAGGAAGATAACTTTGTCCTCTCTGCCAAAAATCATACTCATCTTATCCCTGAAATCCTCAAATGCTCAGATTTTACTCTGAAGGAAAGGGTACTGACCTGAGAATGAGATATGAGCTCTTGACACAGCACAGCATGTTACCTTGTAAAATGAGGACTTGGATTAAATGCTCTCTACAGTATTTTTGCCCTTCATTTCCAAGACTCTTATGTTTCCCTCATCTCAACAAACTGAAAGAAGATAGAGGCAGAGTGTTCCGAATTCTGCTAACTCCATGCCTAGGCAAAATTGCCCTTACTCGGGGCTGGCCCCGTGACCAAGTGGTTAAGTTTGCATGCTCTGCTGCAGGAGGCCCACTGTTTCGTTGGTTCGAGTCCTGGGCGCGGACATGGCACTGCTCATCAAACCACGCTGAGGCAGCGTCCCACATACCACAACTAGAAGGACCCACAATGAAGAATATACAACTATGTACCGGGGGGGCTTTGGGGAGAAAAAGGAAAAAAAAAAATCTTAAAAAAAAATTGCCCTTACTTATTATAGGAAGATTAAATTTCAATTAAAATGTGTCAACTTTTTACTATGTATTAGGCACTGTTAGAACATTTTATATATTAATATATATGTGCATTTATTTTTAATTTAAGTCTTACAGTGACTTCATGAATTAGGTTCAATAGTTGATAGATCCCTTCTAGCCATGAAGAATGTATTTCCAAAACTCCTTATGGGTAATTAGAACAAGTAGACTTGTAATAATCAGTAAGAACTCAGAATATTGAAAACACGATGTAGGGATTTAACCAAGTAGACTTCAATAAGGCAATGTCCTTAAAACTGCAGAATACAAATTCTTTACAAGCACACGTGGAACATTGACAAAGACTGATCACATAGTCCATTAAAAAATTTCAAGGCATTAAAATCAAGCATATCTCTTCTGTGATGAAAATAAAAGTAGAAATTAAAATAAAAGATAAACTGCAAAACCACTATATACTAAAAATTAAGAAGTACACTTCTAAGTAACCTAACCTATGGGTCAAAGATGAATAATAATATAATATTATATAATCTTAACTATAATCAATATATTTAATAATGTAATATAACAATAATATTTGATATATAAAAAAATTATATATCAAAACTGAAGGAGTGTAGCTAAAATAGTACTTAAAGGAAAGTGTACAGCCTTAAATGTTTGTATTGGAAGAGAAGAAACACTGAAGATTCATGAGATCAGCATCCATCTTCATATGTTAGGGAAAAAAAGAGAAAAATTAATCCAAAGAAAGCATGAAGAAGGAAACAATAAAGTTAAAGCAGAACTTAGTGAAATAGAAAACAAACATAATACAGGGCATCAACAAAGGCGGAAATTGGACTTTTGGATAGAATAATAAAGTTGGTATAAGAAAAAAGAGAGAAAGCCTATAATATTACAAATAAAAAGTTGCTTAACTATAAATGCTTCATCAATTAAAAAATACATAAGAAAAGAACACCAAATAACCTCATGGCAAAAATTTTGAAAATCTAGATCAAATGGACAAATTCATAGACAACTTGTTAAATAGACAGCTTGCCACAAATGACTTAAGAACCAAATCCAAACAACATAAAACAAAAACTCCACACTAAGTGCTTTCACCAAGCAAGTTCT
The DNA here is from genome assembly GCF_037783145.1 of Equus przewalskii. Taxonomy (NCBI): domain Eukaryota; kingdom Metazoa; phylum Chordata; class Mammalia; order Perissodactyla; family Equidae; genus Equus; species Equus przewalskii. The sequence continues at coordinate 46,794,933 of NC_091837.1, read as the reverse complement.
CCTAAATATTTAAGGGACAAGTAAAATCAATTTTTTACTACTTCCTACAGAAAAATCAAAAGAAAGGAAGCATTCAGCAGCTCATTTAATGAGGCTGCCAAAATCTTCCAAGGATTGTCTGAGAAAAAAATTACAGGCCACGCTCCATCAGATACATAGGTGCAAAAACTTTAAATGAAATATCAGCAAATTCAGCAATGTGTTAAAAGAATAATATATCACAACTGATTGGGTTTATCCAAAGAATGTAAGATTTGGTAACATTAGAAAATTGGCTAGGGCCAGCTGTGACATCCTAGTGGTTAAGTTTGGCACATCCCACTTTGGTAGCCTGGTTTAGTTCCCAGGCACAAATCTACACCCCTCCTCTGTCAGTAGCCCTGCTCTGGTAGCAGCTCACATACAAAAAGAGGAAGATTGGCAGTGGATGTTAGCTTAAGGCAAATCATCCTCAGCAAAAAGAAAGAAAGACAATTGGCCAATGTAACTTGGAAGATTAACAGATTCAATCAGATTAAATCACGTTTATCTCAATGGATGCAGGGAAATATTTGAGAAAATTTGACAGCCATTCTTGGTAAAAGTTCCTAGCCAGCTTGAAATAAAAGGAAAATTCTTTACATTGATAAATGGTACCTACAAAAAACTCTAGCAAATATCACACTTAATGTTGGGATGGTAAAACTTTTTCTTTGAAATTAGGAACAATACAGGAATTACTACTTTTATTCAGTCTTTTACTGGAGGTTCCAACCAGTGTAGAAAGGTCAATAAGTAAGTATATAAATAAATAGAAGGCAGAAGGATTTGAAAGGGAGACAGAAGCTTGTCATTGTTGGGCAATGATATCATTGGGCATGGAGGATTCAACGGAACAATGATTAGAATTAATAGGAGAACACGGTGAGTTCTCTGAATTTAAAATCAATAATTAACATAAAAAGATCTATTTCATTTCTATATGTCAGCAACACTTAGAACATACATTTTAAGAAAAAAATTCCATTGACTGTGGTATGAAGTTCCTTGGAATAAATTTAACAAAAGGTGTACAATACCTTTATGGAAAAAACTTACAAAACTCAAAAAAGTGAAGGAGACCTAAATAAATGGAGAGAGACACTATGGGCATGGAACAGAAGACTGAAATACACAACTCTCCTCAAGTGGGCCTATGGAGTCAGAGCAATCCCAATCAAAATCACAATGGGCTTTTTTGTTTAGATGTTTCTGACATCTTGATCCCCAAATTCACATAAGAACTCAAAGGATCAAAATTAGTTAAGACATTATTTAATAAGAAGGATAAGATGGAGAAACTTACTTTTCTAGATATTAAAGTTTATAAAGCAAAAGTATTTAAGGCAGAGAAATTGGTGCAAGTCAAATAGTCTGTTGGGACAGAATAAATTATTGAACAGTAGACCCCCACACAGGCGGGCACTTGATAAATGTACCATGGCAGGTCAGTAGGGAAAGGACAGAATTTTCAAAACTAATTCTGTGGCAATTCAGCATCCCATGTGGAAATGCATGAAATCACAGCCCTATCTGACACCATGCACAAGAATTGATTCCAAATGGATTAAAATCCTAAATGTAAAAGAAAAATTGTAAGGTTTTGAGAAAATAATAGAGGAGAGTAACTTCATGAGCTCAGGAATGAGAGCTCATGACCACAAAAAAATCACTGACCAGAAAAGAAAAAATTGATAGATTTGGCTACATTAAAATAAACAACTTCTGTTCATTAAGAGAGCCACAGAGTTAAGAGGGGAAAAAAAAGCCACAAAGAGGGAGAAGATATTTGCTGCACATATAACTGATGAAGGGGTACATTCAGAATATATACAAAACTATAAAGAAAAGGAAAACAACTCAATAAAAAAGGGCAAATAACAAACAGGTGCTTCACAAAAGGGGAATTCATAATAATCCTAAAAAGATGCTAAACTTCTTTAGTTATCTGGGAAATGCGAATTAAATCCATGAGATGTAATTACATGATTACCAGGTTGGAAATTTAAAAGATCTGACACATACTAGGTATTGACTAGGATTTTGAACAGTGGGAATAGGACTTGCTGTTGGGAGTGTAAGTTTGTACAACTCCATTGGATAACAAGTTGGCAATACTTAGCGAATTTGAGCATGCTTATTCTCTACCACCCAGAAGTCTACTCCTACAAGATCCTGGAAACTCTTACACGTGTGCCTTAATAGGCAAAGTCAAGAATGCAAACATTCATACTGAGTAAAATTTGAATCATCATTCATACTGGGTAAAAGTTGGAATCAAGCCAAATTCTATTAGTAGTAGAATGAATTACATATTTGATATATTCATTAAATAGGATGCTATATAGCAGTGAAAATGATCAAACTAGAGCTACAGCCAACAATATAAATATATAGCAAAATATTAAAGAACAGCAAGGAATGATTATGAGGAAATTCAGGAGATCGCTTACCCTTAGCAGGAAGGAGAGGGTGTGACTGGGTGGGGGGCACTCAGGTGGCTTCTAAGATCCTGCCAATCAAGGTCTGGTTCTTATATGGAGTGATGGTTAAACAAACTAAAAAATTATAGGGAGAAGAATTTGTGCCTGAGGAACTCGAGGTTTCATGAAAAAAATAAGATGAAAGGAGCTGTAGGCTATAAATCTCTCTGTGCAAACCCATGCAAATATATTATTTTCACTAAATGAAGCAAAAAGACAGAACTTTCAAGAGTATATCCATGTAAACCCTTGCATCTTAAACTAATTACAATGTGTCTTGTATAATTCATATCTATTTACCATAGTTTGCTTGCTACAAACTTTTTAAAGTACTGTCTACAATTTCAATTAGATGCAAGTAACTTAGTTTTATTTTGGGGTAGCTAATTTGCATCCTCAGAGATATTGTTTCTCTTTTCCTCTCTGCCTCCATCTCTCCTTCCCTTCCTTCCTTCTTTTTTCCGTGTCTGGTTCTTAGACCAAATGCTTAATATGTTTGCTGTGCTGTGACCTGGAGTTTTGGATGCCGGCAGCAAAAGCTCCCAATGCACAGGGTGAGACATGAGATTAGCCCCCGGTCACACAGCTCTAACAAACACTGCTGAAGTCTGGGTTTATTTTCCTTCAGCCTCTTTTCCCTTCTGAAATATCACAGAAAAAAAAAGATAAAACTTCTGATCTTCTTCTTCCCTTCCTTTTCTATTTCCAGCCACCTGCTCTCTTTTTCTAATTAACCCCAACACAGTAAAGACAGCCAAGATTCTCATGGTTATATAAAAAAGGAAAAATAAAAGAAAATAGAAAAGCCAGATATACTAGAATTTTGCCCAAGGAAAGTCATGGTTGAAGGAGTTTTGTATTTCTTTGTCCAATTAGCAGATAAAGCAATGGTGACTTGTCGTCTCATTCCTCTGCTTTAAAAAACGAATCACATGTTTCCACGGATATTCATGTGATTAATGATGACAAAGTGGAGGCTTGTTCAGGGGAGCTCTGAAAGGCCCAGAGATGGGAGTCACACTCTATGCCTCTAGGACAGGGGCCTGCTCAGGACAGGCCGAGGGCTACAGATTCATTATATACTGATGTGTGCAGGGTTCAGCGTTTATAAACCTGTGGAGAGTGTTTTCACAGCAAATGGGTAGCCAATAGGAACAAAATCACCTGAGAACATCAATGGGCCCAGCTTCAGGGAGCTTGTTTTCACACTGCCTTATTCTGAAAAGCATTTGAAACCAAACGGAGGGAGTTGAGAACCAACCCTCAGCTTATCAGGATGCAAAAGGAGGAGGGAATGGAGAAAACCAGGAAGACAGCAAATGAGAGATATGAACTTGTAAAATTTCAAAAATGGTAATTGGCCTAGTTCTATGCAGCCTGGAAATTGGAGCAGCCTTTCCAATAGTCTTACTCCAGTGTTATTTCTGCACTGTTTTTCGCGTGGAGGGTCTGAGCTGGTGCCCAAAGAGCATCTCTTCAGCTGTTTCCTCCTGTGCTTGAACTCTAATTGCATTGAAGCAGCAAAATGTTGCAAAGGAGGCCGAGAGCAGGAAATTAATGGGAGAGAGAAAGAGGCAAAGGAAGAACAGATTGGAAAACGGAAACCAGGAAACCAGTGCAATGATCATTCATTGAACAAATACTGAGTGTCTTCTGGGAGCCAGTGCTGTGCTAGGTCCTGGGGACCGAGTGGTGAGCAAGACAGACCAGAGTTGTGCCCTCTGAGGAAAGATGGATGCACACAGTCCACGCTGCGATTAGCAGATGGGCCGTGTTAGGTTCATTTCTGACAGCTGCATGTTCATTCCCTCTTGACGAGAGACTTTCAGAGCAGTGTTGCACATACAAGGCTTTTCTTCTCAGTACTGATGTCAGAAAGGTAAGTGCAATATTGCTACAAGGGGTCGAACGCCCGTATAAAGGTTTTAAATTTTAGACAAAGACCACTTGGAATCTGTGTAGACCCAAACTCTTTTTACTTGTGTTATTTTAATTTATTTAACAGACACTTAGATACTGCTCACTTTAAGTCACAGTTCTGAGTACTTTACAAATATTCACTTATTCAGTCAACCTTACTCTTAACATCCCTTATGACAACCTGATGAGGTAGGTGTTATTATTGTGTTCATTTTATAAGTAGGAAATTGGCTTGGGCAAGGTCCCACCATGTTAGGGACTGAATGCTTGTGTCCTCCCAAAATTCATACATTGAAATCCTAACCCCCAAGGTAACGATATTAGGAGGTGGGGCTTTTGGAAGGTGATTAGGTCATGTAGGTAGAGCCCTCATGAATGAGATTAGTGCCTTATAAGAGCCCCAGAGAGCTCTCTCGACTCTTCCATCTTGTGAAGAGCAATGAGAAGACAGTCACCTACGAGCCAGGAATTGGTCCCTTGTCAAACACAGACTCTTTTGGCACCTTGGTCTTGGACTTCCAACCTCCAGAACCGTGAGAAATAAATGTTTAATATTTAAGCCGCTTAGTCTTTGATGTTTATGTTATAGCAGCCTGAACAGACTAAGACACACAGTGAGTGCCAACAGGCTATTCTTACATTCAAAACTGGATCTTATCTCTGACGAATTGGATACAAAGCCAAGTGAGAGGAGGAAGGAGGGTGTGAGGTCGGACAAGAGGCAGGTGCCTGGTCAGCAGGGCCCTGAAGGCCGTGGTGAGAGGTTGAGCTTTCATTCCAACTGCAATGGGAAGCCAAGGAAGGTTTTGAGCAGTTGAATGACATATTGGATTTCCATTTAAAAAGGTTACTCTGGCTGCAGTCAGGGGAGCAAGTAGAAGGACAAACAGAAGGTGTAATCACAAGGCAATGATTTGGAAAAAAACAATGAGGAAGTGATGAGGTCATTTGTGGACATGTTTTCCAGTTTGTGCAGAGAAGGAAATCGTCTTCGGCTCTATTACTCTTTGCCTTCCTGAAGACCAGGCAGCCGCAGGAAGGTCATGGAAAGGACTCCAGAGCATGCACTTCTAATCCCAGCTCTGGACTCACAAGATGGGATCCCAAGTGAGTGACTCTATACAATATCTGGCCCTCCATTTTCCCACTTAAAACACTCAAAAAATTGATTCTTTATGTCTGCTAATCTTTTTAAGTCTTTAAATATTTTATGGTACTTAAAAACTGTGAGAAATCTTACATATCACATCCTTTCTGAAGGTGAAAACTTGGCCTGTCTTGTGCAAACCTGGCACATTTAGACATTTAATAAATGTTTCATGAGTGACTATTTAGGAGAGGGTAGATTTGAGAAAAGCCGGTGGAAGGTTTCTAGTTCCACCCCACTCTCTGGCCCCTATCTGGCATTCCATCATCGGGAATTAGTTTATAAGATCTGTCTGCTTTTTTATTGCTTCTAACATCTTCAGCCTGGGGTGGGAGCAAGAATGACCCTGGGGCCATGGAGCTTTTTCAAGTGACAGGGATGCCACGTTTGCACCACACACTTTTTGGGTAGGAATACACAGTCTCACATAACTCCTGCGACTTTTCAAACGTATTTGGAGGCTGTTGTGATTAACAACATTCAAATTCATCTAAAAGCATTACTGAACTCGTAGCCTCTTTTTGTCATGGTGTCATGAAAGGAAATATGAAATATTTTGACACTACACAGGAATCTTCTTCAAAAGGTTGGGAGCTACTCCTTCAAGGAGAGAAGAAAAGATTTCACTTTCTGTCAGAGCGTAATCTTCCTCTGGGTAGTCTCCTGAGCTTCTTGCTATGTACTCACATCCTCCAGGGATGAATAATTACTTTTGAGAAATTATTTAGTTAAATTCTAGACTTGCACTGTCTTGCATGTGATGACTTGTCACAGTTGGGAATTTGATTCCTTCTTTAGCAGAAAAATGGCGATTGTGAGGATAATGCTGTTTGTTAAGGAGGACAGTATGAGAGGGTTTTTTGGTTTCGTTTTTTTTTTTTTTAAAGATTTTATTTTTTCCTTTTTCTCCCCAAAGCCCCCCGGTACATAGTTGTGTATTCTTCGTTGTGGGTCCTTCTAGTTGTGGCATGTGGGACGCTGCCTCAGCGTGGTTTGATGAGCAGTGCCATGTCCGCACCCAGGATTCAAACTAAGGAAACACTGGGCCGCCTGCAGCGGAGCGCGAGAACTTAACCGCTCGGCCATGGGGCCAGCCCCTGGTTTCATTTTTTAAAGATTCCTTTAAAATCACTCAGAGAGCTAATATCAGTTCCTTCTTCCTTCCTTTCCTTCCTTCCTCCTTCCCTTCCTTCTTTCCTCTCTCCCTCCCTCCCTCCCTTTCTGTGATGGATAGAAGGGAGAGCATGTGGCTGGTTTTGCCTAGGAACTTGAAATCTTTTGTTAAATATTTAAGAGATCTGGTAATTTGATCAAGTAATTTTCATCTGAATGAGGACAGGAAACCTCTGGACTATATTTCCAGCCACTCTAGAACTCTTGGGTGGATGAATCTATAAATGGCCTTGCGAGAGTTTTTGTGGTCAGAAAGTACCTTGAATGTGCTAGTTAATCTAAGCGTGTGTGATAAAATAGAACAATACTCTTGTCTCATGAGTCAAGGATTTCCCCTACCAACACTGGCACACTCATTTACACACTGACACATCCACACATTCACACATCCAACACACACCCCCACCGTCCGTCCCCCGCCCCCCCCACACACACAAGCTGTCCAGGAACCAGGGCAGACCTCCTTCCTTGGGTCTGTGGCAACCATAGGAGTCACCACCAAGGGGCAGCAGAGGCTGCAGAACAGAACGGGCGGTGGCCCAGCTGGGGAGGTGGTGGACTGGGAGCTGAGTCTGTGAGGGTGGAGATATGCGTTTGGGGGCAAAGCCCTAGCTCTGAGGATGGGTAGCAAGCACATTGTCCCCAGGGTTCCAAGTTTTGTTCAGCTTTCTATTCAGGTCTAGTGTGGTTGCTTTCTTTAATGCACAGGTTCACATGGTGCCTACTTGTTCTGTCCCCTAAGTATGTGACTCCCCTATTTCCAGAGAGCAGTCTGAGCTGTGCTGCCCGCACCTACTTTCCCTTCCTGGCATGCCCCTGGGGCAGGAATGAAGGAGCTGACAGTTTGGGCCAGCTGGGTTTGTTTAGCGGCTCTGGGAGGGGGAATGGACATTGGGCGACACGGCCACTCTGGAGAAGTGAGCTAGTTAGAGAAGGTGAGAAGATGGGCAATGGCCATCACAAGGGGTGGGGGGCCCCGTCTCCTCCCTCCCACCCCCTGTTCTCTGGTACGGAAAATGGACATTTTATCAGTTCTGTGGAGACTCATGCACTCTGGCTTCAGGACAAATTTTCGCTTTCTGCCTTCCTTTGGATTGCCATTCATAAATCCTTCCTTCGTAGAAATTCTAGAACTGCTGCTGACTGCAAGAAACTAGGATCTGGGAGGAGTTTGATTTCCTGAGTCTTCTGGGGTGAAAAGAGGGGAACCTGTAGCTAAATTTTGCAGAAATCCATGGGGTGGGCGAAACAGCCTTTTGGGTCTCTCTGAACTCACAGCACAGTCTTGGTTGAGTTGTTATCCAAGTGTTTAGAAAATTAAATACTTAAAGCTTTTCCAAGATGGCATTTTCACAAGCATTTCTCCCTTCTCAACTTTCTCAAGTGAAAAGCTTTGTCCATGTGTGTGTTTCCATGACAAAAACCACTTAGTGTAATGTAGCTTGATTTGTCAGTTTTTTCTTTATGGTTGCTGCTTTTTTGTCTCCTGTTTAAGAAATCTTTGCCTACTCTTGGGTCATAAAGATATTCTTCAAATTTTTCTTCTAAAAGACAAAAGACTATTACTTCAGAGCAGTACGAGGTTCAAAGCAAAATTGAGTGGAAGTTACAGAGATTTCCCATACACCCCCTGCTTCTCCCCCAAACAGACTCCCTCTTATCAACTCCCCTATCAGCGTGGTGCATGTGTTACAAATGATGAACCTACATTGATGCATCATTGTCACTAGAGTCCATAGTCTGCATTACAGTTCACTCTGGATGTTGTACATTTTATGAGTTTGGACAAAAGTATAATGATATATATCTATCATTATAATATCACGTAGAATATTTTCACTGACCTAAAAATCCTCTGTACTCTGGGTTGTTTTGCTCTTCAAATATAGATGTGAAATCCACCTGGAACTTATTTTTTACGTATAGTGTAAGGTAGCCAACGTTCTTTATTTTTCTGTATGAGCAAATACTTGGTCCAACCCCATTGCTTGAAAATACTGTCCTTTCCCCACTATACTACAGTGTCACATTTTTTTGTAAGTCAGGTGGCCACATATGTGTAGAGCTGTTTCTGGATTCTTTATTCTATTTCATTGGTCAATTTTTCTATCCCTGTATCAGTATTATACTTTCTTAATTACTATAGCTTTATAAACTGGTATTGACAGCTTGTAAATTGGGTCCTTCCTATTTGTTATTCTTTTGCAAAATTACCTTTGCTGTTATTGGCCAAGATACTCAAATTTGATTTCTTGATTAAAACTGTCTTTTCCTTTTCAAATTTTATGGCACTATTCCTTATGCATTTCCTAAAAGTAACATTGCAGGCCAGTAATATTGTATAAGTTGTGTTCTAATGTAGTACAATAGCTCTACAAGGTGAAAGCTTTCTAGGACACTGTGAGTCAGTGAGTCACATGTCTGTCCTTTCCTCCAAGGCTAGGGAAAGAATTACCCTTCTTTTCCCATTGGCCTTTCCAAATTCCATCTGTCTTTCAAGGCCTGCCCCAAATCCTGTGTGTTTCCACCTCCATTATATAACTCTCCTCCGACTCCCCCAGCTGCCCTGCGTGGCACAGATTTGATGATACACTGCAGCTTTACTCCCAGCAAAAGACCCAACGCCTCCCAGCCTCCCAGGACCTGTGCGTCTGGGCTGGCCTACTTTCCACAGTGTCATCTCCAGCCTTCCCCTCCCACAGTGGGCGCCCAGCTGCTCAGGCTGCCTTCAGTTCCCCGCAGGATCCTGGTCCTACACATGTTGGGGTTGGATCTTCCTGCCTGACATGTTCTTCTCTTCCTGCTCCCACCACCTTCCTTTTATTGGTTAGTGCCTCATTAACCCTTAAGTCCCCTGTCCAGGCATCCTTCCCTGACCCCTGGTCTAGATCATTTCCTCTTGGAATGTACTCCCTGTACCTCCTTCATGGCATGTGTCACAGCTCAAAATGATAAACTTGTTTGATTATTTGATTAACACTTGATTCTTTCACTAGATCGTAAGCTCTAATAAGGCCAGATCCACAACTGTTTTGCTCAACATTTTAATTTCTAATTTCTAGCCTAGTGTTTGTCCTGTAGTAAGTGCTCTGCAGTTCATTTATGAATGAATGCATGAATGAATGAAACACTTTGGCTTGGTGGCCTATGTTACTCTCCATAGTACCATACGTATAGATGCTCAATACATATCATTCTAATTCATCTCACCTTGTTTGATAAGAACTTTTAATAAAGAGCTCCATATAATTATGAGAGTAGCTTGCCACATTATGAAATGACGTGCCTGGCCATTCCCAGGCAGAGTAACGGGTGATTCTTAATTACCCATACCCAATTTGATGGGGTAGTGGTGATAATAATGGGACATAACTGAAATATGACTTGGAAGTGTCCTACATCTGCAAATACCTGGCTTGCCTTCTGTGTCTCAAGTTTACCTTTTGGAAATCTTAAAAAGCTACTTCTGATGTGGTTGTAGCACATGGGTACACAGCATTTGGTTATGGGTTGGTGGGGTTGGGAGGAAGCTGGAATCTCGGAGGCTGTGACTTTCTGTCCCTGGGAAGTCACACAACTTGAGCTTATTCAGGGGCAAAGGAGGGCAGCCAGGATGGCTTCATCAGCAATTGGCATAGATGAATGAGTTCTAACATCTGGTCTTTCATGGAAAATTCCTGTAGTTACGGAGCTGGAAAGTAGACTATCATTCCATTAATAAAGGGCCCAGAATTAGTTCTTGTTCTCTGTGTTTCATGTGCTAGTCATTGATGAATGATAATACTGTCATTATGGTCTTAAGCAATCACAGGAGAAGATAAAAAGTATGTTGCATGGTCACCCTCAGCAGAACTATGCGTTGGAGAGTTGGACAGGCAGTGGGGGCACAGCCCTATCCTGCTCTGATAAGGACGTCTGTGTCTGTAATTTGCTTATTTGGTGACCCAGTCTGGAGAGACGAGAGATAGAGTGCTGCTTATGATACAGCCTCTGCTACATTCTGTGCAAGTGAAGAAAAATCACTAACTGGGTTCTGCCTCAAAGTGGGAAACACCGACCTTTTCTAAAACCCACCTCACTGGAATGAAGTAAGGTTAATGTAATAAAGGCAAATGGCACTTAGGTTCTTAGGGGGAAAGAAACAAGGTAAATTTTTATCAGGAGGATCTTCCTATGGTCATTAGAAGCATGACTTTAATGGATATAAATAAGGAATTCAGACCAATTATCAAGCATATTGCAACTGAGTTCCTCAGGTATCTTCCAGTGGGGCAGGTGAGAATGGCATGTGGAACAGCAAGCTCTGAGGGGAGTGAGGAGAACTGCAGAGCTCAGGGCACCTGTGGAAGGCTGGCCCCCATGGGTGGGCTGGGTGGTCACAGGAAAACATGCCCACAGGATGGCTGAGTGTGTATGTGTGTGTGTGTGTGTGTGTGTGGAGGGGTGTGGGTAATGATCGAAGGTGGAAAGACACCGAAGACAAATTTAATTACACCACATTCTTGCTTTCAATGTGTTTATATTGGGCATTTAGAGTTTAAAGCTAATTAAATCAATTCATCATATTTTGTGAAATACAAAAGTGGTTTTGTAAATTCTAATTAGGCTGAGGACATTTGCATTATTTAAAACTAGGCAATTGGCCACCTACAGCATATAGATGATTCATTAATTTCAAGTAAATGTAACACATGTGAGTAAATGGCAAGACCCTGAGGATTTCTGTGGTTGGCTCTGCCTTCTGTCAGGCTATCATGCACCTCTGTACACTGTACTTATATTAACGGTCTCCACCAGGATGTTCTCAAATACCTTGTCCTTTCAAGTGAATGCCATAGGAGCACCAGTTGGTTATTATACTGGATGAAGCCAATCCTGTGAATGGCTGCTCTGCCCACAGTGTCTTGCCAAGTCATGGGACCTAGGTGGTTCCCTCCTCCTAAGTGAACGTGTTCATACATCTTGATCCAACCTTTCGGGCCACTGCTGATTAGATCAGAATGAGCCATGGGCATTCAATCTATGGCTGGCCTAAGAGGTGGCCTGGCATGAAAATGATGTTTTTCAGGGATAATGGTGGTATACTGAGTCTTTCAGGTTCTCTCTCAGGAATTTTAACTGAAGATGTGGCAAGAGTCAGTCAGTTGCAAGCAGAACCTTAGCTGAAATGCCCTCAGAGAGAAGGCAGTACATAAAATCATGAAGTAGTACAAGTCATAAATAAACAGAAACAAAAGTAAGTAAATACCATGAAGTTGGGGAGACTCTGGAAGAAAGGGAGAGCTGTTAGCTGGTAGTAGCAGATGGGGAGTTGAGACTCTAATGGCCGAGGATAATCTAGATAATCCCTTTACTGGAGCTATATTGGATTCTTCCAATTTCTGAATTGCAATGTGAGGCTCAACTAAATATTTCCATGATTCCTGGCTATGACACGTGTATCCCCATAGTAACTGCTGCCCCTATCACCACCATAACTTTGAGTAACAGAAGAGAGTATCTTTCCTTGCACGCCAAAGTGCCTAACACACAAGTATGCACAGCCATGTGTCACTTAATGACAAGGATGTGTTCTGAGAAATGCATCATTAGGTGATTTTGTTGTTGTGTGAACATCAAAGTGTACTTACACAAACCTAGATGGTATAGCCTACTACACACCTAAATTATATGGTACTAATCTTATGGGACCACCATCGTATATTTAGTCCATCGTTGACCAAAACATCCTTTTGCAGAGCGTGATTGTAGATGGTTTGCATAATTTTTTTTTTAATTTTTATTGTCTTTTAGGTGTTCTGGGTGGCTTTCTCCCTTATCTTCATTCCTCACTTTCTCTGCTCCAGTCAGTTGCCACTTTCTATGTCCTACATCCTCCACTACAGATAGATAGATATTCATGACCCAGAGCAAAGTGGTAATGAGGGCAGTGAGGGTTAAACCAACCTTGCCAGTCACCAAAGCGTCCTCCAGACACAACTTGGCACAGACTGCCTTTTACTTTTTAATCAATTTATCTTCATACTGGATGATGAGGACATGACAATTTAGCTCAGATATTAGCTTGAAGCTAAATTTAGAGTAGATTTTCTCTTCTCTCTCTGCCTATTATTAAGGAATCAGCTTACTCTTATCCCTAGATTCCTCCATTCAAAGAAAGAAAAATACCTGCACAGCAGGGACATTTTAGAGTTAACACACATCTGGTTTGGCTAAGATACTCTCTCCAGGAGCAAGCCTGAAGCTTTTGAACTTTTTTTTTGTTTGTCTACACATGGATACTGTACAGTGGTAGCAGACAGAGCTCCCTGAGTATCAGCTTTGACCTGCTGCAGGTATATGCTCTCCTTTTTCAATTGAGCCTTGGTCCTTGCATGGAAATAATTTTTTAAAATCCTTAACTGCTTCTTTGTTTTAGCATTAGAACCTCGCTGAGTTTTAGTAGGGCATATGACTGCCCAGTTTGCAATTATATTTCCTAGCCTTCTTTGTAACTAGGTGTGGCTGTGTGACTCAGTTTCCCCCAACAGAATATGAGCAGAGTGATGATATGACAATTCTTTAAAAGGAAATTGCTTGCCCTCCATTTTTTTCTTTTGCTACTTTCCAGCCCCAGATGGGATTTTGGTTCACCAGCTTCACTCATACAGTTAAGGGTAATATAATAGGAAATAGCAGAGCCATAAGATGGAAGGAAGTAGAGTCCCCAGATAACCTGGTGGAGCCAAGCCATGTACCAACTGGGTACCTCTAGGCTGTTACATGAACGAATAACAAATATCTCTTCCTTGTGTGAGCTGTTCTATGTTTGAGTTCCTCTATCACGATAGCTTCATCTATACTGTAACCAATACACAATGGTGGACACCTACTGCGTGCTTACTTTGTGTCAGGAACCACACTAAGAACCGAATAGGTGTTATGTCACTTAACTATCTAGCAATCATCCTAAGTTACTACTTTCTCATTTTACAGATGTGCAAACAGGCTTAGAGAGGCGAGGTAACTTGCCCAAGATGGCATGACTATAAGTGGAAGAAAGGACTTGAACTCAGCTCTGAAGTACTTCAAAACACATATTCTTAATTGCTACACCCTCACTTCTCTTAACATTACTGTTTACCCTTTTTCTACAGAGAATATGCAAAGTATTCTTCTCTGCCACTTTGAAGTTTCAGTCTGTTACATGTTGTAGCTCTGGACTCCTTTTCTGCTCAGTTTGGTATAGATTTCTCATTTTATCTTAATTTTGGGGGTACAGGCACGAATATTCTTTAGTTTTGAATATATTCATCTTGCCTTGTTTTTTAGATTGTAAATCCATCAGGAGATGGTGCTGGTGACAAGAATGCTGAATAAATGACAATTATACGTCTAGAGATCAGAATTGTCTGCTGTTCAGAACGACTCAATATTCTCTTATGTGATGTTGTTCTCATGAGTGTATGAATTCTATTAATGAATCAATCCCGGTGAAAACTAGCCCCCCCCCCCCCCCCGCCCTTTAAAATACATTTTCATGGTGGCAGGGACTTTGAGTAGAGGAAACATCTGAAAAGATGATTTTGAATAGGGAATGATGCCCATTCCATTTATCGCTATACATATAAGCTGGCAGAATTTAAAATTTTCATGATTGCACTTTATTCAAATGTTAAATTCATGATCATTCTGCCATATATGAATTAGTAATAAGTTTTCTGCATAATAAAAGAAAATCCAAAGTAACAGTGCCTTAAATAAGATATATTATATTTTCTAACAGGAAAGAGGACTAAAATTGGGCAGCCAAGGACTGATACGGTGGCTTTTTGATCATTGGGATCCCAGGCTCCTTCTAACTTTTTCCTCCCCTATCCCTGAAAATGGTTTCTACTCTAAAGGTTCCCTCATGGTTAGCAAGAGCTCGTGTGATGACAATCATTGTGTCAGAACTGCAGGCAGTAGGATGTGGAGAGGGCAAAGAGCCTGTATCTACCTATTCCCTTTTAAAAACCTTTTACAGGATTTTTACTAAATGAATTTCTACCTCATTGGTCAGAACTTAACTATACCTAGTTACTTAGCAGTCCAAATAAAATCAAGGTTTTGTCTTGTTTTTAACTAAGGAAGAATCAATGTTGGGTAGACTGCCTTGCCTTCCAACTAGAAAATTCTCACCTTTCCACATCAGGGTTTGACAAACTATGGCCCATAGGCCAAATGTGGCCTGTACCCTATTTTTTGTAAATAAAGAGTTATTGGAACAAAGCTGTATGCATTCATTTATGTATTGTCTACAGCTGATTTCATGCGACAGCAGCATATTTGAGTAGTTGTTACAGAGACTGCATGGCCCACAAGCCTAAAATATTTCCTGTCTCATCCTCTATAGAAAAAGTTTGCCCTCTCCTGTTCTAGATCAAGGAGGACAGATTCTGATGAATGGATGGCTTTATTCCTTGAGATGCTACTGTAACAGCAGAGTTAGCTTAACGTGGATTCAGTAATAATCTATTCTTCTCCAGCCCCAGTGAGGTTATATCTTTAGGTATATGTTTGGTTGCAAGTAACATAAAACCTGACTAATAGAGGGTTAAACAAAAAGGAGTTTGTTTATCTCACATGCAAGTCTACAGGTGCAGAGTCCAGGGCTGTGCAGATGCTCAATGATGCCTTCAAAACTGGACTATTGTCTTCTTCCCTGGTCATGCCGAGAATGTTGGCTTTCATCTCCATGCTTATTGTGAGATGGCTGCAGTACCTAAAGGCATTATGTCTGCATCCCATGTAGGAGGAAGGAGAAGGTGCCAAAGGCCAAAGGGGGCATGAGTCTGTCCCTTTCCAAAAACTTTCCCAGAGGTCCTTATTGGCTAAGACTGTGTCTCATGACCACCACTAGCAGCAGAGGATTCTGAGGTGATGAGAATGTAAGTTGGGCACATTACTGGGGCAAACAAATGGAGAATCTGTTGGAAACAGAGAATAGGAGACAATGGTGGTATCTGCTACAGAGGGCTCCTCACAATTAACTGGGCCACTCTAGTATGTTCTTATAGCCTCACCTTCCCTTCTACCTTTCCTACCTGCCCTCCCTGTCACAGTTCCCAAAATTAATTTTGTTCTTTTCCCCTCCCTCTTGTATTTTGGCTAGGTGAGAAACCTGGAAATGAGCCTGAAGAGGTGAAGCTGCAGAATGCCAGCAAACAGATTGTGCAGAATGCCATCCTGCAAGCTGTGCAGCAAGTCTCCCAGGAGAGTCAGCAGAGGGAAGAGAAAGGCAGTGGCAACCGGGGCAGCTTCCAGCTGGGTGTAGGGGAATTAACCAAGAAGCATGAAAAGAAGTAACGCAGTGGATTCGGCTATTGTCATATGCTTGGTTTCCAGCCTTCCTCTTAGTATAGGATGCGTCGCCAAAATGTTGCCAGTAAAGCAAACCAAAGTGTCATTGGCACCTAGCAGTAGAATGAAGTCGCACTAGCCCTTGGCTGAGAAGCACTGTTGTGAAAAAGTGCATTAGATGATTCTGTTTATCTTAATGCAGTGCCTCTGAAACATAGTGGGGCCAAACATGACACTGTAATTGCAAAAGTAGTTTTGCAGCACCATTTATTTTTAAAGTTCTTTTTTAAAAAATGATCCTGTCTTGTTTATTTACTTCTGCCTTTTATGCATTCTTTCTGTGAATTTAACCAGCAGTCCTTTTTGCTGAAATACTGAATGCAGTACTGTGCTCTTTATAATATTTTAAAAATATGTGCTGGAAAGGTGAAGGAATGGAGTTTCACCACCTTCAAATATAGAATTGGGGGCTTTTATAAAGTAGGTCCGGGTCCAAGGTCAAATTTAGCAAAGGCAAATTCTAAGACCGAGTCCCTCAGGATCTTCCCTGTATTTATATTTATTTATTTAAGGCATGTATTTATATTACTTTTACGAGAGGAGGGGTTCAGGTTTTTAAGAACTCAGTCTGTTAGTCTCAATTCTCTCAGTTGTTAAATAGTTGGTGTTTCCTCCCTGTGCAGAAATCCTTTGGAAATATTATGGATTTCTTTTTCCATCTCAAGATTAAAACAAGACAAGTGAATCTATATGCACAAGTTGCCAATGACTCAGGTCATAGCAGCTCCGTGAAGAGCAACTAGAATTGTAGATTCCATCCTGGAGATTCACTAGGGTCTGATTATGGGATGCAGTGTCCTTGGAAGGAGCTCTGGAGCCTTCTAAATTTTATGTTGCCATCAGGCTATGCAATGCACTAGTACCATGCTAACAGAAACTTTTCTTTTCCCATCCAAAAATTAGAATTTTTTTTAGACTTTAAAAATCATATATATCAGAAAGGAATAACACTTAAAATGGGAAAATCACTATCTCAACTCTTTGAAACATGAAAATACAGTAGGCACAATAAAGTAACAGTGTTCTGAATGCAGTCATGGAAATATATGTGTGCGTATGAATAAAGCCATATCTGTTGCAACAGTATGACTTCTTCTCCGCTCCCATGTGGATAATGTACATCTTTCTGGGTCCTTAGAGTCCCACTTCACAAAAGTTATTGCGTTGGTGCTACTGAGAACAGAGAAAGAATTTGAACTTTTTTTGTTAAAAACCTTTTGGCTTCAGAATATCTATGTCTAAATGTGATAGTTTTTTAAAAAGTAGAGTATTGGCATATAAAGTGTGGCTGATATTAAGATATACTTCTAAAATTCCAATACGTTATGCTTTACAGAATGGATACTATTGATAAATGAAGAAAAACAGTTTCTTATCAGCTCTTTTAGACTATCTCATACACGCACAGATGGAATAAATTCATAGGGAAAATGGTGGCAGGAGGGAGCAGATGGGTTAAAATTTAAATATGGTTTATTCATAAATTTTTTTTAGCAAACTCATGAAAGTTGAAGAATGAGTTTAAGTCAACCAGAAGTCATATAATTGGTGTGATATAATTGCACAGTGTAGACAGTTGGAATGAAGGTATTAAGGGAAATTATCCAGGAGTATCCACAAATAAAAAGAATAAACCCAAAACTTGTAGTTTGCAAGTGATCTGATACTATGTGTACTAAGATGTCTGGATATAACCAGCCTTGGATCTTGCTGTCATATGGCAGAAACACTTAAATGTGCTGTCTTTCCTCTCTGAAGTGTCTGTGCTAATACAATGGGAGCCTTTGAGAACATCTGATTAACCTCTGTATTTAAATGTTATTTATAAAAATAAAAGATATCCAGCTTTGAAATATGTTCATTTTCAACAAAATTTTCTATGCCCTACCATTTGGCTCATTTTCTATGTGGACCTCACATTCATATGGCACCACGAGGCATCCCAAGTCTGTTTTCCAAACCTCTAGAAATCAGGACCCTGAAAGTGCTTCTTCACTGTAACTGTCTGAGGAAAGCTGTGGGATGGTGGCTCCTGAGGCTTGATGGGAAAAAGACAGGTGCTAAGAAGTGACCTTTGTTCTCAGGAAGTAAAAGTAATTGGGTCGGGAAAGTTGAGTGTGATCTTTGCGATCGTGTGATCTCACGATCTTTCTGAGACAGAAAGTCTGCAGCAAGGAACAGAGATGTTGAGAAGTTGTTGGAAGAAGAAAAGAGTTAATCAACCCTTGTTCTCCATAGGTAGGTGCCATATTGGCAGAATCCTATGAAAGCTCAGCCATAAAACTGCATGCATCTGTTAAGCTCTTACTTAGGTCTCTCCTAGTATAAATTTATTGGCTTTAAAGGGGCTCATGGAACTTCCTTTGGTATAGGATGAAGGTGGCCTCCACTTGGTTATTACCACAAAACAGCACACAGCTTTCAGTTTTAGGAATTAGTGGGAACACTTACGTAACGTCCTTTATCTTCTCGACTACTACACGGTAAAATGTGTGTGGGCCTCCCGGCTCTGTGGGTTCAGCTGTTCATCTTTTGCTTTGCCTGTCTCTGGGGTAGAACTAGAGAAAGAAATCCTTTTATGATACTTTGCTTTTCTGTAATCATCTATCCAGTGTGAATAGTATTATAAACAGATACAAAACAACTTGCCGCTTCCTGGGCTTCCTCGTTTTTTCTGTTTTAGCTGCTAGTCTTCCCTCATGGTGCGGTTTCAGGTTACAAATAAATCAATCAACCACTCAAAAATAATCATTAAATTTATGCTGTTCAGGTTATTTTCAAGGTTTTAAGGTCTCCATAAAAAAATACAAAAAGCAGGCATTCTAATTGTATCCACTGTAATAGCTATTCTAGTAAAATACAGTGGAGAATGAAATCTCTGAAAAGTCTGCTACTAGTTTAGCAACGATAGTGCCCAAACAGATGTAAAACCTAAATACTTCAGTTTATGTAATTCCTCAGTTTATGTAAGGAGAACGTGGAAACTGCAACAATATTATCATCTCTCTCAAGTGTGAGAAAGTTTTCTGAAGTATATTACTACCCATTAACTCATTTATCTCATTGTCTCAGCCTCACACTAAGGTGTAGCCAGCAAGATCTTACTCTCCTTTTGCAGATAAAGTCACACTGAGTCTCAGAGAGGATAAGCCTATGCTGGTTGGAGAAAAGGGAGTACTGTTGGGTGTAAGAATGCATAAATCACTGATCTCGAACTTTGTGAGCCTATGAATTAGCTAGGGAGCTTATGAATATCAATTCTAGGGATATGTAATGTTAAGAAGGAAGAATAAAACTGCCTTACAGAAAGGCTTTCTGAATAAGAAATGTAACAAAAATAACAAAAGGCCAGCAAAAGTCATCATCAATAGAAAAACCTCAATGCCATCACCCTCAAAGAGTGAGAGCTGAGGAGAGAAACAGCAAACTCCAGAGGGAGCAAAACAGAAAATCACAAGAGAGCACGGCACACGGAATTCCATTTCCTCTGTTCCTCAGAAGCCCACGGAATCCTGGCCAGGGATGGAGAAGGACGAATGAAAGGGGAGACTTTATTGTTTGTCTTCTGCTACAGTGTGGTGGAAACGACTGTTGGGAAGAAATAGGTGAAATAGGAGAAGGGACTCCTCTCAGACAGAAGTGACAACGTCATCTTATAGAAATGAAAAAAAGAAAACAAAGAGAGAAAATTCATATTAAAAAATCCCCTCATCATATTTTAGGAAAACGGGTACAAATGCTCAACAGCCGTATTTCCAGAATAAAAGAAAAATTCTTGAAAATTCTAGGCTGAGAGAGTCATTGACAAAGCTAATACTTCTGGCTGGCATCAGAAGACTTCATAGCAACATTCAATACCCTGACCGAAGGGAGAAAAGGCTGCAGAGTAGCAATGAAGGAAGCAGAGTGTGAAGTGAGGGTATTATTTCCAGCTAAGATGTCACCCAAGACTAAAGGCAAACAAAGCAGCAAAAATCTTAAGCGTTACCAGTACTCAAGGGCCCTTCTTTAAAAAACTGCTTGACTGTGAACTTTGGCAACAAGTATAAATCAAAATAAAGAATCTAGAGGTTGGGAAGCTGCAGTAAAAGGACTGGTGAGGAGCAGTGCCTTCATTTAAATATCAAGTGAATATGACATAATTGGGAAAATTAGGCTAAAGTAAAGAATGTAAATTGTTATATCTTGACAGTATAAAATTATACTGACAAAAAGCAGGAGTCAGGGCAAGGGAAATGACATCATGCTAATGACTTCATCTATTGGAGAAAGAAGGAATTTATATGATCTTAAGTTGCATGATTTAGTTAAAAACTCCCAAGGATACCAACCTCTTAACAGATTTCATAATTCCTTTTCTTAACCTTAGAGGAATGTATTAGAAAATAATATCTTATGGTAAAGATTTGTTTAAAATTTAACAATTCCTTTAGTTTCCATTTAGTTTCTTTTTCTTTCATTAAATTGAAAATAAATTAAGTGATATATCTATAAAATCCCTTGATACCATGCGTGACCACTATTCACTCATTCTTCCACTGAAGTTGACCAGGAAGACCTGCAGCCCGCGAAGACCCAGGGTGATCTTCCCATTGAGAAAAGTAATTCCTTTGGTTATTAGACAGGCTACAGATGGTCTAAGTAATAGCAGAAGAAAAGAATAGCTTTATTCGCATAGTACTTTTCAATTTTAAAGCAAGTCGCTATTTCGTAATAGATCCTCTGTTAGCTGATTTCTAATTAACTGGTGCTTTTTCCACATGCCTGATACTTGTGTCTAAGACTCGACTCTCTTGCACGCCCTTGCACTAAGGCTCCACTAATTGAGTTACAGGTATAGCTGACACTGTTGGTGGCCATTCATATTCCCTCAGCATTTTCCATTTTCCTGTGCACAGATGGCTTCTCATTGCAAATAGCTTTCACTTTTTGCCTGTGGGCTTTTTCTAGTTGAAGCTGTGTGCTCAGCCCACACAAGGGGTAGCTGGAAGCACCAGGGAGCTAAGTCCCCAGGAGTAGCCTCAAATGCTGATGGATGGGAGCTGGAACATAAGTACCCCAGCCTCCTGGCCCCTCAGGTGGGCCAACTCTGAGGCACGGTCCACAGTCTCCTAGAGGCTGCCAATCTGATGAGCCCCAGGTGTGCACAGCTTTCCCCTTCTCTCTCTCTCACTTTGCTGTCTTCTCACCAGAGCTTCCTAGGTGAGCTCCCAAATGAACTACTTTCACTCAAATCAGGGAATACTTCTCAGGGAACCAAACCTGAGATGGTGGTATTATGGTTGTTTCTTATCAAAGCAAACTGAGGTTACTAATGACTTGTGTTTTGTTGCAGGAAAATTGGACCAGGCTTTCTGCAGAGGCAATCTGCCCCAGCCGGATATTGAGCAGTAGCTGGCATCTTTCAAAACAAATCCCCAAATTAATAGACTCTGAGTTGGTTAAGAAATCAGATGTGTTGTGTATTTTAATTTTATTACAGCTATCTTGGTTGTCTTAAGATAGATTTTTCTCAGTTCTGTTTTCTAAGTTGGCTAATTTATAACCATTGGATCCACGTAAATATCAAGTAAACAGGCGTGGGAGGCTGCTCTGCTAAGGGAAAGTGGTTGAGAGACCACGGCCAGGCATACACCTTATGAATCTAAAGAACTTGGTTTTAACAAACACGGAACAAATTTCAAATCCAATAATTTTAGGAATGCCTTCCCTGCTGAAATTGAGTCCTTTTTGGCAAGTCTTGGGAGAGAGTCATCCTTTTAAATTTATTTATTCTTTTGCTTATGCTAAATTTAGAATTAAATGTTGCCCTTTGAAGTCAGGAGAAATAGATTCATGTAGATCTGTAATTTGCTCCTGGTTTTTAAAAAGTTCAAAGTTGATGGTAAAAGACAGTGTTGCTGGAGTCAAGATAGCACTACTCTGTTAGCCAGGTGAGCTGGGCTCCTGCCTGGGTGCTATTGCTGAAAACATGTTGTGTTGGTTGGTCCTTCACAACATTTATCATAACCCGCAATTACATATTTATTTCTTAGGTTATTTGTTTAATTTCTGTTTCTACAGCTAAACTGTAGGCTTCATGAAAGCTGGTAATGTGTCTGTCTGGTTTAACCTGTATCCTAATACGGTCTCAGCAAAGAGTAAGTGTCTAGTAATTACTTGTTGAAAAAAAATGAATAAATTACCTGTGTGACATTAACAAGCTTCTTAATTTTTCTGAGCCTTGGTTTCCTCATCTGTAAAATAGAAGTTGGCCAAGGTGGCCACTGAGCTTCTTTCTAGTTCTAAAATTAAATTAGTCTGTGTTTTTTCTATTTTTTATTGAGGTTTCATGTAAGTGTACAGCTTGATGAATTTTTATGTATTTTTAGCCAAGTAAGTGCCACCAGATTGATATAGAACATTTCCACCGCCCCAGCACATTTTCTTAGGCATCCGCCATTTGATACCTCCCCAAAGCTTACCATTCTGACCTACAAAATCAGATTAGTTTTGCTCATTTTTGAACTTCATGTAGATGGAATTATGCAGTATACATTAATTTTTCTCCTTTTTTCCTCAACATTTTATCTGTGAGATTCACTCATGTTGATGCAAATAATAGTAATTTATTCTTTGTATTTGCTGTGTTTTCTATTATTTAAATATACCACCACTTATTTATTGATTCTATTAGGGTTTCCCCTCAATTTTGGCTATTACAAATAAGGCTGCTACAGATATGCTTGTACGTATCTTTGGGTAGGTATATGTCATCTCCTTTGGGTAAATACCTAGGAGTTGTACTCCTGGGTCATAGTGCATATGTATTTACTAGCTTCTGCCACAGAGGTTTCTCATGTGGTACACTAATTTATCCTCCTACTAGTAATGTGTCAGAGTTCTATTGCTCATATGTTTGAGGCAGGGTTCATCCTGCTAAAGGGACTTTGTTTCCTGAGCATCATGAGATTATGGGAAATTTCACTCTGCCTTTCAAAGCTGTTGGTCCTCCAGATTCCTACTTGCAATGCCAGAATTCAGCAAGAGTCCTCTGGGGGAAAATTGGCCTCATTTTGGATACTTCAAGTTTCCATTCATTCCATCTGACTGCCAAAAACCTTGCTGATTTCATGTTCCTCCAGTTCTCACCCAGAATCCGCCAAGATGTCCCTCCTCTCCCCCTGGTGATATCAGCTCACCCTGGAAAGATTTCCCCTAATCTGGATTTCCAGTTCATCGAGTTCCCATTGCCTCCACACCACACTGCTTTATTTAAAGTCTGCTTGTTTTAATTTATCCACTCTTTTTTCTAGTTGCTACAGTGAGAGCATGGGGCTTACATCTTTCCCAGAAGCAGAAATCCTCTGATTCTATGACTTTATGAATCCATACATGTCAGTACCAGTGTTATTGTACCATTTACAGATCACGTGTATGATATTGGATCAAATATGAGGACGAAAATCCAGTTTTCACTCTCATTTGTTTGAGAATCACAACATTGGAGGCAACCTTGAGTAACAATTTACTCTACCGATGTGCTTTCTGATATACAGTTCTTTGCAGGGAGGAAATTTTGATAGGATTATAGTGGATTAACATTATGCTTGAGGTAGGTCATAAAGGAATCCATCACTATTAGAAAACAACTCTTCTTCATTTCTTGTGTTTTTTGTTGATCTTTCTGCAAACCCTGTTGTACTCCTCTACAATAATCTCTTTCCTACCTCCACCAAGCTTCTGCCTCATCACCATCCCTTAATAATTTTGAATTCACTATGAAAGCAGAAGAGGTGAAAGAGAGAAAAGAGGGAAAGAAGGCTAAAGTGAATCAGGAAAGTAGTAAGTTTTATGCTCAGTGTAGAAATGTGCATGTATGTGCATGTCTACATGCATACACATGTATGTTTGTGTGTGTTAGGGTGTATTTATGTCCTAAGTCTGAACATGCACATTTAAGATGAAATTAAGTAAATTTTTTTGTCTTGGTTATAAATGAAAAGTAGGGCTATTTTGTAACAATTCACAGAAGTATTAAACAGAAACAATTTCATAAAAAGTAATTACTTAGACTTTTATTCTTGTCAGAGACTGCAGCTCTGTGGCATTAGGACAATTAAATATAGTCCCCTTCAAACATAGGACCTCTTGATTTCCTGGAAAGTTGCCAGCCAAACTTCCAAAGAGAATTCTTTCATTCAAATTGAGTGATGAACTCAGAGCCTTCCTATTGTTTTAGAAAAAATGGAACAGAACAAAACGAAATATACACAACAAAAATGCCATCCATCATCCTTGTAAAATAGTTTTCCTTTTGAAATAGCTTAATATCCTAATTTGTCTCAAGTAACTTATTTTTATTAAATTAAAAGTTTATTGAAAATCCGAGTTCATGTTGAAATAATATAATTATTAAGCTATTGTAAACCACTCTGCTGCTGCTATTTATTCAAAACTAATTGGATTTGTGACCTTAAGCAAATGAGTTTGTCTTTCTAGTGTTTGTTTTCATTATTTTAGAAAAAGAGGATCATAATAGCAGTTCCACTTGTTATTGGTTATGTTAGTATGTGATCAGTGTCTGAATGTTGGTGGCATTAAATTCAGTCCTGGGGGGCAAGGTCCCAAGAACTAAACCAATGGAGAGCTCTTGAGGCAAATGCATCCTTAATACTAGCTAGACATCAGTGCCAAGACCACTATGTGGTTTCTTAACTTGGTTAAACAAGCAGGATAAACTCTTTACCTAGACTAGTAGAAGGCTTCGGTATCCTCCTGTACGCTTGCTTTGTGGTTTGTTCTTAAGTCTGCCTTCATTCTTTCTGGGCTCCAAGGATAGGGGAAATCCTTGACAAGGTCTTTTCATCCCATGTGTCTCAGAGTGTGAGAACCATCAAAAGGTTGGTCCCATGCAGAAAAGAGTTCCAAGAAAACATGTTTTTCTCCAATCCATTTCTGCTTATATTACACATAAAAGCTACATCCAATCTCTTAAAAGCTGTATTCCCTGCTTGATGACCTAGTTATAGATCTATGAGGATTTCCTTTTGTCCTTAAACCTACAAAAAAAGAACTCTTTTGAGGTGGAGTGAAAGGAAGTGCCTCGCACTCCCTCTAGAGGGAGAGGTGTGCTATTAACATTACATTAGAGGATTAGTTCAAGAATTTGTGTCAACGAATACGCTTAGTTAGAAAGGTTCAAAGTACCACACAAGTTCATTCAATTCAGAACCTATGATACTAGGTACTGTGTGAAAATCCTAATTTGCAACTTGTTTTTAAGTTGGAGGAAAGGGAAGGGAGGTAAAATATTATTTATGCAAATACATATAATATAAAGTAGAAACTAATAGGTTTATTAAGATAGATACAAAATGATGAAGAAGAGCAGAAAAGGTTCCATGGAGGAAAGGATATTTCAGGGGAAATTCTTTATGAACTAGAGAAATGGAAGAAAAGGAAAGAAAAGTCATTGTTTTAAATAAACTTTCTAAATTAAAATTTTTAATTTTTTTGGATTTCAAAAATATGTTTTTCATGTCGAAAATACTCTGTAAATTGTAGCCTTCTCTACCTGTTCAGCTTCCTCTCCTGCCATTTTCTACCTTTATGCTCTAGTCATTCTAAAATACTTGTAGTCTCTCTTTGATTTCGCACTTTAGTGTCTGTGATCATGTAGTCTCCTCTGCCTAGAACATTTTCCCCAGCCTCTTTTATCTTAGAATCTTTTATTCACTTTTGAGAATTAGCTGAAGTATCTTATCTTCCTGAAAGTATTTCTTACACTGCTACATTTTCGTTCATTCAGTTGATGAGATTGTTCCAAACATGGCCTTCTGTGTGCCTGAAGCTCCTGGAGATGCATCTGTCTTAGTATCTACCACATATTCTTGGCAATTGTCTACCGAAGTGTCCATCTCCCCTGCTAGATTATAAATTCTCCTAGGGCACAGGCCATGTCTTAATTATTCTTGTCCTCACATGATATAGTACAGTGCCTTGAATATGGTTTGTACTTGGTAAATGTGGAATTGAGTTATACCATTAGAATTTGCAATGTGTATTCTTGGCTGGGCTGCATTTTAGGGATGGGGCACAGGTGAAGGGGGATCCTGCTCAGGCTGGCCTTCCTTTATTTTGCATGTGTGATGAAATGGGTGAGGGAATTTTATCATCCCTAATTATGATGATCTTTGGCAGCTACTAAAATGTGTGTGAGGACTAAGATTTACATTATCTTGTGACAGGAATTACTTATGTCGAAGGCGTATTCAATAGCAGTCCATACCTCAAGTCAATGAATCAGAAAACTCTCAGGCACAATACCAGTATTGGTGTCTATTGTAAAGAAAACAATCACTTTTATGTATTATTACAGTTGAGAGTGATCTGCTTCTAATTTTTCAGTAGCCACAGAGAGAGATTTAAAGAGACCCTCAGACCTTATAAGGATTCTACTACTTTGTATCCTCTCCAGTAATGTCAGCCCTCCCTCTACTGCTCATCCCTATCCCCATCTCTTCTGCTGCTTTAAAAAATCACCCCCTTAAGAGTACTGAAAGCATCACCAAGCCAAAGAGAAGAGCATGACTGCTGAGCAGAAGGTGAAAAGTGCTCAGGAGGGAGTCTCAATTGTGATTTACAACAGGACCCCTCAAGACAGAAACCAACCAAAGGCTGAATTAAAATGAATTTGTTGGATCCTTCAGAAAAACTATATCTACACATTCAAGACCTAAAGACTACTTGGGAATTGTATAGGATATTTTCCCAAGCTTTTGGATGTCTCTTGAATTTTTTTTCTCTATCTAATTGAGAATTTAAGATAGTGGTTTAAACTAACTTAAACCTAAGTGGCATGATAGAAATTCTGCTACCAAGAAATCAGTTTGAAGAGATGAATGCAAGTTTAGGAAATCAGAGGTATGAATACTATTAGAAAAGTGTTAGTAAGCTCAATTTTTCTGATTTATTACTATTATTTTAAAATGCTTTGGCCTACCTAGATATATTCCATCCCCTTCTCATGGGGTACTACTCTTGCTTCATGAAGTACTACTATTCCTTAGCCTTCAGCTTTCTGGTCTCTGCATGTAAGTGCTCATATAAATTATATTAATGATAATAAAATAGCCACAGAATCCATAAGGGCAATGACCACAACTCCCTTGCCTGGCACAGAGTTGGGTGCTCAATATACATGTTTTGGATGAATAAACGAATTAAGTAATTAATAGAAACCTTAATTAATTAATTAGCATTTACCAAAATCCATGGTTAGTTTCTTACATGCACTAACCAATGTAATCTTTATCTCTCTATAAAAAGCTTGTACCATAATATGCTCATTTTACAGTTTGGGAAATTGAGATGTAGAGAAGTTAAGGAACTTAACCAAAGCCTTCCTCTAATAATGATGAGATATAAAAGTGGTGCGATCAGAATCTAAAGAAATGCATCCTACTATTTGTAAGTTCTGACCACAGCCTATCGTGGGGCCATGTGGCAGACTAGGAAGCATCATGGGAGTAGCCAGAAAACAAGGCCCTAATTTTATCCTCTGATGAGCGTACAATCTTTCCCAGCCTGAGTGTCCTCACTTGTAAATGCGGAGGGTAACAACCTCCTCCCTGTCTTTTTGCCACATTATTTGAGGATTCGATTTAAACCAAGGTGATGATAAAATGTCTGGCAAATAAGTAAATGTATTTTTGAAAAGCTAGGTGATGTGGGAATTGGGAGTCTGTACAGGGTAGGGATGGAGAGGTCACCTCTCAGAGTTTACTGAACTGAGGAACCTGAGGGCTTGGGGGAGCTTCAGATTTCCTGGGAAATCTTGGTCAGAGCCAAGGGCCTTGGACGTAGGATGTGGGAAGAAGAGGAGTCCTTTTAGGGATTAGTATTTGCAGAATCCATATACATATATAGACCATAGATGTTAATTGGTCTTAGAAGGTCTTAATCAATACTATAAAGTATTTTGTTAATAAGCCTTAAAGTGCATATTAGTAATTAAAATTGATTAGAGAATGTCTGTAGTCACAGAATGATGCTGTCTGTTTGCTAAAGCTTATTCTTTTTGTGCTTTATCTGGAACACATCTCAGGGTTCTTTTCAAATATGGGATAAAGTTCAAAGGTTTTTCTTATCTAATTAAGGATGCAAGATTATCTAACTGAATTACGAAGGGGCTGATCTCTTTCCATCCCCCTCCCCCTATCCTCCTGATTCTTTTTATAATTGAATTAACATGCAATTTAAATTGAATGAATTATAACCCATCAGGAGATATACTTTAATAGATGCTGGAACAAAAACTAATAGAAAAATAAACTTAATTGAATCTAAAGTTGTCTTCAAATTTAATTTGAAATTGGGTTTTGAATCACTTAATGTAGAAGTTCCAGAGTTCAAAAATGTAATGTATTTTGGTTTTTATTGTTTTTGTGTTATGTGTGTGAAAATTTGACACATTTCTAAACTATGGGATTTAATTGTAGCAATAGTGATCATATTGACTTTGATCGTTTATAATTAACCAAATATAGTCATAAAATGTTAGAACGGAGTCTTTCGGCACAGCATTTCTCAGAGTTCTACAGAAGCCTAGTCCTGTAAGATGTTCTGGAAAGAAAATTGTTCTCCATGTGGTCAAGTTGGGAAACACTCTACACCAGAGTTCACTCTTGGAAATTGACAATGCACATGAACTTATTAATGACTCTTAGAATTTCTGTGATAATGAAACCTATTGATCTTTGTTTAACTGACGGTATATTTCACCATGAACCTTTCTGGCTAAACAGCTATTAGTGACTCGCAGGGAAAACACTTTGAGATATTTAGGCCCAGGTCAAATGACTTGCTCACAGCCACACCACCTCAAGGATCTTGATTCCCAATCTATGACATGTAGCTGATATCTTTACCGAAAAGAAAAGAAAATGTGGTTGTTATAGCCTATTTTTGGAGAACATGTCGTTACTGACTAGGGGTTGCTCTTTTTCTAAATGTTCACAAACCATCTCTTTAATCTGTCCTGAGGTGTTGCTGGTTATTGATGTCGAATTCATCAATCTGTAATTGATACTATTTGAAACAAAAAATTTGCCAATTTTTAATCTTCTGGTATCTTTTTCACTTGTTTTAGTTTCCCAGAGATTATTGACAATGGTTCTGTAAACACTTTTCAGGTCTCAGGATATGATTCTTCTGGTTTGGATATTTAAAATCTTTGGAAGCAACAAATCACTCTGATACAATTACCTCATATATCTTGGTTTCTTTTCCCTTTTAACCTTTGTTTTGCCTTTTCCAGTTCTTCTCCTTCTTAAAAGAAAAAAATAGAATATTAGTTTTATTTCTGTTTATTGCCAGTTCTATACAACGTTAATGGTGTGTAATATAATCTAATATATAATATTTGTATATAGGCTTTTGGAGCTTTAGATAAACATCAATAAATATTTTTGCTCATGCTATGCCTATAATTTGAATTTAACCCTGTAGTGTGTCTACACCTTACCTTGAAAAATTAACTCCCACATTTGGATTAATCTCTGATTAGTTTAACATGTTAGTGCCCACCCCCCAACAAAAAGGAAAACTAATATAATGCAGGCTGTCACGTGCATTAAGAGCATAAACTATCTCTTGTATTAGTAGTAGTAGGTCCATCCTTGGGATACTTGTGAAACTCTTAAGGTAAAGTTTCCCTAAAGATATGCTAGAGCTGAGAGAGTCCACAGGCTATTAATATAAAATAAGAGAATTTGGAGGGGCCAGTATCCAATGACATTTATTAGTGAGAAGTCACAAAGCCTGAAGCCAGGAGGGGATACAAATCAGTCATGCAGCTTTGAGTAGGTACAATATGTATAACAGGTCCAGACTGTTGCCCTGAGTAGTGGAAGTGTTCCTATACTAACTACTGATTGATGGTCAACCATTGAGAAAACTGTCTTTCAGAAAAGTTAAGAGCTTGATATAATGGAGGGTTCAGTTCCATGTGAGTGAAAGGCCTGGTAAGCCTCAGAAAGAAGCTAGTGGAAGAGTGAGGGAAGGGAAGAGGTGTGGGATATGGACCCAGGTTTCAACCAGGAATCGTTTGAGACCACTGTGTGAGGCATGATGCAAGGCAAAAAACCGATTCCAGGTAGCCTAGCCACATAGTAATAAATAACATTTGCTAAGCTTCCACTATTCCAAGTATTTTCAAAGTATAATTTCATTTAATCCTCAGCAAAGCCACATTAAATATCATCATGCTCATTGTACAGATTTGAAAGCTAAAGCTTAAAGGGGGGTAAGGAATTTGTTGAGTATCCTAGAAAAGTGGGAGGGCTGCAATCTAGATCTGAGTCTGTTGTCTCCAGAGTCCAGAACCTTGGCCAGGTCTTGGTTATACTGTCAACTGATAAAAGTGCAGTTGACCCAGGATATCTAAACAGAACAAGTACAGCAGTAGGGACATTTGGCAAAACATTCACTCACGTACTGTGTTCTGAACTTTAAGATGTGGTGCTACGCGCCAGGGCTGTAATGAATTAAACACATTTGCTTTAAGGAGGTCTCAGTCTAATTCCTGAGACAAGTGCCTTCAATGCATTCGGACAGCAGGAAAGAAGACGTTAAAGCATTTGATTTTGCGTGCGCTCTGACCAGGCATGCCCTTCTCAGATCCCACAGCCTTTGTCACTTCCTGCAGTGATTTCATTCATCCATTTTCAATATGCTCCCAAACCCTAAGACATTTGAGTTGGCAACTTGACCCCAGAATTTGCTGCACAGAGGAGGGAGGGGCAAGGTTTGAATAGATCCAATTGTAGGGAAATGATGAATATATGAGCAGGAAATAATGTGACATTTTATAAATTTTATGTTTATCAATACTTTCTTCCTACCCTATTTTACGTATAATTTTCTCCTAATTTTAGCAAAAATCAGTCACACTTTTATTTATTTAATTTATGACAGTTTAGTGTCTCTCAGTTCTCTTCTTATTTTTGCCTTTGGTAAAAAAATTTAAATTGTATTTTTATTGCAAAAGTAATATATATATTTATAAAAAGAGAAAAAAAATCACCCTTAATCCTATTGCTCAAAGGCAAATGGTGTTACTATTAACGTCTGAGATTTTACACACAGGTATATGCATTTTTAAATTTTTGAGAAAATTGGAATGTTCTTTGTCTTTTGTAACTAATTTTTTTCTTGCTTAGCAGGATATCATAAATGTTTTCCCCATATCATTAAACATTTTAACCTTTGAGTTACATAGAGTTTTGTTGAAAGGATATGTCCTAATTTATTTAATCAATCCTCTATTGGAGGATATTTTTTTACCTTTATATTAACGATTTTTAACCTGAATTTGCAATAAATATCCAATGTGCCTTGTCTTACGGTTAAGAAAGAGTTGAGTTTCTCCGTGATTCTTAACATTGTCGGTGCTGGTGACTCGAACAGCTCTACCTACAGTTTCCTATTAACGTTTCTGAGATGAAACGAGCCAGGAGGGTCCATGTCAACTAGCGCTTGACCGAAGGACGTGCAGCAAATGAAGAAAGCTTCAGGCGGCTCTGCACTTGGGAACTGACTAAATTCTCTTGCTCAACACTAGGTGTCACTGTAGCTGTTGAAAAGCAGTATCAGGCATATTCAGAAACCTTCTTCCGAGTAAACATTTAGCCTTAATTTCTGCCTAATCTTTTCAGTAATGATTACTTACACTCTTTCTTTATTGTGAGCTTTCTCCTCTATGACTTCCCTACAGTAGCACCATTAGGCTGGCTTAATCGGATGAGTACATTTCTGCCTTAGTTTGCCTACTTTTTTTTAACCTCCAAAATATTAGTTTCCCTCTCCCTCTTAACTTGTTAGTCTGAACAGAAAAGCAAAACAAAACCCAAAATAAACAAATGAAAACCAAACAACCAACCAACTAACCAAAAAGCCTTGACTGAACGTGCTACAGCATCTTAAGTTTGGGGAGTCTCAACTCACTTGTAACATCTGGCATAAATAAATAAAACTTTCTTTCAGTTTTCTATTAAATAATGAACATGACCTTTCAATAACCATGCTTACAAATTATCTATGTGTTGATGATTTGTGGGGCGAAGTTGAGTCTGGCTCTGTTGTCTTATCATCATCTTGTTAAGTACTAACTCTCAAGGTGTGTGTTTGTATATGTGGAGAAGAAAACTTGCTTCAGGCATGCAATAAGAGGGCACATGCCACATTAAACTCCTTTTGATTGCCACAGTGGTTTCTTTCTTGGGTTATCCGATGAGTAAAATGATGGTGCTCAGTCTCCTTTGCAAAAGGGCAGATCATTGGGAGTTAACCTATAAATTAGTTAGGTCAAGTTTGACATTGATGGAGGTACAAATCTCCCTACCAGCTTGCTTGCCTCTCTTGTTGGGGCAACTACATTAATTTCAATTGTTCAGGGAAATGAGTACATTTGTGCTAAAAGCTTTATTTTACTTTTTAAAAATTCAGCTTATTTCCCAAGGATAAGCTTCTATAAATGGAATTACCAAGTCAAAAGGTATGCACATTTTTAAAGTTCTTAATACATATTACCAAAATGATTTTGAAACAGATCAACTGATTCTTAATGTAGAAGGGCCATAAATTTGTTCTCCCATGTTAGATTCTTAATTTAGTTAGGGTTCAATTACTCAGGACATGACCATTTTAGAGATGCTCAAAGGTTTTTCTCTTTCAGCAGATTTATGGGATCATCTTTCTTTCAGAGAAAATTAGATCTCTCTCTTTTTTGAAATATACCATATTACATTCAATGATATTGTTTGCAATAAACTTTAAGGCTTAGGTAGACCCACTTGATAGTTCCCTTGTTGTCTTAGGATTTGTTCCATATGGACCTGCCGATTTTATGGTTATATCATATTTTCCAAACATCCTCCTAGACTTTTTCTTTTGCAAGTTTTTTCCAGCCTTGTCTTCTATGAGTTAAAAAGCAGACTTGACATACAAGTAAGAGGACAAATCTTTAAATTACTGTAGTCTGTTTTCCTTCCTTATTTGATTTGTAGTTGAAATGCACACATTATTCTTGGCTTTCTGATAATCTTTCTGGATAAGCTCTGGGGTTGGCATCTATGATACATGAAAAAAATCCTACCTCTTTAAAGGACTGTGGAACTAGGATGAGACAGACAACCTCTTGGACCCTGTGGATCATATACCAGGGCTCTCTGACCTGCAGTCACTTATGTGACTGTCCCCTGTCTGCTTGAGAAAATGTGGTTTACTCCTTTGATGCTTTTGAGCCACTTATAAAAGATATACTAACAGGATGCTGTATACTAGAAGTAAGAAAAAGATGCAGTAGACTAGTTAGAATAATAATTGGTACAACTCTAACCAGAATTTTAGATTTGCCTTTATAATTATCTTAAAAAATAAGCTATTACTAGCTGATTACTAAAACAATATATAAAAACTCTAGGTTAACAGTGGCCTTATCAGCTGATTGCGATCCCCAAGAGAAGAGAGGACCTCTTTTCTGATGGCTCCAGGAAGGGTGCTGATGAGCCAAGTTGAGAGCCTGTGCACATCCCTGAACTAAGCACTGCGACCAGTGGTTTACCAGCATTCTCTGCTGGGCCTGGATCATGTGCTCTCCTCTACACTCAGTGATGAGAAGGTCAAGCTCTCTAAAGCTCATAGAAGAGCTACCCATAAGATAGAGAGGTTGTGTTACATAAAAGAGTGGAAAACGAAGGGTTCTGGGTAGACAGAACAATAGCTACTCCAGTTATCTATAGAAGAAAATTAAGTTTTTAATGATACTACTCAGAGATAATGACCAGTCACATTTTTAGGTATATCCTTCCAGTCTTAAATGCATACATTTAAAAAAGTTAAGCCTGTCCTGTATTATATTTGATATTTTGTTATGTTTTCTTTTTATTTAACAACTTATTGCTGACTTTGCCAGTGTCATCTACTTGTACATGCAATGCGTTTAACGCCACCTCATTTATCCATGGGTAACTCTGCCCTTCTATTGCATCTCAAAGTGAAGAGGCTGTTATACCCCTACTCTACTATTTAGCACTCAATGAATTTGTGTGTTCTGGGCTTCAAAACTACCCCACCCACCTTCCTAGTTAGAGTTCTCTGACATTGTCTCCTGTTTTCTGTGGATCACGTTATTGTAATTACAACTGGCCTTGTGTATTTACTGGTGGGGTCATTTCTCAGAGTCTCTCTGGTTTTCTGACCAGTCCCAGACACCTCCCTCCCTGTCCCACATGAGGTCCAGGGCAGGAGGAAGATGAGGATAGGAGGTACTTGTGTTGGCCCCCCAAATTTAAGGGGGTGCCAAAACTCAGTCATCAAAATAAATAATATTTTAATGATATAATTTCAAAATCAAAATTAATGCAAAAATCCATGATGAACAAAATAACATTTTAAAGGAAGACAGGATCAGTATTAGTGATTGTCCTTTTGCATCCAGTATGGCTTGGCACGGCACTGATGCGAAGGTCCTGTCCAATATGTCTCCCTCCTACCCATGCAATACACTCGGGTCTTCCTCCTCAGTGCTGACCACACTGAGGGAAGGTTTGGCTTCCTATATTACCCAAGATTAATTTTTCTACACATAATTCATGTTTATGATATAATAATTAGAAAACACAGACAAGAAAAATTACATATGATACTACCACCAGAAATAACCATTCACATTTTGGAATAGTCTATTTACAAAAATGGGAATATATATATACACACACACATACACACATACCCATATGTACCAGTACACACTTTTCGTACTTATAAATTTGTAGCAAACATCTTTCTATGTTAATAAATACATACCTACATCATCATTTTTAATTCTCTTTGATTTCTATAACCCTGCCACCCTGCCTTTATTCCTCTCTTTATGCCAATGCAGATTTTTTGGTGATACAAGTCATCCTCAATCTAATCTCAATCCCAGCAAAGACTAGTTGTTTGTGGGTGGAGGTGGGGAGGACTGGGATGGTTTGGTAAATTTTTGCAAAGGCAGAGAATATCTTGACTTCAAGTGCCTGGAACCTGTCTGGATCATGTATCACAGAAGGGACAATGGGGAGGAAACAATTCTTTAGGTTTGAGCCATTCACCCTCTCCTTCCCACCCTCGTCCATTTCACAGGTCCTTGACTCATATTGCTATTTTCAGTCCTGGCATATGATGATTCCATCTCCCAGCCAGTTTGTGGGTAGGTGGAGCCATATGATATATTCTGGCCTTTAAAATATGAGTGGAAGTTGTAGGGATCGCTTCTGGGCTAAGGCAGTATATCCCTGCACAATCGTCTAGTCTCTCCACCTGAGCAGGGAAAACAAAGTCTTCCTGTTAAGAGAACAAAAATCACAAAAGTGGTGAAGTCTTTACAGCTGCTGACTTCCTATGCATGAGAAATACACCTTTGTTGGGTTAAATCACTGAGATTTTGAGAGTGATGTTCACCACAGCATAGTCTATTCTATCCTGAACAAATTCGCTCTCCTCGATGGTGTCACTTTGAATAATAGCTGCCCTTAATTCCAAAGGGAAAGCAATTCCAAAGCTGAGTTTTGGAAATTTACTAGTCCAGGGAGACTTTTAGTAGATCTGTAGGCTCTTTCAGGTTCGAGGCTAGCTTGGAAAACCCTTCCTGATAAGATTCTACAATTTTGAAACCCACGAGGAAGAAAAGAACTCTAGAAATACTGGTTTCTTCAGGCAAGTTTCATCCAGGGTGATGGAAGGAGCTTGGAGAAGAACAGGCATCTGGACACAAGAATGTGTTGTTTCACATGATGTGCCTGGAATGTGTGAATGGGAAGCTGGTGGTAGTAGGCTCTCTTTGACCTCAGGTCCCAGGCACTGGCGACCAGGGATAAAGTGTCACCAAAAAACATGTACTCTGCTCTCCAGCTCCCTGCCATTAGTCTTCCTAGTCTCTGAAAGACCAAGGGTCTAATTTTAGGGAAGAAAAACTAAAATTATGCATTGTTGAAGGAACATGAATCTTCAATGTACGTAATGTAACTGAATCTAAATAAGAAGCGTGGGAAGCATCAATCTGATCCCTTTAACTTTCAACTCACATTGTGACATATTAAACTATGTTTATTATTATTTGAGCATCTAGTACATGAGCAAATGAAGGAAAATATTTAGCAAATTTTAGATATTTGTGCCTAGAACTTTTTGCCATTATTAGGCCATAAGTTTCTTCAGGGAAGGGACCTCTGTATCTTGTTGATCATTATGTTTACCCAGCACTTGACAGAATGGCTGGCTCATTGTAGATGCAGTTTAAACAATTGGATGGATTTAAGTAATTCTTGCTGGATATGTACCACTGGAGGATCCAAGACGTCAACTGTTCCTCAACGATTTATGAGCCACAGATGTTCATGCTGTTTTCAGCAAGGACACAACTTCCTGCCGCATGGAATCTTGGGCATTTCTCTGTAACTCCTACCCAGAGAGCACCAGGGGAAGCAATGCTCCAGAAACAGAAGGCAGAATGTCACCTGCCCACCACTTCCCAGCCACTGGAATTCTTCCTATTTTGGTGGGTAGACAATCTGAGTGATATTTTTGCTCTAGACTTAGTAACGGATCATCTGCTGATGCAAGTGGTGTTCATGGGCAGGAAAGGGTTTAAGAGTTGAGGTCAGAGAGGTGTAGTGGAGGCATGGGAAGATAAACGAAGGAAAGACTGAAGGAAGGAAGAGGGGGAGAAAAGGAAACAAAACAAAGGAATCTGGAACATTATAGAGGTAAATATTTATGTGTATATGTCAGAAGCAATGTGGTCAAATAGCATTTTCAGCCATTTCTGTAATTTTTATCTGAATCTCAATGACCCAATTTGGGGGGGATGGGTGAAGACTTGGAATAATAACGACTCCAAAATATACTCTTTATTGAAGTTCTTATTGCTTTGATAAGTAAAGTGGTTTGCAAAACATCATCCTTCTCCAGCCCAGACTTAAAAGTGTAACATATGCTCTGGTTTATGAAATTTGTGCTCAATTAGTCACAGAAGACAGAATGAATCATCACTTAGAAAAAAGACTCTTTTTTTTGGGCCCTGCATGGTTGTTTGTGTTAAACCTGTGACGATTTTGAAATTGTTTAAGCTTTAAAGCAAGGAGCCAATTCTCAAGAGCTGGATTTCTGGGTGCAATAAAAAAGATAATTTTTACTTGGGTATTCCTGTATTAATACCTTGCAAGACAGAAAACCCTCATTATTGGCTGATCTGTGTGCTAGTAGCTCAGGTGTAACTGCTGTGGATATTGATGTTTTGAATAGCGAATAAGCACATGGGGATTATATAACATATACAACACAGTGTTTAAGCTTATAATCTACCCACAGCAGCTATTTACCTCCAAACGTTTCAAGTGATTTTGGTTTAGTAACAAAACTATATGAAATTTATGTTTTATTGGCTTTCAACACACACCACAGGCAAGCTCGTGTAGGACTCCACACCTCCTGCAAAGTCACTTCAGGGATTTCTGAGAGTCTCCAGATGGTGCCCAAGTCCTCCCAAACAGGATCGATCAATACCACAAGGAGACCCCTGGCGACTCACCTTTTGCTCTAGGCACCACTGCTTCTGCGGGGCATTGCAGCTACCACCTACCTTAGTGATTTTCTTGTAGTATCCAGCTTAATACTGAATCTCATTCGGTAAGGATTAAAATGTAGAATCTGCTTTTGTAGCTACCAGGTTTTAAATGAGCTATCCAGAGGTGAGCCCTAGACCTTGGGTTCCCTCAATTCTGTCATTTTGGGCCTCAGGCACAACCCCCAATTTCCTGGCAAAATGGCACTCTTAGAGCTCAGCCAATTGATGAATGAACTGCTCTCTCAGGTTCTGCAAGGAAAACCCCCTGTGGATGCTCCTGATTCTTCCCTGTTCGGGTCAATTCTTTGAGAGGCTTTTTTCCCCGTAATCTCTTAGTTTTATGAAGTTACATTATTTTAAACCCCTTCTGGTCACTTTCCTTTTTATTGAATTGATCCTTGTATGAGTCAGTGTTGTCCAAAGAAAAAGAATCAATGAGGGGAGAGAGAGACAGAGAAGGAGGGAGAGAGGGAGACAGGTTGGGACAAAGGGAGGGAATGAGAGGTGGAGGAGTGCAGGGGGAGAGGGAGATGGAGGGAGATTGAGCAATTTATTGACTGATTTGTTTTTAAGGAATTGGCTCATGTGATTATGGGGGCTGGTAAGTCTAAACTCTGTAGGGCAGGCTGGCAGACTGGAAACTCGATGAGGATTTCTATGTTACAGTCTTGAGGGAAAATTCCTTCTCAGTCTTTGCTCTTAAGGCTTTCACCTGATCTGATGAGGCCCACCCACATTATTGAGGGTAATCTACTTAAAGTCAACTGATGGTAGATGTTAATCACATATGCAAATGCCTTCACAGCAACATCTAGATTGGTGTTTGAACAAACAGCTGACCTCCACAGCCTAGCCAAGCTGACACATAAAATTAATCACCACAATCTCCTAATATCCCTTTCCTAAGCAGGCTGCCTACCAGACAGGCCTTCGAAGCACTTATTTATTTACTTCATTTAGACTTCGTCCTAATTGTTCTGTCAATCAATACCCAGACCCTCATGAAATTAGCAAACTCAAATACAAATTTCCATCAAAAAACTGGTGTCTTCCATGAAAAGAAGGAATACCTGAACATGTTACTGAAGAGGTACCTTTTTCATGACAAGTACACATAAAAAGGACAGATTTAAGTTTGGAGATTAAGGGGTGTAGTTTCATAGTTTCAATTGCCAATGGATTATATTTTGAAGACTAGCTATGATTAGTTTTGAAGCTTGATTTTTAAAAAAGAAATGGTGGTTAATTATTGAGCATGTAAGAAAATTTGTAATTCATAGTATATATGATGAGAGTGTTATTCTAACAGTTCAAGAAAATATATCCACATTTATAATAATGTTTCAGTAAACAAATATGGAAATTTGGGTTGTCTATCTTGGGAACTATAAATGCATTACTTTGCAGATACACTATATTTGCCACTAGATTGTAAGTATGATGAGGGTAGGGGCCCTGTCTTATTTGCTATTATTTCTCCAGTGCTAGTACAGTGCCTGGCACAAAGCAGGTATTCAATCAATACTTGTTATTTCAGTAAACAGAACACGAGGCACATATCTCCCTTCTCCAGTATATCCTTGCAGATGGGATTATGGATTCCCTGGATAGGAGCAGAAAGAGTCCCCAGAAAGACATTCCTAGTGGTGGCTCCCAAGACATGGACAGGTGCTGTGGCACGTAAGCATAGGCAGCAGAGGCAATGCCTCCAGGGTCTACAGCGAGGAACTGAGGGGCTGACAACATCTCTTTTTTAAGATTACCCTCTATTCTTGAATAGGCACCTAGTCCGTTTGAGGAAATAAAATATAATAAATAACAGAGAGGTAAAATGCTTTCCCCTAAGCCATTCCTCCACATCTATATTTTTATTTAGAGTATAACAGGGACATGCAACTCTAAGTAGGAACCATGCCTCTATGATGAGACTTAAAATGAGTCTTTCTATGACAGAAGCTAGAACGTAGGACGTTCTACTTTCATCCCACACTTTACTTTTTCTTTCCCCTTCACTTCTTGTCCACTCTCTTGTCCTATTTTGTGTACATGTTTCTCTCTTCATTCTTGACATAAGCTCCTTTGAGGTTAGTATTGAAATGTATTTGCTTTATTCAGAACAGTTTCTAAGATGGTGCTTTTTAAATAAATGCTAAATGCAAATTTTGACATAGACCTTTCAGAAAAAGGAAAACATCTATAGGTGATGAGCAGAACTTGCTAACTGCCTACTCAACTGCCGTCTCTTTTATTTGCCTTGCTGTTAGAACCCCAATTTTTAAGGGATTGGATAGTAATGGGCTCAGGAAAGATAGGCTCATCTCCAGGGACAAATTGTGATTGGTTTAAACCAGTATTGTCAAACCCATTCTTTGCCAGTTATTGGTTTAGGGGTGGCAGTTCTGATCAATGAAACATAATGGAAAGACAGACAGGATTTCTGGGAAGACTTTTCTTCCTAGCAAAAAGTGAAGCAAAACAGGAGAAACCCTTTTTCATTCCTGCCTTTGAACCTCTTCCTGTGAGGAGGTGACTGCTTGGAGCTGGAGCAGTCATTTTGTGGCCATGAGGAGAGAGCCAAGAGAATCGCAGTGAAGCCCATTCAGAGTCCTGACATCGTTGGGCTGCTGAACTAACCAACCTCGAGGACTCCTGGTTCTGAACTTCCTGTCGTGTGTGATAATAACACCACCGTTGTTTAGGTCACTGTCAGTCTAGATTCCGTAACTTGTACCCAAAAGAATTCAAACTGAAACAGAAAAGCATTCAAGTGCATTTTGTGATACAAAAACACAAGTACATTCTAGAACAGTTCTCCTGTGGGGAACATTCCAAAATCCCCTGTGGGAAATTCTAAGTGAGCTTTCCCTAGAAACA
Source organism: Equus przewalskii (assembly GCF_037783145.1). Taxonomy (NCBI): domain Eukaryota; kingdom Metazoa; phylum Chordata; class Mammalia; order Perissodactyla; family Equidae; genus Equus; species Equus przewalskii. The sequence goes on along the minus strand of NC_091837.1, from coordinate 46,754,285 downwards.
TTCTATCCTCACTGCTTGTTTGCTTGGCAATATCGCCCCACTAGATTGTGAATTCGGGAGGAAGCTTCCTACTTGATAGGATGGGAGGATCTCAGAAGTATGAATAAGCAAAAATCTGAATGATGTCTAGACACTTTTAGAGTCACCTAACATTTTCTCAGGTGAAAGGGTAATCTCAGATGTCTTAGTTTTAAAGTACATTCAGTTGGATTCCTTAATAGGCACCAGGAAGAAGATATCTAGCAAAAACAACTCTTTATAAACCATGTCTTTTGTACTCTACAATAACATTCAGTGTTTAAGATGGAAAAGGCATCCTCCGGGTTTGGCTTCTTCAACAATACCATTTTCTTAAAAAGAAAGGACCTAGTGATTTGAGGAGTTCCGCTCCAAATCAATTTAGGAAATGGAAAAGTCAAATCCCTGAAACCAGGGTTTTCACTTGCTTCTTTTAAGATTAGTTTCAGCTTTGATTCTCTTCCCTGCCACTTAAGAGCAGCAACTCTGACTGAAGGGTTCAATTATTTCTTACCCTTTTCTGTTCAATGTAATCAATCTTTTACTCCATCAGGTTTTATGCTCTCCATTATGCTCTTCCTGAAGTCCCCATTTCTCTACTCTTTTGAATCTCTAGGTGTTTTAGGCACACCATTTCCTTAGAATCTCATCCACTGTTCTCGTCCAACCCATGGTCAGTTTCAGAATAGATGAGAGTGGACTTAGGTATTAGGGAGGGGCACACACTCTGGGCAAGCTTGTTTACCTTTGAGGCAGCCTTGAAAGTGGCTCTCTTCCTTTCCCTCCTAATGGTAAAAATTCATGAACTGAATGCCCCTTTGACCACTACAAAATGGTTTTCAAGCTTTCTTCCATAGATGAAAGGAAGCAAATCATGGGATTACCAATCGTGAGAACACTACTGCTAGGTCTTCTAACTGCATGATCACAGATTCATCATCAAATATTGTGCCTCAGTTTCCTGGTCTTTGGTCATGGGAGCAAGTTCTTTCTATGGTTTCTTTCTCTGAACCAATAGCATCACTGACAAGAAATGAAGCTTATTTGCCCTGACCATGACTGAAGACAACTCAGATACACATACACGTATCACCCAAAAAGTTCCTGAGCTTTGAGACCTAGCTTACACTTTGTGGTACACATATATTACTATTACTAATTTTTCCACTTATGACATTATTCAATGGCATTAGCTGCCTTCCCAGCTCCTCCCCAGAAGTTTCCCTAGAGTGGAATTAGCATACCCAACATGCTTCTTTGCTTTTACATCGTTTATATTAGCCCATGCTCCTTTCAAAGTTATCATCAGGCTACGGGGCTCATTGTGGAGTAATGGGAGTGGTGTGTGCTTAGCTAGTCCTTACAAAGAACTCAACTCCATTCTTTAGAATTCATTTGTGTTCTAGACTCGCCTCAATTTTATCATCACAAGAGTGCAAACTATTCTGGGTTCTCTCTCTTCCCATTGTGTCTGTTTCTCTATGAAGTCTCATTGACTGATATAATTTTTAAAAATACATTTGCCAACTTAATTCATTGTATTTCCACTAACTTACCTTTCCCTTTTCCAATGCAATAGATTCTATTTCCAATAAGAATTACCCTCTCTACAGAAGCAATGATATTTTCTCTGTGTGCCGAAGGATATTAATGAAGATTAAAAGGAACAGTATACCTAATAGCACTTGGTCCATAGATCCATACTTTTTCATAGGTAAAAATATTATGTTTAATAATTATTGTGACCTACTATCATCAAGATCTACTTTCTTTTTCTTTCATCAACCCACAGTAGTTGACTGTCTAAGTCAGCTGTTTGTTTGTTTTGTATTTAGATAGGAGCCTGGACTTTTGGAGTCAGAAGAGCCCGGATTTTATTTCTCACTCTGCCATTTACTAGTTAAGTGACCTTGGACAAATTCCTCAATCATTTAGAAGCTCTCTCAGAAATGAGAATATATTCCTTTTGCTAGAATTAAAAACAATAAACAATAAAATAGAATGCAAAGTTCTTGGTGTCATCCCTATGTCATTTCATAGGCTGTTGTTAATCCTTACAAGGATTTGTGAGTTGTCTTTTTTAAGCCAATATTTTACTTTCCTTTCGTGTTGGTGGATGTTTGATTTTCCTTTCTTCCAAACAGACTGAAAATAATTATCTACACAGCTCAGACGACTCTCTTCCATTTCCTCACTGTAAAACTGAATCCCTTTTTCTGCTTAATTTTCATAAATTCATGTGTACTTTTCTGGACAAGCTGGTGTGACACCTGAGATATATTTGACTCAGCCATTTCTTTCAACCTTTAATTAGTTAGCAAGTTCTGCTGATCCTTCATGAGGTTGCATTCATCTCTGGTGTTCCTCCACCCTCAACACCCATTTCCTCATTACACCATGTGCTTAAAATATTGTACCCACTCTCCTTTTCCATATCTGGCCTGCCTTTTAACCCACTTTTCACATTTACTAAAGCACTATTTTGCCACTTTCCTGCTCTTAAAGCTCAGGGGCTTGCCATGGTCTGTGGAATAAAGTCTAAATTACTTAAGCTATTTCCCTGAGAACCTGGGAAACCGAGATCCATTTTACATCTCCTATTTGTATTTCACCACCTTTGGCATGAACCCTCTGCTACCACCAGACTATTCTACTCCCTCTCCCCTTTCCCAAATCTAAGTCTGCTTGTAAAATCCTGACCCCACTAGGAAATGTTCCTGGAGAACTCTCGCCCATAATTATCTTCCCTTGTCTAAACTTAAGCAGTTTTGGCTGAGTGTCGTTGAGTTGAGGGTGAATATTTTGGTTTACCACATAAATCATACCATATTTTGCTTTCACTTGCTTCACCTGTTAGGAATTGAATCACTTCCTCATTTCAGCACCTCTTTCTTCCTGTCTCTATTGTCTTCCCATTTATGGTCCCTTGTTCCTTACCCAACCTGGACCATTCAATTAATCATCTAATCAACATCCTGACCAAAGCTTCAATTCTTTACATTCTTTTGTTCTCCTGTCTTCCAAGAAAAATTGAAGGTCTGAATCTACTTTCTTTTTTATTCTGTGCTCCCAGACAGCTGAGCACTGTTGAGGAGAAACTTGCAACCACAAATATTGGTTCAGCTACATAATCATGCCTTTAAATGCATCAGGGAACTTCACCGCCTTTTGATAAATCTTTTCACTGTCCTTGGTCATCTTCCTCTCCCATCTCTATCAGCTACCATTCTAAATTTACATCATTATCAATCATCCTTCTCTACTCCAAGCCCTCCCTCTCAGAAGATGAGCTTGCTTCAAACTTTGTATAAAATATGGAGGCCATCAAGCATGACCTTCTTTGATTATCTCTATCCATCCCAATACAATATATATAAATATATCTTTGTCTGTTGTTACCTGCTTTCCTCCAGTCTTGGAGGATCAGATGTCTCTATTCTGGCCAAGGCCAATTGCTTCACCAGGATCTGAGACCTGATCCCAACATATCATTCCAGAATCTTGCTTATCAATTATTTCTTCTCTGTTCTATCTTTACTTCTCTTCAGAGACTATAAGAACGCTCAAGATTTTCACCAGCCTAGCCAGACATCAGCAGCATGGCAGAGTGAGTTGCTCCCTTTGTTTCTCCTCCTCTTAATTACAACTAAATGGACACTCATTGACTAATGGAGGCTACTCAAACAGCACAACAGGATGCCTGAGAGACCCACACAGCTATACATCTGAAGGTTGATGGACTGAGTCCCCAGGAAACAGTGGAGATAGGTGAGTATACCTGTCTTCCTCCCCAGCAGCAGCAAGCCAGGTCACAGACCCTCACACAGTGGCCACTGTGGCTTTAAGAGGAGGAAGAGACAGCCCAGACTGTGTGAAAATGCTATTTTGGCCTACAGGAGTGCTCACTTGGCCATGGCAGCCCTACCATTGGGAACACTCCCTACCAAATGGCCACAGCTTAGGCCCTGGGAAGGGGCCCTGCCCACCAAGCACAGTGGCTTGTGTGACTACAAGAGGAGGTGGGGGCAGCCTGGTGCACACGTGTGTGAATGCCTTAAGAGGGGTAGGCTGGCCTGAAGAAGCACTCACCATACCCTCCTGGCCCCACCAGTGGGAATGCTCCCTATCTGGTGGCCACAGCTCAGCCCATGTGAAGGTGCCCCACCCGCCAAGCACAGCAGCTCAGCCAAACCACCAGTGAGTACAGTGCTGACCTGTGCCTGTGAAACGTGCCCAATGAGCACAGAGGCACAGAGGCCCCGAGGCCCCACCCACATAAGAGCGACCCACTAGGGGGCTGTAGCCAGCCTATGCAAACACAGAGCAGCTCAACCCATGCAAATTCCAGCAGATGAGGCAGGATCAGAAACACAGCTCCTGCTTCCCCCACAGGTGGCAGGTGAATCTGAAAACTGATACTACCACAAATGTGCTGGCAAAGGATCAGGTCATCAAACACCATGAAAAACTAACACTCCAGAGCAGGAGGAAAATGACAAGCTTGTAGAAACCAATCCTAAAGTCACAGAAATTCACAATCTAAATGACAGAGAATTCAAAATAGTTATCATAAAGAAACTCAATCAGTTATAGGAAAACTCAGAAAAACAGTTCAGTGAACTCAGGAATAAAATTAATGAGCAGAAGGAATACTTCACCAAAGAGATTGAAACTCTAGAAAGAAACCAAACAAATTCTGGATAGGAAAAACACAGTTAGTGAGATAAAAAATAATCTAGAATCATTAAAAAATAGAACTGATGTTATGGCGGACAGAATGAGTGATTTAGAGGATAGAAATATAGAAATGCTTTAGGTGGGAGAGGAGAGAGAATTAAGATTTTTTAAAAATGAAGAAATTCTTTGAGGAATATCTGACTCAATTAGCAAAAGCAACATAAGGATTATAGGTATTCCCAAGGGAGACAAGAGGGAGAAAGGAGCAGAGAGCTTGTTCGAAGAAATAATAGCTGAGAACTTCTCAAACCTGGTGAAAGAACTGGACTTACAAGTTCATGAAGCCAATAGAACTCCTAATTACATCAATGCAAAATGACCTTCTCCAAGGAACATATTAGTAAAACTGGCAAAAGTCAATGACAAAGAAAAATATTAAGGGCAACAAGGCAGAAGAAAATACCCTACAAAGGAACCAACTCTTACCAGGCTTTCAGTGGATTTCTCAGCAGAAACCTTACAGGCTAGGGGAGAATGGAATGATATATTCAAAATATTAGAAGACAAAAACTTTCAGCCAAGAATACTCTATACAGTGAAACTATCCTTCAGATATGACAGAGAAATAAAAGCTTTCCCAGATAAACAAAAGCTGAGGGAGTTCATCACCACTAGACCTCCCCTACAAGAAATGATGAAGGAAGCCCCCCTACCTGAAAAAAAAAAGGCAAAGGTTTACAAAGCTTTGAGCAAGGAGATAAATAGAAAAACAAAAACAGAAAATTGCAACTCTATATCTGAACAGGTTAGCAAACACAATTATAATGTAAAAGATAAAAAGAAGAAAAACATAAAATATAACTATAAACACTTCAATTTAGTCACAAACTCACAACACAAAATGGAAAATTTGTGACAACAATAACTCAGAAGGGGAAGAGGGAGGGATGGAGACTGCTTAGGCTATTGGAGATAAGAGGCTATCAGAAAATGGACTATCTCATTTATGAGATCCTTTATGCGAACCTCATGGTAACCACTAAACAAAAGATCAGAGCAGAGCCACAATTCATAAATAAAGAGAAAACCATCACAGAAAACCACCAAACTGAAATGGCAGTCAGAAATACAAGAGAAAAGAAACAATGGAAATATAGAACAACCAGAAAACAAGAAATAAAATAATCTTTGACAAAGGAGCCAAGAACATACAATGGAGAAAGGAAAGTCTCTTCAATAAACGGTGTTGGGAAAACTGGACAGCCACATGCAAAGAATGAAAGTGGACCATTATCTTAGACTATACACAAAAATTAACTCAAAATGGATTAAAGACTGGAAGGTAAGACCTGAAACCATAAAACTCCTGGAAAGAAATATAGGCAGCACACTCTTTGACATCAGTCTTAGCAGCATCTTTTCAAAAGCAATGTCTACTCGGCCGAGGGAAACAAATGAAATAAACAAACGGGACTTTATCGGGCTTAAAAAGCTTCTGTAAGGCAAAGGAAACTATGAACAAAACAAAAAGACAACCCACCAACTAGGAGAAAATATTTGCAAATCTTTTATCTGACAAGGGGTTAATTTCCAAAATATATAAGGATCTCGCACATCTCAACAGAAAATAACAAACCTGATCAAAAAATGGGCATAGGATATGAACAGACATTTTTCCAAAGTAGATACACAGATGGCCAACAGGCACATGAAATGATGCTCAACATCACTAATTATCATGGAATTGAAAAACAAAACTACAATAAGATGTCACCTTATACCTGTCAGAATGGCTTTAATTACAAAGACAAAAAATAGCAAATGTTGGAGAGGATATGGAGAAAAGGGGACCCTCATACACTGCTGGTGGAAATGCAAACTAGTGAAGCCATTATGGAAAACAGTATGGAGATTTCTCAAGAAATTAAAAGTAGAAATACCATAAAATCCAGCTATCCTACTACTGGTTATTTATCAACAATTCAAAGAGACTTATGCACCCCTATGTTCATTGCAGCATTATTCACAATAGCCAAGACATGGAAGCAACCCAAGTGCCCACTGACTGATGAATAGATAAAGCAGATGTGGTATATATATACCATGGAATGCTACTCAGCCATAAAAAAGTACAAAATTGTTCCATTTGAAACAGCATGGTCTGAACCCTTCCAAAGTCTACTTCCTTCTCTGCTCACAGAGAATATAACTCAGGGGCCACTTCTTCCAAAATACCATCCATGACCACTCCTTGGGTTAGCTGCTCCTTGTTGGCTCCCATTATGTCCTATATGTGTCTCTATCATTGCACTGAACACATTATATTCTAACTTAGCTGTTTGTGTCTTCCTCTCTATCCAGAGATTTCCTCACTGGGGATAGATTCATGCCTTAGTCATTGTCTGGTTCAGTGCTGGCAACTATGTTTTCCAAATGCTCCTTGCCGGAAGACAACATATCTCTACTTTGAATTCTCCAAGATGTGACACAGGGTCCTATCTATGCTCACGTTATTTGTTTACAAATAATACATAAATAAATATAAAGAATATAAAGAATAATAAAATATTTCTTGTCACACACCCATAGGCTTCCCAATGACAGGTACTTTTTCAGGACCCTTTAATAACTAAAAACTGTTCTGGCTGAATATCCCTTCCTCAATCTGTCTGCTTGATGTGACAGTGGATTTTATATCTGACTAATGGTGGTATGCCGGAAGGTCACCAGGGCTTTGCTTCAGGGCAGACCACCACCAGGAAAGATGCTTCTTTGGAGAAATGACACTATTTCTCCACCCTCTTTTCTTATTTTTCCTCCAAAGCATTCCCTTATGTCTGTCTGTTAGAGAGAAATTTTGACCCACTGGCATATCAAAGATTTTCCATCACTTGAGGAAATAATCTACCTTCCTCCCCCTTCCCCATTATTCAGGAGTTAGAGCAGAAAGCATTGAGGGTCTGGGGATGTGCTCGGTGGTCTTGTGGGTTCCTGCAAAATTCTGATCCCTAAAAGCCTATGAGCTCCCTTGTCTGGGACCCTAATGCTCTGGAGTGCTGTGGAAACCTGCCAGAAGCAGCACCTCACAGCAGGCAAGGTCAGATGGCATGCGTGAACGATTAGTTAACTCTTGTCCTTTCTTCTGTAGACACAGTTCTTTATGCTTTTGTATGTTCACTGCTGAGTAAGGACCTTCTAAGCTGTGACATGAACAGAAGTGGCGGAATGACCATCTCTGTAAACTTCTGATCTTCTAAACTGTGGTCGGTAATTCTGTCTTGGATTGAGATGGAAAATTTCAGCATTATCTCTTCACCAACAGGACGTTTTTTCCTCTCACTCATTCCAAACTGTTATAAATGTGGTGCTGAATGTCCTATTTATTTTGGGACAGAGGCCAGAGTGAATTGCTTCTCCATCAGTTATGCTAAGCAGTGTGTAATGGGGTAAATTAATAAAACAGCCACAGCTCGCAATGTGATTCTATTTTCAGAATATGATATACTCCTTGGACCAAAGGGTTGTCTTCTTTGGAAGCCAGCCATGCAAACCAGTCCCTGAGAACTGGCCTCCTGGCCTCTCTTACACTGTGTGCAGCCTTTGGTATGAGTAATATTGCCAGACACACCAAGGGCTCGCTCCTGAGCTGGCAGAGCCCTCTTAGACAACCCTTTGCTTATCAGCTGTGTGGACCTCCTCGGAACAATTAAAGCTGCTTCTGTTGGGTTAGCAGCAAGCACATTTGCACAGAGTGCAAATGAAACAGCCAGACTGCTTTCCTTACAAATCCGCCCACTGTTCATCAGGAGAAAAACACGGGGGAAGACTGGGAAGTGCAGGCCAAGTTCCTGTAAGCAGAGCACACAGAGTCACCACCATGATATTCAGGGAAATGGAGCAGAAGCTGGGTCAGGGCACTGCCTGCAGCCAGGAAGCCAGCTACGAGGTAGCAGATAGCACTCATGCTGTCTGAGGGACTGGGGCCTGGAGAGGAACAATTTTTAAAGGAACTTACTTTTTTTAAAATAAAATTTATTTTTTAGAGTACTTTTTAATTCATAGCAAAATTGAGAGGAAGTTACAGAGATTTTCCACATACCCGCTGCCCCCACACGTGCACAGCCTCCTTGTTTGTCAACATCTCCCACCAGAGTGATCCATCTGTTACAACTGATGAGCCTGCATTGGCCCATCTTTATCACCGCGCTTCTTTTTAACGGACCCTCTTCAACAATCCTTTAGTAGCTTGGATTTATTTAGATTTGGAAAGGGAGAACCAGGACTAGTTTTTCCTCCCTATTTTATTCTTGATGCAGTTTTCTGCCCTTTTCTTCTTTTTTAGAGGAAGATTAGCCACGAACTAACATCTGCTGCCAATCCGTCTCTTTTTGCTGAGGAAGACTGGCCCTGAGCTAACATCCATGCCCATCTTCCTCTACTTTTTATATTGGGACACCTGCCACAGCATGGCTTAACAATCAGTGCATAGGTCCGCACCTGGGATCTGAACTGGTGAACCCTAGGCCACCAAAGCAGAACATGTGAACTTAACCACTGCGCCACCGGGCTGGCCCCTTTTCTGCCCTTTTTATCACAACTAATTCTTACTGAAGTACCCATGGCAGGGTCCTAGTCTGACTGTTCCCTGAGCTCCCATATAACTTAAAGGCCCTGCTGCTTCATTGAGCACATCTGGAATGCTCACTGCTGTTGTATGTACATTAGTTTTAGCTTTTCAAATAGATCGTGTGCCCTCTGAGGGCAGGGGCCATTTCTTATTCCTGAGCTCACATGCTCTCAATAAAATACATGTTGCTGTATGGAAGTTTGTTTATTTGGGAGTATAAACACTAGGCCAAACACTGGGATAGTTCTGAAAGAATTGTTATCAAGTATTTTGTACTCACACTGCTATAATAATGGAAGGACAATCTGCTTTAGGGCATGACAGTCGTGCCATATGCCAGGCTGTGGAAATGGGGAGATATGTCCCCTTGGCCCAAGCTACATGATCCAGCTGGTGTGATGGGGTTTGTAATAGACATATGAAAAATGACGCTGTCAGCTGTTGTTTGATGTTATGAAAATCTTATAAATTACATGGAACAAAGGTCATTTACTCCAGAGCAAGAGATATTCCAGGTGTACAAACAAATAAAATTCGTAAAGGAAGATGTAGTGAGAGCCAGCAGAGGACACTGATGGATCTTTTCAAAGATCACTTCTGATGGTGAGTGATTTTTGCCACACTCCTACCCACAGGTCAATAAAGATTTCAGGAGCGCAAAACTTCCATAGATATTTTACAGCTTACTTTGCTTTTTTAAATGAATATGTAACACTAACTTTTATTTTTTGTGTGAAAACTATGTTAAATGTATTCATTGTGTTTATGGTATTAAGTATTTGGAATATTATGTGACTTTTGCTCATTTATAGGTAGAATCAAGTAGTTTTAATTGATATTAATTGGTAGTACTCAATACATTCTTCAGTTGATTTGAACTAAACAAAATACTTTGTAAATTTTATTTAATTTGTACTATATTCCATTTTTTTTTCTCCCCAAAGCCCCCCGGTACATAGTTGTATATTCTTCGTTGTGGGTCCCTCTAGTTGTGGCATGTGGGACACTGCCTCAGCGTGGTTTGATGAGCAGTGCCATGTCTGCTCCCAGGATCCGAACCAACGAAACACTGGTTGCCTGCAGCAGAGCGCGCGAACTTAACCACGTGACCACGGGGCCAGCCACACTACATTCCATTTTTTGGTACCATTTCCTTGTGAGCTAAAGTGTCTTTCTAAAATATTGTGTTATTTTGAAGTTAGGATTTCTAAGCTTCAGAAACGTTAACCTGGAAGCAGTCAGTTTCCTGACATAATGAGTAAACCCTCTACTATATTTCTATGTTTATCAGTAGACTTATAAGTCATCTTAAAAATCATGGCAACTTGAGTCACCATCTCTACATTATGTTTTACACTATCAATTTAATTAGGTGAACTTAAGCCATACACTTAGGACTTGTTCTTTTTTTTCACTGACGTGTAGTTGACCTAGAACATTATATTAGTTTCAGGTGTATAACATAATGATTTTATATTTGTATATACTGTGAAATGATCACCACAACATCCATCACTATAAATAGTTACAAATTTTTTTTTCTCATGATGAGAACTTTTATGATCTACTCTATTAGCCACTTTCAGATGTGGAATACAATATTATTAACTAAAATCACCATGCTGTACATTACATCCCACAACTTATTTATTTCATAACTGGAAGTTTGTACTTTTTGACCCACTTTGCCTACCCCACCACTCCCTGACTTTGGAAACCACCAATCTGTTCTCTGTATCTATGAGCTTGTTTTTTAAGATTCCACATATAAGTAAGATCATATGGTATTTGTCTTTCTCAGTCTGACTTATTTCATTTAGCATAATGCCTCAAGGTCCATCTATATTTTCACAAATGGCAGGATTTCATTCTTTATTATGGATGAATAATATTCCATTCCATTCCATACATACACACACATACATGCACACACACACTCATACACTACATTTTCTTTATCCACTCATCCATTAATGGACACTTAGGTTCCTTCCATGTCTTGGCTATTGTAAATAATGCTGCAATGAACATGGGGGTGCGTATACCTTTTTGACTTAGTGTTTTTGTTTTCTTCAGATAAATACCCAGAAGTAGAAGCAGGATCATGTGGTAGTTCTATTTTAATTTTTTGAGGAACCTCCATACTGTTTCCATAGTGGCTGCACCAATTTCCATTCCCACCAACAGTGCACAGGAGTTCCCTTTTCTCCACACCCTTGCCAACACTTACTTCCGGTCTTTTTGATAATAACCATTCTAACAGGTGTCAGGTGATATCTCACTGTGGTTTTGATTTACATTTCCTTGACGATTAGTGAAAATTTTTTTCATATGCCTGTTGGCCATCTGTATGTCTTCTTTGCAAAAATGTCTATTCAAATCCTCTTCCCATTTTTTAATGGGGTTGTTTGTTTTTTGCTATCGAGTTGTATGAGTTCTTTATATATTTTGGATGTTGACCCCTTATCAGATATATGACTTGCAAATATTTTCTCCCATTCAGTAGGCTGCCTTTTCATTTTGTTGATGGTTTCCTTTGCTGTGCAGAAGCCTTTTAGTTTGATAGTCCCACTTGTTTATTTTTGCTTTTGTTGCCTTTTCTTTTCCACTCAGATCCAAAAAATCATTTTCAAGACTGACATTAAGGAGTTTTACTGCCTATGTTTTCTTCTAGGGACTTATGGGTTCATGTCTTACATTCAAGACTTTAACCCAATTTGAGTTAATTTTTGTGTATGGTGTAAGATAGTGGTCCACTTTCATTCTTTTGCATGTGGCTCTCCATATTTCCCAGCACCATTAATTGAAGAGATTGTCCTCTCTCCATTATATATTTTTGACTCCTTTGTGTAAATTAATTGACCGTATATGCATGGATTTATTTCTGGGCTCTTTACTCTGCTCCATCGATGATTTGTCTGTTTGTATGCCAATACCATACTGTTTTGATTACTATAAATTGGTAATGTAGTTTGAAATCAGGAGGCATGATGCCTGCAGCTTTTTTCTTTCTCAAGATTGTTTTGACTATTCGAGGTCTTTTGTGGTTCCATACAAATTTTAGGATTATTTGTTCTATTTCTGTGAAAAATGCCATTGGAATTTTGATAGGGATTGCATTGAATCTGTAGATTGCTTGGGTCATATGAACATTTTAACAATATCAGTTCTCTGATCCATGAGCACAGAATATCTTTTCATTTGTGTCTTCCTCAATTTCTTTCATCAATGTCTTACAGTTTTCATTGTACAAGTCTTTCATCTTTTAGTAAAATTCATTACTAGGCATTTTATTCTTTTCAGTGCAATTGTAAATGAGATTGTTTTCTTAATTTCTCTTTCTACTGGTTTGTTATTAGTGCATAGAAACACAACAGATTTTTGTATATTGATTTTGTATCCTGCAACTTTATTGAATTTTTTAATTAGTTCTAAAAGGTTTTTGGTGGAGTCTTCAGGATTTTCTAAATGTATTATCATGTTATCTGCAAATAGTGATAGTTTTACATCTTCTTTTCCAATTTGAATGACTTTTCTTTTCCTTGCCAAATTGCTCTGGCTAAGACTTCCAATATTATATTGAATAAAAGTGGTGAGAGTGGGCATCTTTGTCTTGTTCCTGATCCTGGAAGTAAGATTTCAGCTTTTCACTATTGAGTATGATTTTAGCTATGGACTTGTCATATGTGGCCTTTATTAAGTTAAGGTATGTTCCCTCTATACCCACTTTGTTGAGAGTTTTAATCATAAATGGACATTGAATTGTTTCAAATGCTTTTTTTGCATCTTTTGAGATGATCATGTTTTATTTTGTTAATGTGGTATATCTGATTGATTGATTTACAGATGTTGAACCATCCTTGCATCCCTGGAATAAATCCCACTTGATTGTGGTGTATGATCATTTTAATGTGTTTTTGAATTTGGTTTGCTAAATTTTCTTGAGGATTTCTTGCATCTATATTTATCATGTACATCAGCCAGTAATTTTCTTTTCTTGTGGTATCTTTATTTGGTTTTGGTATCAGGGTAATGCTGGCCTCATAAAGTGAGCTTGGAAGCATTCCCTCATCTTCTGTTTTTTGGAATAGTTTGAGAAGGATAGGTATTACTTCTTCTTTGAATGTTTGGTTGAATTCACCAGTGAAGCTGTCTGGTCTTGAACTTTTGTTCTTGGGAGGTGTTTGATTACCGATTCAATCTCCTTACTAGTAATTGATCTGTTCAGGTTTTCTATTTCTTTATGGTTCAGTGTGGAAAGTTGCATGTTTCTAGGAATTTAGCTATCTCCATAGGTTGTCTTATTTGTTGGCATAAAACTTTTTGTAGTAGTCTCTTATCCTTGGTACTTCTGTGATATGGGTTGTAATGTCTTTTCTTTGATTTCTGATTTAATGTATTTGAGTTTTCTCTCTTTTTTCTTGGTGAATTTTATTTATCTTTTCAAAGAACTAGTTCTTAGTTTCATTGATCTTTTCTATTGTCTTTTTCATTTATTTCTGCTCTCATCTTTGTTATTTCCTTCCTTTTACTAACTTTGGGCTTCATTTGTTGTTACTTTTCTAGCTCCTTGAGGTGTAATGTTAGGTTGTTTATTTGAGATTTTTCTTGTTTTTGAGGTAGGAATTTATCATTATGAATGTCCCTCTCGGAATTGCTCTTACGGCATCCCATAAGTTTTGGTATGTTGTATTTTCATTTTAATTTGTCTTAAGGTAGTTTTTGATTTCTCTTTTGATTTCTTTGTTGACCTGTTGCTTGTTCGGTAGAATCTTGTTGAATCTGCACATATTTGTAGTTTTTCCAGTTTTCTACTTGCAATCAATTTCTAGTTTCATACGATTGTGGTCAGAAAAGATGCTTGATATGATTTGAATCTTAAATTTATTAAGACCTGTTTTGTGGACTAACATATGATCTAGCCTGAAGAATGTTTCATGTGCAGTTGAGAACAATGTGTATTCTGTTGCTTTTGGATGAAACATTCTGTGTATATCTACTAAGTCCATCTGGTCTAATGTGTCATTTAAGGCCAATGTTTCCTTATTGATTTTCTGTCTGGATGTTCTATCTGTTGATGTAAGTGGGATATGAAGTCCCCTGCTCTTATTGTATTGCAGTCCATTTGTCCCTTTAGGTCTGTTAATATTTGCTTTATATATTCAGGTGCTCCTATGTCGGATGCATAAATATTTGCAAATGTTATATCCTCTTGTTGAATTGACTCTTTTAGCAATAGGTAATGCCCTTCTTGTTCTTATTACAGTGTTTCTTTTAAAGTCTATTTTGTCTGATATAATTTTGGCTACCCCAGCTTTCTTTTGATTATCATTTGCATGGAATATCTTCTTCCATCCCTTCACTTTCAGTCTGACTGTGTCCTTATGTCTGAAGTGAGTCTCTTGTAGGAAGCATATAGATGGGTCTTGTTTTTCAATTTATTCAGTTGGTCTATGTCTTTTGATGGGAGAATTTAGTCCATTTACATTTAAAGTAATTAATGATAGGTACATATTTATTGCCATTTTAAAAATTGTTTTCTGGCTGTTTTGTAGTTTCTCTCTGTTCCTTTCTTCTGTTCTTGCTCTCTTCCTTTCTGGTTTGATGACTTTCTTTAGTGTGCTTCAATTCTTTTCTCATTATCTTTTGTGTATTGACTATAGATTTTTGCTTTGTGGTTACCATGAGTCTTACATATAACAGCTTATATTTATAACAGTCTATTTTAAATTGAGAACAACTTAAGTTTGAATGCATTCTAAAGCTGTACATTTTCCCCTAACCCCCAACATTTTATGTTAAGTGATTAATCCACTACCTTTACTATATATTTACTTTTACCTTTGAGACTTATACTTTCATATGTCTTCTTGTTACTAATTAGCACCCTTTCTTTTCAGTTTAAAGAAGCCTTTTTACCATTTCCTGTAAGGCCGGTTTGCTTGTGTGCAAAATTCTTTATCTCTTCATCAATTCTGAATGATAAATTCTCCAGTAGATTATTCTTGGTTGGAAGGTTGTTTTTTTCAATACTTTGAACATATCTTGCCACTCCCTTCTGCCTTGCAAATTTTCTACTGAAAAATTTGCTGATCGTCTTATGAGGGTTTCCTTATATGTAACAAGCTGTTTTTCTATTGCTTTTTTTCTTTCCCTTTTTTTGGTGAAGGAGATTCCTCCTGAGCTAACATCTGTTGCAAATCTTCCTCTATTTTATATGGGGGTTGCTACCACAGCATGGCTGCTCACAAGTGATGTAAGTCTGTGCCCAGGAACAGAGCCCTGGCTGCTGAAGTGGAGCACATTGAACTTAATCACGAGGCCACTGAGATGACACCTCTATTGTTGCTTTTAAGATTCTCTTTTTAAATATCACGTCTACTCAGGCAAGGGAAACAAAAGAAAAATAAACAAATAAGACTACTTAAGATTAAAAACCTTCTGTAAAGCAAAGGAAACCATGAACAAAGTGAAAAGCCAACCCACAAACTAGGAGAAAATATTTGCAGATCATATATCTGACAAGTGGTTAATTTCCAAAATACATTAAGAACTCATCAACTCAACAACAATAAAATGAAGAACCCAATCAAAAAATGGGCAGAGGATATGAACAGACATTTTCCAAAGAAAATATACAAATGATGAATGTACACATGGAAAGATGTTCAACATCACTAATCATTAGGCAAATGCAAATAAAAACTACAATAAGATATCACTTCACACTCATCAGAATGGCTATAATTAACATGACAAGAAGTAGCAAGTGTTGGAGTGGATGTGGAGCAAAGAGAACCCTCATACACTGCTGGTGGAAATGCAAACAGGTGCAGGATGTATGGAAAACAGTAGGGAGATTTCTCAAAAAATTAAAAATAGAAATACCATATGATCCAGCTATTCCACTACTGGGTATTTATCCAAAGAACATGAAATCAACAATTCAAAGAGATTTATGCACCCCTGTGTTCATTGCAGCATTATACATGATAGCCAAAGCATGAAAGCAACCTAGTACCCATCAATGGATGAATAGTGAGGACGATTGGCCCTGAGCTAACATTTGTGCCAATCTTCTTTTATTTTATATGTGGGACACCACCACAGTGTGGCTTGGTGAGCAGTCTGCAGGTCTGTGCCCAGGATCTGAACTCTTAAACCCCAGGTCTTGAGGGAGTGGTCCCATGTGGGAGACTAACCTTATCATTCAACCCTGCACTAGCTTTTGGTTGTCTCTCAAACCTTGTGACTGTCCATGCAGCCTATTTTTCTTTTAGTGGTTTCTAGTAGTTGAGGGTGTGCCAAGACCTGTCAGTGTCCCAAAGGTGAGGATCTTAGTTAGCACTTAGATTCAGGCTAACTGGAAGTCTGACCCTCAGGCAGCAGCTTTTAAAGTATGAAAATATATACAGTCCTTTGGGATCACATGTGTATGCCTTGTTAGCCACCAGAGTTGACAATCTGGAGGTGTACTCTGGGGGGCAGTTGCATAAATCAGGACTTCGCATGAGTGTGTAAGCTCCTTTCTGGGAGATACCAGTGAGTTGGAGTGAGGCAGAGATAGAGCACAAAGATGGCATCTCCTGGCTTACACTCCCTGAAAGCACCTCCATAGCCACTGGAAGTGTGCTAAACCTGAAGCCTGCCCCTCAGACTGAAGTTCCAGGGCAAGCAAATAGGCCTCTTGCACAGAAAAACTGGGGTGTGTTTCAGCCAGCCAACTGTGCAGTGCTGTGGGGCTGATAGCTTGCCAAGAACCATCTCTCCAGTTGTTACAGTCATGTGGGACCAATGACATAAGAGCTCCTGGCTACCAGTGGCAGGTGATCAAAGGGCATACCCTGGGCAGCAGACACAAAAACTGGGCACTAGAGGTGAAAAACAGGAACTAGGCATGTTGTTTATGCAACCAACCAATGACTATTCCATAGATAAAGAGATAAAGTGAACTTTGCTTGAGCCAAGCTGAGGACTAGCCCGGGAATGGAGTCTCCACAAAAGAGAGTTCTGGAGAAGCATCGTTTTCAGTACAGTTTTGTACCTTTTTAGGGCAAAGAACATACATCAAACATGCCCAGGATACACGTTCATTAAAGTTTCGAAGAGATATTTAATTACAGATTAGCAGATCAACATCACCCTGCTGTCTGGGAAAGGAAATTTATCTCTGAGAGTACTGATAGAGGCATCTAGGAAAGGAAGTGCACATTCTTATCTTCAAAGAGTGCATTCTTTTACTTTGAGATAATGCATTTTTAATTGTTTAATGCATTCTTTAATTGTTAAAACACATATACAATGTATGTTTGACAAGCCGTCAGTCAGGCTTCTTTTGCTCAGTCTGAATCAGGTTTAACCCAGAATAACTACCCCATATACCTCAATATGTGAAAATTTCTTATCATGTGTAACAGCTCACCTCTGAGGGATACTGGCACTCTGGAGGGCGGCAGAAGCAGAGCCTGAAAATGGCGCCTATCCTCTGTGGAGACCTAGAAATGGCCACCCCAAGATATGTCTCTTTGGCATCAGGATTATTTGAGGCTGGTTGTTTTTGATAAACTGGGACAGGGAAGGAGGCTCTGAGGAATGGAACTTGCCCTTTGTTAGGACACATTTACATTTGTAAGGTAAATCTCTATCTGTAAACGTGCCTCCCTCTGTGTACCAGGAAGAAGAAAGGAGATGACCTCTCTAGAAACTCTTAATCAATGCCAAAGGCAAGGACTTAAATCTGCATTTTATTGTGCTAGTCTGGTAACCTCCTGTAACTGACTACCCTCCCCCTCCCATTGCTTTAAGGATTAAGTATCTTTCCTTAGGCTAGGAACTGATTGCTGCACTCACCTGTGACTGCCCAGCTCCAGACAATAGACTTGCCTCCTGCTATGCCCACCAAGATAGCAGACCACTACCTGCTGTGTCCATCAAGCCTGTGCCAACAGGGCAATCTTGTGACTATTGTGGGAGGGACATTTCAATCATATGTGAAACACCCTGTTTGGGGATATATAACCGCTCTGTGCACCCCACTTCTTTGGTGCCCTTTCTTTCTTGGGGAAGAAAGGCCCCGGGCCATGGTTCCTCATAAAGCTTTGTTTAATTTTTTCTTGCTGTTCTGTCTCACGTGAATTTAATTCGTTCTCCGGCCAGAGGAACCCACTTTGGATAGAGGAAACGCCTTCCTCCCCTACACCTCCAAGGTAAGCTTTTAGGTGTGTGTTTAAATAGAAGCCTTCCCCTCAGGCTATAGCTATGATGATAAGCTAATAGGCCTCTTTCACAGAAAGACTGAACTCCTGGGTCTACTGCCTCTTGCTGTGTTTTGAGGGTGGTTATCTGTTTAAAAACTCTTTCTCCGTTGGTTACAGTCCTGGGGGACCCGCAAGTGTAAGTCCTAATTGACCACCCCAAGATATGTCTCTTTGGCATCAGGATTATTTGAGCCTGATTGCTTTTGATAAACTGGGACAGGGAAGGAGGCTCTGAGGAATGGAACTTGCCCTTGTTAGGACACGTTTACATTTGTAAGGTAAATCTCTATCTGTAAAAGGTGCCTCTCTCTCTGTACCAGGAATAAGAAAGGTGATGACCTTGTCTCTAGAAACTCTTAATCAATACCAAAGGCAAGGACTTAAATCTGCATTTTATTGTGCTAGTCTGGTAACCTCCTGTAACTAACTTCCCTCCCCCTCCCAACGTTGGCATTTCTTAAGGATTAAGCATCTTTCCTTAGGCTAGGAACTGATTGCTGTGCTCACCTGTGACTGTCCAGCTCCAGACAGTTTGATGCGGGGTCGGTGAGCCGAGGAGTCGAAAGAAAGATTTCTTAGACTCTCAAGATCTGGCAGTAGTGCTCTTTTATTTAGAGAATAGTGTGGAATAGCATGGGGACAGGACCCATGGGCAGTCAGAGCTTCTGCTGCTGCCGCTTCTGCTGCCCCCGCTGGCATGGGGACAGAGCCCATGGGCAGGCAGAGCCGCTGCTGCTGCCCCCGCTGGCATGGGGACAGGACCCATGGGCAGGCAGAGCTGGTGTGTGGTGACAGGACCCACGGGCAGTCAGAGCTCCTGCTGCTGCCCCGAATTGAGGGTTAGGGCTAAATTTAAGGCATGGGTATGTGAGTCATCTCTTTACAAGACAAAGGAAAAAGAAGTTAAAATGGTACCAGTGCCGGTAGGGTCCGGCCATTGGGCGGTCCCACAACTTTTAGATAAGAATCAAACCGGATTGAGTAAATGGCAGAAGTCACCGCTCAAATATTATCTTCAGCTAAAGACAAAGGAGGATTTTGGGGTGGGGGGTCAGTTACATGAGGTTGCCAGACAGTAAACAACTTAAGTTCTTGCCTTCCCCATTAAGAGTTTCCAGAGATAAGGCCATCCCCCCTTCCTCCTGGCGCAGAGAGGGAGGCATGGAGATTTCCTTCACAAATGCAATTGTCTCTGATCAAAGGGCAAACAAATTCCACTCCTTGGAGCCTGCTTCTTATCTGTAGTTTTAGAAGTAACCAGCCTAAAAATCCTCGTCATAAACCGTTTTAAAATTAAGCAGCCTAAAAATCCTCATCACCATGACTTTTAGACAAGAATCAAATCGGATTAAGTAAAGGTTAGAAAGGTTAGACGCCACCACCCTAAACCCGTTACATGAGATTGCCAGACAGCAACCAACTTAAGTTCTTGCCTTCCCCATTAAGAATTTCTAGGGATAAGGTCATCTCTCTTCTTCTTCCTGGTACAGAGAGGGAGGCACCTTTTACAGATAGAGATTTACCTTACAAATGTAAATGTGTCCCAACAACGGCAAGTTCCATTCCCCAGAGCCTCCTTCCCTGTCCCAGTTTATCAAAAGCAATTAGCCCAAAACAATCCTGATGCCAAAGAGACATATCCTGGGGTGGCCAATTTCAGGTCCCTGCAAGGTCATCCCCCCTTCCTTCACAAACGCAAATGTCTCTCAGAAGGGCAAGCAAAATTCCAGTCCTCGGAGTCTGCTTCTCATCTGTAGTTTTAAAAGTAATCAGCCTAAAATCCTCATCAAGTTGACTTGCCTCGTGCTATGCCCACCAAGATAGCAGACCACTACCTGCTGTGTCCATCAAGCACTGTGCTGACAGGGCAATCTTGTGACTATTGTGGGAGGGACTTTTCAGTCACATGTGAAACACCCTGTTTGGGGGTATATAACCACTCTGTGCACCCCGCTTCTTCGGTGCCCTTTCTTGGGGAAGAAAGGCCCTGGGCCATGGTTCCTCATAAAGCTTTGTTTAATTTTTTCTTGCTATTCTGTCTCATGTGAATTTAATTCGTTCTCCGGCCGGACGAACCCACATTTGGGAAGAGGAAATCTCTTCCTCCCCTACACCACAAAAATCGGGGCTCCAGACAAGGGTGTGAGCGCCTTTCTAGGAGATACCAGAAAGCTGGAGTGATGCAGAGAGAGAGTCCAAAAATGGCATCCACTTGCCTCCATTCCCTGAGAGCACCTTGTCCCTAGATGAGTAGCCCCTCAGGCCAAAGCTCCTGAACAAGCAAATAGGCCTCTTTCTCAGAAAGACTGGGGATGTGTTTCAGTCTGCTATCTCTGCGGCACCCTGGGAGTGGTAGTCTGCCAAGAACTGCCTCGAATTGGTACAGTCCCCTGGGACCCAGGAATGCAAGCCGCCTGGCCTCCAGAGCCAGGCAATTAAGAGGCAGCCCCTGGATGGTAGCCACAAAAACCAGGGCACCAGACATAAAAACCAGGCACCAGACATGTGTAAAAGCTTCCCTCTGGAGTACAGCAGGAGAGCACAAATGTGGCGCCTGCTGGTTGAAGCAAGCAAGGCAAAGGGGGAACATAAAGATGGCACTTGCCAAAACAAAAAACAAAAAACACCCAAAACATGGCCCCTGCTGGCGTTAGCAAGGCAGAGGGAAAATGTGGAGATGTAATTTGCCAGCCTCCCTCCCCAGACAGTATCCCAGCAGGGCCCTGCCCCTCAGGCTGATGCTTCTTTAAGATTTGCAAATGAGCCTCTTTCTCAAAAAGTCTGGGTGCTTTTCAAATGGCTGCTTTTATGGAAGGCCCTGGGGTGACTCCGCATGTTAGTCCTTTAAGACCCACTTTTTAGTTGGCCACAGCTTTGTGGGTCTCCTGGGCGTTAGCCATGTTGGTTTTCAAAGCTATATGTTTGGGGACTGTCTCTCAAGAGCAGGTGGTAAAAGCTGGGGTACCTGTATGTTGCGTACAAACTCTTCACTCCTCAGGGAGGAGCTCTGGGTTTTGAGTTTTCTCCTGATTGTGGGTTTCCACCCTGGGGGATGGGGTTTATGGTGAGATTGTGTCTCAGCTGTCCTACCTGCTTTGATGTGTTTTTTTTTTCTCATTTGCCCAATGTGAGGTGTCACTCAGCTAGTTCTCAGATTTTTTTCAGAGGAAATTATTCTATATGTAGCTGTAGATCTGATGTGTCCACTGGAAGAAGTGAGTTCAGGATCTTTCTATGTCACCACCTCAAACCAGAACCAGAGGATTTGTTCTTGACACATTTTTCTCAACTCCACATCCAGTTGCTGAGTCCCACAAGTTTGAATTCCTAACTATCCCTCATGTCTTCCCATCTCTCTTCTTTTCTGTGGACCCAGGTTTACCCAGCTCCCTGGGGGTTTCCTCAGAGCACTGACAGAACCTCTGACCTCCACGCGAGTGGGCACTGGGTCTGCTCACTGTGTTCTTAGTCCCTAGGAGAGTGTCAGACGCGTGCTAGATATTGAATGAAAATTTGATGAATGAAGGCAAGCACTATGCAGTTTGAATTATCAAGGATTCTGAATTAGTAAATCCTGGCAAATGAGGCTCAATTAAACATTACAAATAATTTACACTAGGCAGTGCCTGGCTAGGTTGCAAGCAATTCTCTAGAAATTTTTTTATGAAACTGAATTACCTACTTTATAATTTTAATGTGCACACTTTGTTTATGATTGTTGGGCTTGTGACTTCAGAAACAAATTAATGTGTTAGATTGAAATGACTGTCATGTCAAGGTTGTGGGTACATGATATTTTCTCCAAAAAGCAGAGAGGAGAGTGACAGTTGGTATCTATTTTGAAAAGCAGATAACGAGGTAATGACATAATAGCTGTGTTATCGTTAATCCAGGAAAAGGTAATAGTAAATTAAACACAGTTGTGCTAGGGTCATGAGCATATATCCTGTAGGTCAGGCCAAGCTAAGGACAGAATCAAGAGGTCCGTGGAGGTCATGAAAATTTGAGATCTCTTTTGCCTCCTGTACCTCTCAATCCTGTAGGAGGTAGCTTGGCGAGAATTTTAAAATTCAAAGGGCAGCATTCTTCTTTCCTAGTGACAAATAAATAAATGAAATTTTCTGTTCTGCAGTGTGCATATTTGGGATCCAAAAGGGAGCCCCAGAGATGTCAGAAATAATGAACTGTGTCATTTGTGTATTTTACGACCGTTCCTCCTTTAAATAGCTTCCCTTTAAATTTTATCTAATTTTTTTGTGGGTGTTCTGTTCTTTCTTCCTCTCATTGAATTGAAATTTGAGATTGTGAAATGACACCTTGGTCTCACGGCTCTTCACAGGTGGAGTGCAATGTTCTCTGCCTGTTTAATATACTCCTTGTGTCATTACACATATCCGTGTCTTCAATGTATGATCACTTAACATTTTGCAGTGAGAGAAAAATGCATTTAAGGTTCTATTTCCCTTCTAATTACAGAAATCCTGGAGTTCAGAGCTGACATTCATAATGGGAATTTTTATGCAGCTTTAACCTTGGGTCCGATCCCTCTGGGTCACCGTGTGTGGGTAGCACCTGTTAACCTTAAGGAGAATCAGGTGGGGCTGCAGGGGCCTTGGCTGTCTTCACACTCAGTGCTCCAGGCTGAAATGCAGGTGAGAGGATCCCTGAAATCCTTATTTCTGATGTGGAAATTGCCCAGACCCAGAAGATTTAGGGTCTAGAATTAATTGGAAACAGAGAAAGAATAAATCTGGTTTTTGAGTATAAGAAGTGATCTTTGTGTTCAGAAAAGTTTCATAGCAGATAGAAGGTTTTGGTTCTTTTAAGAGAGAGGTTTGAGAATCCAGGTTGAGTAAAATGTGCTTTCACAGCTTTGACTGCATAAGGCTGAGAAAGCTCGTGAATTTGAAAAAGAAAATAAGCCATCCATTTTTGTTAGAAAAGTAGTGTATTTCAGAAAGGACAATTCACGAAACATCAAAACAAGGCAAACGCACTTTGTTTCCGAATCCTTTGATGGACTCCGACGGCAAAGCCAGTCTAAGGCCTCCAGAGGCCCTAAGTGGTAAAAATATTTCCATACCCAACCCCAGCACATGTAATTTAAAATGAAATCAATTTTATTTATTTTTAAATTTTATTTATTTTGTTTATTTTATTTTCTCCTTTTTCTCCCCAAAGCCCCCAGGTACATAGTTGTATATTCCTCGTTGTGGGTCATTCTAGTTGTGGCATGTGGGATGCCGCCTCAGCGTGGTTTGATGAGCGGTGCCATGTCTGCGCCCAGGACTTGAACCAACAAAACACTGGGCAGCCTGCAGCGGAGCGCGTGAACTTAACCACTTGGCCACGGGGCTAGCCCCTAAAATGAAATCAATTTTAAATGGTAAAATAAGAGTAGGGAAGTCAAAGAAGTTCTGACTATCTTTGTTTCCAGAATGACTCTTTTCAAATTTTCTTTTCTAATTGGACACATCAAATTATTTAAAAATAATTGGAGAGAGGTGGGGGTTATACTTCTTTGCCCCAAGCTTGTAATATAGTCTGCATTTCAGATAGTTCTGTGCTAAGCATAACACCTCTAGGAGAAAGATTCTTATTTTTATAATAGGCAATTAGGCAGTTACTTATTGGCAAAATCTGTCCTTTAGAACTATGTCAAAATGAAGTACAATGCTGTCACCTGGTGACAACATTTTGAAATTACAATAATGTCATCCTCGAGAGTGGCTGTCTTCTGCTTCCTGCACCCTCTGCCTAATATTAGGTGACATTGTAGAGTTTTAGAGCTAGAGGAGGCTTAGAAGAAATCACAGGCAGCTTCTCCAGTTTACAGGTGGGAAATTGAGATCCTAAGAAGTTAAAGTGACACAGCTAGAAGGTGGCCCTTGTATAAGCCTAGTGTGTGGGACTGGAATTGGCCACCCCAAGATATGCCTCTTTGGCATGAGGATTATTTTGGGCTGGTTACTTTTAAAAATTGTAGACAGGAAAGAAACTGAAAAGTAGAATTTACTCTCCCTTTGTTAAGAGACATTTACATTGTAAAGGAAATCTCCATCTGTAAAGGTGTCTCCCTCTCTGTACCAGCAAGGAGGGATGACCTTATCTCTAGAAACTCTTGTCAATGTGGAAGGAAAGGACTCAAGTCTGCATAATAACCTGACTCTTGTTTACTGTACTTGTGTGGTAATTTCTGATGATCGACTCCCCCCACCCCCAACATCCTCCTTTGTCTTTAGCTGAAGATGATATTTAAGGTGGTGGCCTTAGCCATTTTGGCGAGTTGCTCAGGTTGCCTGAGCCTCTTCCATGTATACATGTTATAAAGCTTTGTTTAATTTTCTCCTGTTATTCTGTCTCATGTGAATTTAATTTGTTCTCCAGCCAGAAGAACCCAGAGCGGGTAGAGGAAATGTCTTCCTCCCCTAAACTAGTAAATGGTGTGTTTAGTGGTAAAAGTAAGTCCTTGAAGCCAGCCCAGTTGGATTTAAATGTTAGCTGTGCAATTTACTAGTTGTCAGATCTTGGGCAAATTATCCAACCTTGCTGAACCTGTTTCCTCATGTGTAAAATGAGAATTGTACCAGAATATACCTCATAGGGTTATTGGGAAGATTGAATAACATAATATATGTAATTTACTTGCTACACAATATATGTAATTTGCAGCCATGATTGAGACATGCCTAGAAGAGGAGAGAATTTGTCAAAATGAATGTGATAACGGATTTAAGAGTGCCTTGAAAATTTACAGAACTGTGCAAATACAGAATGGTATGATTCATGGTCGGTTGAAATCAAATGATGTAGAATAAAAAAAAAACACTATTTCCCCATTTTCTTCGTCTCCTTTGAGAAGATACCAAATTGCTCTTGATTCATTTCATTGCTTTATTCTATTTTCTCTCTTCCAAGTTCTAAAGCTGTCCTTGGCTGAATTTCTTGCAGAGTCTCAAATTTTCAGGGTGAGTAGGGTGCTTATAACTATTGTCTAAACTGAAATTTCTGTGAAATATTTTGTTTTAAATCCTGAAGTGCCAAGACAGAGTTAACCGATGAGGCTGACTTTAGCAGATCACTCAGCCAGGTTAGCATAGCAACTCCAGTAAGGCACAGCCTGACACCCCGCTTTAAGCTTCCCCTGCATTTTGTGGGCTTGCACAAACGTAGCCTGAAGAGGTCAAATATGGAAAATGTAGTCTAATCATCTGAGCTGGACATGGAATGAGTTTCCTTTCTTGTCCCATTGGTTCAAAGGCTGGCCAGGCAAAGGGTCTAATGTGTTTGATCCCTTTTCTATTTGTCAAGGCACCATGGAGTAGGCCAGGACTTATTTAACTTTTTTAGGTATAAAAAAATCTTGTGTTCCTTTTTGTGGTTACTTCTAATGCCGGAGAATGAAAACTGTTCCACTCTATAATGAATGCCTATACAATTTGTAGAGGAATGCAGTGTGCATGCCTGATTCTGATCCAACTATCTTTACTGAGCACCTGCTACATATTAGATATGGGCTAGGTGCATTACATCCATCACTTGGGTGTGGATAGGGCAGACACTGTGCCTGGTAACAGCTATATTGAGACAGCTTGAGATAGAAACAGTATTTTAGTTTGTGTTCCCCCAGAAGCAGACCCTGAGAGAAGGATTTGATTACAAGTCATTTGTTTGGGAGGTGATCTCAGGAAACAGCAGTAGAAGAGCAGAGAATTTAGACAGAGAAGAGAAGAAGTCAATAAAGAGTGTAAAATCAAACAAGTTTCTACTGTGGACAAATGGAGCTTAATTCTGCTGGGGGACTCAGAAACAGAACACGTGCCTCGGAATTATTTTACCATCCATCAGTCATGCTTCCACGGTGGCTCTTCCCAGGCCTGTTGATTCCCCCAGTTTTGCCCTCAGGCAAAGATTGCACATGCTGGTGGTTTGGAGTTGGCCCAGAATGCATGGAAATAGTAAGTGTCTAGGCGGTGTGATTAGGGTTTTGATACTCTATGCTTCAAAGATGGAGAAGAGCACAGCCACATCCATGGGGGCTTCCCAATCCTCTCTATCTAGAAATCAAAATTTGGTGGGAGAGGAGCATACAAAGATTCTGGCAAGAAATTAGATGAAAACCAGTGTTTCTTTATTTGGCATCTTTACCTGAGTCTCTTAAGCAGGTCTGATATGTCACCTAGACGATGTCCTTGTGCAAATCAATTTCAGAGGTGAAGAGATTATGATGGGCTTGGACCTAGGAGCTCTGAACCCTGGACCACGAGTCTCTGAGGGCAATGGGCAGAGGAAATGTCTAGGTGACATTTGTTTTTAGTATACAAAACTTTTGCCCCATACCCAATGTCATCTCTGATGATCCAGGAGGGACCATGTGAAGAGGGAAGATGCCCAGATGGGAGGTCCACTCAAGGTCCTCACTAAAAACAAACCACGGGCCTCCAAGACCCTCTCCTTAATACCAAGCCATAGATTTTATACCTCTGATGGTGAGGAAAACAAATAAGACAAATAAGTGAGGAAAGTGCCCTAGACCCAATGCCTAGGGCCAAGCTGAGTAGTTGATTAGGGCTCTGGAGCCTGGCTGGTTCTAATCCTGGCACAGCCACTAGGTGGCATTGAAATCTTGAATTCTCTGTGACTTGGTTTCCTCATCAGGTGCCTACCTCTTCCGGCTGCTGTGAGGATTAGAGGATGTAAGTATTTACAGCAGAACCTGTAATGGAAGCTGTTGTTGTGCAAGCTGCCCACCCCCAACAGACCCCAGGGCCATCTTACTACATCTGATTAAAGGAGAAGGGAAAGAAGCAATTTAAGGAGGGAAATCTAGAGTCAGTCCAAATCTCTAGCTCCATGATTAATAAGTTGTCTTTATCCTGACGCATTCTCTGGGGACAGCGAGAGAGGAAGAGGAGGCAGAAGGAGGGAAAGAGGAAGGGGAAGCGGTGGGTAGAGAGAGGTTTGAACCCTGCCTATAAGTTGGAATGTGCCAAGAAAAGTCTATTCTATTTTTCGTGTGTGGTGATTTTAACCCTATATGTATGTGGTGGTCTGGAGGAGTTTTAAAATTTGTAAAGTGGCCCTCAACCCTCCCCCACTATTTTAGCTGTGGACGTTCTTCGATATGTACAGAGATGGGATTTCAGTCTCTACAGACATACACAGAAAACTTAGAAAATAGGTAATATCTTGACACGGTTCAGTGTGTGTGTGTGTGTGCGTGTACACATACGCAGATATTCGTTGAGAATTCTTGCTTTCAACCTATTCTCGTCCTTTACTCCCCACCCCCACAGGTAACCATTTTTATGGATCTCTTATGTGTACTTCCAGAGTTTCTCTATGTGAATGCAAGTAAATATGCATACACATTTTAATCCTCATCCCCAAAGGATGTTTAAAATGGGTAATAATAAGTAACATTTTATTAAGTATTAGCTATATATCAAGTATCCATTTTATATACCTCAGACCCATTTTATAGTTAAGGAAATTGAGCACAGAGGGTTAAATAACTTTCCTAAAGTCATAGAACAAGTAAGTTAGGGAGACAAAATTTACACCTCGTTAGTGTTCAGAGTCTGGGCTCTTAGCAATACCACCTCTTAGAAAGTAATTAAAATCCACAGAGAAAATATTCTTATCTCCAAACAAACAGTCTCACTAGTAACTTTCTGCCCAGAAGCTATTCCTTCTTTACAGCCAAAACTTTTCGGACCATATAGGTCGTCATTGCTCCTGTGTTAGAAAAGAAGTAAGCACAATTCCTGTATAGAGGGATCAGCTACTGAGTGGCCCATACTCCCAGAGTCCCCTGGAGGATCCAGTGAGAGCAGAGAGATGTGCCAGTCTCTACTTGAGACCAGAACTAACTGTGAGCCGTGTGCAATGTGTGGAGAAAGAGCTTTACGCTGTGGTTTTATTATATACCACAGAAAAAAAAGTCAAATTCCTCAACTAAATCTAATACCTTTACCTGCATGTTTTACCCCAGCACATTGCTAAGGATCACATTTTTATTCTCGTAGGCTACCATAGCAATATTCTTATGAAACCACCTTAATGTTCATACCTTCCTATTTAAGGTTTTAGGAGTACCCAGGAATTATGGTGCTGTGGTAGAAAGTTTTTCCCAGCCTGGTTGAACAGAATCTTAGACCTCATGATCTTGAAGCCAACAGTAATAGACACTTACAGCTGAGAGTTCAGAAACGAGTGTCCATAAGCCATTACTGGGGTCAGAACAATCCCCCAGAGTACATCAGTAGTAGACTTGCTTCTCTTCTCTTCAGGTATACAACAGACCTGGTTTGCTGGCCTCTGCTAGCTACAGAGCTAAAGAGCACTTAGAAGACTTCTCACAACTGTCTTGGTCCTATGCTCTTCGGTGGGTAGGTAGGTGAGGATCTGTATTCACTATTTCCATTTCCTCCCTTGCGGAAATGTTACCCTTAAACACGCTTTTGGCAACCATGAGAATACACTGCTCAGATATCCTTTCAAGAGAGAACCTCCTGTGGCTGGCCTGGTGGCGCAGCAGCTAAGTGCGCACAGTCTGCTTTGGTGGCCTGGGGTTCGCTGGTTCGGATCCCGGGTGCGGACATGGCACCGCTTGGCACACCATGCTGTGGTAGGCGTCCCACATAGAAAGTAGAGGAAGATGGGCATGGATGTTAGCTCAGGGCCAGTCTTCCTCAAAACAAACAAACAAACAAAAAAAAAACACACAAGAAAAGAGGGAACCTCCTGTGAGGAATGTAGTGAGCTGATAGCCTCCAGCTAATATACCTATGAGATCCACCTCAATGAGTCCACACCTGGGCTTTCTAGCCAGTGACTGAGCATGATGGGCTACTAAGCTCAAGCCATTTCTGCCAAACGTGGGACTCCTCCAGTGGGCACCCCTGTTCTGAGGGAGCCAGTGGTCTGACCGAGAATTTCTTAGAGCTGCAGTGCAGATTGAAGCCCTTGCTACTCAATCCTCCTTCCCTCTCTCCCTTCATAGGTGTCCCACCTGCATCACAGTGTGAGGCTTTCCTCACTTAGACTCCCTCTCCCTTTTACCCTTTAGAACCATTCTACCTCAAATCCCTTGCACTTCTAATTTTTTTGTTTTTTGCAACCTTCACTCATTTCCCCCCGGCCCCCTCCAGGGGACCACTGTCAATTCTCTGTATCTATGAGTTTTTTTTTTTTTTTTTTAAGATTTCACATATAAGTGAGATCATACAGGATTTGTCTTTCTCTATCTGACTTATTTCACTTAGCAGAACGCCCTCAAGTTCCATTCATGTTTTCAAGGATGGCAAGATTTCATTCTTTTTTATGGCTGAATAATATTCCACAGTGTACATGTATGCACACACATATATATACACACACCACATTTTCTTTATCCATTCATCCATAAACGGACACTTAAGTTCTTTCCATATCTTGGTTATTGTAAATAACGCTGCAATGAACATGGGAGGGCATGTATCTTTTTGAGTTAGTGTTTTTGTTTCCTTTGGATAAATACCCAGAAATGGAATGGCTGGATCATATGGTAGTTCTATTTTTAATTTTTTTGAGGAACTTCCATACTGTTTTCAGTAGTGGCTGCACTAACTCATATTCCCACCCTCAGTATATGTAGGTTCCCTTTTCTCCATATCCTTGCCAACACTTGTTATTTGTTGTCTTTTTGATAATAGCCATTCTTACAGCTGTGAGGTGATATCTCATTGTGGTTTTGATTTGCATTTCCCTATGATTAGTGATGTGGAGCATCCTTACATGTGCCTGTTGGCCATCTGTATATCTTCTTTGGAAACATGTCTATTCAGGTCCTCTGTCCAGTTTTTAATTGGATTGTTTGTTTTTTTGCTAAGTTGTATCAATTTTTTATGTATTTTGGATACTAACCCCTTATCAGATATGTACTTTGCAAATATTTTCTCTCATTCATTAGGTTGCCTTTTCCTTTTGTTGATGGTTACCTTTGCTGTGCAGAAGCTTTTCAGTTTGATGTAGTCCCACTTGTTTATTTTTGCTTCTGTTGCCTTTGCTTTTGGTCTCAGATCCAAAAAAGCATCACCAAGACCAGGGTCAAGGAGCTTATTACGTATATTTTATTCTATGTGTTTTATGGTTTCAGGTCTTATATTCAAGTCTTTAATCAATTTTGAGTAAATTATTGTGTATGGTATAAGATCTTTTGCATGAAACTGTCCAGTTTTCCCAACACCATTTATTGAAGAGACTATCATTTCCCCATTGTATATTCTTGGCCACTTTGTTGTGAATTAATTGACCATACATGTGTGAGTTTATTTCTGGGGTTTCTACTCTGTTCCATTGATCTATGTGTCTGTTTTTATGCCAATACTATACTGTTTTGATTATTATAGCTTTGTAATATAGTTTGATGCATTTCTTATCTTTTAATGCCATACCATCATGCCTATCATTCAACTTATCTTCTCCCTCATTACTCCTACCATCACAAGACCTGCAGATTGTATTTTCAAGTAATTTTCAAATATTTCCTTTTCTTTCCTTCTTTTATGGGTTGAATTCTGTCAGCCCCCAATCCCAATTCATATGTCAAAGTCCTAACCAAAAGTACCTCAAGATGTGACCTTATTTGGAAATAGATTTTTACAGAGGCAATAAAGTTGGGAAATGAAGTCATCAGGGAAAATCTTATTCCTCTTGTTAGAGGGATAGGTTTCAGTTTTTCACTATTGGGTATGATGTTAGCTGTGGGTTTGTCACATATCGCCTTTATTAGATTCAGGTACTTTCCTTCTATCTTATTTTATTCAGAGTTTTTATCATAAATGGGTGCTGAATCTTGTCAATGCATTCTCTGCACCTATTGAGATGATCATGTGATTTTTATTCTTCATTTTGTTAATGTGGTATATCATGTTGATTGATTTACAGATGTTTAACTATCCTTGTATCCCTGGAATAAATCCCACTTGATCATAGTGTATCATCCTTTTAATGTATTGTATTCAATTTGCTAATAAATTGTTGAGGATTTTTACATCTATTTCATCAGTGATACTGGCCTGTGATTTGTGTGTGTGTGTGTTTCACTTGTCTGGTTTTGCTATCAGGGTAATGTTGGCCTCACTGAATGAGTTAGGAAGCATTATGTCCTCTTCAACTTTTTGGAAGAGTTTCAGAAGGATAGGTACAAAATCTTCTCTGAATGTTTGGTAGCATCCAGTGGGGAAGCTTTCTGGTCCTGGGTTTTTGTTTTTTGGGAGGTTTTTGATTACTGTTTCAATCTCCTTACTAATCATCAGTCTATTCACATTCTCTATTTCTTCTAGATTCAGCTTTGGAATCAAGAATAATTCTAAGAATTATTCTAATTCTGTATAATTGTTCAGGTTATAATCATTATAATTCTGTATAATTCTAACAATTTATCAGTTTATTCTGGATTATCCAATTTGTTGGTGTATAGCTTTTCATAGTATTCTTTTATGATCCTTTGTATTTCTGTGGTATCCATTGTAATTTCTTCTCTTTTGTTTCTGATTTTATTTTTACTTTAATTTAATTTTTTTTGTGAGGAAGATTAGCCCTAAGCTAACATCTGCCACCAGTTCTCCTCTTTTTGCTGAGGAAGACTGGCCCTAACCTAACATCTGTGCCCATCTTCTTCTATTTCATATGTAGGACACCTGCCACAGCATAGCTTCATAAATGGTGCATAGGTCCATGCCCGTGATCCAAACCTGCAAACCCTGGGCCACCAAAGCAGAGCATGTGAACTTAACCACTACGCCACTGGGCTGACCCCACATTTCTGATTTTATTTATTTGAGCCTTCTCTCTTTTTTCTTAGTAAGTCTAGCTAAAGGTTTATCAATTTTGTTTAGCTTTTCAAAGAACCAGCTCTTAGTTTCATTGATCTTTCTGATTGTCTTTTTAGTCTTTCTTTCATTTATTTCCACTGATTTTTATTATTTCCTTCCTTCTACTGAGTTGGGGTCTCATTTGTTCTTCTTTTTCTAGTTCTTTTAAGTGTAACGTTAGATTGTTTGTTTGAGATTTTTATTGTTGCTTGAGATAGGCCTGTATTGCTATAAACTTCTCTCTTAGTACTGCTTTTGCTGTATCCCATAGATTTAGGTATGTCATATTTTCATTTTCATTTGTCTCCGGGTACTTTTTAAATTTCACCTTTGATTTCTTCATTGACCCCATTGTTGTTCATTAGCATTTTGTTTAATCTCTGCATATTTGTGACTTTTCCAGTTTTCTTCTTGTAGTGAATGTCTAGTTTCATACAATTTTGATCAAAAAAGATGATTGATATTATTTCAATCCTCTTAAATTTTGAGACTTGTCTTGTGGCCTAATAGCTGATCTCTTCTGGAGAGTGTTCCATGTGCATTCAAGAAGAATGTGTATTCTGTAGTTTTTGGATGCAATGTTCTGTATATATCGATTAAGTCTATTTGGTCAAATGAGTCTTTTAAGGTCAATGATTCTTTATTGATCTTTTGTCTAGATGATCTATCCATTGATGTAATTGGAGCGTTAGAGTCCCCTACTATTATTGTGTTACTGTCAATTTCTCCTTTTATGTCTGTTAATATTTGCTTTATATATTTAGGTGCTTCTATGTTGGGTGCATAGATATTTACAAGTGTTGTCTTCTTTTTGGATTGTTCTCTTTATCGTTATGTAGTGCCCTTTGTTTCTTGTTACAGTTTTTGTTTTAAAGTCTGTTTTGTCTGATATAAGTATTGCTACCCCAACTTTCTTTTATTTCCATTTGCATGGAGTATCTTTTTCATCCTTTCACTATCAGTTTGTGAGGTCTTTAGGTCTGAAGTGTGTCTCTTGTAGGCAGCATATATATGGGTCTTGGTTTCTTTTCCTCCCTTCAGCCACCCTATGTCTTTTGATTGGAGCATTTAGTCCGTTTATATTTAAAGTAACTATTGATCAGTATGTACTTATTGCCATTTTGTTACTTTTTTTCTGGATGTTTTTGTAGTTCTTTCTTGTTCCTTTCTTCTTTTCTTGCTCTCTTCCCTTGTGATTTGATGTCTTTCTTGAGTATTATACTTGGGTTTCTTTCTCTTTAATTTTTGTGAATTAATTATAGATTTTTGATATGTTGTTACCATGAGGTTCATATGTAATAATCTATAGATATAGCAACATATATTAAGTTGATGATCTTAAAGTTCAATCTCTCACTAAAAGCCT
The DNA here is from genome assembly GCF_037783145.1 of Equus przewalskii. Lineage (NCBI taxonomy): Eukaryota > Metazoa > Chordata > Mammalia > Perissodactyla > Equidae > Equus > Equus przewalskii. The sequence continues at coordinate 46,720,481 of NC_091837.1, read as the reverse complement.
ATCATTTTACTCCCACCCACCCAGGTTTTATGTTTTTGATATCATATTTTACCTCTTTTAAATTAGTGTAAAATTTTAAAACATTATTACCAAGCTACAGTGATCAGAACAGTATGGTACTGGCATAAAGACAGACATATAGACCAACTGAATACAATAAAGAGCCCAGAAATAAACCCTCAGGTATATGGTCAAATGATCATTGACTAAGGTGCCAAGACCACACACTGGGGAAGGGACAATCTCTTCAACAAATGATGCTGGGAAAACTATAGCCACAGGCAAAAGGATGAAGTTGGGCCCTTACCTTATAGCATATACAAAAATTAACTGAAAATGAATGAAAGATCTAAATGTAAGACCTAAAACTATAAAACTCCTAGAAGAAAACATGGGTGAAATGCTTCATGACATTGGATTTGGCAATGATTTCCTGGATATGACACCAAAAGCATGGGAAACAAAAACAAAAAAGGATAAATAGGACTATATCAAACTTTAAAACTTCTGTGCATCAAAGGAAGGAAACAACAGAATGAAACGTCAACCTACATAATGGGAGAAAATATTTACAAACCATATATTTGATAAGAAGTTAGTATCCAGAATACGTAAAGACCTCCCACAATTCAACAACAAAAAAACAAATAACCCAATTAAAAAATTGGCAAATGACTTGAATAGACATTTCTCCTAGAAATAGAAGAATAGAATAGACGCGGGAACACATAGGGGACAGAATCCTCCTAGAAATCCTCCAGAAGGAATTCAGCTCTGCCCAAACCTTGGTTCTAGAACTTCTGACCTCTAGAACTGTAAGATGATAAATTTGTGTTTTTTCAAGCCCCTAAGTGTGTGGTAATTTGTTATAGCAGCAAAAGGAAACTAATACATTCTCCATAATGGTCTTCCAGATTTTCTTATTTTTTGCTTTCTTCACGTCTATCTTCCTCGTGATTAATTTTTCTAAAACACTAATAAAGACCACATGTCACTTATGGTCTTATGGTGAATTGAACCACTCACCATTCACTTTCCGTCAAATACTGCTAGAATCAGCTTACGTGATTGTTGTGAGATCTTCATTCCCATTAGAGTACAAATTCCTTTACATCAAGGGAACCTATCTCACTAAATGCTAACAAAGTTCCTTTAATATGGTAGAAACATATACACATATGCCTATACATATACATATATGTATACACACATACATACTGTATGTATGTGCCTATATATGTATGTGTGTATATATATGGACATGTGTGTATATATATATAGAAATAGTTATTCAGTCAATATATATATTCAGTCTCTCTCTCTTTATATAAAATGAATTTAGTAATCACTGAATAACTATTTCTTAGCTCATGTAACGTAGTACAAATAATGTGATTCCTCTACGGAGGAAGTGGAAGAAGGAAATGAAAAGCTTTACATGTGCCAGAGGGCTCTCTGCTCATGACAACTCCTAGTTTAGGAAGAAATTTTATGAAAGTCAACATCCATTTTAACCCCTTTATAAGTAAGCTTTATGGCAGAAGAAAAGATCTTCTTGAAATAAATATTCTCCTGAAAACAAGCTAAAATCTGTTTAACTCCCTAAATCTTGTAGGAAGAAGTTATATGAAAAGAGCCATTAGGAAAACCACTTAAAACAAAGGATACTGAGTTTCTTTTCCCAGAGGCCCTGAAATCCTTTTAAAGTGGTTGAGGTGGAACAGCATATGTGCAGCCATGGTGGGCCTTTGCTGGCAGCCTGTGATTTCAGCATATGGTGCTCCTGACTGAGAAACCATAGGCCTTTAACTGATGTGACTTCTGGAACAGGAATAATAAATATTTAGCATTTTTAGAGCTTATACATCCCAACTCTGCTGAAAGTATCCAACCCATGAATGTGTCTCTACTCTGTGCAGTACAATCTCTAGCAGGTAACCCCAGATTTCCCTTTCTTCTCCATGTTTTTCATCCTCCCATCTCCTTTTTCTTACAGGAAAAGGAACTAAATCCATGATGAAATTCTTTTGCCCTTTCCTGATGAAATCACTGAGCTTTTTCCACAAATGCCCATGTAATCTTGGCCACGTCCAATTTTAGGACATTTTAAATCAATTGGTTCATCCTTCTGATTGTGAGCATGAATACACTGCTTCTCTTTTTAATCCTGACTCCAAACAGTTACACGCTTTTCCTGAGCCATGATTGGTCAGTGGCCCAGGTTGTTTGCAAGCCCTTCCACATGCTTGCAGAACCATGCTTTTGATGGAAAGAAATACATAGCTGGAAAGTTACCAAATTAAGTCCTCAGTGCTCATGCCAACTTTCCTCTTCCTTCATGTACACTGTGCTTGACCAAGTCTCTCTCATTCTACGGAACCACTCATGGAGACCACACAGCCTCCAAGGAGACCACTAAGTGAGGCACTTTCCATCATTTTAGTGATATCTGGTGGGGCTGAGACTTTCTCAGTTCCTGGGGGCGGAAGGTGCTCTTTTTAGGAACTTTCAAGTTTTAAACATTCACACAAGTGGCCAGAGCTTTTAATGGGTACTGTTTTTTGAAGTCTCAGGCTTGTGTGAGCAGAAGTGTAAATTGACTTTCTTGTAACTGAACTTTGCTCTTGAGTCCTTATTTCCATTTAGGGAAAACTTTATTTAGTAATTTAAGGTAATCCATCCATTTTTAAAATTTAGAATTCCATCTCTTTTCCATACACAATCAAATTTATTGTACTCCTCTTCACTGTTCCTATCTTTTGTTGGGAGTAGCGTAACTCTGTGGGGCTCACACACCACTCTGTGGTTGGGGAAGAGCAGGTGTGGGTTCGCAGTAGCAGCTATGACAACGTCCAAGGCTGGTGTTGTCTCAGGAATGGCTCTGATTCTGGGGGAGCTCTGTGGTCTCCCCACAGCAATCATTCAACTCTCTCTTGCTATTCACCCTCTAAGACTCAGCTATATTTGCCATCTGGTCTAAACCTTGGATTTCCATTCCATGGATCCTCTCACCCAGCTTCATAGAAACCCTTGACTGGATCTCATTTCTCACCCTTCCTGGGCACGGGGGAATTTTTTAGAATTCACTCATGTCCCAAGGGAGCCAAGAGGGGCTTAGAAGGAAGGTGGAGTTGGGAACTATCCTAAGCCTTTTCTCTGCTTGGAACCACTCTGCTGGCATTTCACTCCCTCCACCCTTGTTGCTAGGAGGTTCTCTGGGAGCCTGCCTCAGTCTAGAGTTCCAGGGCTTCCCATGCCGTCAGAATCCAGACCTCCAGGGGCCTGAACCCTGAGAGAGAGGGCCCAACACTCAGGCCTAATCCGTCTTTCCTACCTCACGAGTCTGGGAAGGCTTGTGCCTGAGCTCTGGGAAGTGGGAAAGCTGCTCTTCCTTCATCACGTTTTCTTTCCAAACCCAAAACTGAGACTAGCACACAACTCTATGTTTTCAGTTTCCTATGTTGTGTTCTTATTTATTTATTCCATCGCCACTCATGGTTATAAATTTTTTTCCTGTGATGAGAACTTTTAAGATCTACTCTCTTAGTAATTTTCAAGTATATAATATAGTTTTATTAACTGTAGTCATCATGATCCCATAACTTATTCATCTTTTAAATGGAAGGTTGTACCCTTTGACCAATATCTCCCCATTTCCCCCACCACCCAGCCCCTGGCAACCGCTACTCTATTCTCTGCTTCTCTGAGTTTAGCTTTTTCAGATTCCACATGTAAGTGAGATCGGACAGCATTTGTCTTTCTCTGACTTGTTTCACTTAGCATAATGCCCTCAAAGTCCATCCTTGTTGTTGTAAATGGCAGGATTTCCTTCTTTTATGGCTGAATAATATTCCATTATATATATAATATATTATATACATGTATGTATATATAACTGCTATCTCTCTCACACACACACATTTTCTTTATCCTGGGGGTGCAGACATCTTTTCGAGTTAATGTTTTGATTTCTTTTGGATAATTACCCAGAAGTAGAATTGTTGGACCACCCATGTTTTGTTCTTGATCAACAACAAAAGCAAGTTTGTTGAATTTCAAATACTTTATTTCCCAATGCCTGGCTCTTTCAGATCGTCCTTTGTTCTTTCAGGCTATTGCTCCTCCCCCATAGTTAAGTGATCTGTTCAGAAGTTGCTCTGTTCTAGGATGGCTTAGCTCTCCCTGTGCCCATGAATGCCATAGTTTACCAGGTAGTAGGGGCTCAGGAAATATCAAAAATGCAGAAAGGAAGAACCTGGTTATTATCTTAAAGTATTTTCCTTACATAAGCACATCAAGACTGTGAAACACCAATTGGTTGTAATAACTGGTCATTCCTGGCTTTTCTTGGTCAATGCATTGTTCATAGATGTGTGACTGTTTGCTGCTTTTGAGCTTAGTTTTGAGGCATTTGACAGATGTATTATCTCATTATGTCCAACAGTACAACTGCATGTCAATGTTGGATGTTCTGGTGCAAATGATGCTTATAATCAAGACGGAAGTTAACGAAGAAATCGTTGTCAAAAATATAAAGATGATACAGAAATGATGATTTTTACCCATCAGAGTGGATCTAGGTTTTGTGAGGCCTAAAGTTTATAAAAAATTTTGAGGTTCTTTTTTAAAAAAAAAGCATATAAAATATTAGATATGAAAATGGGCGGTGGGAGTATTACCGGAAACCACTCTAAAACTGAGAGAGCCAGCAATAACTTAATGACCCTCACAAATGACTGCGAGCCACTTAAATGTATCCCACCCAACTCTACCCAAATGTGTTCGTAGCCCTGCTTCCCCTTAGTCAGAGACCCCACATTCTCATGGCCACTCCATTCTTACCCTAAGTGAGAGAGAATGGGATGGAGAGCAGGGAAAGACATAGCAGTCTTCACAAACTGTGGTTAAAATACTTCATTTTTGCAAATTTTATAAAAGCATACAACATTGTCTGGGACCCTGAAGGGGTGGGTGCAAATGAGGGGCCACAAAGAGTCATTTGCTTCATGGTAAATCCACCTCTGATTGCTCATGCATGTGGAATAATCAGTTGACACTAAGGATGAATCTAAAGGACAAAGAACAAAGAACACCCCATTTTCCGGGGTGGAAATGGTGTTGCCAGAGCTAGGAGGGCTGCAGCCATGGGAGGAGGGGCATGTTCTGTCAGAGCTACAATGAGGCAGGGAAGAGGAGAGCCGAATATGCAGCCTGACCCCTTCACCTCTTGTTACGGGCTGAATTATGTACCCGCCCCCAAAATCATATGTTGAATTCCTAACCCCCAGCACTTCAGAATGTGACTATATTTGGAGACAGGGACTTTAAAACATAATTAAGGTCAAATAAGGCTGTTAGGGTGGCCCTAATCCAATATGATCAGTGTCCTTAGAAGAGGAGGAGATTAGGACACAGACACACACAGAGGGAAAACCAAGTGCAGACACAGGGCGAAGACGGCCATCTACAAGCCAAGGAGAGAAGGCTCCGGAGGAACCAACTCTGCCGACACCTTGATCTCAAACTTCCAGGCTCCAGAACCGTGAGGAATTAAATTTCTGTGGTACTTTGTCGCAGCAACCCTATCAGATTATATACCCCTCATCTCCCAGAGACGTTCCCCCCTTTGAAGGGCACAGCTCAATAGGAAGTCGGAGGGCAGGGAGCCCAGAAGTTTCCGTCTGCAGAGATCAGTCTCCTGGACACAGAGTGAGAAGGAGAAAGATGTGCTGTGGATGGGAGGTGGGAGGGTAGGGAGGCAAAGAGAGAACTACTGGGATGAAGGACAAGTGGAGAAAATAGAACTGAAGGAAAAAAGAGAGGCTGCTTATAGAACATATGTTCACAAGGAAAATGAGAATGTGCCTCATTTTAAAACTTCAAAGGACTGATTAACACTCTTATTTAGTGTAAATCTAGAGACTTGCAAGCTTGAATTTCTCATGAAATCCATGGATCTGAAAATAGCCTTTTGGAATCTAATCTATTGGTAGACAAAGAGTTCTGGCGTTTGCCTTGCAATTGAGATACGTTGCCTCTGAGTTAATTATAGGTCCATAGTTTGAACAGCTAGATTAGAAATTTTCTGGAACATTTATTAAGCGCTTTCAAAAAAGCATAGTACTAAGTGCTCTGCAGGATAGAGAGTTTTACATAACATGTTTTATGAGACTGGTATCCTAATGTCCCCACCAGGGATAGTACTTCAGCAGACCCACCACTCCCATTTGACTAGGAAACCCAGTAAAGGCATTGTGCATATGGCAGTATTTGAAGCATCTTATTTTCCATGAAGGAAACAGTATTTTGGTACTTAAGGGTGTTTGAGCCCAGCCCTGGTGTAGTTACTATCTATGTCCACAAGATGGCAGGCACGACCAGGAAGAGCCTGCAGGAGACTGGCTGTCAGCCTCCAGGCTGGCAGACCGGTGTGGTCTCTGGATTCTGTAGCATGGTTAGTAGGCAAAGGCTGTGAGAGTAGGAGTCCATGATAGCTCTTCCTGTGAGCAGGCAAAAGGATCAGATGAGAGGACAATGAAGAAGCTGGGAGGCAGTCATGGGAAGGGGCGGAAGGAGATAAACAAATGTGAACAAAATGTCTGGAGAGAGGAGATAAGGTTGTTTTGATAAAGAGTTGAGGCACAGAAGACAAACTGCAGAGACAAGAAGCATGTCAGAGGAACTGGAACACCAGGTAAAAAGGTGAAAGGCCGGGAGATAAACCAGGCAGCAGAGTCTGGAGGAGGTGGGAAAGAGGAGAGGAGCATGTGGGGTGCAACCAGAGGAGAAGTTGGGTCTGAAGTTCATAATGCTAATCCTGAACTCCTGTCCATGTCCCTTGGTGTTTCTAGGAGAGACGACTGCTAGGACAGATTCCAGCTTACTGGATCTTAAAGGAGGAGCAGAGACAGAAGAAACAGAATGAGCCAAGTTCACAGCCAGTTATTAGCAGTACTTCTGATGGGTTGGAGCAGAGCTTCATGGAAAAGGGTAGGGAGATGAGACTGCAAAACTGGGAGTTTGTCAGCTCCAGGAGAATCCTTGAATGCTCAACCAAGCAGTGTGGACTACTTGACTGAATAGGAATGAGGCAGGGAACGATTAAGATTTTTTTAAATAAGAAAAGTGATATATACTGGTGCTTTGGAAAGACCTATTTGAGGCTAAATAAAAAATTGATTTGAAGGCAAGTGATCTGAGGCAGTGAGAGTGGTTACAAAGCTATGAAAATAATTTAGAGGTATGGAATTGAGTCCAATATGTTAATGATATTTGACAGGAAGGGGAAATATTAAAGAAATTGGTCGCTTGTGTGTAACAGAGACAAAAGCTTATAGAGTGTTTTTATACTGATTCTTAGTAGAACTATTAAAATACATATGCACATAATTAGATTATGTAAATTTAGAGCAATAGTTAAAGAAATGCTAACACCTGTATACATTTAGATATTTTATTTAACTATTTTCTACCATTTTCTCTGAGGCATAGGTATTACCATCTCACCCCAAATGTTTTACTTTATAATCACACTTTCAGGAGTATATACATGGCCTTGGCTTACTTCAGAGTTTCAATGTAGTTTAGAGGTGTTTGCATTATTAGAATTCCTAGACATCTGTCTGTACTTATCTCTGACACAAACAGATGTGGAAGAGTCCTGTCCCAACTTGGAACGTGACCCACCCTGCCAGACCCCCGCGGCCGCTTTAACGAATGTGCTAAAACGAAAGCACTGGGTATTCCCCTCTTCCCTTCTCCCCAGGCTCAGGCTCTCCTGCCACCTGTGACAGGGATTGTTTTAATCTGGTTTTAAACTGTAACTATTATTTTTTACACATTCCTCAAAGTCCTTCTTGCAATAGAAAATGTCTATTAGGAAATCTATGGACCCAGGGATCCCAATATTTGGGGTAGTTTTTGGTTTCTTCTCTTCAGAAATATTTCATTTAACTTGACAGAAATAGAAAGAGAGTGGTGATTATCTCCATGGAGGAAATCTGCTCACCAACAACGTGAAACAGAATTGACGTCTTTCCTAATCCGAAGCACATCCATTATGTTTCTTTCTTTTAACTGATTACCAATATTGATTAAGGGTGGGGTGGTCCAGCCACCGTCATTTCTAGAGTTGTAAGAAGCTATCAGGACATAGTTTTAGAAATACACTTAGAATCTGCATGATGTTGCATCTTCGACATAATCTAGCATAGTCCGCTTCCTTACGAATGTTCTGGCTTACCCAAGGGTGCACATCTGTGTGAGAGACTTGCATGTGCTGGCAATGTGGATTAGACATCCATCCTGACGTGCTGCACGTGGTCCAGAAAGAGGACTGCTCTTTGGTCGTAGACAAAAAGAACAAGAACACAGGTACTTTGACTTGTGGGCTAGTGGAATTTGCCACTTAATCATACTGTAGCCCCCAATTTCAAGCTATATACCTGGGTAGGGGTTTGAAACACCCATCATGGAACATGTTGAGGTTTTAAAATCAGAAGGAAAACTGTTTTTTCTATCAGTGAAATATCTTCCTTCTTCCAGAAATTGAGCTTCATTTTCATGCTTCTGAGTCTCTGCTTCATCTTTACTGTCATCACTGCTTCCCTTGGAGGCTTTCTCTTGTTGGCTCTTAAACTTTCTGCCACATCTTTGCCACTACATTAGCATATGTATATTTATACCAATCCACTTTCCACGAGAGCTATGGACTATAATTTACTCTGACCTTTTTCCTCTCCAAGGCTTTTTCTATCTTGCTTGATATTCAGAGTCACGGATTACGTTTGTGATTTTTTTCCCTCTTAGCATAAGGGATCCCTTGCTTCACCTCCAATCACTGGCAGAGTATAGATATATCATAATGAGTTTGTTTTAAAGTCAACAATAGAAAAATAACTAGATAATCTTAGCTGGAGACCTAGCTTTGGAACAGCCCAAGAGAGTAATGTTTTGTCATAGTGGGTGCTCTCTCATCAACCTTTCTGGTGGCCGCTAAATGCCTATGTTCTTCTGTTTTAACTTTGCTGAGGCTCAGCATTCCTCCTGGGATGTCTATAGTAGAGCAGGAGATTAGGACAGGGTGGGTATCTCTACAGTGTTGCCAAGAAAGAGTGTGAACAGCAATAATGCTCAGTATTATAAGACTGGGCATTGGTCATTTATTTTTATAATCCTAATTAATTTCCATGCAGAATTTTTTATGGTACCTAAAAGAAAAACAAAGGTTAAATCTTGGGAAAGCATGCTAATAATTTAGCTTCAGGAAAGCTGAAAAGGAAGCACTCTTAAGATAGCAAAACTTCAGCCTCAGGCTGCGTTGATTCTGGTTTTGTGATAATTCCCATAGAATTTGGCTGAATTGCTTTTACATTATCAATTTGCCAAATGAACCCATTCCTGGTTGACGAAGGCTCAGGATTGTCCACAAGTCAGTCGTTTACGTACATAAGTGACAAGTACTAACCATAAAGGATTAATTGTCCGCTCACTGTGGGAGATTTCCTAAAGATCTCTACCAGTAGCCTTTTGCTAGTTTAGTTCCAGTTGCTATGTATATTTGAAAACAGTAGTTGCTTTTCCTTGAAAATGTTTTGTTTGTTTATTTACTCATTTATTACTTCATTAAACAAGCATATGGCTCCCTACAAAAAAAATTTGCTGATTTAGTGTTTTTCTTAAGTGGAATTTTGTAAATTTTACTGAGTTTAGGAAAATGTAGTCAAGAAGAATACATTAATTAGTTATAGGGCATTAAAAATCAGGTTACCTGGGTTCTTGTAGGAAATGGATTGTTTACTAGTTGGGTGAGTATAGGCAAATCATCCAGTTAGTCTCAGTCTTAATTTACTTACTCGTAAAATGAGGATATTATCTACCTGCTTGGCAGCATAAGATTTTGGCAAAGATAAAGGGAAATAATTTGTGTAAAAATGTTTCGCTAAATTGTAAAATGTTACATAAGGCTAAAGACATTGGCATTGACCTCTGGCAGCTAACTTGGATGATATAAAGGTGTACTTCTTTTCTAACTTCTATCTTAAACTTATTCTTAGAACATTAAAAAATTGGATCTGTCAGCAAAATTATCCATTTGTGTTTCAAAAACAGCACCTAGAAAAATCTCTTGAGCCCACGTTGACTGTAATGAGGCAACAAGGCTTCCAGAACTTTCCTATTGTGGACTTTCACACCTTGTGGGTGGAACAAGGGCAAATGGCTTCCCTGGCCTGCTCAGAGTTCTGGTAGACCAGTAAGTTTTATGCCTTGTGTTCTAAGCTCCACACTCAGGGTGTACTGAGTCTTAAAAGTCTTTAGTTTATTGCTACTTACTGGCCTTTGTCATTATTCTCAGATGAATGATTTAAAAGAATATTTGTATTCATATTTGTTCTGTGCTATGATACAATGTGACCAACAGGATTTTTAAAATGGAATAGACATCCACTATGTCCTTGTTGAGAAATAAGGCTGATATCTAAGTGTAGACTTTTCCTACTTTTCTAAGAGAAAATGATACCTATGACTACACTCACAGAAGCCATGGATTTATCTAAGAATGATCGAATTCATGGGACTTGTAGATTTCTTTTAGCAGGTGGAATGGATGGGCCAAGAAAAGGACCACCCTTCTACCCCACCCTTGTTCTGATGTTCCAGAGACTGCAGGATTCACGTAGCTGGTCTCGCACTGAGTCCCTGGGAGCAGCTGTGCTGCCCCTATCAGGAGAACTTTTGGGAGTGAGGAATGGAGGACTAGGGTATGGTATTAATCAGAGTTCTGCAGAGTAGCAGAACCAGTAGGATGTGTGTGTGTATGTGTATTTTATTTATATATATTTATGTATTTTTAAACTATATATATATTTAGTTTAAAGAATTGGCTCATACAATTGTGGAGGAGCAAGTTCAAAATTTTGCAGGGCAGGCCAGCAGGCTGGAGACCCAGGAAGCGCCAATGCTGCAGTTCAAGTCTGAAGGCCGTCTGTCAGCAGAATTCCTTCTGAGGTCAGTCTTTGTTCTATTTAGGCCTTTAACTAATTACATGAAGTCCACCCACATTGTGGAGGGCAATCTGCAAAGACCACTGACATAAATCTTAATCTTATCCAAAAAAACATCTTCACAGAAATATCCAGAATAACGTTTGTCCAAGTATCTGAGCGGCGTGGCCCAGCCAAGTTGACACATAAAATTAACCCTCACGAGTAGGTTGAAACATTCATGTTCTTGTCCCTGTGGCTTTCGATCTGCGTGATTCCTCCAGAAGAAGGTTATAATCTCTGGTGGCCACTCTGAGATAGGTGTTGGCAGAACAGTGTCCAGGTTAGCAAGCAGGTCATGTCTGTGGGCACCGATGGGCCTTTGATCACTTGTCTTCTGACTGTGCAGCTAAGATGAGACACATATGAGGTGTGGGCGCAACAGGCTGCCCAGGTCAGTGCCAAGCCAAGTGCCGTGATTACAGACAGAGCTGGGATCAAGAAATATTCCTCAAATGTGCTGAGGGAAAATTTCAAGTGATTGAGTAGCGGGACCAATTTTTAAATCAGTATTTTTCTCTCTGATATTTTACTCAAAGAAGTATGTAGAGTTTTTGTGGCTTGGTTGGTTTGGCTTTAAGGACATTGCTTCTGCTTTAACAAACCACTTACTTAGGGACGGTCAATTTAGAAGTTATACTAAGTTTACCTATGGATCTAATTGCCGTCACTCAAGCACATGTAAGTGTGCTAGGCTCCATGTTGTATGGACTATTGATAACCAGAAATGCTGAACACAGCTGCAAAGAGCTGAAAGCTAGCACTTAATCCTGTCGTTAGGCTGCCTGCTGTCCAAAAAAGTGCTTTCCAGTAATACTTTTCACTTTCTCAAACTATTGATGAAAACTCCACCCTATTTTCTACTTTTAGGGTGCTTGGTTTGGAGCAATTGAGCGGGGATGTGCACAAGGATTCTTCAAATGAATTATTGAGCATATTGCTTTTAAATTTAGTCTCATGAATGTCTGTTAATCTTAGTTCCCTTGGTGCTATTTATGTCTCTGGCCTGACTTTGAGTCCTGTGTTGAAAAAATATATATATACATAGAGAGAGTACTTGTTTGCCACATTATATGGTGTGACATTGATGAAAAGTCCCAATCTGATGGAATTGATGGAATGTGATTAATAATATTAGTTTTTACATAGCAAAAAGTTTCTTAGAACACAGACAAAATACTGACATCATGTTCCAAACGAAACTCCAGCTCTACTGTGGTTTATTCAGATTTGAGAATCCTAGGTCTGCCAAAGGCTTCACACCCATTTTTTTTGACATTATTATAACATTTTATATATTTGGATATATTATAACATTATTAGAACATTTTCTATAGAGTATGTGGCCCCTGCTTGGCTGGATCACAGGCAGCAGTATTTATTGAGCTTACAAAACATGTTATAAACATGCTTGCTTATAAATATTTGTTTAATAGGTGTTGGGATGTGTGCTCCAAGGCTTTCATTATAACCTAGTAGCAAGGTTGTGGGGAAGGAGCTGACCCTCATCCATCTCCAACCCTTGGGGGCTACCAGTATCTATTAATGCTACCCAAGATATTTGTCCAAGGTGGGCCTGACGTCATCACCTGAAGGGATAATAAACTGTAAACTTCAGACCAAGTTCCTATGAGTCACTAGTAGTTCTGCTTGTAGTGTTGGCTCTAAGGATTTTGTTCTCAGAGAATCCAATGGGATCATATCCTCAATGGGAGCATTCCTAATGTAGCGGCCAATAGGGTCCTAAGAAGTGCTTAATTAAACATTTCAGAACTCAGACATATATATTTGAAAAAATGATGAGGTGGAATTAAATCTAACACAGTAGTTCTGCCCCTACCATTTGTGGGGCCCATATACCACATCTTAATATTTCCAAGTTATAAACTCAGCTAATGACCTTTTAAATAAAATATTTATAAATTTCCTCCTACCTTGACCAATAGACCTTCAAAACAACTGGACAGCCAGGTTCTAGTTTGGGATTCTTGGACTCGAGTTTTGTGACACTCCTCCAGTGGGGCTCTGGAGGAGAGCTGTTCTGATGCCTGACCACTTCTCTTCCACCCCGGCTCCATCTCTCAACTGCAGAGGGTCTTGTTGATGTATGGACACCTGGCTCACACATCATGGCCCCATCCACTCCCTGTCACAATCAGGTACCCACTTGAACACACTTGTGCCTGGGACTCTGCATCCAGGCCTCAGCACCAGCCCTCAAGGCTGTTTGTGCAGGTGTCACAGGTTGGTTCTCCTGAAGCAGACTGAAGTGGAGATTCGTGTGCATGAGGTGTACCGGGGACTGCTTTGGGAATCACCACCTGTGGAAATGAAGAGAGGAAGCGGGATTGGGCACAGGGAGAAGGTGGGCTCAGTACAGTCTCACCTGAGGTCTCAGCTGACTCCAAGGGAGGCTCTGGGACTGGAGATGGCGCTTTAGAGTTGTCCCAAGTTGCGGGAGGAGGCCTGGCCTTAATACTCCTGTGTTGACCAATCACTGGATGTGGGGTACTCCAGGAAGGGGCGTGACCTTGAGTGAGGTGATTCTTTTCAGTGGAGGTAATTCTATAAGGGATTGAGAGCTAAAATCTGTCTGCTGGTAAGACTTGCAGCACTTGGGGCAATCGGTCTTCGGTCTCAAAGTGGACATGGTGGTGAATCATAGCATTCACATGGCAGGTGTCTCTGAAGTCCTGAGTATCTGGGATGTGACCCAGAGGGTAGTAGAGGTTCTTCTTGGGTACTGACCTCTTGGCCCTGAGGACAGTTTGTGCTAGGGGGTGGGGCACAGTTGGAGCAAAGCAGAGCAGAGTTTTCTAAAGAGTGGGACTGCGTCAGTTCAGGCTGCCATAACAAAATACCCTAGGCTGAGTGGTTTAGACAACAGAAATTTATTTTCTCACAGTTCTGGAGGCTAGAAGTCTGAGAATAGGGTCCCAGCAAGGTTGGTTCCTGGGGAGAGCAGTCTTCCTGGCGTGCAGATGGTCGCCTTCTTGCTGTGTGCTCACAAGCTCTCTGTGTCTCTTCTCATAAGGACACTAATCCCGTCACGCTGGAGCCCCATTCTCACGACCTTATCTAATCCTTAATTATCTCCAAATACCATCGCACTGGGGGGCAGGGCGTCGACTTATGAATTCAGGAGGGATACAGACATTTAGTTCTTAGCAAGGGCCTGGGTAGGGCCACTCTTGCTCATGTCTTAAGGTGACACTGACCATAGTGGAGGGATGTTATGAGAAGCAGCCTTTTGAAATTAGTTGCTGTTTCACTGTAGGAAAGATTCAGAAGATGTTGTATAGTAATCTCTTTATGAGAACTGATAGGAGAAATTTCTTTTTGGTCTTATTTTCAAAAACAATGGTTGTTCCTAGGCAGCAGGTTGATTTGCATTGCATGACCACCGTGACTCCTATACCTGACCCTCTTTCTACTTTCTAGTTGGTTACTGGAAAAGTCCAAATCCAAATTGGTGGAACGTGTCTAGAAAGTACACAGGACCTCAAGAGACACGTTTAGTTTAGAGTGTTCTCCTGGCTTCATCTTATCTTTCCAATCCTCATTTTTCCTTTGTCCTGATTCTTCACCTACTCATATATAATGTATATAATTACTATTATTGCGTACCTCTATTTGTATATTGCATTCATTTAGATAAGCAAATAAATCATTTCTGGGATAAAGTGGGAGTCTGAACAGGCATAGTACATATCTCTTCAAATATTCTTTCTGTAGCAATCACTTTCTTTTCTTTCTGGGACCCCAATGACCTGAAAGTTATACATTCTGAGATTGTATTATAGATCTGTGAAGCTCTGTTCATTTATTTCCCCATCATTTTTCACTTCATTCTTCTGACTGAAAAATTTGATTGGTTTATCTTTAAGTTCACTGGTTCTTTCTTCTGCCATCTCCATTCTGTTGTTGAGTCTATTTAGCAAAGTTTCCATTTCAAGTATTGTGATTTTTAGTTTTAAATTTTCCGTTCACTTTTTTTTTATAGTTCCAATTTCCCTTTGAGAACATCTTTTATCCAAGGCAGTTTACCTCATGAAGCATAGTTGTGATATTGTTTTAATGCCTTGTCTGGTGATTCTGACATCTGGGCTATCTGGGGTTGCCATCCATTGTCTTTTCACTTGTGAATTTGTTATGTTTCTTTGGGCTTTTATATGTTGACTGATTTTGGATTGTATCCTGCACATTTTCAATATTATGTTCTAAAACTGAGTCCTGTTAAAATCCTCTGAAAAATGTTGAATTTTTATTGTTGTTTTAGCAGTTGATCAAACCAGTTAGGGTCAGACTACACGCTCTGTCTACCGTTCTGTGGGTGAGAGTTCCAACGTCAGGTTAGTTTTCTCAGCCTTTGCTATGAATGCTTGCTGACAGGACTTGGTCCAGTCCAAGTGGCCGGGAGTTGGGTTGTGGTTTATGTGTCTATTTATTTATTTAAATTTATTATTTATTAATTTTTATTTTTTAAGTTTATTGAGGAATAATTGACAAATATAATTGTATATGTTTAAAGTGTACAGCATGATGAATTTATGTACATATACATTGTGGAGTGATGACCAAGATCAAGATGGTTAACATATACCTTGCCTCACATAGGTACCTCTTTTTCTGTGGTGAGAATGCTTAAGATTTACTCTCAGCAACTTTTAAATATATAATACTGTATTACTAACTATAGTCACCATGCTATGCATTAGATCTTCAGAACTTACTCTTCTTGTAACTGAAAATTTATTCTATTTGACCTGCATCTCCCCCCAGCCCCTGACAACCACCATTCTACTCCGTTTCTATGAAATTAGCTTTTCAAAAAACTTTTCAGATTCTACCTATAAATGGTACTATATGGTATTTGTTTTTCTCTGTCTGGCTCATTTTTAACTTACTGTAATGCCCTCTAGGTTCATTTATGTTACTGCAAACGGCAGAATTTCTTTCTTTTTTATGGCTGAATAATATTCCACTATGTATCTATACACTGCATCTTCTTTATACTATCATCAATCAAAGGACATTTAGGTTGTTTCTGTGCCTTGGATATTGTGAATAATGCTACAGTGAACATGAGTGTGCAGATATCTCTTTAAGATTTTGATTTCAATACCTTCGGACATATACTCAGGAGTGGGATTGCTGTGGTTTATATTGTAGTTCTATTCTCAAAGTCTTTGTCATGCTACTTTGGGTCTTTTCCACACATGTGAATCTCAGGAGCAGGTCTAGGACTTGTGCCAGTGCATGCATGGAATTAGAGGATGTGCTCTCCAGTTCTCCCCTTTCTGGGATTACTCCCACACTCTTGGGCTCCAGTGGT
Organism: Equus przewalskii; assembly: GCF_037783145.1. Taxonomy (NCBI): domain Eukaryota; kingdom Metazoa; phylum Chordata; class Mammalia; order Perissodactyla; family Equidae; genus Equus; species Equus przewalskii. Next base: position 46,704,104 of record NC_091837.1, on the reverse strand, counting down.
CCCTCCTCTCAGTTCTCTGGGCAGGAAGTCAGGGCTCCTCTGAGTTTAGGATGCCTGCACTAGTGCTTTGCAGTGTAGTGTAACTGGAGTCACCTTTGACACTAAGTGGCAAGAGAAAAGCAATTCCCCTTACACTCTTTGGGCCACAGGATCTCCTCTTCCTTGTTATCCAGGAAGAGAGATGGACTGAAAGTTTTCCTGCTGCCTCTGCTGTGCAGTCCTATGAATGGGGCCGCCCTCTGTTCAAAGCTTGGAGGAGAGACAGGGAAAAACCTCACCCATGTATAGATTGCTTCTTCAAGTCTTGACTCCCTCTTCAACTTGCCCACTATTAGTTACTCTTCTAAATCCTCACGTTGTTGCTTTTTCTGTTTTGTCCAGAGAATTTAGTTGTAGTCAATGGGTGTAATGGGCTTATGCTGCCTTGGCTGGTACCGCAAGACCCCAAAAGATTGCTGATGTTGGTCATTGCTAGGAATCTCAGGGGAACCCTATTAACATCTTGATCATCAAGACCAAGAAGGTCTTTTAGATAAATAAATTATCAATACAACACAGAGACAAATTTGAGAACTGAGTTAAATTTTTACTTGCATGTTTGCAACAGAAACCATTCATTAGAGAACTGACTCCCAGCTTAAAAATACTTTGGATTTAAAGGCAAAACCTATAAAGCTGTGGTGAGTCTGCTCATTGCTCTTTTTGGTGGAAAAACAGTAGTTCTTCTTTGTGGTAAAAGTCAGCAATACATTTATTTTTCCCTAGGGTGTAAGACACTTATGGGAAAGAAGCCTAAGTTCTCTTGTATTTCAAGGAATAGAGAAAAGCAGAAATACTGGTCAATTAAAGCAAAACAAAACAAAATGTTCCTCTTTTTCACGATTTGTCTTGAAATCCAAGTCTTTCAGTATATGCTGTTGATACCGTGTAGCTATAGTGATGAACATGGCTGAGGGCTAGAGGCACATTTTTTTTTTCTGAGAATAAATGAATTCTAGAACTTTGGCAGAAAGAGAAAAATTTTCAAAAATTTTTACACAAAAACCTTTTAGACCTCTGTATTTATAAAAAATTCAATGCTGGCCAACAGAAGAATAGTAGAAATGATATGTGAGGAAACATCTATTCAGAGATTGCTATGTTCTAGGTACTGTTCTAAGCACTAGACATGCTCACAATAATTCCATGAGGTGGTTATTATTACCCTCATGGGATAGCTGAGGACACTGAGCCATGAAGACTTAGTAATTTATCCAAGTTCTCATAGCTGGCAAGTGTCAGACTTGGAATTTGAAAACAGGCAGTCTGACATAAGAGCCTGTGCTTTTAAATGTTCTACTATATACAAGTGCAAATATCATCACGTGTATAATGTTAAAGTCAGTGTGGTATAATGGTATCTAGAAGTTAGGACATATATTTTAGGCTTGAGCTGGTTACTAATTAAGTATGTGACCTTGAAGAAGCCATGCCATACTTTTGGTCTTCAGTTTCCTTATCTGGATGATCTCTAGGAGACCTTCTCACTAGAAACAAACATAGAAGAGTGACAAATCTCTGGGGGGGTAATGAGTTTAAGCATAAAAAGAATTCATTCATCCAACGCTTAGTATGTGTTATATCCTCTTTTTGAGAATTGAGGATACAGAGTGCACAAAATTGATAAAATTGCTGATCTCATGAGCTTTCATTTAAGTACAGAAGGCAAACATGTTAATTTGTAATAAATACGTATTATAATGTTAGGTAGGGATAAATGCTGTGATTGAAAAACAAAGTACAGTCATGTACTGCATAATGACATTCCAGTCAATGATGGACCACATATACGATGGTGATCCCATAAGATTAGTACCATATCGCCTAGGTGGGTAATAGGCTATACTATCTAGGTTTGTGTAAGTACACTCTATGATCTTCGCACAGCTATGAGATTGCCTAACCACACATTTCTCAGAACGTGCCTCCCTCATTAAGTAATGCATGACTGTAGCAGCAAATAGAGAGTGATGCCTATATTTAGACAAGGTGTTCAGGGAAGGTTTCTCTGACAAAGTAACGTTTGAATGGAGAAATGGATAAAGTGAGGGAGCAAGCTAGGTGGATATTTGGCCAGGAGCATTCCGAGCTGAGAGAATAGTATCTCAGTGTACAAGTATCTTGTACATATATCTTAGCATGTTTGAGAAAGTGTTTCTGTAATATAGATCTACAAGTTGAATTATATTTATGAATATAGTTTCTAATAAAAATTAGTGGGTTTACGCAGGTCTCTGAAAAAAATGCATAAATTTGAAATAATTTATTCTATTACCTCCAAACATTTCATTAGGTCAAGGATTTCAAAGTTTGCTTATATTTTAAATGTTCTATGAAGCCTGCAGCCACTAGCTCCAGGTCAGAATTATTTGTTCTTGATTTCTGCCAAAACTGATGGAACCAGGCAGTTTTCCATGGAAGTAGGAGCCATCCAGCCTCTAATTTCTGAATGAGACAGAGAAGGGAAATACATTTGGAAAACAAAGTATATTTCATTCAGAAATAATTGAATTCACTTCTTGAAATATTGATATGAACTAACCTAAAAATATTCAATAAAACAATAAGAGTTTGAAATAGATAAACCAAGTTAACAATATTCGTTTTTAAAGTCAAAATCAAGAATGGCCTAAGTATTAATTAGTATTCTGTTATATTCAACTCTGCTTTTGGAGTGAATTTAGGAGTGGTATTTGCATATTAACTTAGGAGAAATCTTTACCCCAGAGAGAAGGATCAGAAATTGCCATGGAATGGAGAGCAGGGACTGTTTACTCATTATTTCTTCCTGCGGGGCATGTAGAGTGCTTGGAAAGAGGCAGTGGTGAGAGCAGGCTTCAATGCTCCTGACATTCTTGCTCTTTAAAATATTGCTAGAACACATTCTCAAGGGCTGCCTTCAAGACCCTGCGGTTTCTTGGACAATTTTTTAGGAAAACCGTATGATGTAGCAATTTTTAGACATCATAGCTTGTGCTCATATATTTTTGTTTTTTCTCATGTGAATACTATAAGTTTCCTATGCAAACTTTCATGTACAAGATAGCCCTTTACATATTATAAAATACTTCCACATGCTTTATCTCGAGACACACAATTCTCTAATTTTCGGGTGATAAAAATAAGTACATTTATTGAATGCATTAATCTCACTTATCTTTGTTTATTATCGTTCTATTTCTATAGGTGAGGAAACAGAGTCTTAGCAAAGTTAAGTGATTCTCAAATGGTTCTGGACAATTGGAATGATAAAATATCCCATGATTTATGTTACTAATGTAATTGGATAAGAGACTCTTTCTCTCTCAGGTTCAGTTGTAATTTTTAAGTACCCCCAAATTAAGTACCCCCCCAAAAAGTGTCTCAAAATTCAATATTGAGGAGACAGACCAAGATTAGTTAGCACTGTTGATTATCCATTTCCAGGTAAAAACAGAGTAGGCTGAAGAGTTGGCAGAGGAATCTCTTAGAAGAGAGATGTTGGATGACTATAGCATTTCCTCTGTTTGCTGTGGGGCAGGGAATTCTTTCTCCCTATTTCAAGCCAAGGGAGGGGGGCTTTAAGGGAATCACCCAGAAAGTTTGATGTGTGTCTCCTGTAGTTTGGAGGACACAGAGGAACTGGGGTTTGACATATGGCTTTAAAAAAGTCTAAACCCAAGTGGTTCTCATAATTGACCTGAGAAGCAAAAAGAGAGAGGGATGGGCTAAATTAGGACTCCAAAGGTGGGTCAAAAGGTGCTCCTCTGGATGGGGTGTGACTGGCCTAGTCCTTTAAAGAGCTCTGTCCAAGAGGACTGCCTGGAGGGCTGGAGGGACTAAGCAGAAAGGCAGACTGCCCGAAGCCAGGGGCTAAGGAGTCAAAAGCAACCAGATGGAAAGGGGCTAGCCTGCATCTTGGGAGGTGGGGCTATCTCTGAGAATCTTGTGAAAGAGCCTTGTGTGAGAAAGAATCCGGTTCTGGAAATTACCACGCCCAGAGGACAGCACATGACTGCTACCATTGCAACAAAGTATGAACTTTCCTATTGGTATTAGTCAAGGTAGAATCGTTTATGCCGCCATGAGAAATTGACTGCAAATCACATCAGCTTAAAGCTCTTTCTTTGCCCATATAAACATGAATGGGGTTTGGGTGCCCTGCTCCATCTTGTTGCAGTTTTATCTGGAACACGTGGTCTCCAAGGCTCAGCAGCAGGAACCTTGCAAGAGATGGCCGAGGCACACAGGCTCTTGCCTTCTGTGGTCTGGAAGTGACATTTTATTAGCTAAATCTAGTCATATGCCTCCAAACTAACCGCAAAGAAGGCTGGGAAATGTAGGCCACCTGTATGTCAAGGAAGAAGAAACAGTACAGTACACACATAGAGCAACGTCTTTGCAAACGGTTTTCCCTTTCTTCCCAACTCCCTGTTCCAGCACTCGAGGAGCTGGAGGCAGCCTACTGAGTGGAAGGAGGAACAGAAAACCAAGGTAGGCTAAGAATGAAGAAACCATCCATAGCTTCCTCCCCACTATAGGCTTTGAAGTCTAAATCACACCAGAGCTAGAGAAGAGGAAATGTTTTTAATCTGTATAAGGTTATTTAACATCAGATTGGACATTTTGATTATGGAAATGAAATCGTTCTTGTGGCTGATAATGACCAGAAAAAATTATTATTTGAATTTGGCCATAATATATATGGAAACTGCATAATATTTTATTTCATTCAAGGAATAGGAAAATATGGGCCTACAGATTGGACTGAAAGGGACAGTTGTGTAGAGGCCATAAGTTTACAAATAGTAGAATGGTGTATTCAGAGCATGTTGGGATGGAGGACTGGTGATACAGGATAGAGGACTCCTTGATACTGCAAACTCCTCAGCCCTCCTTAAAGGAAGGGCTACCCATGGTCACCTGCCAGATGGCCAAAGGGTCCATTTGGGATGTGGGACCTGCCTGGGAAGGACAGGCAGCCACCACTGTGGCAGATGATCTAGTGCTATGGACTGAGTACTTCTGTCCCCTGACTCTCATTCATATGTTGAAGCTTAATCCCCAGTGTGATGGTGTTTGGAGGTGCAGCCTTTGGGAGGTGATTAAGTTGTGGGGATGGAGCCCTCATGATGGGATTGGTGTCCCTATAAGAGGAGACGTGACAGAGCGTGCTTCCTTTCTCTGAATGCCATGTGAGGACACAGCAAGAAGGGATCTATTTGCAAACCAGGAGGAAGACCCTCATCAGGAACTGAAAGGGCCAGCACCTTGATCTTGGACTTCCTCCCTCCAGAACTGTGAGAAATAAATTAAAAAGAAATTTATTTCTTTATTACTAAGGTATAATTGACATATAACATTACGCTAGTTTCAGTGTAAAGCGTAATGATTTATGTGTGCATATTGTAAAATGATCATCATAATAAACCTAGTTAACATCCATCACCACACATAGTTAGAAATTTTTTTTCTTGTGATGAAAACTTTTAAGTTTTACTCTCTTAGCAAATTTCAAATATGCGATACTTAACTGTAGTCACAGTGCTGTACATTACATCCCCATGACTTGTTTATTTTATAACTGAAAGTTTGTACGTTTTGACCCTTTTCACCCATTTTGCCTACCCCCTACCCCTGCCTGTGGCAACAACCAATCTATTCTCTGTATCTATGCGCTCGGTGTTGTTTTTTTTTAGATTCCACATATAAGTGAGATCATCTGGTATTTTTCTTTCTCTGACTGACTTATTTTATTTAGCATAATGCCTTCAAGGTCCATCCATGTTGTCACAAATGGCAAGTTCTTTTTTATGACCAAATAATCTTCTAACGTATATATACGCCACATTTTCTTTATCTATTCTTCGATTAACAAACACGTCTTTCCATATCTTGCCTGTTGTAAATAATGCTGCAGTGAAGATGGGGTGCACATATCTTTTCAAGTTAGTGTTTTCATTTTCTTTGGATAAATACCCAGAAGTGGAATTGCTGGATCATATGGTAGTTCTATTTTTAATTTTTTGAGGAACTTCCTTACTGTTTTCAATAGTGGCTGCACCAATTTACTTTCTTACCAACAGAGCGCAAGGATTCTCTTTTCTCCACATCTTCACCAACACTTCATATTTCTTGTCTTTTTGATAATAGCCATTCTAACAGGAGTGAGGTGATACCGCGTTGTAGTTTTGATTTGCATTTTTCTGGTGATTAGTGATGTTAAAGACTTTTTCATATACCTGTTGGCCATCTGTATGTCTTCTTTGGACAGAGGTTTATTTCGTTCCTTGGCCCATTTTTTAACCAAATTTTTTTGGGTCTTTTGCTATTGAGTTGTAATATATTTTGGGTATTAACCTCTTATCAGATATGTGATTTGCAAATATTTTCTCCCATTCAGTAGGCTGCCTTTTCATTTGTTCATGGTTTTCTTTGCTGTGCAGAAGCTTTTTAGTTTGATGTAGTCCCATTAGTTTATTTTTGCTTTTGTTGCCTTTGTTTTTGGTGTCAGATCCAAAAAAGTCATCCCAAAGACCAATGTCAAGGACCTACTGCCTATGTTTTCTTCTGGAAGTTTTATGGTCTCAGATCTTAAATTCAAGTCTTTAATCCATTTTGAGTTAATTTTTGAGTATGGTGTAATATAGTGGTCCAGTTTCATTCTTTTGCATGTGGCTGTCCAGTTTTCCCAACACCGTTTGTTGAAGAGACTGTCATTTCCCCATTGCACATTCTTGGCTGCTTTGTCATAAATTAATTGACCATATATGTGTTGGTTTATTTCTCGGTTCTCTTTTCTGTTCCATTGATTTATGTGTCTGCTATTATGCCAATACCATAATGTTTTGATTACAATAGCTTTATCATATAGCCTGAAATCAGGGAGTGTGATACCTCCAGCTTTGTTCTTCTTTCTCAAGATTTTTTGGCTATTTGAACTCTTTTTTGGTTCCATATAAATTTTAGGATTGTTTGTTCTATTTCTGTGAAAAATGCCATTGGAATTTTGATAGGATTTCATTGAATCTGTAGATTGCTTTGGGTGGTATGGACATTCTAACAATATTAATTCTTCCAACCCGTGAGTGTGGAAAATCTTTCCATTTATTTGTATCATCTTTAATTTTTTCATCAATGTCTTGTAGTTTTCAGTGTAAAAGTTTTTCATTTCCTTGGTTAAATTTATTCCTAGATATTTTGTTCTTTGTGATGCAATTGTAAATGGGATTGTTTCCTTAATTTCTGTTTCTGATAGTTTGACGTTAGTCTGTAGAAATGCAACAGATTTTGTATATTGATTTTATATTCAGCAACTTTACTGAATTCATTTATTGTTCTAACATCTTTGTGGTAGCATCTTTAGAGTTTTCTATATGTAATATTATGTCATCTGCAAATAGTGACAGTTTTACTTCTTCTTTTCCAAATGGATGCTTTTATTTCTTTTTCTTGACTAATTGCTCTGGCTATGAGTTCCAATACTATGCTGAATAAAACTAGTGAGAATGGGCATCCTTGTCTTGTTTCTGATCTTAGAGGAAAGATCTCAGCTTTTTACTGTTGAGCATGATGCTAGCTGTGGGTTTGTGGTATATGGCCTTTATTCTGTTGAGGTACTCTCCCTTTATATCGCACTTTGATAAGAGTTGTTATTATAAATGGATGTTTAATATTGTCAAGTGCTTTCTCTGGATCTATTGATAGGATCATATAATTTTTATTTTTCATTTGTTAAGGTAATGTATCACATTGATTGAGATGATCAAAGATTTTTATCCTTCATTTTGTTAATGTGGTGTATCACATTGATTGATTCACAGATGTTAAACCATCCTTGCATCCCTGAAATAAATCCCACTTGATCATGGTGTATGTATTGTTGAATTTTGTTTGCTGACATTTTCTTGAGGATTTTTGCATTTATGATCATCAGAAATATTGGCCTGTAATTTTCTTTTCTGTGGCATCCTTGTCTGGTTTTCAAAACAGGGTAATGCTGGCCTCTTAAAATGAATTTGGAAATATTCCTTTCTTTTCTGTTTTTTGGAAGAGTTTGAGATGGATGGGTATTAAGTCTTTAAATGTTTGGTTGATTTCACTAGTGAAGCCGTCTAGTCCTGGAATTTTGTTTTTAGGAGGTTTGTTATTACTAATTCAATCTCTTTACTAATCAGCCTGTTCAAATTTTCTATTTCTTCATAGTTCAGTCTTGGTAGGTTGTATGTTTCTAGGAATTTATCCATTTCCTCCAGGTTGTCCAATTTGTTGGTGTATAATTGTTCAAAGTAGCATCTTATGATCCATGTATTTCTGTGGTATCACCTGTAATGCTGTAGTGGCTCCTCTTTCACGTCTGATTTTATTTGTTTGAGTCCTCTCTTTTTCCTTGGTGAGTCTAATTAAAGGTTTGTCAGTTTTGTCAATCTTTTTAAAGAACCAGCTTTTAGTTTCATTGATCATTTGCCTTTTAGTCTCTATTTCTTCTCTGATTTTTTATTTCCTTCTTTCTGCTAACTTTGGTCTTTGTTCTTCTTTTTCTAGTTCCTTGAAGTGTAAAGTTAGGTTGTTTATTTGAGGTTTTTCTTGTTTTTTGAGGTAGGCATTTATTGCTGTGAACTTCTCTCTCAGAACTACCTTAGCTGCAACCCATAAATTTCGGTATGTTGCATGTCCATTTTCATTTGTCTCAAGATATTTTTTTGTTTTAAAGGTTTTATTTTTTCCTTTTTATCCCCAAAGCCCCCCGGTACATAGTTGTATATTCTTCATTGTGGGTCCTTCTAGTTGTGGCATGTGGGATGCTGCCTCAGCGTGGTTTGATGAGCAGTGCCATGTCCGCGCCCAGGATTCGAACCAACGAAATACTGGGCCGCCTGCAGCGGAGCGCGCGAACTTAACCACTTGGCCATGGGGCCAGCCCCTGTCTCAAGATATTTTTTGATTTATCCTTTTGATTTCTTCTTTGACCCATTGGGTTGTTCAATAGCATGTTGTTTAATCTCCACACATTCATGAATTTTCCAGTTTTCTTCTTGTAATTGACTTCTAGTTTAACACCATTGTGGTTTGAAAAGATATGATTTCAATCTTCTTAAATGCATTAAGACTTGTTTTATGGTCTAACAAATGATCTATCCTGGAGAATGTTCCATGTACACTTGAGAAGAATATGTATTATATTTCTTTTATATGGAATGTTTCACATATATCTGTTAAGTCCAACTGGTCTAATATGTCATTTAAGGCTGATGTTTTCCTACTGATTTTCTGTCTAAAAATCTATCCATTGATGAAACTGGGGTATTAAAGTCTCCTACTATTATTGTATTGTTGTCTATTTTCTCCTTTAGGTCTGTTAATATTTACTTTATATATTTAGGTGCTTCTATGTTGGATGCATAAATATTTATAAATGTTGTATCCACTTGTTGGATTGATCCCTTTATCATTATGTAATGCCCTTTTTTGTCTCTTGTTACAGTCTTTGTTTTAAAGTCTATTTTGTCTAATAAAAGTGTAGCTACCCCAGCTTTCTTTTAGTTTCCATTTGCATGGAATACCTTTTTCCATCCCTTCACTTTCAGTCCGTTTCAGTCCACGTGTGTTGTTACATCTCAAGTGAATCGCTTGTCAGCACCATATGGACAGGTCTTGTTTTTTTATCCATTCAGTCACTATGTGTCTTTTGATTGGGGAATTTAGTCTATTTACATTTAAAGTAATTATTGATAGGTATGTATTTATTGCCATTTTGTTAATTGTTTTCTGACTGTTTTGTAGTTCCTCTGTTCCTTTCTTCTTCTCTTGCCCTCTTCCTTTGTGATTTTATGAGTTTTTTTTAGAAGTATGCTTAGATTTCTTTCTCTTTCTCTTTTGTCTATCTACTATAGGTTTTTGCTTTCTGGTTACCATGAGGCTTACATATAATAACTTACAATTATAACTGTCTATTTTAAGTTGATAACACTTAATTTTGAGTGCATTCTAAAGCTCTACATTTTCAATCCCCCCAACATGTTTTATGTTTTTGATGTGATATTTTACATATTTTTATCTTGTGCATCCCTTAACAAATTATTACAGTTATAGTCATTTTTACTACTTTTGTCATTTAATTTTCATATTAGCATTATGAGTAATTAATCTACACCTTTACAACATTAGGTTATCTTAAGTTTTACTATATATTTACCTTTATCAGTGAGATTTATACTTTCATATGTTATCCTGTTACTGATTAGTGCTCTTTCTGGTTAAAGCTTAAGAAGTCCCTTAGCATTTCTTGTAAGTTCAGTTTAGTGATGATGAACTCCTGTAACTTTTGGTTGACTGGAAAATTCTTTCTCTCTCCTTCAATTCTGAAGGACAACTTTGCTGAGTGGAGTATTCTTTGGAATACTCTTTGAAGTAAACTTTGGTTGGAAGTTTTTCTTTCAGCACTTTAAATATATCATGTGACTCCTTTCTGGCTTTCGAAGTTCCTGCTGAAAAGTCTGTTGGTAGTCTTATGGGAGGTTGCCTTATATGTAACAAATTGTTTTTCTATTGCTGCTTTTAAGATTCTCTCCTTGTCTTTAAATTTTGACATTTAATTGTGATGTACTCAGTGTGGGTCTCTTTGGGTTCATCTTATTTGGAACTTTCTGGGCTTCCTGGATGTGCATGTCTATTTCTTTCTTCAGGTTAGGGAAGGTTTCAGTCATTATTTCTTCAGATAAGTTTTCTGCCCCCTTCTCTTTCTCTTCTCCTTCTGGGACCCCTATAATGTGAACATTGGTTCACTTGATGTTGTTCCACATGTCCCTTAAGCTGTCTTCACTTTTTTTCATTCTATTTTCTTTTTGCTGCTCTGATTGGGTGAGTTCCACTGCCCTGTCTTTTAGTTCACTGATCCTTTCTTCTGCTTCATCTAGGCTGCTGTTGAACCCCTATAGTGTATTTTTAAGTTCAATTTTTGTATTCTTCACCTTTCCCCAGTCTCCTAGCTCTTGGTTGTCTTTCAAACCTTTGTCACTGCCCAAGCAGGCTATTTTATTTTTAGTGGCTCCCAGTAGTTGAGGTTCTGCCAAGACTTGTCAGTATCCAAAGGGGAAAATCTCATTTAGCATCTAGATCCAGGCTGATTGGAAGCTAGACCCTCAGGTAGCAGCTTTTACAGTGTGCAAATATATTTATTCCAGTGGGACTATAAGCATAAGTCCTGCTGGTCACCAGAGCCAGGTGATCTAGAGGTGTACCCTCGGTGGCAGTCACAAAAATTGTAGCACCAGGTGAGCGTACAAGTTCCTTTCTGAGAGATACCAGTGATGTGAAGTGAGGCCAAGAGAAAGTGCAAAGATTTCATCCACTGAACTCTGTCCCTGGAGAGCACATCAGTAGACTCATAGATGTGTGCCAAACCTGAAGCCTGCCCCTCAGACCAAGGCTCCAGGACAAGCAAATATACCTTTCACAAAATACTGGAAGTGTGTTTCAGCCTACTGCCTGTGCGGTGCCTGGGGCGTGATAGCTGATCACAAACTGTCTTTCCATTTGTTACAGTTCCATGAGACCCAGGAAGGCTCTGCTGGCAACGAGAGCCTGGCAATCCAAGGGCATCGCTGAGCAGCAGCCGCAAAAACTGGGGCACTGGACACTTGTACAAGCTCCTTTTCAGGAGATACTGGCAAGTTGAAACAAGACAGAGGGAGAGGGCAAAGATGACATCCATCGGCCTCTGTTTCCTGAGTGTACCTCTGTGGGCCTCTAGATATGTGCCAAACCAGATGCCTGCCTTTCAGGCTGAAGGTCCAGGACAAGCAAATAGGCCTCATTCACAGAATAACTGGGGATGTGTTTCAGTCTGTTGTCTGAGCAGAGCCCTGGGAGTTGTAGCCAGCCAAGAACTGTCTCTCTGATTGTTACAGTCCCCTGGGTCCCAGAAACACAAGTCCCCGTATTCACCAGAGCCAGGTGATCAACGGGTGTCCCCTGGGAAGCAGCTGCAAAAACTGGGCACCTGGTGTAAAAATCAGGGCACCAGACATGTGTAAAAGCTCCCCTCTGGGAGATACTAGCATTTTGTAATGCAGCAGAGGGAGAGCACAACGATAGTCTGAGCCCTCCAAGGTCTCTGGGAAGCATTATTCTATGCCCTTAGATGTGCATTGAATTTCAAGCCCTCAGGCCCCAGCTATGATGATAAACCAATATGCCTCTTTCACAGAAAGCTTGAGCTCCTCAGACTATTTCTTCTTGCTGTGCCCTGGGGGTAGCAGCCATTTAAGAACTCTTTCTCTGTTGATTACAGCCCTTTTGAACTCTCTAGCATAAGCCAAGTGACCTCTAGATTTTGCAGCAGCCACAAAAATTGGGGTGCTAGAGGAGGGTACAAGCTCCTTTCGGGAGATATCATTGAGCTGGACCAAGGCAGATGGAGAATGTAAGGATGGCACCCTCCAGGCTCCGTCCCTGGAGAGGACCCCAGCAGATCCCTAGATGTGTGTTAAATTAGATGTCTGCCCTCAGGTTGGTGCTTTAGGATAAGCAAATAAGCATCTTCACATAAAGTCAGGGTTCCTCTCAATCTGCTGCTTCTGTGCTCGTCCCTGGGTTAAGTGAATCTGAGTGCATGGGCCTTTTAAGAGCCACTTCTTAGTTCACTACAGCCTGTGGGTCTTGTGGATGTGAACCTCATTAGTTTTCAAAGCTAAATGTTTGGGGGCTCATCTCTCAGGTGCAGGTCTTAGACGGTGGTACCCGATGTGGGGTTCAGACCCTTTGCTCCTCCGGGAGAAGCTCTGGGTTTTGAGTTCCCTCCTGATTATGGGTTGCCTTGCTGGGGGTGTGGTTTATGGTAGATTGTGTCTCAGCCTCTCCTACTGTTTCAATGTGGGTTTTTTCTCATTTGCCTGATGTGTTGGAGTCACTCAGATAGTTTTGGGGTGTTTTTTTTCCAGAGGAAATTGTTCAATATATATCAGTAGATTTAGTCTGTCCATGGGAAGAGGTGAGTTCAGGATCTTCCTGTGTCGCCATCTTGAACTGGAAGTCAAATTTCTGTTGTGTAAGCCACCTAGGCTATGGCATTTTTGTTATAGCAGCCCAAGCTGACTAAGACATCCAGTGTTCATATTACAGTTATTCTATCGCTTTAGTTTGCATGACTTAGAACAATTGCCTCCCCATAAGTGAGTTTTGCAGCTGCCCTGGGATTGATATAATCCCTCTTTGTGTAGACGTTTTCTCCTTTTATGCAGTCTCAAAGTATTCCCTCACAGACTATTAATTTCAAGGGGAAAAGTGGAAGTTTACACTGGAGAAACCCGGTGGACATCACTCTAACAAGTGAACAAAGTTAACACCACCAATTCTGGGGCAAACTGACATCAAGGGTACCTCCTGATGTGAAGCTTTGAGAAGGACATATCAGAAACATATAACCCAAGTCTAACCACGTGGATATATGAGATGAACCCAAACTGAAGGGCATTCTACTCTTCAAACATGTCAAAGTCATGAAAGACAAAGGCAGAGAAAGACACACGCCCACCAAATGTAGCGCGTGATCTTCAATTAGATCTTGGAGGACAAATGCTGTAAAGAACATTGCTGGTAAGATTTGAATGTGACTCATGATAGTAGTATGTCAATGTTATATTTTCTGAATTTGATTATCTTACTGTGGCCATGTCAGATAATGCCCTTGTTCTTAGGAGATATATGCTGAAATAATTAGGAATTTTTAGGGGGAAAGGTCATGTTGTTTGAAACTTTCTATTAGTTTTCTAATAATAATTACATATATTTTACATATACATATATATATATAATAAAGTGAATATAGCCAACTGTTAGCAATTGGTAAATTTAGGTAAAAGATATATAGCTGTACTTGCAACTTCCCTGTAAGTTTGCAGTTTTTACAAACAAAGGTTAAAAAATGCTTATGCCCATTCACTCCCAACATAAAATTCCCCCATCTAGAATTCCTTCCTGTAAAGACACAGCAGGGGGAATAAGTGACAAGACGGTTTCTGAAGTACCTCCCACTTTAAGACTTTTGATTTCTGTGTCTACATTTCCCCACAAGGATAACTTTGGTCCCGATCAAATGAAACAAACAAATACACACCCTCAAATTCCCATATACAAACACCTTAGGAGATTCTCCTTGCTAGAAGTTTTAAGAAGATTGACGGGCTGGGCCAAAGAAAGAGTTTTTGGGGAGATTGGTGTTGGTGAAGACATTTTGTCACCTTTAATTCAAGTTAGATGGTCCTAGTCTGGAACTCATGGCTAGGGTCTGCTCAGCTGAGCCAGTGACTACACAGCCTGAAGGAACAGAGAGACTAGAGAGATGAGACTAGAGAAATGAAACAAATAATGTGGAAGCAGTTCTCATAGTTGTGACTAACACCCCATGACATGCCTGTCACTAGCACTGTCAGATACTGCAAACCAAATGAGCAGGGAATAATTTCCTGGTATAGCCAAGCTCTTACATGCTGGAAGGTACCATTCTGAGCAGCTTATTACTGTGACGGAAGATATATTACCAAGAGTCTCTCTGAAGACGCAGATTCGACAGGAGATTGATGAAATTTGCCTGGCTGTATATGCTCTTTATCCACTGTCAGTCAGTTTTATTTCAGCTGTCCATATTTATGTCAAGGAAAGTCAAATTCTATTAATATTTAGTATAGCTTTGCCCTTAAAAATTCCAGAAAAGTCTCAAAACGGATTAATATTTTTTAAATGAGAGATTTATATTTTATGCTACTTCCTTTGTTTGGGGGAAATTCATTCTTCTTTGACACATGAGGAAAGAAAACAAGAGAATTGTGTTGAGAGTGGAAGATTAAATAATTGATTTGACAGAACCACTCAGCCCGCCAAATTCTTCTTTGCCAGATACCAATGATTCCTTTTTCTTTCAAAGTAATGTGGATTCAAAGTATAACTAATAATTAAGATTGCCATGGGAGATTGATTTGCTCCTTTGAATCTCCTGTTTTCTCAGCTCAAGATGGAAAACGACTCTTCTTCTGGTTCACTGGTTCCTGCTTAACCTGAGCCTACAACAAGCAAGTGTATGTCAGTGTGTTTTTGGTAGCAGGGTCATACACAGGTGTGTGTGCATGCACACACACACACATACACATAGACACACAATTTAAAAGCATAAAAGTTAAGCTGAGTGATTTTTGTTGTTCATGGATGCCGAGGTAAACATTTGGATTTGATGCTATTGTATGTGCTGCAGTCATCAAATCAAACATAATCAAATATCAGAAGTGAAGAGAGGTCACAGAGGCAAAGCAAACACTTCTTTCTTATCATTGAAAAGGATTGTCTGAGCTTTTATCTGTCCCGATTAGGAGTAAGTCCGGCGTTTTTTGAGTCTCCCCCCTACCCCCGTTGTTTCTTTAAAACACAGAGGGCTTCTGTAGGTCAGTCCTTCCAAACACACTGGAGAAAGAAGCCAGCAGGTGAGGAGTTGTTCAGGTGTCCTTGAACATGGGGCAGTGCAGTCTGGTGGTGCTTGTTGACTGTTTTCTGGAAAGTCATTTCTGGAAAGAGCCCTATATAGATGGCTGGGTACCCCTTGCATGGCCTCCAGTTCTGGAGCTCACTTTGTTCACATTCTTGTACCCAGACATTCTTCTAATATGAGCTCAGGTCAGAGGAGCTGAGTCCAGAGGGGCTTCTGATCTCAACCACATGCTGAACAAGAATTAATTCTTCTTTTGCACACCCTTAAGCTCTTTGAAATTTTAAAAATTATTTATGTTTTAAAAATTGTGATAAAATATACATCACGCAAAATTTACCATTTGAACCATTTTTAAGTATACAGTTCAGAGGCGTTACTCCCTTAGGTTCTTCCGTAGAGCTAGGAAGTAGATTTTTAAAAGCCACAAGTTTACGTTGGTATCAATATTTCCAATCCAAATTTAATATCCAGTGTATTCAGTGGTTTTCTTATATGACTTTTTCCCCTTCCCCTAAGGGGGGATAATTTTATCCTTTCAGTGTTTCCCTTTGAAAAAATATATATATATATTCATGTTCTTATTTTCTCTCCTTTCTTACACAAATAGAAATGTATTACATACACTGTTCTGCATCTTTCTTTCTTAATTTAGTTAATCTACCTTGGGGATCGGTTCTGTCAGTTCAAAGAGATCTCCTTTCTTCTTTTTATGACTGCATACGACTTCATTGTGTGGATGCTCCATACATTATTCAACTACTTCTCTACCCATGGAAATTTGGGTTGTTTTCAATATTCTGCTATTATAAGTCATGTCTCAATGAGTAACTTTGTACATATGTTTCATTCTTGTGGAGGTGTATTTTCAGGGGAGATGCCTCAGAGTATAATTACTGGGACAAAAGGCAAATACGTACATTATTATATTATTATGTTATACATTGACAAGACTCCCTTCACAGAGGTCACACCATTTTGCAGTCTCACCAACAATATCTAAGAGTGTCAGTTTTCTCACAGCCCAACCCACAGAGTGTGTTGTCCATCTTTTGGATTTTTTCCAAAAACTTCCTGATTTTTTTTTTTTTCCACTTCCACTAGCTTTGCTCAGAGTCAGCAGGAGAAACAAGGTATCTGAGCTCAGGGTAATGCTGGAGCTGGCTAGGACTGACTCACCAAGATCTATCATGAAAATGTCAAAAACATTGTGCTGGTTTTTAAAACATAGCTGTCATTAAAATTAAGCTAAATGAGCTTATAATTAAATAAATATTAAAAACAAATGCAATAAATAATCGAAAACTTCTGACTTCCTGATTATTTTACTATATTTACTATTATTTATGGAAATTTACTCCTATTATCTGTAAGGTTAGAAATTCAGGGTGAGACACTGGGCATCTCTTACCATTTTTGTGCTTAGTGACTTCGCACCAGAAATTTGAAATCAGCCATCGTGGGAGTATTTATACTGTGAAAATCAGCAAGCATTACAAACCAGGGTCTTTTTTTCTTTCCTGGAGAACCAGTAGTAGGACATTTATCAGCACACCACTGGATGCTCTACTAGAGATGTTCTCAAGTGGGAAACCTAGCTCTCACATTTTTACATACAAAACAAACCCAAACACCTTTTCCTCTTGTGTACCTTCTCTTCACTCTGCCTCATTCCTCCCTCAGGATTATCTTGCAAGAATGCCTACCCATACACATTAGGGTCATAATGCTCATTTCTTTTATTATCACATCATTAAACATCGGGTTTTGTTTGGTGTCTCAATCTACTTTGTCCAGTGCCTTGGCAGGCTTTCCTTGGTGATGATCATAGTGCTAGTTAATTTTCTTCTGAGTTTATGCATGTCATATTAACCTTATGTGTTTAAAACCATGTGAGAACAAGATAATTATATCTCACTGATGTCAGTTAATATAAACTGACCAGTCTGTTTTCCACTATTTGTGTATTTTTTCCCCTATGGCAGAGGTCTGCTTATCTTTATTTCTGTTTATATGTTTCTAGAGCACTGTGAGACCAGTTTTATATCTTAATTTAATCTCCATTCCTTTTCAAAGATAAATTTCCTTTCCTTGGGTTTCACAATATTTAATAAATGTTGAACAAACACTTCCTGAGGGATTTAATCACAAACAACTTTATTTTTGGCTCTTACTGTCCCTTGTTCCTCTTTTGCCCAGAATTAAATCTAAGGCATATTTGCTGGTATTCTGGTCTCTCACAGCGAATGTAAACAGCTTCCTTCCAGTGACTAAAATGTCCAGTCCCACATAATACACACAACTGTACCCATCATTTAAAGGTGAGTCTTCTCCCTTCCCCAGCCTGGACCTATTGCATGTGAAGGTCTCTGTTTGGGTAGGGGGACTTGGTCAGTTATCTTCTCTCTTTCCTCACTTCTGTTCCTACTCCACTAGGGTGGCACGCAAGGAGAAAGTTGAGGAAGGAGGGTCAAGAAGTTCTCATTTGATGGCTGTGCCGTGATCTGGCGATAGCACTCTATGCACTCGGCAGACATTTAGAGCTGAGCTATCCAGTCCTCTCGGACAAGGCTGAACACTGGTTCTCCCGTGAGCACCCCACATCTGATCCACCCCAAACACTCACACATTCTCTGCTCTGAAAAACTCATTTAATGCAGGACATCCAAGATCCAGTAATTTTTCTTTGACTCTCCCATCAAAGCTTATCTCTTACACCTTAGATCTGGGCAGGAAAAAGACACTAGTTGACCATATCCTCTAACTTAGGGGACACATAAAGCCCCTTTCTCCTGACTTAAGATGAAGAGGAAATACAACCGTCTCTTCACTCTATAAAGAGAGCTCTCTCCAAAGATCCTTTCTCTCTAAAAAAAAATCCTTCTTCAATATCCAGCATTTAATTCTTTTTATACAATTAATGTGAGTGGGAGATGAGGCTTATAAACAGTTTTCAGACATCTCCTTTATGAATTCTACGTATGGTCTAGCAGTTTCTTTGGAAGGCAGTATCTTTTGTCCGTTAGGTCTTTGGGTGAAACTTGCATTTAACATCCTGTTACATGAAAAGGATGACAGATGCTATTATGTTCATGTTGCATAATATGAATAATTTTAATTTGCGTGTTTATACAAAAAATTGGCATGATCTGAGAATCAGTGAGTATCATAATGGTGCCAACAGTTCATTATCAATCAGTTTTATATGTGAATAATTCGACCTAAAATGCTTGCACAATTCTGTTCTAGGCATCTTCATGGTACTGACCAAACCTAAGTGTTCCAAATTTATTAAACCTACTCATTTTTAAATTTGTGTGTATTTTTGTGTAATTTAAAGGCATCATTTCAACTGTCATAATTCAATTTAGTTCAACTATGTCAAAATCTAGTTCCAGAAGCCTATGTTTAGAGGTGATATTGTGTATATTATAATGGCTGTGTCATGCTGTCTTGGAGGGAATATTAGTTGTTTCACAGATAAATAACATTTAGAGCTAAGAACATGGATGTGGGAAGCATGCTAGCTAATAATTTAACATTTTAAATAAAATTACCCAAACCGCTGGATATTGTAGAAAGGATGAGATTTCCAGGAAGGAAGATGAAATTAGAGTAGGAAGGAGAGTGTAAGTAAAAATTAAAAAGGAATAAACAGAATAAGAGTTAGTTTGAGCTCCTTACTCTGGACTCCACGGAACCCCTGGGGGATAGTTTTAGGCTTTAGGGAGTCTGTGAACCTCTTAAATTTGCTGCAAATTTTTGTGTTAATGTGATAATTTGCATTTTTCAGAAGAGAGAGTTTTAACTTACACCTGATTCTCAAAGGGACCCCCAATGACTCCCAAATAGAAAGAACTACAGTTTATTATTAATAGCATTACATTTGGGCTTCTGAAATCTGGACTTCATAAACTATTTTTTCACTAGCTAGGCACACAGTTGAGCAAGTCACTTTAACTTCTTTGGGCAGCCTTGTGTGTGTGGTTTTTTTTTTTTTTTTTTTTGAGGAAGACTGGCCCTGAGCTAACATCCGTGCCAATCCTTCTCTATTTTATGTGTGGGATGCTTCCCACAGCATGGCTTTATAAGTGGTGCTAGGTCCATGCCTGGGATCTGAACTGGTGAACTCCTGGCTGCCAAAGCAGAGCATGAGAACTTAACCACTATGCAACCCGCTGGCCCCTGGGCTGCAGTGTTTTTACCTATGCCATGGTGTGGGCTCTAACTGACTGGTCCCATGCCACGCATGGGGGTGAAGCTTAGGGGGGGAACTAAGTAGCATCATTCTTCTCCTCCAGAATTTGGAATCACAGGAAAGTAAACTATGTGAATAAAACTGAGTAAAACAGATGGAGACCAAATGACAATTTTATAAAAGCTGGATTGGAGAACATGGTTTAGATCTGCAGCCAAATGCCCCGCCTTATACTTCATTATACTGCTTCTTTGCTTGGTGCCTTGATACATTCACTGGAACAGCAGATTTACACCTCTATAAGCTTAGTGCCTGGAGAAGCAGAGACTATATGCGTCCTAAGGGCACATTTTTCCAAAAGGAGTATCTAGAAAGTACTGAATCAAGTGTTCTCAGTTCCTTTTCTCACTTGCACCAAAAAGATAAAGGAGAGAGTTCAGAGACACCACTCCCTTTTAGTGGAGACAGCCATCAGTTTCTTGCTTTGTGAAAGAGGGTAGGCATATTAGGAGTCATAGAAAAGCACTACTCTATAGGTAGATGCAACGTGCTCACACAAAGCAGAAGGCAGTTTAATAATATATCTTGAAAAGTCACTTTGAGTCAATGAATGTAGAACATTTTATGTAAACCTAAGAGAGTTTAATTTCATCAAACAGCACAAGGTTATTTACTTTTTGAAACAAATGTGATTTAACCAAAATGTTTAGATAGAGTGTGACGATTATTATACAACATAATAGAGTAGTAAAAAGTGGAAAGATAGAAGCATCAACCAAAAGTTATTGTAAAAATCATGCTGTTAGGCTAGCTACTGTTAACCATATCCTGAGCTGTTAGCAGCACAAAGTAAGATAAACAACTCTGGTGGTGATTCACTGAACGCTGGGAACGGGAGGGCTATGGAATGAGAAGAATCATGTGTAACTCTAAAGCTTAAGTCTTTGAAGGATGAGGATTGAATAAATAAGGAAGGAAGCTTTTGGGGTTGTGAGCAATGGTGGTTTTAATTTTACCATTTTCATTTGCTAAATTCAATTGGTGAATTTGAGTGAGCAACACATATTTCACCATTAATAAAACTGAGACTAACAACAAACAGCCAAGAATATACAATGGGGAAAGGATAGTCTCTTCAGTAAATGGTGTTGGGAAAATTGGACCGCTATCTTGCACCATACACAAAATTTAATTCAAAATAGATTAAAAAACTGAATGTAGGACCTGAAGTCATAAAACTCCTAGAAGAAAACATCAGACCTGGGTCTTGGAGATGATCTTTTGGATTTGATAACAAAACAAAGACAGCAAAAGCAAAGATAGACAAGTGTGTCTACATCAAACTGAAAAGCTTTTTCACCACAAAGGAAACCATTAACAAAATAAAAAGGCAACCCACCGAATGGTAGAAAATATTTGCAAATCATATATCTGATAAGAGGTTAATATCCAAAAATATATAAAGAGCTCATACAGACCGATTGAAAAAGACAGTCTGATTAAAAATGTGCAAAAGGTCTGAGTAGACATTTTTTCAAAGACCTACAAGTGCCTAGAGGTACATGAAAAGGTGCTCAATATTACTAATCATCAGGGAAATGCAAATCAAAACCACAATGAGATATCATCTCACACCTGTTAGAATGAATATTATCAAAAAGACCAGAAATAACAAGTGTTGACAAGGATGTGGAGAAAAGGAAATCCTCATGCACTGTTGGTGGGAATGTAAACTGGTGCAGCCGCTATGGAAAACAGTATAGAGGTTCCTCAAAAAATTAAAATTAGAATGCCATATGATCCAGCAATTCCACTTCTGGGTATTTATCTGAAGAAAACAAAAACATTAACTCAAAAAGGTATATGCATCCTTATCTTTATTTCAGCATTATTTACAGTAGCCAAGATATGGAAACAACTTAAGTGTCCATCAATGGGTGAATGGATAAAGAAGCTTACACACACACACACACACACACACACACACACACACACACTGAAATATTATTCAGCCATAAAAAAGATGAAATCTTGCCATTCGTGACAACATGGATGGACCTTGAGGGCCTTACGCTAAGTGAAATAAGTCAGACAGAGAAAGACAAATACCATATAATCTCACCTATATGTGGAATTAAAAAAAAATCAATAACTGAGCTTGTGGATACAGAGAACAGATTGGTGGTTGCCAGAGGTGGAGGGTCAGGGGTGGGCAAAATGGGTGAAGGGGGTCAAAAGGTACAAACTTCCAGTTATAAAGTAAATAAGTCCTGGACATGTAATGTACAGCATGGTAACTATAGTTAATAATACTGTTGCTAAGAGTAAATCCTAAATGGTATCATCACACACAAAATATTGTAACTATGTATGGGACAGATGTTAACTAGACTTATTATGGTGATCATTTTACAATATATGCAAATATAGAATCATTATGTTGTACACTTGAAACTAACGTAATGTGTATGTCAGTTAAGTCCCAATTAAGAATAAATAAGGTTGAGGTTAATATTAGTTATTACCTATCCAAGGTTATACCTTAATTGGAGTTTCCAAGTTGTCTCAGGACTACATAACTGATTGGTGTTATCATTTATAGGTACATTTAACTGAGTTTTATGATTCTTTACTAGACATTATGCCATTCATCAATTTATTGCCTCTCAGCTGAAAATTCACCCTTCATTACCGTCTCCCCAACAGTGGAGCATTTCTCTTTGCTGCAAGTGTGATATCAAGCTTTGCCAGTAGAGGGAGCTGGAGGGACGTTGCAGGAGGACCAGGCTTACAGTTCTCGCCTAGCTGCTGGCTTGCTTCTTTTTCATGGATTTTTCAGTAGTGTGTGTGTATGGGGGCATCTAGCAGCACTCTATTCTTGCGTGTGCTCAGAGTACACAGTCATTTTGTAAGTCCCAGCCCTCACCCTGGTCTGGTGACCACTTTACATGGACATCATGTTCCTAAGACTTCCTGATGCCTTGCTGGTGAGTGAGCTTTTTTCACCATGACACCCTTTGTACTTCTGCCTTCCAGCCTCGGCCAGTGTCTCCAAGGGTGCAGTTTCTTCAGTGCTAGACTCCTGCAGAGTGTGCTTTCTCCAGCGCTCACCTCCTCCAGCAGCCTGGTTTTCTCTAACTCTGGGCTCTTTTATAGTGCACTTTCTCCAGTTCTCAGCTCTTGCAGTGGCACAACTTTCTCTAGCTCTGAGACCCTCCAGATTCATGGCTTTTTCTTACAATGGGCTCTTACAAAGAAGTCTTCCTCCAGCTCCCAATTCCAGCACTGCCCAGAGGCCAAGAGATTTCCTTGGTGCTCCAGAGGGCAGATTTTCAGCAAGTTCCACTGATGACACACCTTAGTAACTTCCCCACCATCCAGATACCCATGACTTTGCCCTTTCCAATGAGGACTGGATTTCAGTCCCAAAGGGAAGGCTCTTCCATGAGTGTCCTATTTCAGCCTTAGGGATACCGGTGGCTCCTTATATCTGCTGCTCCTGTGTTCTTAAGAATTCTCTTTAACTCTCATTAGCCAATTCTCCATTATTCCAATTCCACGCTAATAATTCTCTATGCCAAACTTTTCTCACTCACGTTACTGTGTGATTTATGTCTCCTGATTGGACCCCAACTGATACAGGCATTGACCTTGTCACCTCACTCATCTTCTCTTATCTTCTTTCAGTGGCCATTCTGTTTGTCTGTATAAGACTGATTCTACTCTATAATGTGCTCCTTTTTGTGTCTAAGTAGCTCTACCCACTTGAAAAAGACTCAAGATGAAACAGTTTTATTCTGAATTTTGTAAATTTTGGAGCTCTAACTCATTTATGGAGAATAATTTCTAGTAGTTCACTTGAGTAGGATTCTTAATGGAATAAAATGAGAAAGATATGGGTCTTGAAAGCAGGAATGACTTACTTTTTCCTTTGTCAGCAGGCAACTGCATATAGCTTTTTTCCTTTTTTAATCCGTTTTCTCCTTTCTCACTTTTATTCCTGAATAGTCAGGAAATGAACGATACTATAGGATTGGATTTAGACTATCTGGTACTGGGGAGGCTGGAATGAATTATGGCCAAGAGAAGATTGGTTTTCCAAGCAAGTCCGATGATTAATCAAGATGTTAGTAAGATGCACCTCCAGTAAAATTGCCCACAAATGAATGTTGGGGCACTTACCTGGCAACCTAGGGCCACTTCTCTCCTTTTCTCTTTCTATTTTCATACCCCACCCCATCCTCCAGGCTCTCAGTGTCCACCTGGTGCCCACATCCTGCAAGGTTGTCAACCCCAGTATGGTCTCCTCTACTCCTCCCTCCCTAAAAGAGTCATTTTCCATGATTGCTTTTCATACTTTGCTTATCTTTAATAAAACCCCTAATTATTGAGCCTGAATTAACTTAGTGCTTTTTAACATTAAGGAGTAATGAATATTATATTTACTATCCATTTGTAGCCCCAAAGTGGAGCTTTTTACCTTGATTAACGTTAATTGATGGAATTTGGTAAGGGAAAGAGTAGGTAGATAGTTCCAAGATGGGAACCTTATGATGTTTTGCTCAGCCTAGATGTCTCCTTCTTCTCTGTCATGCCCAAGCTAGGTTTCTGAGGGAAAAAAAAATCCATGAAAATGATTGGTAATTAGCTTAGAGCTGCATACCACTCAAACCTTAGTAGTGACCTTTACAAATAATACTGTGTTCCCTTGGGACCACATAAGACCAAAGAATCGTGCTTGGATTGGCAAAGTAAACTGTAGAAATTATGGATTTCTAGGTTGTCTTTTGAGGTGTGCATCCACTTCTGACAACTATTGCTTCTAACATTCTCATTTCTCCTGCAAAGTTGGCTGATCCAAGTACTCATTTCTCTCTGCTTTATGCAATGAGGTATCAAAGAGTTAACTAAGTTTCTCAAGGTCCTGGTCCACCTAGGCACCAAAAATGATTAGAATCATGAGTCTTTCTGTTTGATCACACTGCTTTCTCTCAGAGGATTTTACTTGGAATTTTTCAAATCCCGACCCATTTTAAACTTGCAGGTTGGATTTATGAACTAGGAAAATGATAATTTGCAGGGGAGAGATTTCAAATTCCTATTGATGGGAAGAACTGCCTAAAGTGGCATGAAAGAGCTCAAGAGGTTTTCAAAGTCACTTCACAAGGCTCTTTGAGCCTTCTGAACATCAAATGGTTCTCACAAAAAGAACATGCTTCTAATCTGAAGGTTAAAGAAAGGAGGGTGAAAAGCAAGGACTATTGGCAAAGCCTGCTCTAAAAAATGTGGAAGAACACGAGCAGAAGAGTGGACTAGTATAAAATGTTTCCATCTGTATTGTCGTATAATTACGTGGCAATTTCTCTCCAGACATTGATTTGAAATTTCCAAATTAACCAGTGATTGGTTTTCTAATTACATACTTGCGGCTTAGAGGAGTGGTGTATACTGAAAAATTAAAAAGAAAAATTTCTAGCACCTTATACATTTGGATTTGCTACATTAATCCTGACAGTTTTTGGTTTTTGGTTTTTGGTTTAGTTTCCTTTGTTGAGGCCATGTAGGATGGATGACCAGCTAAGTTTTCTTCAGGTACAGATAAATAAGAAACAATCATTCACTCATTCATTTATTCGTGGATTAATTCTGGAAATATCCCATGCACATAAGAAAAATGATCATATAATTCATTTCCTCAGGCTTCTATTTTTTTATATTTCTTTTCTTAATTAATGATATATTAATTATATTTTCTTAATTGTGTGTATGCGTATGTATATATACATGTGTGTACATATGTATTTATGTATTTGTATACATGTGTTGTAATTGTAAGAGCTGTAGAAGTCTAGGTAAATCTGAGTTTTTAACCTTAGCAAGTCTGTTATGCCAAGATCAGGGCCCTGATTTGTCAGGAATAGAACATTAATCCTTGAGATCTAGACATTTGAGTTGCTGCACTCAAATATCTGGAATTTCCTGGACCCTCTTGGCCTGCAGAAATAAGAGCTATCACTTCTTCCAGTTGAAGACTAGTTCTTACACCTTGCTTGAAGACAATATAGAGACTTCTTTGCAAATTACTCATGTCCCTTCAGAGCCTACTCACACTTTCCCTCCTAGTCTCCAATGACAAGGAGCACTCAGAAACACTGAATTCCCAAGTTTCTGTGAACTTTTCCAAAACTAAAGGTTAGTGCTCCTACCTTGTGTAAAGATGATCTAAAGGCTTCTGCCTTGTAAGACAAATCATGTTCCTTTAAGATCTATCCCAACTTTCCTTCCTAACTAAGAGATCAATAACTGGAGTCAAGCTACAACATAATCCAGATGGAAAAGTGCTGGGCCTGCTAGGGACAGAAATGGATTATTTATCAAAGGAATTGCCGTAATCAACATGTATTGGCAGGTGCTAGAACAGTATGTTTGGGACTGGATCCTTAGGAATTTGGTTCAAGGGGGAACAGAACATAAATTGTATGAGAGAGATTTTATCAATACGAGCACATGCTCCAATGATACAAGATTTAACATCCTGGCAAGGATCCCTGGATATTGTGATAACCTTCTAAGTTGGCTGTTAGAGGTTTGAAATGAGTAATTGCTTGCACTAAATGAAATAGAAAAACCAGATATACTTAATACGGACGAAGGGATCAAGAGTTCCAAAGAAGTAGGCACACTAGAGTGGATATGTACTACATGATGCCAGAAAGTCCACCAGTTAGTTGTTTTCCATGAGAATGCCCAGATGATGTTTCACTCACTAAAGCAATAAGAATGTCCTGGTAAGAGGTTTACCAACATTATTACTAAGTTCCTTGTTGGTTTTCTTCTGTAAACCAAGGCTGACAGAAGATATGAAAGAACTGAGATCTCAGACAGAAATGTATTTGATAGATCTCAAAGTAATAGAGGCTAGGTGCATAATAATCAGAAGCAAAGTGGCACAATTGTAATAACCAAAAAGTTTGGAGTGATAGCTTAGGGATTTCAACTATGGAGAGCTATGGAGATAGTTAATGGAATGTAGTGTTCCCAGGAACAAGGTAGATGAAAAGCCAAAAAATATAATATAAAAAACCAAACTCAATGTAAAAACCAAAAATTTTGAATGGATAGTGGGTTTCAGAAATGGTATTTTTGCTAGAGCAAATTAATACAGCCTCAGGTATATGGCATGTGGCCATTGATCTGGCAAATGCGTTCTTTTCTATCTCTATCAAGAAGGGGGACTAGACGCAGTTCACATTCACATGGGAGGGATAACAGTGCACATCCGTGGTCTTGCCCCAGGGCTGTGCTAATTATCCTGTCTGTCATAGTCTGAGGAGACCTGGACCAGACAGTCAGGACGTTTTGCAGAATATAACATTTATGGATGAAATCATGTTAGTCATACCAGAGCAAGAATAAATGTTAAGTACTTTGGAAGGCTTTCTTTCCATAGAGTAGGGGATAAATCCAATAAAGATTTAGGGGTTCAGCACATCACTGAAATTTTTGGAGGTACAGTGGTGTGGGGCACAGCAGGAAATCCCATTCCAGAGTAAAAGACAAATTATTGAATTTTGGACCTCCCACCACTATAAAGGATGGTTGGAATTTTTGTTTTCATTCTGGAGGCTGCATATTCCACACTTGGAAATACAGTTTTCATTCATTTACCAAATAACAAGGAAGGCTTCCAGCTCTACTTCGAGTTTAGAGTAGAAAAGGGGTCTGTACCAGTGCCAGGCTGCAATGCCAGCAAGACTACTGCTTGGGCCATATGACCTGGCATTTCAAGTATCTGTGGTGGGAAAAAGAAATTGTAGAAAAGTTTGTAGAAAATGTCAAGTAGGAGAATAATGATGTAGACCTCTATGGTCCTGGAGCAATCCATGCCATTTGCATCAGAGAGTTATGCAACATTTGGGAAACAGGATTTGGAATGCTATTTGGCCATGTTAAATATGAATATGGGGTGCTTGACCTTGGGACAAGTGACCATGGACACGGAGCTTCCCATCATGAACTGAGTTCTGTCAGACCCACCAAGTCATACTGCCAGGCAGGCTTAGCGGCAATTGCTGTAGGATAGAAGTGGTACCACTGGGATTGGCATGAGCAGTGCCTGAGTGAATATTAAATTCTACTTGGGTGAGATGGGTAATTGTCTTACTAGCAGAACTGAGAAAATTCTACTGGATGCATAAGACCTTTTAAATTGCAAATCCAAAGAGATCAAGGAATAGACAAAAGTGGTTTGCCCAGATCTCCTTTCTTGACTGAGATACTTCTTGCTGCTGGTTGTGTTGACCTTATATTATTTAAAATATTCTTTGGATGGTTTGTGTAGTATGGGAATTATCTTTTTCTGAAAGCTTGAAAGAACTTACAAGTAAGCCAATGCGAGACTAGAATCTTTTTCAGAAAAAGTTGGCATATGAATTGAACAGATTAAATCACTTGAAAACTATCCCACAATATAAAAGAATTTAATGTGTGAAAAAGAAAACATCATAAATCCAGTGGGGTGGAAGTAAATTGTTCGACAAATTGGGAAAATTTTCTGTTTGGAACAAAATTAAGCCTTATTTGAAAAGTCTACCCTTAATGAATTTTCTTCTTAAGTCAAAGTTGATAGTCTTCAAACCTGATGATTACAGTTAGCCAGAAGTGCCTAAAGGATTTTGACATAAAAGAAAACAAACTGGAAAGCAGAGAATAGGGAAAGCCAAAATTTTCCTCATTTGTTTCTGTTTTATTAAGTTCTAATAGTTATTTAGAGATTCATATATTATATACTAATTCTAAATATCTTTTACATCACTCGAGTATTATTTTATTTCTAATGGTATTTGTTGGGGTTGTGATTTTATTTTTCCTTGATCAGATTTGCCAGTGTTTGGTGTGTTTGATTGTCTCCGGTTCCACTTTCCTCCACCCTGCACAACCACTCCGGTGATCCTGCTCTTAGGTTATTAATTGCTACATTTTTCTGATTTTTAAATTACTAATTAACCTTTGATCTTTATTTAGCTAGTGGGTGTCCAACTCTGTGCCAAGCATTGTGCTAAGGATTTTACTTTTAGAACATAAATTCATTTCGTTTCTATAGACTGATTTCATTGGGTTTGTTTTGCTCTTCTTTTTTTAAATTCTAAAGTTGAATACTTAAGTTATTTAAAATGACCTTTCCCATAAAATGTTACTCTTTAATAAAATTATTTCATGTAAACATTAAGGGTGAATCACTGAAAAATACAGTTGTATAGACTTTAAATGGAAAATATTGTTTGGAGCAATATTTAAAACATATTTAGGTCTGGGAGCACTTTAGAGCTAGCAAGGAGTAGAGCTGCTAATTTAATATTGGAAAACATTTTTTAAACCATAGAATTCTTTTTGAAAAAATTCCAAATGTAATTTTATCCTCCATCAATAAAAGTTATGAGAGTATGTCTCTGACTGAAGCTGGGTGGAAGGACTCAGAGCTCTGACAACTCAGTTCTCTGTTTTTCACTTCACCATTTCATCTCAAAGGCAACTCCATGAGCCCTAATGCTTCTTGAGACTGTAGTATGATCTGTCACCCTTTTTACTTTACATATGTGGAAATTGGGAACCAAAGGTTTCTATTTTATTAAGTGTTAATTGCTATATATCCTTGCTTAACTTGATTTTGGCTTTCTCTGTTCTCTACTTTCCAGTATGTTTTTTATATGTCAAAATATTTTAGGGGCTTCTGGCTAACTTTCATTATCAAGTTTGGAGACTTGAAAGAAGTTATTGGGGAAAATATTTCTTAAAAGTCTCTTAAAATTTTGCTAATAATTCCTCAAAGAGATAGCATCAATTTCCCTTTTAGAACTCAGAATATTGTGTTTCATGCTGTCTTTTATGAGTATACTTTGACCTCAGAATCCCATGGAAAATTAGTGACTACAGGTCCCACACACATTTGCATATAAGAAGAGGATCATACAGTCGACTCATCATTGTTGTCATTTTCACCACCATGGTAATAACATATATAAGGTGGAGTCCTATGTGGTTCAGTCTCTATACAGACTCACATTCAAAGAAGCACCGAACAGCAACCCAAAATAATTAAAAGAAAATGTCAATATCATTAAAGGGTCTTCAACCGGTAACCTAGAGCAACACAAATCTCAAAAGCCTCTTTCTTCTCCTAAAATATCCAATACCCCACCTGCTCTGGTGTCTCCACACAACTGCCTCTCACCCTCCCTGAAGTTTGTGCAGGGTTTGTCTGTTTATTTCTCTCCTACTTTTCTCTACCTCTCTTATTCCCACCCCCAACCCCCTCCCACCATTATTCTGAATCTGTATCTCAAAAGCCTGGGAATGTAGTGAGCAAAGACAATTCTTTTAAGTGCAAGTGAGGGGAGAAAAGAAAAGAAAAAGAAAGCAAAGGAAAGAAAAGAGAAGAAAGAGAAAGACAAATGCCCTTTTCTTTTAAAGTATTGGGTGGGAGGAAACATTGGAGAATTCATCCAAGGATACATTTTGTCTTTGTCACTTAAGCAGTTATATATGCATTAGCTCATTCAGTCCTCATGGTAGCTGAATGAGGTAAATAATGTTATTGCAATTTCTATTTTGTTGTCAGGGAAACTGGGACTTAGGGAGATAAAGCAATGTCCTCAGGTCACCTAGCTAGTGAGAGATGGAAAAGGGACCCTGCTTTTAAGCAACTTGCTACACTAATTGTATAAAGTTTCCAGAGTTTCATAAAACTCAATCATGTTTACTTTCCAATTAAAATATGTTTTTCCCCTATGGTCTATTTTTCTTCTTCAAATCTAAGCTCTTAGAAGGGAATATTTGCTTAAAATGAATCTTTATCAGATTACTTATATTTATACATTACCAAACTGCTGACTTCTCCTTAGTTTTGGAACCCAGCCTCTATCAAACATTTGCTTTAGCTATTTTAAAAATTTAAAACAGATTTTTACAGAATGGTAGAAATAAGTCTTCATGCAACCATTAGGATATTTTTTGTTGATTCTGGTAAGTTAGATAGAATGAGTTTCTTGTAATACAGAAGATTAGTATGGAGAAGTTCTGGAGGTGTGTCACCAACACGAGAGCGTGTGCACATGCCTCTGTGATATATATTGATACTGGAGTCTTGAGAGATAAAGGCAAGGCTTGGTGCAGAAGCAACAGTGATGCTATCTTGCCATGGTAAAAGATAAGACAAGTTATAATTTTCTAAAGGGCGGAAATTGTAACTGTAATCTCTGGTGTGAAGGAGGAGGAAACATGACTGTCATGACATTTGAGAAATCAAAGGGTTCTTGGGAGTAGGCACCACTGTGTAGATTGCGTAATACATGTTACAGATTGTTCTAATTCAACATATGGTCTGTTCCTCGGACTGTGAATTAGGGAAGGCCTGTGCAGATATATGAGAGTGCAGAGTGTAGGAAAATAAACAGATGTTTGCTTCAGTCTGAGTCTCCCAGGACCCAGATATTCATGATGAAATCTGCTTTGGGGAATGGGCATAATAGCAAACACTCTCTCTCCCAATCAATTATTTATCCAACTTCATAACAAAAATGAAATGAAACACTCCTTGGACGTGGGCAGGGAAATTGGAAAATAATTTTTGAAATGGCAAATTCTAGGATTTTTTTTTTTGTTGATGCTTCTATAAGTCGGAAGCTCTTTGTTCTGAGTATAATAAGGATGCTCTATGCTCTGTACACAGTCATTCCTGATCAATCAGTACATTTCTATTTTTATAATCCAGAAGGATAAAGACGACGTGTACTTCGGGTTTTAGTATGTGTCTGAAACTGGGTGCATGGTGTTCTTGGTCATCCACTAGTTCTTCACAGCTGACATTTTAAGCTGTGAAGGAATTGAGAAAGAGAACTAGTGTGTGGATGCCTGCTGTGTCCAGGTACTCCACAGGTGCTTTATGTACGTAATGTCATTTATCTTCATGAAGACGAATGGAGTAGAGAATACTGTCCCCAATTCTCAAATGAAGAAACAAAGGAGTTGAAGTACCTCCTCCAGGCTCACACAGTTAAGGGGCAGGGGAGGGATCTGAATTCAGATTAGCCTGACTCCTCACCCCGTGTGGCCCTAAACTGTGATAGTCCAAAGAATTGACTCTGTATATACACTGTAGGATGCTTATCATATAGTAGGTGTCAAATTGTTGTTAAACATTTATGGCATATATCTAGGGGAACTGATTGAATCTAGTCAAATATTAAAATTTGTTTATGTAGTTAAACTTCGTTTCTATTTACATGATGTTTTAATTTGACCGGTTAGTTTTAAGAGCAAACTCTGATCATTTTCTCTTTTTCTTTTCAACCTTCACGAAACAACATAAAGTAAGCAAACCAGAAAGAGTAACGTGGAAGGAAAGTGCAGAAATAACTAACCCCGGCTGCAGTTTTTGTGAGGGTTTTTTTAAAAAAAAAAAAAATCACAGATTCAATAAACCTGATGTCTGCATTTCAAAGAAAGCGCTTGTGGTCCCTTGAATCCTGAAGCTGCTGTAACAGTCCTGGCCATGTCCATGTCCACCTTCACCAGCCAGGGACTTCGCACCTCCTCCCACCCAGTAGTATTGGAAATATCTCTGTGGCAAGAAGGGAGACTACATGTCTAAGTGAAAGGGTGCTTCTATTTGTGGACAAAGCTAATCTACAGTCTGTAGTACTCATTCTAAACAGATCAGTACTTAAGTAATTGATGTGGTTGAAGTAAAGTGTTGAAAAACCTCACGTGTAGGTCATTTACTTCCTTTGTGTGTGTGCATGTTGACCATTTGTATATCTTCTTTAGAAATGTATCTGTGAAAGTCTTTGCCCATTTTATTAAAGAGTTGTTCATCTTTATTATTGATTTATAGGAGTTTCTTACATATTCTCAGTTAACATGTTAACAAAATTAATATTCTACATCAGAGTCTGGCAAACTGTGGCCTGCGGGCCATGTGCAGCCCATGGCCTGTTTGTGTAAATAAAATTTTATTGAAACCCAGCCAGGCTCATCTGTTTATGCGTTGTCTGTAGCTGAGTGGCCCTACAATGACAGTATTGAGTAGATGAAACAGAGACTTTATGGCCACAAAGCCTAAAATATTCACTATTTGGCTCTTTATATAAATAGTTTTATGGCCCTTGTTCTAGATCAACATCTTAACAAAATTGTGTTTTACAGTCTATAAACATGGTATGTCTCTTCACTTAGTAAATTTTTCTTTTAGGAATTTTTGGCAGTTTTCAGTGTAGAGAATTGCACACATTTTAATAAATTTATTACTAAGGATTTTATGTTTTCTGATGCCATTATAAACAGTAGTGCCTTTTAAATTTCATTTGCCA
The DNA here is from genome assembly GCF_037783145.1 of Equus przewalskii. Taxonomy (NCBI): domain Eukaryota; kingdom Metazoa; phylum Chordata; class Mammalia; order Perissodactyla; family Equidae; genus Equus; species Equus przewalskii. The sequence goes on along the minus strand of NC_091837.1, from coordinate 46,671,046 downwards.
ATTGTCCATTGCTAATATATAGAAATATGGCTGCTTTTTATTTTTATTTTTTTGCTGAGGAAGATTGGCCCTGAGCTAACATCCTCTACTTTATATGTGGGACTCCTGCCACAGCATAGCTTGACAAGCAGTGAGTAGATCTGTACCTGGGATCTGAACTGGTGAACCCCAGGCTGCTGAAGTGGAACATGTAAACTTAATCCCTGCACCACTGGGCTGCCCCCTAGGTTAATTGATTTTAAAACTTCCTTCTTTTCTTCTGAGCATATGGAAATAATAACTCATGACAAAATGGCAGAGATTTCAGAGTTTATATAGAGTGAACATAATTATAATTTTGAGGTAAAGAAAAGGATTTTATGAAACTTGAATAATGCAGAATGGCATGGAGGATCCATGGACATCACACCCTCTTGGAAGGAAGCCACTCTCTGCAAGTGTAGCCACCCAAGTTACCTTTAAGCTTCTCTTTCCCTGAAGTAGATGAAGGGTCTTATAATAGTATTCTTATTGTTTCAAAAATACAGTGAGAATTTATTAGAGACTATCCCTATCATGGCTGGAACTAGCCAAAATTGATATTTAACTTATGCTCCTGTGAGGATCATTTTGGGGCTCTTATTTGTTTTTATCTCACTCAAAGCTTAAAAGAACCTAGTGAGAACACCTATCACCCAGATCTTGGTTTCTAATAACATTCCCAATAAAGAGAACCAGGGTCCTTGGAGAAATGGCTCATTGGACTGGGACAGGAAAATACAAGATGAGCTGGGAGCATCTGTGGTGCCAGAAATTAAGGAAGTGCTTAAAAAACATACTACGCTAATGGGGGCTTGTCACAGGAGCCAACTGAAAGAGCTTCTAATGACCAAACTGGAACAAAATGAATAAAGTAGAATTGGATTCTAACTCAATATATAATATAAACATCTATGAGTCCTTATTGATATAAATTAATGATTGAATTAATAAAGAGAAGAAGAGACAAATCTCTCAGACAAAATTTCCAAATCATTTATGTACATACTCCTCTCTCAAGGAGGTAAAGCATAACTCTCCACTCCTTAAGTGTGGTCTATACATAATGACTTTCTTCCAAAGTACAGTTTGGAGAGGGGGATAGAAGATTAATTTTATAGTGTCAGTACCTGACAAACACTATCTTAGCCAGGGGATCATGGTCAACATCAGCAGTGAAAATTATGTTTGTACTATCTACCCTTGGCATGATGTGATGAAAATGATACATACATTCCTTTGTGATTTTCCTCCCCTATACCCACAACACCAATCTAATCATGAGGAAAATTTTGAATAAATCTCAATTGAGGGACACTCTATAAAATACCTGAGCAGTACTCCTCAAAACTCTGAAGATGGTCAAAAATATGGAGATTCTGAGAAACTGCTACAGTCAACAGGAGCCTATGCAGGCAGGACAAATAATTGTAGTATGACATTCTGGATGGGATCCTGGAAGAGAAAGAGGACAGTACGTAAAAACTAAGGAAAATCTGAATAAAGTATGGACTTCAGTTAATCATATATCAATATTGGTTCATTAATTGTAACAAATGTAGCATACAAATATAAGGTGTTAATAGCGGAGGAAATTGGGTAAAGTGTTTATGGAAACTCTCTGTACTATCTTCACAATTTTTCCATCAATTTAAAACTGTATAAAAATGTTTACTTAAAAAAACATAGCTAGGAGGGTGATTTTTCCCATATTTCGGATGAGAAAACAGAGCTTCAGAGAGTTTAAATAACTTGCCCAAAGTAGGGTAATCAAATAGTAAGCGGTGACTTGGGAGATTTGACCTACATCTTTGGACTAAATGGCTTGTTTCATCACCTCATATCTTATGTGCCCACAATCCATTTCAGTGCCTTCTACCCGGCTATCAAAATTTCTATTCCTTCTCAATCACAGGACTTCCAGTGTTTTCATGCACTCCAGTCTCTTCTGCTATGGAGTAACACCAGAAAATGTATGAATCTATTGGTCTTAGCTTGGGTTGCCTCAAAAGTAGTCTTTAAGATAAAAATGTTAAGTGCAAGTAGCTGATTTGGGAAGTGATTCAAGGAAGCACAAGGGAGGAAGTGAGATAGGGACAGGAAAAATGCCAATACATTGTCCATAATGAACAGATTATGCTTTGGGCAATTGGAACTCAATTCCACTTGGGATCCTCCAAGAGAACATGTGGAGCATAGCTCAGAATCATCTCTCTGGAGACAGAGAGGCTGTTGTTATTCCACTGACTCTCATCTGCTCTTGGTTGAAGTTTGCTCTGGAGGGATTAATATCCCCATACCTGGGTTTCACATTCTGGAGAAAACCCTCAGTCAGAGAAGAAGAGGGATTTAGGCTCTCGAAATAGGATGCTATCAGTCTGTCAGCAACTCAACTAGATATAGGAGAACTCAGGCTGAAGGGATTTGGGGTTGGGGTCTACTACATACACTAAGGAATTTTTGATAACACGTGACTCCTCACAGACATAATTGTCTTCTAATGCAAAGGACAATCTTTAATGCAAAGGTGTAGATAACTGATTTAGAATTCAAGACTACATAGAGCAGGTATTGGCAAACTGTGGATGGTGGGCCAGATTGTGTCCACTGTCTGTTTTTGTAAATAAAGTGTTGTTGTAGCATAGCCATGCCCATTTGTTTCCATGCTGTCTCTGACTGCTTTTGAACTACAATGGCAAAGTTGAGTAGTGACAGACACTATACGGCCCACAAAGTCTAAAATATTTACCATCTGTCCCTGAATGGAAGGAGTTTGCTGAGCTTAAATGGGAAGATTTTCAGACAGGGAAACCCTCCCTCTGCTGCACCGAACTGTCTGCTGTAGGTGGTGAGGACCTACCCTTTTGTCAAGATACTCGCTGGTCTGTGGGATCATTTGAATTCTTTGAGAACTGGTGCTGTCTGTTATATAGTTGATGGCAATTTCCCTACTGCCAGTTTGGGCAGTTTCCCCTGAAATTATAATAGAGCACAGATCTCTGGAGGTCCTTTCCAGTTTAAGCTCTGGTTTTGGGAAAATGTAGAGTGTTGGCAATGTGAAACGACAGCACATTTTTTGAAGATTAGTTACCAATCTGTGTATACTTCTTCATATTAGGCAGATGCTGCACTCTACGGGGAGAAAAAAAAATCTCTTTATCCAGGTTAGAGTGTCATTTGAGAATTGAAGAATCTGTTTTGCTCATAGGGAGATTTCAAAAGAACTTGTTATAGATAATAGATCACACTTTATGGGCAATTCCTCTATGTGTCACCACAAAGAGACAATTTCTAACACTTTACTACCAGTTCTCATTATCTTCAGTTTCACTGGAGAGGCCAAAAGTGCTGTGCAAATATGTCAGAACATCCTTTAGCAGGATGACACATTTATAGAAATGCTGAGTTATTGAGGAACTCCCACGATATCAGCTAAATTAAGCCCAGTCCAATTGATGAACAGTAGATATATTAAACCCACATTCCCCAAATTAGGAAACATTCTACTTCCTAAATTGTCAAAGCAAAAACAGGAAGCTTGAACCTCAGCCACCTTACGGTAAGCAGAGCTACTGGGGACTCTTCTGTGGAAAACTTGACTCTTTCGAAGGACAGTACAAAAATGCAGAGATGCAGGAAGATTAAAGGGAAAAAAAGTAATTCGCTAAGGTTTCATGCTCATGTAATGGGATTTTAACTTAGAAATTTTGGCTGAGCTGTCAACATATACAAAGAATGAAATTCCCAAGGTCAGACCAAGATGCAAATTCTCAGAGGGAATATTCACGAATGTGTTTCATGACTCTGGCTTTGGACCTGTAGTAAGGGCATAAAAAGGTAGGTTACTTTAATATAGGCAGAAGATTTAGTGATGAGTATTTAAGAGAAAGCTGTTGATTCATAGGGACAGAAAGTAGAATGGTGGTTGCCAGGGGCTGGGGGAGTGGGAAGTGGGAGTTATTATTAACAGGTACAGAGTTTCTGTTTGGGATAATGAAAAAGTTCTGGTAATGATAGTGATGATGGTTGCACAACATTGTGAATATAATTAATGACACTGAATTGTACATGTAAAAATGGCTAAAATGGTAAATTTTATGTTATGTAAACTTTACCACAATCTAAAAAAAGAAAAAGCTATTGTTGTGTGGTGATTTCCATCCCTCTAAAAGGAAGAAGTGGGGTGTGTTTTCTTCACCTCAAGAACAGTGAGAAGATATTCAAAGGCCCCATTTGAGCTTGGTATTTATCCTTTCCTGTCCTGTCCCCACACATTAGGGTGTTCGAGGACGTGGTGCCTCGCTAAGTCTGAGAGAGGCAAACAGTCTTTGGAAATAAGAAAGGGCCTTGCATGAGAATAAATGCTGTCAACGACAATGGAAATAAGCATTCATGAATTCTACGTGTCATGTAGAGCAAAGGCAACTCTCGTAAACCAACAGTAAAAGTATAAATTCACAGTCACTTTGGAAAACCCTTTGTCACTATGTGCTAAAACTGAACATATGCATAGCCGTAATCCAGAAATTCCACTCCGACAAATATATCTAACAAAACTGTTTGTAAGTGCACCGAAAGACATATACAAGAATGTTCAGAGCAGCTCTATTCACAATAGCCTCCAAATGGAGAAAATAAAAGAGCCAATTTGTAGTAGAATAAGTAAATAAATTATGGCATATTCGTACAGTGACTTACTATATCATAGTGAGATCAAGTAAGAATTCTTCCACCAAAAAATATTGAGCAAAATAAGACAGAGAATTCATTTGATATTTTCTAATCATTCTTTTAATATCTGTAGGAACTACAGCTTTCTCCTTTATTTTATTCCTGATATAGGTAACGTGGGCCTTCTTTGTTTGTTTGTTTGTTTTTTTGTGGTCGGTCTGGCTCTAGAATTTCCAATTTTATTGATCTTAAAAATTTTAAAGATTTTATTTTACTTTTTTGTGAGGAAGAGTGGCCCTGAGCTAACATCTGTGCTAATCTTTCTCTATTTTATGTGGGACACTGCGACAGCGTGGCTTGACAAGCAGTGCCAGGTCCGTGCCTGGGATCTGAACCTTCAAATTCCAGGCCTCTGAAGCGGAGCATGTGAACTTAACCACTATGCCACCAAGCTGGCCCCCAAAAGACCCAGATTTTAGATTCTTAAATTTTCTCTTTTTTTGTTGTTTACTTACAATTTCATTGATTTCTGCTCTTCTCTTTATTTTTTTCCTTCTGATTGCTTTGGGTTTGATCTACTTTACTTTTTAAAAAATATTTTTAAAGGTAGAAGCTTAGATAATTGATTTAAGACTTTCTTCTTCTTTAATATAAACATTTATTGCTATAAATTTACTTCTAAGCACTGCTTTGGCTGCATTTCTCACATTTTAATATGTTGTATTTTCATTTCCATTGAATTAAAAATATTTTCTGATCTCCTTTGTGACTTCTGCTTTCATGTAGTTATTTAGAAATGTGTTGTTTGATTTCCGAATATTGGAAATTCTCAGATATCGTTCTGTTATTGATTTCTAATTTGACTCTATGTGATCAGAAAACATCTTATGTATAATTTCAATTCTTTTATGTTTCTTGATGCTTGGCATATGTCCTGGACATAGTATATCTTGGTGAATGTTTTATGTATACCTGAAAAGAATTTACATTCTGTTGTAGTTGGATGGAACATTCTAGAAATATCAACTAGGTTAAGTTGGTTAATACTGTTATTCAGATTTTCCATATCTTTACCTATTTTCTGTCTACTTGTTCTATTGTTTGCTGAGAGAGGATTGTGGAATCATCAACTTTGTGGATTTATCTATTTTCATTTTCAGTTCTCTCAGATTTTGCTCCGTGTATTTTGAAGCTCTGTTAGGTGCATACAAATTTAGGAGTGTTATTTCTTCTTGATGAATAGACTTCTTTATCATTATGTAAAGTCTTTTTTCTTTGCAATGACCTTTTTAAATCCCTTGTGGTATTCTTTCCTCTGAAGTCTATTTCTTCTGATATAGCCCCTTCAGCTTTATTTTAATTAGTGTTTACATTATATATCTTTATCCATCCTTTTACCTTTAGTCTATGTTTATATACTTAAAAATGGACTTCTTGAAGATAGAATATAATTGGGTCTTAATTTTTTCTCCAGTCTAATCATTCTCTATTTTTATTGGTGTGTTTCTACCGTTTAAAGTTAATATAATCTCTAAGATGGATGGGTTTAAATCCATCATCTTCCCAGTGGCTTTTGATAGAATGCTGGACAATGTGCATAAAGCAATAGAGACTGAGGGTATTTCTGCCTAGCAATGGGCATGCCTCTTCTGCTGGCCATTTGTGTCAGAAGTTGAGCTGTGTTTGGGTTTTGTTGTGCTGTGATTGCCTTCAGTGTATCATCAGCTTCAAATTCCTTTTGTGTTACTTTGTACTTAGGGTGGGGTTGTGATGTCAGGTAGTTTTTTCTTATTATTTCTGCCCCATTCCCAGATTTTCTCTGCTCACTTCCACCTTGGAGAGAGTATCATTCTTCACCCTCAGAAGTCACACTCCATCATTTATGCAATATCCCATGGTTACACAGACCACCTTTATTCAGTGTGGTAGAAGAGAGTACAGGAGCATGCATACCAGGTGGCAAGAATAATTGGGAGTCATCTTGGAGGCCACTTACCAGAAAAACTTTTGTTTATGTTTGATGGAGAGGAAATTTTTGATCACTTTAATTTCCATTTTAATACTAATTAATTTTTTATTATTTTCCAAAATTAAGCCTTTAATCAAGATGTAAAATTATCTTTTGAATAACAGGTCTTGAAAATCATCAGAACCACTTCATACTTCAAACTCAGTCATATTATTGCTTTAATTCCTCCTTTTTGCCAAGCGTTTTAGATGATGAGTAGAAAAGAAGGTGAAAGTATTAGAGCCTTTCTCTCTTTTTACTTATATGCTGATGGCTTGTATCATAGCTGTTTCCACAGGGCACTCTGAGTTACTTCAGGCATTCGTACTTCTTAATATAGAGTGTTGCACTCTATAGTTATTGAGCTCTTTCTACTTACTGAGGCAGTGTGCTGGAGGAGCCAAGTGGATTTACTGCCAGTTAAACTCTAGGGTTACTTGTCAGTCCCAGACTATCCTTTACGCTATTTTCTTTTTTCCTGGAGCAGGATTTGGCTTGCTGTTCTTTCGATGTTAAATTCTTCAATTGCCACTCTATTTTCCTGAAGTTCCTCTTTCCTCAAGCTTTGCTTTCTACTTGATTTGTTTTTCCTTAATATATGAAACTTGTGTCTACATTTTTTTCTCAAAATCTAATTATTATAGACAGATATATTGCAGACACCAATAATTAAAGGTAAGACACAAAGGTACAGTCATCTTAGAAAGTCATGAAACCATGATCCCCAACTCTTTTCTTATAGGTTTTAGAGATGACTGTCAGTTGGCATTGGAGGTCAATGACAAATAATTTTCCATCTCATAGTGAGCTACTGAAGGTGGATTCAAAGGTCTGGGTAGTCTCCGCTGAGAGTTACACTGCGAGAGTTGACACGCCTGCACTACTTCTCCCAGATCAGTCACTCTGGTATCTCTAAGTGAAGATGATATTTCACTTTTACCTGATTTCCCTGGCTGTGCAGTTATTTATTCCTTTTACATTTATTGCCAGTTCCTGCCCCCAAACCCCACCTTTTTTCTTGCCTAGGTATCCAGGTTTTCTAGGGAAAAGCCAAAAGACAAGACGTACAAAAATTCATACTGCTCCCATGCAATTTTGCAAAGATATTTTGGTAATAGTTTTCAAAAAATCCAATCATATATTCACGCATTATTTATTTATTACTTAATAAGCATGTATTGTGTGTCAAGCACCATCATATATGCAAATGAGGTTGGACAATCAGTTCAAAAGGAAAAATGGATATGGCACCTGCCTAGAGGAGATTACACTTTTTTTAGAGATCTCTTTCTCTCTCTTCTCACTCTGTTTCTCTCACATATGCATACCCTTAAATAAACTCTCATGCAGAGAAGCTTAACCTGGAGTGCTCCTTAATAAAATAAAAATCAGTCTGTGATTTATTAGAAGAAATCTCAAATTTGGTTGATTGAGTTCGATATAGATTTTCTGGAGGTGGTAAAAATCTGACCTGGACTTTCTAGGGAATAATGAAAACACGGGAAGCAAAACTTCTATTTTAGATCATTATTAGAAGAATCTGCTGTTTTTTAGGTAACAAGACGAAAACATTTGCAGACTTTTCAAAGCAAAGATTAGCAGAACCATAAAGGGAAATGGACCTTTTAGAAGGGAAATGGACCTTAGAGATAGGCTGGGTCAGTCTTCTTGCTTTACAGAGGACGGAGCTGAATCCAGGGAGATAAAGTGGTGGAGTCTGGATTCTAACTCCGCTCTGCCAATCATTCAGTCAGATGTAGTTTTGCTGATGCCGCCTCTTTGCGGCTGCTCTTTAGAACAGTCGAGAGAGATTAAACCCAACACTACAAAAACTTACTGAGTGCTCACTATGTCCCAGGTATTGGGTGAAATACAAAGATGAATAAGACTAATTCCTTGCCATTGTGGAGTTTTAATCATAATCTAGTTGGGAAGACAGACATGCACATGCCTAATTATGTGATAGGCAGACCAAGATAAGTGCCATTAGTGAAGGAGCAGAGAGAAGCAAGAGATGAACTCACCCTTCTGTGGCGGGCTCCAGAAACAATTTTTGAGATTAGATCACATTTGAGTTGGAAACCAAAGAGTCTCCAAAATGTGGCCATATTTTGCTTAGTTTCTTCCAGAAAAATGATGTGGCACGGACTTTGCAGTTCCTCGGCAACTTGGCTGGCTCAGCTGAAAAGACTCTTAAATGGTCCTCAGGGGCATGTGCCCAGTAATGAGCTCGGAGACCTGAGCCAAGTTGTTATAACAGTTGCTTCACACTTTCATCCATGTAATAACTAGAAGCTCCTTTTCACTCTTTCTGGCATGGCCAGGTCTTGTATATCAAACAAGTATGTCGAGCTTCTCTAGGGGTTATGAAATGGGATGGGAAAAATCATCACGGACGATAATGCATTTTGGACATGTAGAGCTAATGCTTTCGTCCTTCTTTCCTTCTTTCTGCTCCAAAATCTGTAATATTTCACAGTAAGGGTACATCAGAAGTAATAAAATATTCTGTTAATAGACATTGAAGTGGTACACATGCTTGGTCTATAAGCTTATTTTTACTTGACATTTTGTTCAGTTGATAAGTGTAAAGTAAAATAATTGCGAGTGGTCTCTGTAGTCAACTTCGTTGAATTCAGTTTTCATTCTGTTTCTTTTTTCTCTTATTTTGGTCTTATTAATAGACTCACAGTACAGAAGTTGGGGGTCTGATAATGGGGGAGACTGATCTTGAGAGGTCATGTACTTACTCCCTTGCCTTTAATTAGTTTATATTTAAACTATTTCTAATGTTTTCCATTTATGATAAGCTAATACTACTTGTCTGGGTTTTGGTAGAGCTGCAAGCCATTTATTTTCTTCTTCACTGTTGGTAAATATAAACACTATCATATTTAGGTAACACGTTAAATATTTTGACTTTTCTTTACACGTGTATTCAAACACAGCTTCTGTTCCAGATTTTGCTTACTGCTCCCATGTGTTGGCAATTGTGTGAAGCATATGGGACAAAAATAGTAAGAATAAATAGTGAATGAACATGTGGTTTCTATGATCTGAGTGACCAAAATGATACGATGAAAATGTGTAGGAACTTCTGCTGACCTGTCTCTCCCTACACACCCATGTTGTTTTCTCCAGCTGCTTCCAGTGACCTGAATGGCCACTCCAGGAAGCAGTTACCCAAGGCTCCAAGCTTCCGCAGATTTCTTTTGGGCAGGAAAAGGATACTAAATTATAGGAAAACCATTTATCTCAGCTCTGTCCAAAAGAAATATGATGTGAGCCACATGTGTATAATTGAAATTTTTTTAGGAGCCTCAATAGAAACATAACAAAAATAGGTGAAATTAATTTCAATAATCTATTTTTACTCAATAGAACCCAAAACATTATCATAAGAACATATACTTGAAATTATTAATGGGGTATTTTACATTCATTCTTTTTCCTGTCTTTGGAATTTGATGTGTTTTCCATGGATAGCACATCAGTTCAGATTAGCCACTTTTCAAATGCTGTTGCTCAGACTGTGAGGAGTGTGGGAGTTTTCTGGGGTTCAAGTGAGGGTCCCAATGTCAGGATGGAGGGCCAGGGGCGATGGTAATTGGTGGTAATTAGTGTCCCATTTGTTCTCTGCTTTCACTTTTCCACAGTAAATCCAAACTGAGCATGGCTGTTTCTAACTACTTTCAAGCTTCTTTGAATCCTATCCATCTTCGTCTTTGGCAAAGTCAGTAGCACTAGAATTTGATCAATTTGGGTCAAATCACTTACAAATGGTCTTACCTCAGTCAAGTTATTTTAACCTTTCTCCTGCATCAGTTTTCTTCCCCGTAAAATAGAACTAATAATAAATACTACCTCCATTGGAGAGTTGAGGGTTAGATGTAATATATGAAAAGTATATGGTACAGTGCCTGGTGCATACTAGGTGTTCAATTAATAAGAGTTAGCATATTCAGCATGAGAAAGTTATGTCACAAATAGGCTTTTGTGCTAGTCGTGTTTGGTATGTGGCAGACTGGGCTCAGCTTGAGTTATCCTCAGACAGATTGTTATAAGTAAAATCTATTTGAAGATCACTTTACACCTAGAAGAGGTTCCCAATCTTAACAGACAAGACCTCCTTTTTATAGTAAGTGTTTTATAACATTACTCTTTACTGAAATAAAATTCACAGATGATATAGCTTACCCACATATAAAATATTTTTAAAAATCAATATAATGTTTTAATGTCATGTAAGTGGAAAATCTAAGGAACGACATTCACAATAAAATGTGTATTTTAATAAGCAAATACATAGGCACCACCACTCTAGAAAGCACAGTGAGGTAGTCAGATGATGCTCCCCATACATAGAATCATTGCGAGCGGGACAGCTCCAAGGCAAGATTGATAGAGTTCATTCAAATACTAGAAGTGGCGCAGTTAATGGTGACGAGATTTTATGAAATAATGAACAACTCTTGGTAGAGTTCCCAACAAATCAAAGTGGCACTTTTCCTTATTTTACTTTGTAGTTGTAGCCCTGCATAATTCAGTTTATAGTAAAACTGTGCAAAAAATACTTTACCTTTAAAGGTAAAGTGGATTTAGACTGTAGACTCAGAAACTTACAAACAGATTTTTGCTTTTACTGCTTGTTCTGTGGGACATCCACGAGCAGTGCAGGATTTGGAACAATTTTCCATTGTGCAAGAGTGTTCTTAACATTGAGGTCATAGAGACTCCTTGCCTCCTTCCTCCTCTATCTTCACCATTAAGTGCCAGTAGTGCCCTCTGACTATTGTGATAATCAAAAACACCCCTACAGATTTCCAAAATGTCCTTTAGGAGGTGGTACAATCCCAGTTGAAAGCCAGTGCTCTGTGAGGAGGAACTTTCACTATCTCTTATTCCTAGAAAGGTCCGTGGTCTTGGGACATGTCTGAGGAAGGCAGCACTTAACCATTCTTTAGAACCGTGCCATGCACTGTGAACACCCAAGCGTTGACACTAAATAGAAAACAACCCTTTTCCTGGATCTATTAAGAGAAATGGAATGTCTCTACTCAAGTTAAACCCTAGTATTATTTCAAAGAGAGCTTGCAGAGTCAAAGTCACTGCCACGTAGTGCCCAGGTAGGTCAAACTCATCCTTTAGACTCACGCAGACTTTCAACTCCAGTGTGACAGGGGATGGATGTCAACACTGGAGAAGCTTCATAGGTGCTGGACTGAGTTAGAGAAGCGCCTTTGCTGACGGAGCAGATCCACCCACTGGAAAACATCTAATAAACTGTGCCAATATGAAAAGCTGGAAAACTCTGCCTGTTACAAAAGCAGCACAAAATCAGTTCTGAAATTATAGTAAGAGAATTACACGCAGGCTGGTGAAGTATAGAATTAGGTGATAAAAAGGAGACGTGTGCAGTCAAGTTCTTCTTACTCCTTTGTCACATCTAGCCAGTTTAGAAGTTATCTATTTGGGTTATTACCTCTGACCTAATCCTTTCAATTTTCCCAGCACTCTGGTCCCCCTAGGAGGGTGAATGTAGGTTAGGTTGAGGCAAGTTCATAGTCATGCTGCTGAGTTTATCAGAAGAAGAGGGAATATTAAGCACAATTGGCCGGATCAGCCACGTTAGGCAAATCCCATTGCTGGGCTTCAGAATTAATTAGAGGAGCAGAAAAGTTATTAGCCACGGTAGTAACCAAGGGAGACTGTGGTTAATATGGATGTCCTAAAGGAAGATCAAAGAAAGTCTGTCAGAAAATGCAGTGGCACTGAGATTGAATGTTAGGTTAGAGGCCAATATAAACCTAAATTGTTTGGTACAGTTCTATACAGATTGTGTGTGCCAGGCAGGAAATACATTGACTAGCATTGAGAGGCTACAGGCAATAAAAGAGACCAGAAGGTCAGTGAACAGAAGGAGCATCAAAGGGAATGTTTAAATACCTGTGTTCTCGCCTGTAAATAGTGCTGATTTCCTTCAGTATTGTGAAGAATAATTGTGAGACAACCTTACTATTTTTAAAATGCCTATTCATTGTGCAAGTTTCTTATATTGAAATTTTATTTGCCATTTAAAATGATTTTTTCAACTTTATTTTCAGATCTGTATGGCTTTGTGAGATCAAGCTTTTTAAAGCAGGGATGTGCTTCAGAAAACTGGGGAGGGGCTGGCCCCATGGCGGAGGGGTTAAGCTTGTGTGCTCTGCTTTGGTGGCCTGGGGTTCACCAGTTCAGATCCTGGGCAGACCTACCCACTCTCATCAAGCCATGCTGTGGCGGCGTCCCACATAGAGGAATAGGAATGACCTACGAATAGGATATACAACTGTGTACTGGGGCTTTGGGGAGAAAAAAAAGGGGACGATTGGCAACAGATGTTAGCTCAGGGCCAATCTTTCTCACCAAAAAAGCATACTTAAAAAGAAAAAAAAAAAAAAGAAACTGGGAAAAAAAGAAACATCTGGGGAGATTTTAAAATAAGATTTAAAATAAGATCCTTGGCATCAACTCCAGACCCTGGCATCAGAAACTTTAAGATGTGAAACCTGGAAATCTCTGTTTTTAAAAGTTCTAAAAACTCCTTAGGTGGTTCTAATGTGACATTGGCTTTGGAAAGCATGGTCTTAGATGATGTTCCCGCTAGAGTCTGACACAGTTTTATTTCACGTGCAAGACTGTTGGCTTCTTCAACTCTTGCCCTCTTGAGTGCATTTTCAAACAAATAAAATTTTAAAAGCCAGGACAATTTCTTTGGGGAAAAAAATGATTATGACATTCTCTGGACTAAAAGTTTCCAGTGACTTCTCATGGCACTTAGAATAAAATCCAAATCCTGAATGTCCTGGCCTGGGGCTACTTCTCCGATGTCTTTCGCCACTCTCTTGCTCTTCACTCAACTGGCTTTTTTTCTATCCCCAGGCTGTGACACTTTTCTTCTTCCTGATCCTTCTCTTCTTTCTGCCTAGACCACAGTTCCCTGAGATCTTTGCATGACTGGATCCTTGTTTGGATCTCAGCTCAAATGTCAGTTTCTCAGAAAGCCCTTCCCTAACCGGTCCCTACTCTATCCCTCACTAGCATATCACTTCATTTGATTTTCTTCATGGCACTTATTAGTGTCTAAAATTATTTTATTTGTTTGTATGTTCTATAGCTCCCTCAGTTAGAATGCTAAACATTACATTGCTTCTGAGTCTAAGGCTCCAATAACAGCACACTGTAGGTGTTGAGTATGTGTTTAGCAGTTAGATGAAAGACAGCAGATCGAAAAATATCACGTGAACAAGAACAGCAAGTTTTAACCTTGAAAGGCCAGCTATTTAACAGTCTAGCGTCCAAAGGTCCACTTTGGAAAAATCCATCCTGTACTTTGTCTTAGAGGCATTAATGTTTAAGTCGGTTAGAGAAGGCATGATTAAATAAATTGAATCTAATGGTGTGTTGTCTTTTTAGGGAATAATAGCAGAGTTAAGATTTGGAGGTTAGTTTCCTCTTAAAAATTCTCATGCTGGAGAGTGATCACTGGAATAAAATTTCAATTCTTTTATGAGCAGAATAGCACAAGAAGAGCTTAGTAATGGGGTAAATTGTGTGTGTGTCTCAAAGAAAACAAAAAAGAAAAAGTAAAACAAGAGTCTTTCAGGCTTTGCAATTCTTTGGTCACAGATTCTGAGTTAGAAGAGTAACGTGACAGAAGTAAATTGAACCTTTGACCCATCTCATTAATTAGTGCTAAAGTGCTCAGAAACCACTTAAACAATACACTTACCTAGAAATTACAATGTTATTAATGATGCTAATAAATGGATATCACCTTTCAAGTTTCAAGGGCTTAAAGAAAATTCTCCAGGCCAGTAATTCTTTAAACCACAGGGAAATAAGACACTAGAACTTCCCTCCAAGAAAACTTCTCAGGTTAACCTCAACAACTTAGAGCTTTTCAAACTAATGATGGTAAAGTTAAAATCAAATCTTTAAGTTCTTATAACAAGGCAGCAACAAATAAATAATTTTAGTTTATATCATATCATTGATTAAATCATTTAGTTCAATCATATCTTTGATTAAATTGAGTTAAAAAATGTGAAATTATAAAGGTATTAATTTGCTGGACTATCCCTCCCAGCTTATGCCTGTTTTCTCATTAACTATCTGATGTCCTGATGTAAACATCAGTCCAATATTTGACATGGGGATAAACAGCCCATATAGTGGAGCTGTTCCGATATGGACGATTATTATATTAATCATCCAGTGGCAAAAACTGCAGAGAGTGTTTTAGTCTCAATTTTTTAGTTTTAGCTTTTTATTCTGCCATATTTAATGATTGTGTGTGTGTGTGTCTGTGTAGAAGGAAACTAGTTTTGGATTAAAACATATATGTTAAAATAGAGCCTTCATCACTGATTCCTTTACACAACAGAACATGCACCTCACCACTCTCTTGAAATTAACGTCCAAAATGTCGGAATCAGCTCTCCACTCTCAATGTCTTCCCCCCACCCCAAACTACATGCTCATTTTGAATTAAAAACTTCATGTCTTCTGGGTATTTACTTTAACTACAGAAAAGCCCTTTTGTTCATAAGTTAATATGGCATATACAAGAGGTCCACAGCATTATTAGATAGTATTACAGAAAGAATTCAAGGGCAAACTCTCCTAACATTCCATAACTAACCCAAAACACTATCATCTGACTTGTAGAATGATATCTTTAGTTTTCACTAAACCACCACTAACAATATCGAAAGAGAGAAATGAGGAGCTTAGACATCACTGGGTGGGACAGGTAGGCGGGGTGAGGGGGTTTCTGTCTGGAAGCCTAAACCAAGAATCAAATTTCTTCAAAACTCTGTATTTTTTAATGAAAATTAATGTGAAATTTTGAATCATAGCCCACAATATTTTCATGTCTTTTTTAAAAAAAATAAAATTTTATTTTAAAGGATCATCAAACACAGTTGACCTTCAAAAATATGTACAATATTTCTTCTGTATCCTTAAGCTCTCTTAAGAAGTAGGCATTAACACATAGATAGCTGTGTGATTGGCAGGAACATCAATATCCTTCAATGGGCTAAGGGCCAGTACAAGGCATTTTTTATTTATTTATTTTTTTGAGGAAGATTATCCTTGAGCTAACTACTGCCAATCCTCCTCTTTTTGCTGAGGAAGACTGGCCCTGAGCTAACGTCTGTGCCCATCTTCCTCTACTTTATACGTGGGATGCCTGCCACAGCATGGCTTTTGCCAAGCGGTGCCATGTCCGCACCTGGGATCTGAACCAGTGAACCCCGGGCTGCCGAGAAGCAGAACGTGCAAACTTAACTGCTGCACCACCAGGCCAGCCCCACAAGGCATGTTTTGATCAGTATTGAGCCACAAAGGAAGCCATCAGTGTGGGATGCTCTGGTTTCTCTCCCAGACTACCTGCACTACCTATCTGTTGGAGAAGCTGAGTAACAGTATCTGTTTATGCACCTTGGAAGTGAAGTAGAACATTAAATTTGTTGGCTCTGTGGATTGATTCCCTATGCCTTTATCCATGGGAATTGATTATTATCACTCCACTCCAATAAGATCTTGGCTTTCACTCTAAATCTTAACTACCAGGTAAAACTGGAAAGGAAACAAGAATATGTTGCAAGGAAGATGTTGGGTTTCCTATAATGTCATGAACTGTTCTAGCAGCTAGTATTCTGAGAAGAGTATGACCTTGGGAGAATTGTCACAAGAATACTGCCCAACACATTGGAATTCTTCAGAGTGAGATTCAAGTTTTCTATCAGGAAAATCTGAGGAAAACTTGCTCTTCTACCTCTGAGGAGCCTGGGAAAGATGGTTTTCCATCTGATTCTATCTGAAATTTGGATGTATATTTTCTTGCTACAAAAATTGAAGAGATTAAAAATATCCTCTTATATGTGGATTTATAAGTTATTATTACAATGTGAAAGAAATAGATGATTTATTTTGATCTCTTGGAAACAATAGTTAAAATAAGTTAGCTCTCTAATGAAAACAACTGCATTGGACAGATATTTCCTGACACTTAAAAAAATGGTATTGCTTAAAATTTACTGAGCCAAGTACTTTACATTCACTGTCTTATTTAATTTGATTCATTACTTACAATAACCCCAGGAGTTGGCACTTTTATTATCTCTGTATTACATACGTGGAAATGGAGTCTGAAGAGGATACCTGATTGGTCAGATCCTTAGCAAGGGTACAACGAAGACTAGGCTCACTGTCTATCTATTGGCTTACAACTAGTAACCATTGCTCTATACTATCATTTAGGAACTTGAGAGATTGGAGTTAAGAGCATGAACTCTGGAGCCACCAGTCTCCTTATTAAAATCCCAGCTCTAGCACTAATTAACGTTGGGAACTTGGGTAATTTACTTAGCTGGTGTGTTTCTCAGTTTCCTCTGAAAAGGGGGATAAAAATAGTGCTTGCCTCAAAGATTTGTTATTTATTCTTAAGGGACATAGTGCTCAAATAATTAATCCTGTGATACTATTTTATAGGCCACACCAGCCTGGAGATTACAAGTTGATTTGCAAAGTAGTGCACAAGGCCTTTTGCACTTACAACCGTTATATTAATGGGTTAGCCTGTTTGTGAGCAACTCTGAAGGTCTGTGACGTGTGATAATGTGTAATATTGCTGAGGTATAAATCTTAGTCAGAGGTAGAGAGAGCCCCCGTGTGGGAGGAGGGCTTAGCTACTCACTCCTCAGCTCAGCTTTATTGTTCCCTCTTATTGATACTCTTGCAATAGTTCATGCAAAGTGATAAAACAATAACAACAAAATTTGCGGCGCTGTGTTTGTACGTGTGAAAAATGGCTCTAAAACATGTTGGTGATTGAAATGAAGAAAACGTGCTGAAGTCTAAGAACTGGATGGATCTTAGCTAGAAAATATGAGCTTTGGGTAAATTGGATCATGACATATCAGATTCAGTGCCAATCAATTCCCTTTTGGATGAGCCCACCATTCTGTCCTTAGGGAATCAAGATGAGACAACTCTTGAAACAGTTTCAGTGGATGCCCAAATCATATTTGTTTTAATATCTTCCTGAATGAATTTTAGTCTTTGTAAAAGTCAAGTTCTGAGCAGAAAGAAGATGGTACATTCAGATAAGATAATTGAGGGGAGATGAAGAAAGGGATTATTTGCAAAGCTGAAGACGAGTTTAAAGGAAACAGGATCCCAAAGCAAGCAAAAGTGGGAGCCGTTACCACTCCTAGGTCTGAAGCGCCAAAGGATGGGAATGCTTACCTGAATCTGCAGAGGGTAGCGGCTTAGTCTACAGTGTGGTGGTCTTTAAAGGAGAGGTGCAGCCAGCCTGGGGCAACTTGGAAGAGATGGAGCCAGAGAAATACTCGTCTTTATACTCCTCCTACCATCTGATCTCCTGCTAGGGCCTGTCATTGATTGAGCCTTGATTGAAGCCAAAGAGCAAGGAGAACTTCTGACAGACTCGATAAAGATCCAGCTCCCAGGGGCTGGCCCAGTGGCGCAGCGGTTAAGTGCGCACGTTCTGCTTTCTCGCTGGCCCGGGGTTCGCCGGTTCGGATCCCGGCTGCAGACAAGGCACTGCTTGGCACACCATGCTGTGGCAGGCGTCCCATGTATAAAGTAGAGGAAGATGGGCACAGATGTTAGTTCAAGGCCAGGCTTCCTCAGCAAAACAAAACCAGGAGAACCGGCAGTAGTTAGCTCAGGGTTGAGCTTCCTCAAAAAAAAAAAAAAAAAGATCCAGCTCCCATGGCACGGAGCAGGGTGGAGTTTGTAGAGTAGATCTGAAAGGACTAATAGAAAATATTCAACACAATGCAGACTTTACCAAGCCATTGAGGATTCGAAAAAATATCCACGTATTATATGTTGCATATTATTCTAGTAATTAGGGATATAACAGTGAATAAAAGACACAAAAATCCCTTCACGGAACTTACATTCTAATCGGGGTTATATCTAACTGCATCTTATGGAAGTAAATTATAGGCTCTAAAATTTTTGTGAATTTGCATATTCACAAAGATTTCTGTTACATATTTTTTGAATACTTAGAAGTCTTATTTGTTACTCAGGCCCTGCATTGAATTTCTACCAAATTGTTCTAATAGTATAATTTTTTTCTGTAAACCAGTCTTCTTTCCCTTAAGATGAGTTTATTTCTAAGACTCTCCTAAATCATTCACGTAAATAAATATTCCCTGATGACTAGTCTTACCTTTTATCCTACAATATCTGAATGACAGCATAAAAAAAGAGAAATTATCAAAACAAATATTATTTATTATGATATATTATAATAGAGTGTATTATAATGTTTATATTATATATTATATATAATAATATATATAATAAATATAGAAATGTATATAATATAAATATAATATATTAAAATTAAATTTAAATATAAAGTAATATTAAATATAAATATATAAGAAATATATACAATAAATATATAAATTTATATAATATATATTTATATAATATAATATATAAATATGTATTATGTATTGTTATATATGTTACATATACTATTAATTATATATAATATATACTATATATTATATATCACATTTAATATATAGTATATATACTATAATATATATGATTATATAATATATATTATATATAATTACATATATTATTTATAATATATATGTTTATATATTATATATTTATATATACTTTTTATATATTTTATATTTTTATAAAATATATTTTTATATTTATTTATATATTTAATATATTTATATATTATACATTTATATAATATATATTTTTATATTAAATATTTATATATATAATATACATATTATATATATACACATATCTGTGGACAGCTGATCTTGACAAAGGAGCCACAAACATACAATGGAGAAAGGAAAGTCTCTTCAATAAATGGTGTTGGGAAAACTGGACAGCCACATGCAAAAGCATGAAATTAGACCATTATCTTACACCATACACCGAAATTAACTCAAAATGGATTAAAGACTTGAATGTAAGACCTGAAACCATAAAAATTCTAGAAGAAAACATATGCAATACGCTCTTCAACATTGGTCTTAGCAGCATCTTTTTCAAATACTGTGTCTCACCAGTCAAGGGAAACAAAAGAAAAAATAAACAAATGGAGCTACATCAAAGTAAAAAGCTTCTGCACAGCAAAGGAAACCGTCAACAAAGTGGAAAGATAACTAATGATTTGTAGAAGATGTTTACAAACCATGTATCTGATAAGGGGTTAATATCAAAAATATATAAAGAACCCATACATCTCAACAACAAAGAAACAAACAACCCAATTAAAAAATGGACAAAGATATAAACAGACATTTTTCCACAGAAGATATACAGATGGCCAACAGGCACATGAAAAAATGTTCAACATCACTAATTATTAAGAAAATCAAATCAAATTGACAATAAGATGTCTCCTCATGCCTGTCAGAATGGCTATAATTAACAAGACAAGAAATAAGTATTGAAGAGGATGTGGAGAAAAGATAACTCTCATACACTGCTGATGTGAATGCAAATTGGTGCAGCCCCTATGGAAAACAGTATGGAGATTCCTCCCAAAATTAGGAATAGAACTATGACATGATCCAGCTAGTCCACTGCTAGATATTTATCCAAAGAACATGAAGACACAAATGCATAAAGATATGTGCACCCCTAGGTTCGTTGCTGCATTATTCACAATAACCAAGATGAGGAAACAATCTTAGTGCCCCTCACTGGATGAATGGATAAAGAAGATGTGGTATATGTACACACTGTATTACAGTAGTTTATAAAAAAGATGAAATCTTGACAAATGCAACAACATGGATGGACCTTGAGGGTATTATGCTAAGCAAAATAATTCTGATGGAGAAAGTCAAATACCGTATGATTTCAATCATAAGTAGAAGATAAAAACGACAACAATAAACACACATAGATACAGAGATCGGATTGGTGGCTACTTGAGGGGAGGTGGAGAGAGAGGAGGGTGAAAGGGATGATAAGGCACATGTGTATGGTGATGGATGGTAATTAATCTTTGGGTGGTGAACATAATATAGTCTACACAGAAATTGAAATATAATGATGTACCCCTGAAATTTATGTAATGTTATAAACCAATATTACCTGAGTCAAATTTATATATATATATATATATATATATATATATATATATATATATATATGAGAGGAGGTAAAAAGGAAAAAAAACACACAAAGAACTGACAGAACAAATATAAGCACAAAATAATTTAGCAGCATAACTCCAAAATTATCTGTAATTGCAATAAATATAAAAGGATGAAATGTTACAGTTAAAAAAATAAAGACTGTTATGCTGGATTAAAAAAGTAAAATTTAACCTTTTGTTAAGAGAGACACATCTAAAACATAATGACTAGAAATTTTGAAAGTAAGCTTGGAAAAAATAAACCACGCTAGTAACAAAAGAAAATAACAACAGAAAATTGTAGCCTTTTTTTTTTTTAAAGCTTGGCACTTGAGCTAACATCTGTGGTCAATCTTCTTTTTTTTTTTTTCTTTTCTTTCTTCCCAAAGTCCCCCAGTACACAGTCATGTATTCTAGTTGTAGGTCTTTCTGGTTGTGCTATGTGGGACGCTGCCTCAGTGTGGCCTGATGAGTGGTGCCATGTCCATGCCCGGGATCTGAACCAGCAAAACCCTGGGCCGCTGAAGCAGAGCACGTGAACATAACCACTCGGCCTCTCAAACAAAATGGACTTAAGAGGCAGAAGCATTATAAGAATTAATCAATGTCACTTCATAATGATAAAATAATTCTAAAGTTGTATGCATCCAACAACAAAGACTGAAAATATATAAAACAAAAAATAACAGAATAGGGGAAAATAAACTATTTCACTGTAAAGATGGGTGTTTAAAAATATCTAGATCAGACCTTGATAGAAAAAGCAAACCAAAAATAAAAAAAATCAGCAATGATACAGATTTGTTAAAAACAGATAAATTTAAGGTAATGGACATATGTGTTATCATATTCATATTCAGCAGTTGCAAAATACATATTCTTTACAAGCACACAGAAAATTGATCAAATATTGGGTACTATAGCAAGCCTTAAAACATCTCGAAGAATTAATATCACAGAATTCACATTATCTTAGCACTATGTTATCAAAATAAAAATCAATAATTAAAAGTCAATAAAAACATAAATATATGTCAAAGACATCATAATAAATAGAAAAATATTAATAACTGAATGATAAGCATGTACTACATATCATCACTTTTGAAAGATGGAATTTAGACAGAAATATGAAGTCTAAAATCTTGTATCTGTAAAGAAGAAAGGCAAGCTAAGCATCCATCCTACGCAGTTAGAAAAAAAGACAGCAGTGTAAACCTAAGGAAGAAGGAAATTATCCGTCATTATAGAACTGCTTGTTTAGATTCTTAAAACTTTGAGTTCTTAGGATAATTGAGGGGAAAGAAAAGCCAAAATAGAATGGATGGGACATAATCTTAACAAGCAGTCCTGACGTGAGAGGTAATAAAGATCCTCCAGCAAATAAAAAATCCGCAGGTACCAGTGGCTTCATAGCAATATGTGGTAACAGTAAACTCTTTAACAAGCTTAGCACTTCAGAAAAATCATTTTTTATTTAGCTGAACTATGAATTGCATTATATGAACATTCCTTCTACTACGGTTTAAATGTCAGGGAAAAGTAATGGAAGAACATTTCTGTCCTAAATCCATTCTCTCCGCCAGTACAGATATTGTTTTGCTTTCCCACCTCCAGCTGTCATGTACTTCCCCTGACCGAATAAAACTGCTTTGGTCTGACATTGGGATTTTGTAAGCTAAAGCAAGCACTCCCAGAGTTTTGAATTTCTCAGAGTTTTGAATTTCAGAAAATACATATTTTAAATTAAAGATTAACATAGGTATGCATATATGTTATTTTTCGAGGAAAGAACATAATTTAATTTTAAAAGGGACATTTTAATTTAAAAAAGGCAGGAAGAACAGCTATCACCCTAACGCTGACACAACATGCTGCCTTGTCTTCTCGCCGTTTGCCATTGCTTGCTGCTAATTTTATTTTGGAGGTATACCCGTTGGCAGAGCAGTGTTTGAGAAACGCTGGGGAAAAGAGGTTAATGTCTATTTATTGATGTTTGAATTGCTGTAAGGAAACATCAACTAAAATTGGGAGACTCCAGTACTTTCATAAAAGATCATCAGTGGCCTTCTGATGACAGTTCTTAGTCTCGTCATCCTTGACCTATCAGCAGCATTTGACACAGTTGATCTCTTTTGTCCTTGGTGGTTTCTTCACTTTCCTCCAGGATACCATATTCTTAGACTCTCTAAATTCAATCTCCATTCCAGACTCCGCTCCTGAACTCCTGTCTTGAATATCCCACTGTCTACCTGACATCTGTACTTGGATGTCTAATCTCAAATTTAACGTGTCAGTAGGCGAACTTCCACTCTCCGTTGAGTGGCAGAAGTCTCTGATTTCAACTGTGGCTCTGATGGACAGTTTTATGTGAGCTCAAACTCACATCGCACTGACAGTGGCCCATCCGATGCAAGTACCATGTGCCTTTTCCAATGCGACAGGAACTTTATTTACTCTGGAACATCCCAGAAGTGAATGAACCTAGAGACAGCCCTCAACTATCAGGGACTGGGAGCTGGCAGATAAATGCTCCCATATTTCAAACAGAAAGTTCTGGGAGGCATTCTGCATGCTTCTGAGCGATCTCACTAAAATCAAGCCCCATTGCCTGTCTCGCTCTCTACTCCCTCACTCCTGCTTCCTGGGATCACCTGTCATGTAAATATCTGCAGCCAAGTCCTTGTCTCAGAATCTGCTTTTAGGGGATCCAAATAAGTGCCGACAAGTGCCACCTACAGTTGACATCTCAGTTGACATCTCCATCCTTTCCTATGCTTAAATCACAAAACTCAAATTCATTCTCAAATAATCTCACACTCAAAATCTAATCTCTCAGCAAATCCTATTTTCTCCACCTTCAAAATATTTTAAAACCTGCCACTTCTAACCACCTTTGTTGTTAACCATTAACCTCAAATATTGCACAGGCTGGAACACGTCTCCTTGTTTCTGCTCTTGTTGCCTGTGGTGCGTTCTCAACAAAGCAATCAGAACCATGTTTTCAAAACTCAAGTCGGATCAAAACCTTTCCATGGCCCCTCGTTTCACTCTGCCCCATCCCTTATCTTCTGACCTGCTTTCTGTATTAACTACATTTAAAAATTTTCTGTAGTCATGGTGCTTTGGCTTCTGGGGCCTTGATGACCAAGGAGAGATTACTCCTCTCAGGGCTGGTCAATTCCTAGAGATAGCAAATGACTCATCTGGGAGCATGTCTTTCATACACAAACTAGCCCCAGAGGCCACACTCCAACCACCTACCTTATTGGGCTACTATCAAACAGTCCTAATCACCCCAGGGCCAGGTACCAGATAACTCGGGACAGTCTCTACACCTCAAACTCCACTGAAATTATTCAAACTAGCCAATCTAGGCCTGCTTACCCTGCCTCATTTATTCCTTTCCTTGGACACCACAATAAAGGCTTTTGCCTATGCTTTCTTCTCACTCCTGCCTGACCCTGGTGCTTCCTTTTGTGGCCCTGCATAGTGTGGCATGCGCCATCCTCTTGGGAATTGTGAGTAACACACTCTCTTTTCAGTGGCAGTCATCTCCTGATCTGTTGGCCTCATCATACTTGTACAATAATAAAACCTGCATTTGAAAACACTCTCCCACTCCTCCTCCCTTTCTCCTTTCTAGCCGTACTGACCTTCATATCATTCCTCCAATGCATCATCACACTCCTGTTATGAGGCCTTTGCTTAAAAGTTCCGTCTGCCTGAAAAGTTCTGCCAGATTTTTATCTTGTTAAATTTCTAATCTCCTTCCAGTGTTTTCTCACAGCTCACCTTCTTACAAGGCCTAAACTCACAGACCCCATTTCGTCCTGTTCTGCCGCCCATTCCAGAACTCTTAATCCTTTCTCCTTATGTATTCTTTTTTCTTCTATGTCACCTAGTATAAGATATAATTTCTTTTTCTTTATTATAGAAATTATTTTTTATCTATTTCCCTCCTTTTGGAAGGTAAGCTGCCTAAGGGTGGGAATCTTTGGTTATATTCATAGATGTGTCCCAAATACCTAGGTCAGTTCCTGGCAAATAGTAGATATTACATAGACAATTGTTAAATGAATGAATGAACAAATACAATAAGTCATTGTATGTGGCCATTAATGACTTCTTGGGAGCCCACCAAAACTTCCTACTTCATGAGGAAAATGGTTGGGGTGTGTTAAATTTATGTTATTATGGTTTTAAAAAAATTATAGCTGGTTTTAAATCAGATTTATTGAGGCATAATTTACATAAACTTTCAATGAAATTCACCCCTTTAAAGTGTACACTTTGATGAAATTTAACACATCCATAGAGTCATGTAAACACCACAACAATGAAGATATAGAACATTTTCTCCACCTTTAAAAGATTTCTCCTACTTATTCACAGTCAATTCTTTCTCTCCACTCAGACTCTGGATTTGATTTCTATCCTTTTAGCACTGGCTTTTCAGAATATTAAATCAATGGAATTATACAATACAAGATATATTGTATCATGGTTCTTTCATTTGGCATAGTTCTTTTGAGAATCATCTATATCATTGCATGTATTAGTTCTTTTTATAGCTGTATTCCACTTTAAGGAGATACATTCCATTTGAAGGAAGTACAACAATTTATCTATTCATCAGTTGATGGATTGTTTCCAGATTTTGGCAATTATGAATAAAGCTTATGTGAAAATTTGCATATAAGTCTTTGTGTAGACATATGCTTTATTTCTCTTGGTTAAATGCCTGGAAGTGGAATTGCTGGGTGTTAAGGTAAGTATATGTTTAACTTGATAAGAAACTGCCAAATGTTTCTAACAATATGTGACAGTTCCAATTGCTGAACATCTTCATCAACAGTTGGTATTTTTAATTTTAGCCATTCTAGCGGATGTAGCTCGTTGTGGTTTTAGTGTGCATTTTTCTAATGGTTAATGATGATGAGCATCTTTTCTTATGCTTATTTTTCATTTGCATATATTCTTTTGTGAGAAGTCCGAATCTTTTGGCAATGTTTTGTTGGGTTGCCTGTCTTCTTTTAAATGAGTTGTAAGAGTTCACTATATATTCTGGATAGAATTCCTTTATCAGATATTTGTTTTGCCAGCTTGTGTCTTTTTATTTTCTTAGCAATGCCTTTCAAGAGTGAAATTTTAATTTTGATTATCAATTTATCCCTTTTTTTTTTTATAATTTGTGCATTATGTATCCTAAGACCTAACTCAAAATCATAAAGATTTTCTCATTTTTTTCTAGAAGTTTTATAGTTTTAGATTTTATATTTGCGTCTGTGATCCATTTCAAGTTAGTTTTTGCATATGATGGGAGGCAAGGTTCAAGCTTCATTTACTTTTTGTTTTTTGCTATATCAAATTGTTCTGGTACTTTTTATTGTGAAAACTATCTTTTTTTTCCTCTAATGAATTGTATTTGCATCTTTGTCAAAAATCAATTGATCGTATATATACGGACCTATTGCTGGACTTTCTATCCTTTTGTCAATCAACTGTCGTACTGCAGCTGTAGAGTGAGTCTTGAAGTCAGGTAGTACATACCCACCCATTTGTGTTTCAACAATGCTTAGGCTATTCTAGATCCTTTAGATTTCTATATACATTTTAAATTCAGCTTGTCAATTTCTCCCAAAAATCAAGCTGAAAATTTGACTGGGTTTTTGTTGAATCTGTAGATCAATAGATGAATTTGGGGACAATTAATAACAATACTTAGGAGTCTTCTGACATATTAACATAGGATATCTCTCCATTTATTTAGGTTTTCTTTAATTTTTTCTCAGCAATGTTCAGTGGTTTTCAATATGCAGGTCTTGCACACTTCTTGTCAAGTTTATTCATATTTATATTTTTACAAAGTTATTGTATATAATATTGAAATTTCAATTGCTCATTGCTATCGCACAGAAATTCTATGTATGTGTGTATTTTTTTTGTGTAGTGACCTTGTATCTTGTGACCTTGCTAAACTCA
This sequence comes from Equus przewalskii, assembly GCF_037783145.1. NCBI lineage: Eukaryota > Metazoa > Chordata > Mammalia > Perissodactyla > Equidae > Equus > Equus przewalskii. The sequence goes on along the minus strand of NC_091837.1, from coordinate 46,644,149 downwards.
CTTATTAGTTTTAACATCTTTTTTTGTAGATTCATTAAAATTTTCTACGTAGAAACTATTCATGCCATCTGTGGATAAAGATTATTTTACTTTGTCCTTTATGATCTGTGTGCCTTTTATTTATTTCTCTTGCCTTATTGAACTGGCTGGGACTGTCAGTACATTGCTGAAAAGAAGTGGTAAATTCAGACATCCTTGTCCTAAGTACATTGCTGAAAAGAAGTGGTAAATTCAGACATCCTTGTCCTAGTTTCTGATTTTAGGGGAAGAACCTATGTTATTTCACCGTGAAATATAATGCTATATGTAAAATTTTCAAAGACACTCTCCATCACGATAAAGAGGTCCCTTCTATTCCTAGTTTATTGAGAGTTGTGTTCAAATGGACATGGAATTTTTTGTACACTTTTGCAGCATCTCTTGAGACAATCATATGAATTTTCTCTTTTTATTTGTTGACATGTGAATTACATTGATTTTTGAACATTAAAACAACTTGCATTCTTAGGATTAATTTTATTTGGTCATGATGTATTATCCTTGTTATATATTGCTGGGTTCTTTTTGCAAAATATTTTGTTTGATTTTTCTGTGTGTCTATGTTCATGAGGGATATTGTAGTTTTTTATTTTTTTCTTATGATGTCTTTGGAAGGTTTTGTTATAAGGATAATGCTACCTCCATAAAATAAGTTGGGAAATATTTCCTTCTCTTTTTCTTGGAAGAGTATGTAGAGTTGGTATTATTATTTTCTTAAAAGTTTGGTAGAATTCACCAGTGAAGTCATCTTAGCCTGGAACTTTCTTTGTGAGGTTTCTGATTACAAAATTATTTTCCTAAATAGATATGGGGCTATTCAGGTTCTTTATGCCTATTGGGTGAGCTTTGGTAACTAATGCCCTCTAAAAAAGATTTATTATTCACCTAAGTGGAAAAATTTATTGGCAAATGTTTTGGATCATATTTATTTGTTATCCTCCAATGATGTTCAGTCTTTTGTTTCTGCTGTTGGTCTTTAGTGTGTTTTCTTCTTCATCTTTTTCTTTTAATCATTCTGACTAGAAGTTTATCAACTTTATTAATCTTTCCAAGGAATCAGTTTTTGTTTTCATTAATTTTTCTCCATTTATTTTTTGTTTTCTTGCTTTTATCTCTCTGATTTCCTTCTTTCTGTTTACTTTGTGTTAACTTTGGTCTTCTTACTCTGGTTTCTAAAGTGGGAATGTTACATCATTATTTTCAGGTCTTCTTTAAAATATAAATATTTGTTTATAAATTTTTCTCTGAACACAAATGTGGCTAAAACTAACAAATTCTTATGTTGTGTTTTTATTTTCATTCAATTCAAAATATTGCCCATTTCTCTCACAATTTCTTCTTTGATGCATTAATTATTTAGAAACATGATGTTTATTTGAAGATTTATGTTTTTCATTTCTAGTTTAATTCTGTTATCAGAAGACATATTTGTATTTTAATCTTTTTATGTTTATTGAGACTTGCGTTATCGCTTAGATTATGGTCTGTGTTGGTGAATATTCCATAGAGACTTAAAAATAATGTGCATTCTGTTGTTATCACCTACATTGTTACTGATTATTATTTTTAAAAATTTTTAATTCAGGTCTACTTGATATATAACATTATATTAGTTTCAGGTGTACAATACAATGATTTGATATTTGTATATATTGTGAAATGATCGCTATAATAATTCTAGTTAACGTCTGTCACCATAATAGTTACAAATTTTTTTTTTCTTGTGATGAGGACTTTTAAGATCTACTCTCGTAGCAACTTTCAAATGTGCAAAACAATATTATTAACTATAGTTACCATGCTGTACATTACATCCCCATAATATATTTATTTTGTAACTGGAAGTTTCTATCTTTTGGCAGCCTCACCCATTTTGCTCACCCCTAGGCCCTCGTTCTGGCAACCACCAATCTGTTCTCTCTATCTATGAGTTTGAATTTTTTTTAGATTCCACATATAAGTGAGATCATATGATATTTGTCTTTCTCTGTGTGACTCATTTCACTTAGCATAATGCCCTCAAGGCCCATCCATATTGTCACAAATGGCAGGATTTCCTTCTGATTTTAACGGCTGAATAATATTCCTCGCATATATATACCACATTTTCTTTTTCCATTCATCCACTGATGGACACTGGTTGTTTCCATATCTTAGCTGCTGTAAATAATGCTGCGATGAACATGGGGGTGCATATATCTTTTCAAGTTTGTGGTTTCATTTTCTTTGGATAAATACCCAGAAGTGGAATTGCTGAATCTTATGGTGGTTCTATTTTAAACCTTTTCAGGAACCTCCATAATGTTTCTATACTGGTGGCATCAATTTACCTTCTCACTAAAAGTGCAAGAGTGTTCCCTTTCCTCCGTATCCTTGCCAACACTTGCTATTTCTTGTCTTTTTGATAATAGCCATTTTAATAAGTATGAGGTTATTTCTCATTGTGGTTTTGATTTACATTTACCTAATGATTAATGATAGTGACAGTCTTTTCATGTACTTTTTGGCCATTTGTAGTTATCTTTGGAAAAATGTCTATTCAGATCTTCTGTCCATTTTTTAATTGGATTGTTTCTTTTATTTCTATACAGTTGTATGAGTTCTTTATATATTTTGGGTGTTAGCCTCTTATCAGATATATGATGTGCAAATATTTTCTCCCATTCAGTAAGTTGCCTTTTCATTTTGTTGATAATTCTCTTTGCTCTGCAGAAGTTTTTTAGTTTGATATAATCCCACTTATTTATTTTCACTTTTGTTGCCTTTCCTTTTGAATCAGATCAAAAAAGTCATCACCAAGATGGATGTCAGGGTGCTTACTGCCTATGTTTTCTTCTAGGAGATTAATGCTTTCAGGTCTTACACTCAAGTCTTTGATCCTTGTTAGTTCATTTTTGTGTATGGTATTAAGATAGGGTTCCAGTTTTATTCTGTTGCATGTGGCCGTCCAGTTTTCCCAAGATCATTTATGAAAGATATTGTCATTTTCCCATTGTATATTCTTGGCTCCTTTGTCATAAATTAATTGACCATATATTCGTGGGTTTATTTCTGGCTCTCTATTTGTTCTGTTAATCTACGTGTCTGTTTTTGTGCCACTACTATTCTGTTTTGTTTACTATAGTGACGTAATATAGTTTGAAGTCAGGAGAATGCTGTTCCCATCTTTGTTCTTCTTTCTCCAGATCGCTTGGCTATTTGGGCTCTTTTGTGGTTCTATACAAATTTTAGGATTGTTCTATTTCTGTGAAAAATGCCATTGGAATTTTGCTAAGGATTGCATTGAATCTGTTGATTGCTTTGAGTAGTAGTAATATTAATTCTTCCATTCCATGAACATGAAATATCTTTCCATTTGTTTGTGTCTTCTTCAATTTCTTTTATCAATGTCTTCTAGATTTCAGTGTAAAGATATTTCACATCCTTGGTTAAATGTACTCCTGGGTATTTTATTCTTTTTGATGAAATTGTAGATGGGATTTTTTTTCTTTTTTCTTTTCTTTTTTCACTGAGGAAGATTTGCCCTGAGCTAACATCTGTTGCCAATCTTCTTCTTTTTGTATGTGAGCTGCTGCCACAGCATGGCCACTGATAGATGAGTGGTATAGGTCCATACCTGGGACCCGAACCTGGGCTGCTGAAGTGAAGTGCACCGAACTCAATCACTAGGCCACCAGGGCTGGCCCTGGGATTGTTTTCTTAATTCTCTTTCTGATAGTTTGTTATTAGTATAAAGAAATGCAACAGATTTTTGTACATTTATTGTATCCTGCAACTTTACTGAATTCTTTTATTAGTTCTAACAGTTTTTTGGTGGACTCTTTAGGGTTTTCTGTATATAAAATCATGTTATGCACAAATAGTGACAGGTTTACTTTTTCCTTTCCAATTTAGATGACTTTTATTTATTTTCTTGCCTAATTCCTCTAGCTAGGAATTCCAGTACTATGTTGAATAAAAGCAGTGAGAATGAGCATCCTTTCTTGTTCCTGATCCTAGAGGAAAAACTCTCAGCTTTTTACCATTGAGTATGATGTTGGTTGTGGGCTTGTCATGTATGGCCTTTATTATGTTGGGGTACATTCCCTCTATACCCAGTTTGTTCAGATATTTTATCACAAATAAATGTTGAATTATGTTACTGATTATTTTGATCAACTTATTCTATCAATAACTTAGAATGATGAATTCTCCAGTTATAATTATTGATTTGTTTATTTCTCTTTTCAATTCACTTAGTTTTTCCTTTATATATTTTGAAGCTTTGTATTAGATGCATACACACTTGCTTTTAAAGATATTAAAATGAATTTCCTTCTTTAGTGTTGTGTAATGTTTCTCTCCATCTCTGGTAATCTTCATTGTTCTCAAGTCTGCTTTATCTGATAATGGTAACAACTCTCCAGTTTTCTTCTGATTTGTGTTTTCATGCTATATCTTTCCCTATTCTTTTACTTTAATTTATCTATGTTTTTATATATAGAATGGATTTCTTATGTGGAGACTACAGTTGGTATTTTTTTTAATCCAGTCCAACAATCTCTGCCTTTAATTGGAATTTTTAGATCATTTACTTAATGTAAATGATTTTGCATTGTAAATGATTTTACATTTTACATTTTACAATGTAAATGATTTTTTAATGTAAATTTTTTTATCTTCCTCTTAATTATTGGTAAACTTGGAATAATATCTACTTTTTGCTCTTTATTTTCTATTTGTCCCATGTATTCTTTGCTTCTTTTCTTCCTTTCTTTTGGATTAATTATTTCTTAATGATTCTCTTTTATTACCACTAATGGCTTATTAATCTGTTTTATTTTTTTACTAGTTTCTCTATATTTTACAATATAAATTTTTAACTCATCAAAGTCTGCTTTAAAAAATATTGTACCACTTCAGGTATAGTGAAAGAACCTCAAAACTGTATACTTCCATATTTTCCATTCTTTTGTTGCCATACATTTTACTTCTACACATATTGTGAACCTAAAATACAGTTATATTTTTGACTTGGACTGTCAATTATGTCTTTATGCTTTGTATTTTTATTTTTCCGTTTTGTATTTGTATTGTTTTTTTATATTTTAAGGAGATTAAAAATAAAAAACTTACTTTTATACCCAAGTTTTTATCATTTTTGTTAATCTTCGTTCCTTTAAATAGGTAGAAATTTCCCTTGTGTATAATACTCCTTCTATTTGAAGAACTTTGTTTAACCTTCATTATAGTGCGAGTTTGAAAGCCATGATTGTTCCAAAATCTGTCACCTGTCTTTCTAATTTTGCTACTTAGTTTATCTCTTTACAATGGTTTTAGTGAAAATTCTAGTAAAAGTATACTAGAGATTAAGACAAATTATAATTGTGATTAGAAGTAGGCATGCTTCTTCTGTTCTCAGACCATCTGTGTGGGAATTATGGCAATGTAGTTGGTAGTTGAGCTGGTTTTATGTTTTGTTCTTACTATTGTTACTTTTTTGTGTGTATGTCTGTGAGGAAGATTGGCCCTGAGCTAACATCTGTTACCAATCTTCCTCTTTTTTGCTTGAGGAAGATTGTCACTGAACTAACATCTGTGCCAATATTCCTCTATTTTATGTTGGATGCTGCCACAGTGTGGCCTGATGAGCAGTGCTAGGTCTGCACCCAGGATCCAAACCGGTGAACCCTGGGCCACCAAAGCGAAGCATGCGAACTTAACCACCATGCCACTGGGCTGGCCCCTACTATTGTTACTTTTAATGAACCACGGACTTCAAATTCCTCCAATGGTGGACTGCCTCTGCCTTGGAATTATCATGAACCTTGTCATAAAATATAGTTCTCCTAATTTTCCATCCTACTTTATCATTTTTTTTTTGTTACCTCCATGAAGCACTGCCTCAATCCTAAACATTCTCCTAATTACTAATTAACAGTCTATGACAATGTACATGCCTTGTTAAGTGAATGGTACCTCCTGGAATTTTGCAAGCAGGTGGTCTTGCTATGAACCCTGGTTGATGTAGCATTTGACTGGGTTCGGCCATTCGTGATACCTCACTTTCCCTGTTGAAAAGTGTGATTCAGAATGGGTATGTAGTCCACACAGGACCAAAACCTTTCTGTTGGATTTTTCTAAATGAGAGTTGTGTGGATAAGCTCTCCTTCTTCTCTGCCGTTAATCCGGTAAGGGAGTGATTTTCAAGTAGGGACATGTTTTCCTCCTCAGGCACATTTGGCAATGTCTGGTTTGGGTTCTTACAGCTGGAGTAAGGGGCAGTGCTACTTGTATTTTGTGGGCAGAGGCCAGAGAGGCTGGCAAACATCCTACATGGCACAGAACCGATCTCAAAAGCAAAGGATTATCCAGCCTAAAATGTTACCAGTCCTGAAACTGAGGAACCCTGATGTAAGGGTATTAGCTCAGAATTGTCTGTGGTCATGATTTCAGTCATGATGGAATCGCAAATCTAAACCAATAGAGAAAAGCCAAGATAAGAGGTACATAAAAGGAGAAAGAGTGAGTACTCATGATGCCTAAGATCCTGGATCTAGTCCTTCCAGAGCCTGGTTCCATCTGTGCCCTTTCCTTGGTTTTGTCACTGAGCCCTTTTAAAATTATGCAATTCTATGTTGAGTTTCTGTCACTTGCAACCCAACCATTACATAAAATATACAGTTTTTGCAATAGGTGCTGGATTAGGTTAGAACTAGGAAGGTGAAGGAGCTGCTATGCTTACCACCCCTTTTCAATTGGTATTTGTTTTCTAATAGATTTATGTTAGAAAAGTTATAAGAGAAAGGAATAAGTGAATCTATACACATCAAAGTTTTGCAGTATCTGTATTAACTTCTTCTAAAAGGCAGGAAAGTTTACCTATTTTTGATTATTAGATTCCTAAATTTAAGGTCCTGCATTCATCCATGCATTTGAAACCACAGATTTCATTAAACCTCATGAACAAATGACCTCTCAGAGTACCTTTTAAGGAAATGACTCTTTGTGAGAGAACATATGAGAACCATACATAAAAATGTCAATATAGAGTTTATCTCAGTGAACTTTCTTAAGGTTTATTACCTTATAACTGCCCTTAAAACCCCATAATACAGACTAGATGGCAGCTTGTTGTAGTCAGCTATTGGAACATTGAGTTTATTTTCAGGTCTTGGTCTTCTTGACTTAAATCACCTTCTAAATCATAAAGCACAAACTTTTTCAAAGAAGATAAGTTACCAGCTGCCAGATCATCTTTGCACTCCAAGTTTATACAGTTTATTTAGGACTTTCACATTAAAGTCCAAACTCCTGAGAAATTTATTCAAGTTCCTTCCTGATATATTATCAAGCTAAACTTAAATAATCTTTATATATATATATATATGTATGTACATGGACACACACACATATATAGCCTTTCAGGTGCATACAGTCTTAGACTGGGATTGGACCACCCACTATTTTCTCATATTGCCTATACTTTTAGGCTTCTCTCCTTAAATCAAGCTGTGCTGGCAGAGCCCAGATTATTCTCTTCTCCCTTTTCATATGCTGAAAATATACCTGTCCTCGTGTGTGACTCAGAAAAATCTTCCTTCCATGAAGCCTTTTCTGATCCTTAATCATCAGACTCAGTACTCCTTCCTCCATGTTCTCACACACATAAGCACATATGTTATCCTTACTGGCTACACAGCTCATGCTTATCTTCTCCTGGTTAGACTCTAGGTGCAGTGAGGCAGAAACAATCTTCCTCATCTCCTCAATCTCCTTCCTTCTATCGCATTAGTCACAAACTTGGAAGTCGTCTGGGAGTGACATTCCTTGTTTTGGAGTGGAGAAACAAAGAGCTTGAATTCGAGGTTAATTTAGCTTAAAGTAAAGGAAATTAATCTGCACAAAATATCTGAGAATTCTTAATCATGATTTAAAGAAGTTATTATTAGCTATTTGTGAAAAGTGAGGAACAATTTGTAATGTAAGAGGCAAAGAAAACTCATTTTATTTATTTTATTATTAACATACTACTTAAGGATCAGCAAGATGAGTCAGGAGCAAAACCTACGTCTGATAATTCCACAAATGGAGTGTTTATTTGTGAGGGACGGTTACATATTTATACCTCCATATTATTTAAAGCTTTAGCTGTTGAATAGAATGGCTAAGGATTGTATTCCATGTAGGAATTTAAAAAATGATCTCAGCAGATATTTCATATTCTCCCATATTGGAGTAGGACCTCCAATTTCTCTGTGATTTATCTTGATTTATAGAGATGTTTGAGGTGCATATTACTAATTATTTCACCTGCCAACTCAGCAGTGAGAGTCTAAACTATATACACCAGTTTCTCTTGAATTATATATTTTAAAGCTTCACTCTAGGGACATTTGAACAGCTTCCTCCTCCAAGAGCTATAGATGCTTCTTGGATATCGAATTTCAAGAAAAGTAGTCTTAACTCAAATTCTAATCCTTTGAGTTACATTGATAATATACTCATTATATAATTTTTAGCCACTGTAAGGAGTTTCTCCTCAGAATTGCTAGGCTGGCTATTGTCTCACTCATGTGACAAAAAAACATAAAAATAATTAGAACATGAACCAAATAAATCTCCTAAGTGCCCATTTATTTATATTAGTATGTGTCCCACCAGGAAGGGGTAAATTTGCCTAAATGAAAAGACAGGTTAAAGAATGGCTTGTGTACCAGCGTGAAATAGCAGGTTTTAGAAGTCAAATTCAAGCTAAGGAACTCACTGGACAGGAACAGAAATTTCAGCATCTGTTTATGCCCTTCCCTCAGGCTGTCACGCTTTCCCCACGTTTTTTCTACCAGTTAAATTCCTACTTAAACTTCAGGACATGCTTCAAATGTCACCTCTTAGGCGAGACTTCCCCAAGACCTCCACAACTAGTTATTTATGCACTTGTATTCCATTAAAAAGATTTACTTTCTCCTCTAAACCATATGTACCTTTTCAGAGTTAGCCCAGCCACTGTTTTCTGTGTATCCCAGCTGAGGATTCCAGCTCAGTGTGAAGCATATCTCTTTATGATCATGATCCCAGATCCTAAGATCATTCTAGGCAAGTCACCTGGCCATGCCACTGTACCCCTTGTAGACTCAAAGTTCCTTGACCCACCCAATTCTACCAAGCTTTACCTTCACGGCGCTTCCGCCATCATCTCCCACTGCCATCCCTATGCTCCCCTCTGAAATATTACACCTTCTTTCTTTTGCTGACCAAAACCTCTCCCCTTTTAGCTCTTTCTTTCCTTTCTTTCCACTACGTCTGTTCTTTGGCATCTTTAGAATTTGCAGTTTTTGCCTACTCAATTCATCACTCTTCTCCTGGCTTCACTTCTTTAAGCAAGAAAAATCCAATGGTAAATTACTACATCCCCTCTCTTTCTGGTCCCACAACTTCTGTGTCTTCTTGTCCTTGATTCATGTCCAGTGAGTTCACTTCCTAACCACTTGCTTACTGGCGGTCATACCAAGGTTGCCAGTCAATGATGGAGAAAATTCTCTTCCAATTGGTGGGCGCTAAACCTGGCTGGACCCTAAGTGTGAGTCAGCAATTACTGAACATTTTTCTGGTTACCCCATTTCTGGTTGCCCATAGACTTATTCCTGTCCTCCTTGCCTGTTCCCCTTTTGCCCGACGTACGGCTCTTTCCCTTCCCTAGAAAGTTTATTTTTTATGATATTGGAGAAGTAATACTAATGAAACATCTCATTGAGTACTTTTATTATTAGTTTTTTAATTGAAAAATATGTGGTAACATATTAAATGACACAAACAGAGAATCCCATCCACCCTGGATGAGCACCGTTCTTTCCTCAGGCAACCCAGTGTTAAGTTTCTTACCATCCTTCTGAATGTACTTTATGCATATGTAAGCATAAATGAGTATAGATTTCTTTTTCATCGGTCACTTCCTCTAGAATATACTGCACTCCAGACGTTTGAACTGCTTGCACTCTCCACTGTGCCATAGGCCTTAAGGCCTCCACCGCTTTGCCCTTGATCTTCTCATTGGAACGTCCCGCCTTGTCATCCTCTCCACCCGGTCGGGTCCATGGGAAACCTGCCTTTATCATGATAGCCTCACAGCTGAGCACATTGCCCAGCAGCTAGGAAGCATTGAATAAATGTTAGGTGTTATTATCTTCATTATTATTCATAAAGGACTGGTATTTTCTACCTTCAATCCTTCACTGGTAAAATTTAAGCATTTTTTTTCCTGGAGCAAGCAGCTGCTCTTGGGGCTGTAGGGAATAAGAGCTAAGAATTCTTTAAAAGCATTATATGAAGTATGGAAAAATGCCAAGAGATTATTTTGTACAATTTAGGTGCAAGTGTATGGAAAAAAAAGATAAAGGAATAGAAATCTGGGAAACAATCTATACCTCATCTGACTGAAAAGAAGTCCTAATTTAGGATATATTTCTGAATTCTGAATTGGTCAAATCGTAGCCCCTCTTGTGTTATCCCCTGGATTTTCTGGTGGAATTTCACAATTCTTTTCTTATAGACAGCACTTTACCCTCTTCTGTTTCCTTATATGATGTTAGATAATGATAGTAGAAAGTGAGAAATTATATTTCTGGGTTGGCATGTTAGCAATGGTGGCTCTGGGATAGCTACTGAGGAGGCTGGGGGCAATTCACTTGGAAGTGAGGGCAACAAGTCAAGGTTATGTCTGGATAGGAAACATATTGTTTCTACTTTTTTAGGGTGGTTTTTGAGGCTGACTTCATACTCCTAGTCACCCTTTAGAGCTATCCTATTGTCCAAGATCAAGTCACAAAATCTATCCCTCAAGTCACTTTTGACTTTTTTTTTTACCAATATCTATTTTTTTTTTTAAGATTGGCACCTGAGCTAACAACTATTGCCAATCATTTTTTTTCTCCTCCTCCTTTTCCTCCTCCTCCTCCCCCTTCTTCTTCCTCTTCTTCTTCTTCTTCTTCTTCTTCTTCTTTCTTCCTCTTCTTCTTCTTCCTCTTCTTCCTCTTCTTCCTCTTCTTCTTCTTCCTCCTCTTCTTCTTCTTCCTCTTCTTCCTCTTCTTCTTCCTCTTCTTCTTCTTCTTCTTCTTCTTCTTCTTCTTCTTCTTCTTCTTCTTCTTCTTTCTTTTCTTCTTCTCCCCAAAGACCCCAGTACATCGTTGTATATCTTAGTTGTGGATCCTTCTAGTTGTGGCATGTGGGATGCCGCCTCAACATGGCCTGATGAGCGGTGCCATATCCACACTCAGGATCCAGACCTGCAAAACCCTGGACCGCCAAAGCAGAGCACGTGATCTTAAGCAGTCAGCCACAGGGCTGGCCCCTTTTACCAATATCTTACTGAAATTTATTGACTAAAATAGTAATTAAACTATCCAGAACAAGAAGAAAAGTTTTGGGGCATTATAAGCTGGGAAAAAAGTTGTCTTCACTTCCTAGTATTGCCTTATTTAGAATACAGCTGTCATATAGCGCACTTCTTCACGTTCTAATTTTTTGTCATTATAGCCAGAAGAGAATATTCATGAGCTATAAGTGTTCTTCTCTCTTCACATGGACGCTTGTAGTCCACTGGATTCAGGGTCTACAATTGAGAATTCATCTCTCCAAGATGCATCTGTGCTATGACTAATGGCTTTATTAATAATGAAAGCCATGGATCACTTTGGTTGCAAAGCAAATTAAAGAGTAGCACAGTTTTGGGGCTCCTGTCCATGAATGTCAAGGTCAGAAGCAGCAGGTGCTACAGAGATTCTCTCCCCATGTGATGGACATCCAGACACCCGATGTCCAGAAGTACTTGCTAATTCTGCTTCTGACACTACATGAAATGTCCTACCAACTAAGGAGCTCTTATTTGAGGTCAATAGATTAGATATTCTCACAGATGAAAAATGACAGTAATTAAAGACATACCTGGCAACAACAAACAAACAATTTTCTAACCATAAAAGCAAAACATTGCAAATAAATAACAGTAAACACTACTTAAAGATTTCTTTTATCTCTTAAAAAGTAGTTTTTTGAAATTTGTATTCAAATATTTGTGCAAAAAGCTAGGCGTAGACAAATCCAGTCTTCAGCCATTTCCCATTTATTAGGTGTGGTTTTATTCAACAGTTGGAGTATTAGATTTTTCTAAGGGACCAGAATTTGGAGAGTTCTGATTCTCTCCCTCTCTGTTTCATGTATATATATTTATACACACAAATTGCCATATGTACATTGTTAAATGTATATCTGTGTTTTTAAAGCCTTGCTAACTACATTTTTTTCAAAGAAAATGCCAAAGCATTCAAATAATTTTAACTGCCAGAACATTTGCTCTGGCTTCTCCTAGGGATCATAGTTGAGAATGTTTAGAAAACACTTGTTGTCTCTTTAGACGCAAAGAAAAAATGTTATTCCTAAAATAACCCACATGGAATTGCCTTTAGTAATACTAAACAAAGCTCTTTTTCTATTTGAAGCAAATATTTTGGTCTTTAAACACGATAATTTGTTTAGCTCACATAATTTTCCACCTTGAATGTTGCCAATGTAGATGGAGGTTCATGATCATAAAAAAGCCACTTGACTTATACGCTTTTGTGAATATTGCCATCAACTGTGATTGGGCTTCTCACGGAGTAGCCTGTTAGTTTCCTTCAGATTCCACCCAGGCAATTTTGCCTTCAGACTTTACCACCTTAGCCACCTTGTTTTGGAATTATGTGGGACTCAGATACCTGGGTGAGCTAGGCTTCATGAGATAAGGACATAGAGTAAACTGAGGGGGACTTACCCTCACTTTATTATTATATTTATTTCCTATTAAACATAATTGTTAATCTTAATTTGCAATTGGACAATATGTTTTTAAAAATATTGATAAACATTAAAGCAATAATCTTTAATGTTCTCAATCACTGTTTAATCTAACTGTCTCTTGGATGCAGCCTTGGCAGGACTCAACATGTCAACCCAAGGGAATAGATGTATAGAAGTTTATGTGCTAGAAGGGGCTTTAGGAATCTTCTAATCTGATGGTGCTTTTCAAACTGTGCCTCAGAGTCCCAGTGGTAATCTAGTTGCCTCTCCAACCCTCACTCAGCTAGGACCACTCTACTTTTACCTGTTTCACAAGTTGACTCTTTTAGTAAAATTTCATTTGTGCATAATATTCTGTAGCTGAAAAAAGTTTAGAACCACTGCTCTTGTCTAACTCCTCTGGTAACTTTATTAATATAGTATGTGGTAATTGCCCTCACAACAGCTTAAAGTTGTAGGTAATATTATTCTCTTTTCCTAGTTTACAAATGAGGAAACTGAAAGACAGAGAGCTTAAATAATTGTCGTGACGTTGCCCAGCTGGTATGCGGCGGCACTAGGATTCCAACCCAGGCTTTTGCCTTCAGGTTCATAGCCTTAGCCACCTCTTTTGGGGAGTTATACTCTTTTGGAGCCAGCTGATATCTTTCAACAGCTTCATCAACTATTAAGTCACTATTATACCTTTGTTTCTTTTAAAACTTCTTACTGTAATTTTATTGGCCCTAGAAGGAGAGTTCTCAGTCTGACTTCCTGCTATTCCGAGGAAAAGTCTTTGGAGACTTTTCTATATATCCTTCTTCCCACCTGCATTCATGCTATGAGCTGTCAAGGATTCTATATGCTTCCTTTTATAGAGTAAAGAGCAGAAGAGGAAAGATCACAGCTTTTCACATCCCACATTTTCCTTATGACTCCTCAGGGGCTCTCCTGTCCCCAGTTAGGGCAATTCTTTCCCTGGATCTAACTGACTCCTCATCTTAGCTCTTTGCCCTTCAGAATCCAGAGCCAGGGCGATTCTCATTGCCATCCACTGCTTGGACTCACCCGTTACATACACCCACAGCCTGGCTTAGAACAAAAACAGCCACACTCAAAGGAATTTTAGTGCCTTTTCCGGAATGTAGCATTTTCTTAATTTTTTCCATTAAAAATTTAATTTGTAATAACCATTTTTTGACTAGGTAATGCATTCATATGTTTCAAAATTCAATAGATACGAAGGAGAAGTGAAGGGTCTTCTTGCCACTCCTATTCCCAGCTACTCAGGTTCGCCATCCAGAAACAGCCAAATTGAAAAGCCTAAAACATTGTCGGTATCTCGTTCCCTTTGGCCATCTATACCAGTTTCACCTGCTCTGCGTAACTTCTGATTGTTTATGTACCCACATCTGGCCTTGCTTTTCTCTTTTTCAAGACTTGTTTTGTTCATCAGGTGGAACAGTTCAAGTAAACAATGTGTTCATTTGCAAAAGCAGAGAACTGCAATAATCAAGGACAATTGTAAAACATTTGAGACTTCAAGGTGTCAGAGGAAAGTTTTATTAATGAGAGTGACTCATTCAGTAGAAGTTGAAATAAAGTAGACGAATGCAAAATCATTTTTTGACTCTGTATGGTTTATAATCTTGTCCTGCTCCCCACCCCTACTCATTATTTCACTTCCTTTCCTGGTCATCAACCAAATATAACAGCTTTGATAGAGATGCAAAGGCAAAAAGACTGGGCATCTCTTTCTTGGCTTGGCGCTTCCTTGCTATTTACTACTCTGCTTCAGTTTTCACAGTTGTCAAATAAACAGACCTTTTACCACAGTCCTAAATAGCATGTGGGCGTACTTGCTCCCTGGTAGCTGCACAAGTTACAGCGCAGCATGCAATAGAGAATTTTGAATCAGAAGACCTAAGTTCATATTCATCTCCTCATGTATTTGTAATATGACTGAGGACAAGTTATTTTACCTCTTGAGACTCCGATTACTTATGCAAGGGTAGTGATATGAGGGCTGAAGGAGACAATGGATGTGAAATGCCAGGCACATACTAGGTACCCAATATGTGGTGGTTTCCTCTACATACAGCAATTTTAGATTTCCAGAATTTTGTTAGTAGTGTTTGTTGGTAGCAGAACTATGAGTACTTTTAAATTGAGATGTAACCCAAGTAACATGAAATTCCCTTTTAAAGTATATGTTCACAAAACCATCACCAAAAGTTACATGGCCGTCAACACAAATTAACCCAGGACATTTCCTCATGCCGGAAGACGCTCATATCCATTAAGCACTCTCCATTCCTCCTTCTCCCTGCACCAACCAGCCCCTGGCAGCCACTAATTTGCCTTCTGTCGCCATAGATGTTCTTATTCTAGATATTTTATATAAATATTTTATATAAATATTTTATATACTTTTAATATATTTTATTTATTTGTATTATTTTATTTGTATTATATACTTTATATATTTGTATATTTTAAAAATTTCATATAATATATATAAGAAATATATATTTATATAAATATTTTATATAAATCATCATATGTGACCATCTGTGTCTGGCTTCTCTCACTTAACGTAATGCTTTTGAGGTTTTTCCATGTTGTAGCAATCCGTACTTTATTCCTTTTTATGGTTGGATAATGTTCCATTGTATGCATATACCACATTTGGGTTATCTATGCATCAACTGATGGACATTTGAGTTGTTCCCACTTTTTGGTTATTATGAATAATGTTACTAGGAACATTCATATGCAAGTTTTTGTACAGACGTATTTTTTCATTTGTTTTGGTAAATAGGAGTAGAATTGTTGAGTCATTTGATAACTCTATGTTTAACTTTTTGAGGGACTGCTGAACTGTTTTTCACAGCTGCTGCACCATTTTACATTCCTATCACCAATACATAAGCATTCCAATTTATCTACATCCTCACACAATTGTTATTTTTTGGTCTTTTTTATTATTGCCATCCTAGTAGATGTGAAGTGATATCTCATTATGCTTTTGATTTGCATTTTTCTAACTGATGATGTTGAGCATCTCTTTATGTGCTTATTGGCTATTTGTATCTCTTCCTTTGGAAAACGTCTATTAAATCTTTTAGCTATTTAAAAAATTGGATCATTTGTGTTTTTATAGTTGAGTTATAAGAGTTCTCTCCTGCAGAATGTTCTGTGTGCACTTGAGAAGATGTGTTTTCTGCTGTTTCTATAGATGTCTAGTAGGTCTAGTTGGCTTATTATGTTGCTCAAGTCTTCTTTTTGCTCATTGACTTGTTAGCTAGTTGTTTTATCTGTTATTGAAATCTCCAACTATTATTTTTGAATTGTCTATTTCTCCCTCAATTCTGTTAGTTTTTCCTTCATGTATTTTGCGGCTCTGTTGTTAGGTGTATATATGTTTATAATTGTCATTCTTCTTGGTGAGGTGACCCTTTTCTCATTTTTAAATGTCCTTTGTTTCGGTTAACAATTTTTATTTTAGCGTCTATCATTTTGTCTGTGTTAGTATAGCTACTGAAGCCCTCTTTTGGTTACTGTTTACGTGTATTCATCTTTCCGTCCTTTTACTTTCAATCTGTTTGTACCTTTGGATCTAAAGTGTGTCTGTTATAGACAGCCTATGATTTTTAAAATTCAGTCTAACAGTCTTTTCCACTTTTTGAGAGTGTTTAATACATTTTACATTTAATAGTTAGCAATAAGATGGGATTTTTGTCTACCATTTGCCATCTCTTTATGTCTTACTTTTTGTTCCTTTCTTCTCAATTGTCTTCTTTAAAATAAATATTTTGTGTTGTACCATTTTAATTCCCCTGTTTGTCTTACTAAATTTTTTTGAGTCATTTTCTCAGTGGCTGTCTTGGGTATTACAATGAACATATTGCCTTATAACAATATAGTTCAGTTTATTATATGTAGTTCAGACAATATAATTCAACGGTATACAAAGCTTTGTTCTTATATAGCTTTGTTCCCTCCCCCTCTTTCGTGCCATTATTGTCATACACTTTCATCTTTATCTATATATATCATAAGCCTATCAACACAGTTTTATAATTATTTTTTCATGCAGTTGTCTTTTAAATCAGATAGAAGGGGGAAGAGGGTTAAATAAAAATATGTTTATACTGTCTTTTGTATTTATCTGTATCATTATCTTTGTCAGAGCTCTTTATTTTTTATGTAGATTTGAGTTAATACCTAATGTCCTTTTATTTCAGCCTGAAAGATTCCCTTTAGTATTTCTTGTAGGGTAGGTTTGCTAGTGACAAATTCTCTGTTTTTCAAAAAAGATATCTGGGAATGTCCTTATTTCTCTTTCGTATTTTAAGGATAGTTGTGCTGGTATAGAATTCTTGGTTTACAGTCTTTCTTTCAGCACTTTGAATGTATCATCTTACTGTTGAAACTTAATGTTTCTCATCAAATTTGGAAAGTGTTGGGTCATTATCTCTTTAAATATTAGTTCTGCCTTTTTATCTGTTTCCCCTCCTATTGGAACACGCATTATGCAGATGTTGGTATACCTGATAGTGTCCCACAGGTCTCTGAGGCTCTATTTGCTTTTTTTCATCCTAATTTCATCTGTTTCTCAGGCCAGATAATCTTAATTGATACAGTTAAAGTTTGCTGAATTTTTATCCTGCCAGTGCTTCTCTTCTCATATGATCATTTCCTGTTTAATATCTCATAGCCACTGATTTCTATGGGAGTAAAATATTTCTTTTTATTTCAAACACTTCTGTATTATTTTAATGTTATGACAAGTGTGTTTATTTGGTAATTAAAGACAACAGTTAAAAAATAAACTGCACAGATTGGTTGCAAATGTTGAGTTTTCTTAGTGGGAAGTTACTAAAGCTTGTATGTAAGAACTAATATAATTTTATTATGAATGGTGTTAAATGTACTTTTAAAAATATCAGATGGCAAGTAGTGTTTATTACTAAATTTGGAAATATGGTTTTTACTCATATGGTATGTGTGAATTCCAGATATAAAATGGCATAAATTCTAATTTCAGAGGAAGTGAATGGTATAAAGCAATATGAGTCTGATGAGTTTACAGTAAAAGCAAAGGAACATGCTCTGTAGGCAGCAGAGTGAAAGAAGCATCACGATATTTCATTCCTTTCATCCAAAGATGATGAATCTTTTATATAGCATTTTAATAATTTACCTGTGATTTCTCTCTTCTGTGATTGTATCACTTTCTACATTGGTGCATAGGTATTTGCATGCATCTCTTATCTTCACAGCTGGCCTTGGAACTCATTGTGAGCTGGAATTATCTGTTATTTATCTTTGCATCCCAGCACTTAGAATGGGGCTTAGTAGGTCAAAGAGGGCACCAGAAGATGGTGAGTTTTGTACAAAAAGGCAGTTCACAGGCTTGCTTTTTGTTTGATTTTTTTGTGCTTTAATTCATGCTTATTCTGACTTGGGGAGGAGGTTACATCTCAAGGTTGAACAAGAATTGCTTTATTTCATTTAGATGTTTTCTCAATATATATGATATAATAATAAAAGTTCTGGACTATAATTTACTTTTACAATTAGTTTTTACTTGCTTTTGACCAAAGGTAATTCACTTCAATTTTCTGTCAGTTAAATAGTTTAAATTTGCTTCTAGCAAGTTTATGGGTTATTATAACCCCTCCATTCCAATTCTTCCTTTATTTGCCAATTTTTAAAATTTCTATTTCTTTTTTTATTTTTTTATTGCAGTAACATGGGATTATAACATTATATAGCTTTCAGATGTGCACTGTAATAAATTTCAAACTCTGTGTAGATTACATCATGTCACAATCCAAAAACTATAGTCCATCACTACAGATGTGAGCCTAAACACCCCTTTTGCCCTGCCCACTCTCCCTTTCCCCTGTGGAAACCACCAGTCCAATCTCTGTTGCCATGTGTTTGTCTGTCGTTAATTTTATCTTCTACTAATGAGTGACATCATACGGTATTTGATTTTCTCCCTCTGACTTATTTCACTTAGCATAATACCCTCAAGTTCCATCCATGTAGTCACAAATGGCCAGATTTCATAATTTCTTATGGCTGAGTAGTATTCCGTTATATATATCTACCACATCTTTATCCATTAGTCCCTTGATGGGCACCTAGGTTGCTTCCAAGTCTTGGCTATTGTGAATAATGCTGCAATGAACATAGGGGTGCACATATCTTTATGCATTTGTGTTTTCAAGTTCTTTGGATAAATACCCAGCAGTGGAATAGCTGGATCATATGGTAGATCTAGTCTTAATTTTCTGAGGATACTCCATACTACTTTCCATAGTGGCTGCACCAGTTTGCACTCCCACCAGCAGTGTACAAGGGTTCCCTTCTCTCCACATCCTCTCCAACACTTGTTTTCTGTCTTGTTAATTATAGCCATTCTGACCAGAGTGAGGTAATATCTCACTGTAGTTTTGATTTGCATTTCCCTGATAGTCAGTGATGTTGAGCATCATTTCACATGCCTGTTGGCCATCCATATATCTTCTTTGGAGAAATCTCTGTTCAGATCTTTTGCCCATTTTTCAATTGGGTTGCTGGTTTTGTTGTTGAGACTTATGAGTTCTTTGTGTATTTTGGATATTAACCCCTTATCTGATATATGGTTTGCAAATATCTTCTCCCAATTGTTAGATTGTCTTTTCGTTTTGTTGATGGTTTCCTTTGCTGTGCAGAAGCTTTTTAGTTTGATGTAGTCCCATTTGGTAACTTTTTCTTTTGTTTCCCTGGCCCAGTCAGACATGGAACTTGAAAATATGCTGCTCAGACCAGTGTCAAAGAGCATACTGCCTATGTTTTCTTCTAGAAATTTCATGCGTTCAGGTCTTACATTCAAGTCTTCAATCCACTTTGAGTTGATTTTTGTGGATGGTGTAAGGGAATGGTCTACTTTCATTCTTTTGCGTGTGGCTGTCCAGTTTTCCCAACACCATTTATTGAACAGACTCTCCTTTCTCCATTGTATGCTCTTGGCTCTCCTGTGGAATATTAGCTGTCCATAAATGTGTGGGCTTATTTCTGGGCTCTCAATTATGTTCCATTGATCTGTGTGTCTGTTTTTGTGCCAGTACCATGCTTTTTTGGTTACTACGGCTTTGTAGTATATCTTGAAATCAGGGAGTGTGATACCTCCAGCTTTGTTCTTTTTTCTCAGGAATCCTTTGGCTATTCAGGGTCTTTTGTTTTTCCATATAAATTTTAGGATTCTTAGTTGTACTTCTGTGAAAAATGTTGTTGGAACTTTGATAGGGATTGCATTGAATCTATAGATTGCTTTAGGAAGCATGGGCATTTTAACTATGTTAATTCTTCTAATCCAAGAGCACAGTACTTCCCCATTTTTAATAAACCATAAAATTTAGAGGTAAGATGATTTTCCTAAGCAACAATGTTAGTATGTCTGTTTTTTATATGTTATAAATTTTTTGTGAAAAACCAGTTAGTAAAATGAACTGGGTCCTGTTTTCATGTTGGCTAACTTTTACGATAAAACTTCAGAAAACAGGTGAGATATTTTTCTCTTCCTAATGCCTGGTCAAAAATCAAGCTTAGTATCACTGGCCTCAAGGTTATTGAGTGTGAGAGCAAGAAGAATACGGCCCTGCCTTCCATCGCCTAACAAGATTATGCCATGACCAATTTAGTGGTCACATTGGCATAAAGGACTTCTCAATTTGGGGGATTGTTTAGGACCCTGGGGCACTTTTATAACCAAAGGGAGGAGAGACTCTGCTCAGGAATAGTGATGTTGAATACCTTGCCATGTTGGATGAATGTAAACATGGATCCAGATTTTACTTGATTTGGAGAAAAGAAGTTTCATAAAAAATTTTTAACAACTGTAAGCTTCCTGAAACCGTAAATTATTCACATCTTTAAGACTGTAGTAGTGTCATTTCCCCCACAGCCTAAGAGGGAGTGTGTGTCAACTTGGCAAACAAGGAGAGGAAGAACATCCTTAGTGTAAGAGCAGTGAGTATGAAGCATGACAATGAAAAAAAGAAGTAAACTAAAGGAGTTTTCATGAATCCATTTCAAGAGCATTGGGGGGAAGAAATTGTGGCAAGAATTCATTCTTCAATTCATGGATTCAACATTTTGTGATACTTATTATGAGCTAGATATTCTACTTTGTGCATGGGGTCTGAAAATACTGTTTTCAGAGGGAGATAGGAGCATAGATAAAGTGAGGATACAGTGGATTTGCAAAAGGCAAGGAGAGGAAGGAAGAGATTGTCAGGAAATTTTCATGTAGAAGTTAACCCTTGGAGTAAATCTTGAAAGCTGAGGAGGCCTTTGTCAAATATAAAAGTTTTGAATGGACATGCTAGGAAGAAGGAACTACTTGAGGATGTTAATCATGTAGTTAACTGCTGTCACAAACAACCCCAAAATTTCAGTGGCTTAAGACAATGAAAGTTATTTCTCATTTATACATCAATTCTACACAGTGTTCCCGCCTGAATGACTCTCCTGGTCAAGTCTCCTCCCGGGCCAATAACTCAGAAATCCAGGTTCCTTCAATGGCTCTGTTCTCTATATTCTCTAGAATCCTCTACATTCATCTTGAAGTATCATGTCAGATGTTGTTAAGGGGCCAGGCTTGGAAGAGACGTGTATCACTTCCACTACCCTCCATTGGCCAGAACTCAATCATGTGTCTTATGTAGTTGCAAAGAAGGCTGGGAAAGGTAGGCTAGCTGTATGCCCAGGAGGAAATAGGAAGAGGATTTGGTGAGCACATATTTGGTGAACAAAGAAGGGAATGTGAAAACTCGTTGCACCAGGCTATTTCAAGATCATTGTAGCTGGTGCATAGCATGCATGAGATGGTAAGATGAGAGATTGGGCTCAAGAGGTGGGGAGGACTCAGTTCAAGGATAATAAGTACAAATTGGAATATAGGTAGGCCCAGGTTCCTAGGTATTGTAAATTAAAAGTTAAATGCTTAAAGTTTACATGGGATGAGTATGAATGAATTTGATGGTTACATATCCTCTTCATGCCAGGGAAATGAAGAGTCTAAAGACATTCCCTACTTTTCAAGAGCTCAGAGTCAATGACAAAGACTGATTAGTAGATCAATAGTTATATCACAGCAGGATAAGGCCTGCATTGGAGCAAGCCCAGAGATCAATGACAGGATCATTCCAGTGTAAAGATAATGCTGGGGTACCAGGCATCTCTTGAATATGTAATTTTGACCCAGTTACTCCTCTCTCTAGAGTTGAAGTTCTTTATTTACAGAGAGGATGGACTAAATAAACTCTGTGGGGGCCTATAAATTTAACACTCTTCATCTGTGAAAAGGTAGCAAGCAGAGGAATATATATCAGTAATGTTATTATCAGTAATAAATATTGAGTTGATACTTGCTTAAAAATGTAAGCAGAAAGAGTGGAGAAGTCAGTTCATAGACTGACTACTCATTTCAACTTTTTTTCAAATGTAGCACAATACGTAAATTCAAGTTTTCCCTAGACTTGGTTTTTTAAATTTAGTATTCTGTTTTGAGTTCATTTTGTATCACATATTTTCTCTCATTCATCTTATTCTGTTTGGGGCAATTTCAATGGGCAAGTTCTTCCTGTATGTTTTTGGGTAACGTTAATCTCCTTCCTTTTATAACCTGCCTTTCTCCTTCTGCTACCCATACTTGCAAGAGATGTCTTCCAGCTTTCTGAGCAAAAAGGATGCTTGGTCCAAACTAATGGTAGAAAATGATCCCTGGGTATGACTTTGAGTAGTTAAATCTCTACTTCATGACAATAATGAAACTCCAAATTTACTTATTATTTCATTCACTCAATAAACATTTATCCTGAAAAAAGTTAGATATTTTGTATGCCACATTTCTTTAATTGTAGTAAATTATTATGGAATAATTCATTTTCTTGACTAAGACACACTCCCTAATTCAGGTTAAGGGCTAATGTATTGTTTTGTGATTTCAAGATGAAAAGCTTAGAACTAGATCCAGTTGAACTTCTTTAGAAAACAATATTGTGTGGCAGATGTGAACCCATATAGAGCTGAGAGGCAAAGAGATACTATACAACATATTTATAATGAAAGGGCAATTTGACTTCTGTAAAATTATTTAAAAGTTATTGACAATACTGAATCACTTTTTCCTCAAAATATTACTCTTGAACACCAATGGATTCACTAGATCTCTAAAATCACTCAACAATTATCCCTTGCCTCAGAATAGACTTGTTTCCTGGGATTTTGAAAGAATGAATGTTTAGGAAATTTCATTGAAAAGTTGTTTTGAGCAGTTTTTTTTTCTTATGGTGGATGAAGAAGAGAAAAAGAGAGAGAGAGAGATTTAAATTGGCTATTTTGTCAGTCTAGAATTTGGAAGGAGTAAAAGACCACCTAAATAAGAATATAAGCAACCATATGATTACTTATGTGTAGTTTTGTAAACGGGTTCAGGATCATGTGTGTGGTGGTGTGCGTGTGTGCACGCATGTGTATGTGTGTGTGTGTGTAAAGGAGGGCAGAGAGGGAAAGGAGCATAGAGAGAAGAAAAATGAAGTGATGATTTTGTTGCTCTACTTTCCTAATGACCCTCTTATCTTCAGAGAGTTTACAGAATACTGAAAGCTGGCCCTGACCTTGATGTGAGATCTGCCACCTACCCACACCCCACTCTGTGCTCCCCTGCCCAAGCCGTCTCACATATGAAATGGTTTATTATCACAGCTGAGTACCTTTAGGCCAGTATCAATGTAAGTGGAAATATTTGAGTCCTTTCAGCCACTAATTTCTAATTAGATTCTGGCTGACACTCTGAAACAGGAGAGTCACTGTTTTTGCTTTTGTGCTGTCCAACCTAATTAATGAACAAACTCTTTCATAAGTAGATTAATGGAAGTCGTCTGATTACCCAAGTTATTTCAGGCATGGCTATATTGCATCTCATTAGAGGAGCATGAATTGAGGCAGCTTTCAATTAGAAGACAAAACACGTGTATAGTGTAGGCCTCACTGTTTTTAGAATAGTTTGTTTTTATTATGTTTCCAGAAAAAAATCTTAGCTCTCATTCCTCTACCTGTGTTCTCATTCAGGATTAAAGAGCTTTTAAATAAAATTGGTGCTGATTTTCTACTAATTTGTAATCAGAAGGTTTTGTGCAGCCCTAGATCTGTCACTTGATAAATGTGTAATCTTGGTGAATTTACTTAAAGTCTCTGAGCATCACTGTTCATTAGCAAAATTGTAATTAATACCTGGATACCGTATTTACCTTATAGTATTGAGAGAAGGTGAGCAAAAGTACCTAATAATCCCCAGTGTCTTCATCTTCCTCACATGCACATCTCTCCTTCTTGGTACTCCCTCTTTTCCATTCTGTTCAGGTCATTCTTCCTGCTATGTGTTCTTTCTTAATTTCAGTGTTTGAATCAATGACACACCCTTGACTTCCTCAACTCCAGTGAGCCTCACCTCCAACTTTACTTCATGGTTATGGTCATAGCCACATCCTAATCTTATCAGACCCCATCCAAGCCCATGGTCACATCCTAACTAAATCGTATCATCCCCATGAATTTCTCCCATGAAAACTCTTACCCTTCCTTATTTCATCTTTTGATGAGAACCTCCTATTCCTTTATTCTCTTTCTCACTATCACTTCATCAGTTAGTTTAGATATTTAAAATTTTTAGAATTTATATATTGATTAATAAAAAACGAAGCCACCTTCCAACACCCTCACCTGTTTGCCAGATATTTAGACTCACTCCAAGAAAAAAGGATTCTTATTCAAAGAAATTAAGCAAATAATCTCAGAAACTCCAGGATAGCTAGTGCTCCAAAGTAAAGTCATCGACCTTGTGATATCCGGGTAGCTCCCTGGGTAACTGCCTCTCCCTGCAGTCTTGTTGAAAGGTTAATTTTTTTTTGGCTCTGCTTTCTTAGTCTTCCATTGACTCTTTTTAAATTTTGGTAATTAATTCTTGTTATTATATACTAAATAAACAAAAATACCAGAGGGGTTTATAGTAGGCAGAATTTTGACCCCCATGATCTTTGTCCTCTGGTGTTACTCCCATGATTATGTTACCTTATATGACAAAAGAGAAATTATCCTGGAGGTTCTAATCTAATAAAATAAACGTTTTAAAAGTAGAGAGTTTTCACTGCTAAGACCGATGTCATGAAGCTTTCCCTGTAGGTGTTCTTCTAGCAGTTTTATAGTTTTGGGGTCTTTAACCCATTTGAGTTGATTTTTATATTTGGTGTAAGATAAGAGTCCACTTTCATTCTTTTACATCTAGTTTTGCAGCTTGGACATCTAGTTTTCCAGCACCAATGTTGAAGAGACTATCCTTTTCCTATTGTGTATTCTTGGCATCCTCGTTGAAGATCAGTTGACCCATATGTGGGGATTTATTTTCGTGCTCTCTAATTGTTTCATTGGTTGACATGTCTGTTGTTACACTAGTACCATACTGTTTTGATTACAGTAGCTTTGTAACGTATTTTAAAATCAGGATGTGTGATGCCTCCAGCTTTCTTCTTTTTCAAGATTGATTCAACTGTTCATGGTCTTTTGTGGTTACATATGAATTGCATATTTTTTTTCTATTTCTGTAAAAAATTCCATAGAAATTTTGGCAATGATTTCTGTGACACCAAAAACATAAGCAACAAAAACAAAAATAAATCATTGGGACTGCATAAAACTAAAAAGATTCTATACAGCAAAGGAAATCAACAAAATGAAAAGACACCCTACAGAATGGGAGAAAATGTTTGAAAACTGTATATCTGATTAGCAATTAATATCTAAAATATATGAAGAACCCCTGCAACCCAATAGCAAAAAAATGAATAACCCAATTAAAAAATGGGTAAAGGACTCAAATAGACATTTTCCCATAGAAAACATACAAATGGCCAATAGGTATGTGAACAATGCTCAACATCACTAATCATCAGGGAAATGCAAAACAAAACCACAGCGAGATATCATCTCACACCTGTTATCATGGAAGTTGTCAAAATACCAAGAGACAAGTGTTGACAAAGATGTGGAGAAATTGGAATGCTAGTACACTGTTGGTGGGAATGCAAAATGGTGTGGCCTCTATGGAAAACAGTATGGAGGTTGCTCAAAACATTAAAAATAGAACTACTACATGATCTAGCGATCCTTCTTCTGGGTATTTCTCCAAAAAAATTGAAATCAGGATCCCAGAGATATATTAGCACTTCAATGTTCATTGCAGGAAGATGAATGAATAAAGAAAATGTGGTACATACATATAATAGAATACTATTCAGCCTTAAAAAGAAGGAAATTCTTCAATAGGCAGCAACTTGGATGAACCTGGAGGACATTATGCTAAGTGAAATAAGCCAGTTATGGAAAGACAAATACTGCATGATTTCACTTACATGAGTATCTAAAATAGGCAAATTCGTAGAATCAGAGTGGAATGGTGGTTGCAGGGGCTGAGAGGAGGGGGAAATGAGGAGTTACTAATCAGTGGGCATAAAATTTCAATCGAACAAAATGAATAGTCTCTAGAGATCTGCTGTACAACATTGTATATAGTTCTAAATATAGTAAAAAATAATGTCTTGTACATTTGAAAATTTATTAAGAGAATAGATCTCATGTTAAGTGCTATGATCACAGTAAGATAAAGCAGAGCGTTTTCTCTGGCTGATGGCAGAAGAAGTCAGAAAGACTCAAAGCACACGAAGGATTCAATGTGCAGGCTTGAAGATGGATGGGGCCATGTGACAAGGAATGTGAGCGGTCTCCAGAAGCAAAAAAGCTGTTCCAGCTGACAGCTAGCAAGGACCTCAGTCTCACAACCAAAAGGAAATGAATTCTGCCAACATATAGTGAGCTTGGAAAAGGACCCTGAGCTCCAGATGAGAGCCACGGGCCTCGTGAAAACCTTGATTTCAGGGCAATGAGACCCTGAGAATGGAATCCAATCACACCATTCCTGGGATTCTGACCTACAGAACTTTGAACTCAGAAGTGGCTGTTGTTTCAAACTACTAAGTATGTGGTAATTTCTTACAGCAGCAATAGAAAACGAACACAAGATTATTATGAAGAAAGCAGGAGTCCCTTGCCTTCACCAACTCTACTCCTCAAAGCAAACACTTGTATTTTCTGAGCATCGGTTTTCACACATTTACTCCTGGAGTGTTTCATTTTATCCTAAGAGAACATGCTTACAGTACTATTTCTGAATTCACCCGATTTAGACATCTTTTGACTTGCTGTGATTTCTTGGTATTAACTCAAATAATCTTCACTTTCCCCTCTTTCTCTTCTAAGCAGTTATATATCTATTTTTAGTTTACTTTTGGTTATATATGCAATAATGAATAATGTATGGAAGTCTCAGTTTCTTGTTACATCACCTATGGATTATTCTCTCTTAACTCCCATCACAATGTGACAATAATAGGGAACCTAGTCTACTGTCCCTATCTTCCTCCATCTCCCAAATTTTGAAGACTGTACTTTTATATTGCCAAACTGGTAACACTGACACTATTTCTTTTGATGACTATAATTAAATCTTTGTTGATTGTTTCATTTTAAAATTTGAAGGCTAATGGACACAATCTTATAACTTTGAATAAACAGTGAACTAGACAAAATGAGAGCCCTCCTTTCTGAATCACCTAGAAATGTGACATAAAATAGACAGAAATCTCAAACGGCTATGTATTGAGTGAAACTTGGAATCACGTGCTCTGAACAGGAATTTCCCAATTGCTCCATTACTGTTGGATTTCGAAAAATCCTTTTAATCTCTGAGCTTCATTTACCACAAGTGTAAAATGATGTTAGTGATCTCTACCTCACAGGACTGTTGAGAAGATTAAATGAGATGTTCTATATGATGTTCCCAAAGACATTACCTGGCACATCATTGGCTTTCAAAAAGTGCTGGTTTAGTTCTTTTTATCAACTGTCTCTTTGCTCTCCACATTATTCAAGTCCTCTCTTTATATGCTCATTTGTCCTTTTCCTGGTCCAACTTTTACAAACAATATTTAGATCATAGCCTGTTTTGAGAATTTATTTAAAGTTATGGGCTCTTTTTAAAGAAACAGAATCTTACAACTTTTTATATGTAAATTCAGGGGTTCATGAACACCCATAGGGAATTCACTGACCCCAGGTTAATAATCCTTCCCTCCAGATGATCTTGTTCACTCCCATAAACTGAGGTAGAATTTATGAATACATTCATATCCCTGTCTGGTTGTAAGCTTCTGTCCCCCATTCGCAATTCTCATTGCTAGATAAATATCCAGCTTATGCTTTGAACTTAACACACTTTAAATAACATTAATCTTTCCTATCCTAAATCAATTGTCTCTCAGTGACTTTCTTCTTTTTGTTAAGGTATGATCATTTTTTCAAGCATCCAAGTTTGAATCATTACAGTATGCACAGATGACAAATGCCATTTAGAGTTTGGTAAATTTTTGTTTTTGAGTCAGATTAGCTCTGAGCTAACATCTGCCACCAATCCTCCTTTTTTTGCTGAGGAAGAGTGGCCCTGAGCTAACATCTGGGTCCATCTGCCTCTATTTTATATGTGGGATGCCTGCCACAGCATGGCTTGATAAGCGGTGTGTAGGTCGGCTCTTGGGATCTGAACCGGTGATCCCTGGGCCGCCAAAGCGGAGTGTGCGAACTTAACCGCTGCACCACTGGGCCAGCCCCTAGAGTGTAATGAGTCTTGAGGAGCTAGTAGAATAGTCTGGATAAGAGATTAAACACCATCAATCCTTTGAAATACTTCTCACAATTTTATCCTGTCTTCCCTACTACCGTAGCAACAAACATTCCTTGCTAAGTATTAGGGATCTTATCCAGAGAGACAAGAAGGCAAGTAGGTGGATTGGTAAATGACTCTAACTAAAAAACATTTTCCATAGAGGACACAAGTAAACAAACACACATACACACTGTTTCTTTTGGAATTTGTGCAAATATATCACCTACTTTGTGATTTGGAAAAGAATCCAGAATTATCTAAGGCAGTTTTCAGAATCTAGCCCCAAAGATGTTGGTTTAGTTCTATGAATCTCCTCTCCTATTTCTAATATGAATGGTTAAATATCACACTATTCACTCATATCACACTGTTTGTCCATATCAAATAATGGAAATGTGAAAGATTTCAGCTTTACTATTATACGTTTTTTAAGATGAAACCAAATGTAGGTTACTACCAAATTGTTCTGTCCTAATAAATAAAATAAAATAAAATAAATCTATAAGACTTCTTTATCTGAATAATCAAAGAAAGTACTGGAAATATACGCTGATTTCAAATCTCTGCACTGTAACCTGAGTATCCCATATAGTTTATCTAAATTTTAAGTCAGCAATCCTCTAAGTCAGCAATCTTCTTAAGCACTTTCTCCTCAATTATTTTCATCACATTATCATTTATAATATTAGCTTCTTGAGGAAATACTGTTGTCTAATCTTCATTACGATCTGCAACATCTGGAATAGCATCATGTGGGTCATGATTTTAGGGTCCTGTGTAGCACTTGACAGTTATAGGTCCTAAACCCAATCCTTGTCTTTATAAAGAGCCTTCTATCTTTTTTTATTATTTATTTTATTGAGGTCACATTGGTTTATAACATTATATAAATTTCAGGTGTACATCATTATATTTTAACTTCTGTATAGACTGTATTGTGTTCACCACCAAAAGTCTAGCTGCCATCCATCACCATACACGTGTGCCCCTTTACCCCTTTCGCCCTCCCTCTACTCCCTTCACCTCTGGTAACCACCAACCTGTTTTCCAATATCTATGTGCTTGTTTGTTTGTTTACCTTCCACATATGAATGAAGTCATATGGTAATTGTCTTTCTCCGTCTGACTTATTTCACTTAGCATAATATCCTCAGTGTCCATCCATGTTGTTGCAAATGGCATGATTTCGTTTTTTATGGCCAAGTAGTATTCCATTGTGTGTAGTGTGTGTGTATGTCTGTGTGTGTGTGTGTGTGTATACCACATCTTCTTTATCCACTCATCGGTTTTAGGTTGCTTCCAAGTCTTGGCTATTGTGAATAATGCTGCAATGAGCATAGGGGTGCATATATCTTTTTGAATTAGTGTTTTCATGTTTTATAAAGAAACTTCTGAATTCAGAATTCTTCTGAATGCTGCAAACTTCCATTCGTGTTATTGTGAATTGAAATAAATCCTAAAGTTATGCAACATAGACCAGATCAAATGTCCCAACTCTTATCTTCTGGCCTTTCATAACTGCTTTCTTCTTAGTGTTCATTAAAATGTTCTCAAACACCAGAGAAACCAACTGGTCTGTACTCAGATTTTCACTCACATAAATAGCGGCTATTACTAATGACTCCTAAGAAAGTAACCACACTGAAACAGGCACAGAATGTAATTTTCAAATAACCATTAACATGACATATACAAAGCATTTTTGATCTTATAACCCCAAGACAAATAACCAATAATCATTGGTTTTATCTCAATAGAAAGGCAGTAGCCAAGTGACTCAATTTGGATAGATAAGTTGAAACAAAATATTTCACCATTACACTATTTCTGGAGCAATATCCGCCTATTAAGGGTTATGGATTTATTTCCTAGGACTTTGAAATACAGACTACAACACAAAATAGTATTGAGTTCAATCTCTTAAGCTGTGATAGTAACTATCTAGGATTGTGTCATAGTCAGTAAAAATTGTAAAATATTTATTTTCATACTAAGAAATGTAGTGTCACATTGACATTTTTAAGAAAACATCCTGGAGATTAGACAAGGATTTTGACTAGAGAGTTGGTAATCTAATAGACAAGGGGATTCTAAATTACTTTTTAATGAACAGGAATGCATCTGTGGAAGTGGTTATGTGTTAGACATGAATCACTCAGCTAACTATTTTACAGACATTCTACACAGAACACAATTTAGACTTTTAAAAATGTTGTCAAAACACTTGAAGTAATAAGGAAAATAATAAATGAAGAATTCAAAAGTAATAAAAAAGAAGTATCTTCTGAGAAAAGAGAAAAGTTAATGAAAAGAGCTTCTCATGTTGACTTGACATTCAGAACACCTATTATGGGGAGCATTCTCTCATATCACATACTTTGGGGTCCCCCAAAACACCCTTCTGTAGAATGAGGATGTATTATCAGAGAAGTCATGAGCTCACTAGACAATATATTGACAGCCGTGAGCCCTTTGTCTAGAAATGTATCCAGATATACATAAAATTTTTCATACAGTGAACTCCCTTCACCAGTCTGTGGTCTCACATTGGCTCTACAGTCAACAGAAACATCTCTGTTCTAGGGAAACTTGAGAAATGCCTATAGAAAAAACAAGCATTTGATGATCACAAAAACCAGAACTTAACAAAGTTCACAAACCCGTTTTTTTCCAAGTCAAAACATCATCAGAAACAACCACCTGCCTATGCCAAATGTGTCATAGATTAATGAACCACCCTAAAGACGCCAGCTGTGGCACCACTGTCATGGTTAGGCCCCATAAATATAGTCATGCATCACTTAACAATGGGAGTATGTCCTGAGAAATGCATCACTAGGCAATTTTGTCACTGTGAAACATCATAGAGTGTAGTTAAACAAACCTAGATGGTATAGCCTGCTACACACCCAGGCTATATGTTACTAATCTTATGGGACCACCATCATGTACGTGGTCTGTTGTTGACAGAAACATCATTATGTGGCACATGACTATTCACTGATGATGATTCATGAAGAATTTCTCCCTCAGAAAATAGTGTTTAAACTTGACTTTGTAGGCACTGGACAAGTCTAGTAGGGGGAGACCAAGTTATCTCTAATTGACCCATCATTTTTGACCTCCTCACAGGCCTTTTAAAATGTAAACCAACCCTCAGCACATTAATCAAGTTTGAAACACTCATCTTCCAGAAACATTCATCAAAAATTGCCTCTTTAATACTTCTAAAAATTACACAAATTAAGTTAGGATGTTGAGATGCCTAGGTAATAATAATTTACATTCATTTGCATTCATTAATTTCACATTTTATGAGAATGTTTACATACTATCTCTCTATATTTTAATACTGTATTCTTCTAATAATTCTGTAAATAATATAGTGGAAGTCCATTTATCTTTTGCTATAAAAAGAAAACTAAGACACAGTGATGCCAGATGGTCTGCCCAAGCTCATACAGGAAGTAGGGGCCAGAGCTGAGACAGTAATCCAGATTTGCTTTTTCTTTCTCTCAGTTAAGAAGACACAATGATATACATCAGGCAACCAGAAAGCTCTATTGGAAAATATATACACTAATAAAAGCCAGTTGGCATATTGTTTATATTGTTTCCCCCCCACCTATTTGAGGAATACCTCCATTAAGATAAAAACACATAATAAACGTATAAGGCAATATCAGTGTGAACTTAGTTTCTCAGTTTGCTCCTTGCAGATGTTATCTGACGATAATGGAAAAGAGAAATAAATGGTGATTTCACATTTACAGCATGTATATGCTATCACTGACAACTATTCTAGATTCACAGAAAAGTATCCAAGAATTCTTACTCTCCGTAGAAGCCTTTATGTTTATTGTAAATTACATTTTAGGCCTCTATGCGACTTTTCTAGTGCAGTCATATCAGGTTATGCAACAGAAAATTCGATTCTATAAATTGTATTTACGTCTTCCAAGTAGGCTTCATCAACTAGAAAATGAGTTAGTTCAGGAAGCATGGAATCAGAATTCAGATTTTTATGAAAACTAAGTACTTTCCTCTATCCTTTTAACTTTATAGATCTGTTCAAGCAGAGCTATGACAATGGTTCAGGAGAAAAATCCCTTGTCCAGCATTTCTCAAAGTGCTGTTTTTTTTTTTAAGAGAAGTGCCCATTCACTTGGTACCCAATCTATCAAAAATTATTGGAGAAAGCCTCCATGTCTGGCATATTCTAGGCTTGATATGGATTAAGGTGATAGAGTTTCCTAAAGACGTACAGAGTATAAGACATTTCTGAAGGATCATCTGAGCTTGTTTAGAAAAAAAAGCAAGTTTACATGCAATAATTAGAAAATGATAAATTATATCACATGTTGGGTAACAGTTACAAATAATGAGTTAAAAAAGAGACTTGTGCCTTTCAAAAATGGATCTTGAGATAGCCCACTAAAAATGGGTAGCTTATGATGCTAGAGACAAAGGAAGAACATCCCTTAAGAGAAAAACAGTGGATCACAATGTGGTTGGAGGAACGGATGTGAACTAGACCAGGCCAACCACGGAGAGGGCCAGGTCATCTCTGACACAGTGAAAGGTTGGCCTGGTGAGACGAACTGAAAGAACACTTTGGGTCTCTGTGTTTAGCTTTGACATTTAAAAAAATATGCTAAAATCTAGAACAGATATTGTACTCTCTTTTTAAAAAATCCTTTGCCTGAGGCAACATGTGACTTCCTTCAGAGAAAGTTATTTCATTAATTTACATACAATAGGAGTTGCACACTTACTTTGTGCCAGCCCCGTGGTGGTCATTGCTAGTGGGTGGACCCAAAGAAGAATCACATGGTTCCTGTTCCTCAAGAGTGCCCTACCTCATGGCAGAAAGACATATGCACACATTACTTACAGTATAATTTGATAAATACTCTCAGAGTGACGAGGACAAAAGTGAAATTGGTACACAAAATACTGACCAATACTCAGGATATGTGCATCAAGGAAAGCTTGTTTTTTTTTAATATGAATAGTATTTTGTCAGCAGAGAAGATGAGGAACGGTTTGGTGGGGAGAGAGGGGGAATATTATATGCAAAGGCACAGAGGCATGAGAAAGCTTGCTGTACTGAGGGGAGAATACATTCACAGTCATAGATAATAAAGCTTCTCGTGGTACAGTGGCAGAATGTTTACCCAGTAAGCTGGGGAAAGATTATGAAGAGCCTTGCCACACTAAGTTAGGAACTCATCCCGTAGGCAATGGAAACTGAGGAAAGTTGATCAGGAAACAAATGATAGGGATCTGAGATTGGAGAAAACCAAGTAACTCTACTAGAGGGTGGAAGATGGATTAGCAAGGGGAAACCTGGAGGCGAGTAATTTGGACAGGATTTATCTGAGTCACTCAGCCAAGACGTAAGAGCTTTGTCGATAATATCTCAGTAAAGCTGTTAAAAATAAACAAGAAATTTAAGTGAGTGATTAATTAAAAAAAAAACATTAGCAGTGGAGGAGAGGAAGAGACTTCAGAGAGATGTGATCACTAACTAGGTTTAGAAACTCAAAAGCACCTGCAGACATTATATTGGAATTTTGTCACTTGTTAGTGGCATTTGGCAATAGCTATCCCCACTCGAATTACTCACACAGCCAAAACTTTTAATTTAATACTAGCAGTAAAAGAATTATTATGACCCTACTAACCACCATATAGACTATTAACATGACTGAGATACAAAGTTAATTGAAGTCAGACTCTATCTATTGGTATTTTTAGATAGATGAAACCTCCTTTAAATGTAGAGTGATATAAAAATGGTTGAGGTCGCATATAAAAGTCGCTATCTCTGGAAGTTTCACTATTCAGAAGTGGTTTATAATTTCTAACACCTTTTAAATTATTATCCTAGCGTTTACAAATGTAAAAGCTTAATTATTTCATCATTTCCTCTGACAATATTCAGCAAAGTTTGGAGAAAAAAACCCATTGTGTATCTTGCTGTCAATCTATGAGGAGTTGTAAATTCTTACAGTGACTTTGCAAATGGTTCATTTTTCTGGGTTTTAGGGGGTGGTTATTTAGAATCTTCATCCAACAAACACCCTGAACTATGAATCTCATTTATACGTGTACTCCAACAAATTAGGATTTATTTTTTCTTGATAGAGGTCCTATGTTATGGTTTCATGAATTGGCAATGATTTTATTAGAAAAAAGAGTAGGCAAAATTATAATCACTTGAGGACGATTACTTACCTGAAAGGTGTTAACACTATCCTATTGCTAGTACACTAATAGAGACTGTTAGCTACAGAAAACTTATGGTACATTATCACTTCAGAAATCAAATTTAAGAAAAGATATTTAGGAAAGATACAAATGTAATGTAAATTTGATGGATAGCTTTTCTCTGGTACTGATTTTTTTAAAACTATATTAGAGTACATAAAATAAAAAATCAGTATCCTGTGATGTCAACTTGTAAGAATTGCCATATTATCCATAAAAAAGTATAGTTAATCACACAAAATTAGAATTCGATTCAGTTACTCAATCAAGTCCAACTTTAACTTTCACGATTTTTTCTCATTGTGAATCAGCAGATGTATTAGGATTCTCAAGAGAAACAGAGCCAATAGGAGACATAGATGCAAATACAGAGTTGGCTCACGTGATTGTGGAGGGTGGGAAACCTAAAATCTGTAGAGCAGGAGCACAGTTGGAAATTCGGGTAAGAGCTGATGTTTCAGTTTTGAGTCCAAAATCTGCAAACTAAACACACAGGCGGGGGTTCTACATTGCAGTTTTGAGGCAGAATTTCTTTTTCTTCTTCTTCTTCTTCTTCTGCTGCTGCTGTGTCTGTTTCTCCTCCTCCTTCTTTCCTCCTCTTCTTCTTCTTCCTTCTTCTTTTTCCAGCTTTATTGAGATACAATTGACATATGATTACCATAATAAGGTTAGTTACGCCCATCACCTCATATAGTTACAATTTGTGTGTGTGTGTGTGTGTGTGGTGAGAACTTTTAAAACCTACTCTCTTAGCAACTCTCAAATATACAATACCGTATGGTAACTAGAGTCACCATGATGTACATTACATCCCCGGAACTACTTCGTCTTCTAACTGGAAGTTGTACCCTTTGACCACATTCACCCATTTCTCCCACCTCCCAAACCCGATCCCGGCAGCCACTAATCTCTTCTCTGTTTCTATGAATTTGGTTTTTTTCAGATTTCACATTCACTTCTGGGTATACATGTCAGAAAGAAATATATATCTCAAAGAGATTTCTGCACCCCCATGTTCATTGCAGCATTATTTACAGAATTGCTGCTTCTTTAGAAAACCTCAATCTTTGCTTTTAAAGTCTTCAACTGGATGGATTAGGCCAACCCACATTACAGAGGGTCATCCGCTTTACTCAAAGTCTGCTTTCTTAAATGTTAGTCACATCTGAAGAATACCATGACAACAACATTTAGACTGGCATTAGAACAAACAGCTGAACACTATAGCCGTAGTCAAGTTGACACACCAAATTAACTGTCACAGTAGATGCGATAAAAACAAAAAGTTCTTATTTGGTGTATGAGGAAGAAAGTTTTGTTTGAAATCTCATCATAATGACTTGTGAGTTTTCGTTTTCTATAGGAGCATTCTACTTGAATGCTCTGTTTGAATTCCATTTGAATGTTTTGAACCATTCTAATTTGAGTTAAAAGAAAAACTTTAAATTTATTTTCTAATGTCAGAAGAAATAACATTTCTGTAGACTTTAGTAGAGATTCTTGGATGTTTGCATAACTTTAAGAATGCAGATATCATGGCTCATTTAGTTAACACATACTGCCTGTAATCATTTTACTGATAATTTCTTGTACTAATGGGTCAATATAACCACCTCTTACGTATGGTATGTGACACTCACCTTCTTGATGTTATATTTATAAATTGTAGTGCTACAAGGCAGATCTGCCAGGGACGTCCTTCATAACCGGAGGGGGAGAAAGGGGAATAGCATTACTATGGAGCCTACTATTTGTAGGTACTTTACGCATGCTGATTCACTGGAATCTTAAACCTCATTACAACATTCTCATCTTACGGATGGAGAAATGGGGACTTAGATTAAGCAATCAATTCATATCACATGTCT
This sequence comes from Equus przewalskii, assembly GCF_037783145.1. Lineage (NCBI taxonomy): Eukaryota > Metazoa > Chordata > Mammalia > Perissodactyla > Equidae > Equus > Equus przewalskii. The sequence continues at coordinate 46,607,345 of NC_091837.1, read as the reverse complement.
AAGTGGTCCAGCTAGAATTCAGACATTGTATGACTACTACGTAAGACTGCCTCTCAAAGTAGGAGTCCTAGATCTGCTTTTAAAAAATATAAAATTAAAGTTGGCAACTTTCACATTTGCATACCCAGATACCAGAGTTTTTAGAATAATTTTTAAGGATGGGCATCACAGAAAATGAATGAGGATAAGTGGGTATGGGGAAAGGAGGAAAGCATCTTTACTTCATGCTTCTTTCTACTCTTACAAAGTATGTGCTTCCCTCAGAGGAGGAGGGAGATGCCCACATTAACCACATTAACTATATTGGCATTTAAGTGAACAAAGGGGTCCCACACTGGGGATGGATAGCTAAAGTGGAGGAAGGGGAGTCAGCCATCCAGAATCAATCTCACGAGAGGTCAGTTCAATTCAAAAATTGGTGGGTTTTTTTGTCCTACAAATGCCCTATCCATTAGTCTTTGTTCATCCAAACCTACTTGTTTTCAATTCCTAGCTCAATATCCACCTTCTCCATAAAGTTTTTATTAGTCAGACTAATTCCAGTCACAAATACAGAAACTTCGACTCAAATTGCCTTTAAGCTATAAGGTTATTGTCGCATATAAATGGAGATGTAGAGTTAGCACCAGCCCAACGTTGTCTTCAAGTATATAGTTCCTTTCTCTCTACTGAGATTTTCTGAACTGTCTTTAATTTATGTCTGGTTCCGCTCTGGTCACAAGATGGGTGTTAGCAGCAATTGGCACTATGTGATTCCTTGTTTTTGTGTGTTAGGAGGGGAAAGAATCTTCTCCCCAACTATGGAAAATAAGTCCTTCCCTTCAGTCTGATTGGGTAAAATTAATTTGGCCAACTTATGTGATCAATATGCTCCTGTTCAAATCACTGCTGCTGGAGTTTATTCAGAATTCCTTTCTGTATCTGGATATTAAATACAGACAGGAAAAAAAAAATCAGCGCTCTAATAGAAGTAAGGCAGGAAGGAACTGATTTTGTGTAGACAACATAGTGTTTGCAACAATCATTCATCTTCAACTTACATAGTTTGACCCTGGTAGAATTACCTGCATGCAGTAATAAATGCATATACACAATAACTTAAAACATTTTTGAGTCTTTTAATATTTTATATAAAGAAGTGTTAACACTGTTTTACATTTTTGTTTTATAAGTTTATTATGAGATATTTCATGTATACACTAGAAGGTGTATGGCAAATATAGAAAGTGTGAAGAAAAATATAATGCACATTTCTCAGAGCAAATGTCCACATTAAGAAACAGAACATTACTTATTTCTTTGACGACTGCTGTGTGTCCTTTCACTATTTGAATATCCCTCCCTCCATTCAGAAGTAATTAACTTGAATTTTTGTTTATCATTCCTTTGATTGTATTTATAGTTTTTCTGTATATTCATCTTGTCCTAAACAATATAGACATTTTAAACTTTATACGATTATACTGTACACATATTTTTGCATTACTTTTCCCATCTTAATGTTCTGCCGGTGATATTCATTGGTGCTGATACGTGTAGCTCCAATTTGTTCCTAGGCATTGATATGTAGTACTTCATTGTATGACTATACTATATATATATATGGTTTTTTTTGGTAGTCATTCTACTGATAAGGGATATTTTGTTTTTTTCCAATTTCCTGCTATTTTAAATAATGCTGTCATGAGTCTTGTATGCATTTTTCCTGGTATATATGTGCAAGACCTATTCTAGAGGGTATATATCAAAAAGTTGAATTGCTGGATCCTATGGAATGTGCATCTTCAACTTTCCTGATTATTACTAAACTGTCTTCCAGAGTGGTTCCACCAGTTGACAGTAGTGTATGACTGTCCCCTTTGCTAGACATTCTTGCAACAATTGCTACTATAAGACAAATGTTTTTTCAGTTTTAGTCATGTGGGTTTAAAATGGTATCTCATTCTGGCTTTTCCATAATTATACACAAGAGTAAGTACTTTTTGTTGCTGGTTTGGGGCATTTATGTATCTATAAAATGCCTATTTGTACCTTTTGTTCATTTTTCTCATCACCTTAGAAGTATCCATTCTGAATAATAACCCTTCTCGGGTTAATGTGTGGTGACTACTTCTCCCCGTCTTTTGTCTTCTTCTTGAACCTTTTAAATATTGTCTTTTCATAACTTAAAGTTTTAAAATTATTATGCAGCTGAATTTGACTATCCCTTTACAATTTGTGCTTTTTATATTTTAATTAAGAAATCCTTTACTAATCCCAGTTTGTATAAAATAGTCTTACTTTTTTCTAAATACTTTAAATCCTGCTTTTCACAGAATATAAGCCACTTGAAATTTGTTTCCATGTATAACTTAGTGTAGAGATTCCTATTTTATTCCCTTTTTTCATATGGATAATCTATTACCCAGTAACATTTTAAAATTTTCTCCTTTTCTTGTGATCCACCATGATAGCACTGAAATAGAACAGGTTTTAATTTATGCATGGATCTAACTTTAGACTCTTTTCTGTACAGTTGGGTCATTTGTCTATTTCTGCACTTATACCACATTGTGTGATGAAAAGTCTTAATCTGTTGTAGGGCAAGTATCTCACTACATCTTTTTTCAGGAGTATTTTCATGCTTTGTGACCCTTTACTCTTTCATATACATCTTAGATACAGCTTGTCAAAATGCTTTAAATATTCTATTCAGGTTTTGTTTGAAATTACTTTGAGTTTATACATTATTTTGGGAAGTCTATATTATCATAATAGTGAATCTTCTTGTCCATGAAAATAGTCTGTCTTACCATTTATCTAGGGATTTTGTGTGTGTGTGTGTCTCACGGACATGTTTATAATATTCTAGCTTTCTGATCTTTCTAGATGTGGTTTTCTTTGTATCTATCTTGCTTGAGGTCTGTAGGGATTCTTAATTCTAGAGCTTGATATCTTCAGTCAGCTTTGAAAAATTCTAGGCAATTATCTGTTCAAGTATTGTTCCTGTTCTCTTTCTCTATGCTTCACTTCTACAACTCCATTTGCAAGTATATTAGAACTTTTCATCATGTTCTATGTCTTTTACACTCTTTTCTGTAGTTTCTATGCTTTTTGCTTTCTGTGCTTCAACCTGAATGTTTTCTACTGGTTTCCTTACCAGTTCATTAATCCTTTCTTATGCTGTCCAATCTGATGGTAAACCCAACTACTTCTTAATTTTACTTTATTGCATTTTTCAAATTTAAAATTTCTACTTGATTCTTTTTTGTAAATTCTAGTACTCTGTTGAAATCTTAAAGTTGTCATCTATTTTTGACTATATTAATCATAGCTATTTAAAACTTCATGTCTGATCATTCAAGCACCCAGTACTTCTGGATGTGTTTCTGTTGCCTGACTTTTCACTTTTCTTCTGAACACTTTGATGACTTACGACTGAATGCCGAACACTGTGTGTGATCAATTGTAAAGGACATAGGTTTCTTTAGATAACATCTAGGTAATGTTACCTTCTTTCAGAGAAAGTTCACCACAGATTACTGTAATGTGATCAGGATTTCAGCTGACTAGGAGTGTACTGTAATTTTTGTAATGCTTTGCTGACCAAGGGTACTTCTTTGCTATTAGGTTCTCCAGTTTTTGAAACTGGGATCTGGGCTTGTTCACTAGATCTACTCCACCTTGAAAGACTCTCAATTTTTGTGTATTTTGTGGAAAACACCTCTCAGCTATTCAGCAGTTTTCTACCTAGCTTCTTATCTTCCTACTTCGAGCAGTTCAAGAATTTGGAAGCACTAGAATGTCAGGCTCACTTGCCTGCACTTCTCTTCTACTAGGATCCTACACCCTATGCTGCTGCTTTGGCAGCCCTGGTCTCTAGTTTTTAATCTCTCTAGCAAATTGGGATTGCCAAAATTTCTGCTGGCTTTTCTGCCTCCTATCAGTGGCCCCTGATTGGAATGTCTGTTTGGATTCATGCTAAGAATTGGCAAATGCACTGGAAAAAAATAGCTGCAGAATGTCAGCGCATCTCTGTGTGGTTTCTTTCTCTACAGGATTTTGGTCCCTGAAGTCTTATTTGCCTTAGAAATTGTCTAATGCCTTCAAGCAGACGTCATTTTGTTGGATTTGTTTTTGTTTGCATTTTATCTAGTTTTCTTAGTTGCTCTTTGTGGTAGTGATGGATGCTGCAAGCTATTTTATTGTACTCAGAAATAAAATTTGCAGTTGATTTTTAAATCTTATTTTAAAATAAAACACAAATACAGAAAAAACACACTAAATCAAAATGTAAAGAAACAGAACTTTTCCAGATACGTCAGGATCCCCTCCATAGGCTTCGTCCCAGTCACAGCCTTCTCAATCCCTCCTCCAAAATAGCTGTTATCCTAAATTTCACTTTTTTTGTGTTGAGGATTTTTTCCTACAAGCGTACAATATTTCATGTCATCATAGTTTAGTCTTGACTATATTTTGCACCGTGATTTAAGTATCATTTAACCTACAAGTTCTGCCTCTCTCCCTGTTTTTCCCTTTTCAATGTATCTGTTGAAGATCCTGAGCTGTTTGACCCTTGGTGTTTTGTGAAGTCTGGATGTTGTTGGGCACTTGTTCTATAAGCATCAGTTAGATTCAGTTAGTTGATGGTGTTGTTCAGTTCTATCTATTGACTGAATTTTTGGCTACTAAGTCTTTTACTGAGGAAGGAATGTTGTAAAGTCTCCAACTATAATTGATGATTTATTTATTTCTACTTTAGTTTTGTTGGATTTGGCTTCATGTATTTGGTATCTGTTATCAGGTGTATACACATTTAGATTTGCTGTGTTTTCTTGGTGAATAGATCCTTTTATCCTCATGTAAGTTTCCTCTTTATCATTTATAATTACCTTTACATTGAAGTCTACTTGTCTGTTAATAATGTATAACCACTTGAGTTTTCTCTTTTTTCCCCCTTTTTTAAATGGTAGTAATATATACATAACATAAAACTTTTCATTTTAACCATTTTAGAGTGTACAATTCAGTGGCATTAAGCATATTCATATTGTGCAATCATCCCCACTATCCATCTCCAGAACTTTTTCATATCCTAAATAGTTTTATACACAAAACTCTGTATCCCATTAAACAATAGCTCCTATTCTCCTCTCCCCTCAGTCCCTGGTAACCTCTATTCTACTTTCCGTCTCTATGAATTTGACTACTCTAGGTATCTCATATAAGTGGAATCATCTATTACTTGTCCTTTTATGTCTGGCTTGTTTCATTTACCATAAGATTCATTCATTTATAGCACGTATCAGAATTCTATTCCTTTTTAAGGCTGAATACTATTCCATCATATGTATATATCACAGACAACATTTTGTTTGTGCCTTCATCTGTTAATGGACATGAGTTATTTCCACATTTTGGCTGTTGTAAAGGATGCTGCCATGAACATGAGTTTACAGGCAACTGTTAGATTTGCTGCTTCAACTCTTTTGGTATACATGTAAAGGCAGAATAGCTGATCACAAGGTAATTCTATGTTTAATCTTTTGAGGAACCACCATACTGTTTTCCATATTGGTTACACCATTTTACTTTCCTGCCAGCAAGGGACAATGGGTCTAATTATTTCACCTTCTTCCCAGCACTAGTTGTTTTCTGTTTTCGTTTCTGATTTTTAAAATAGCCAGCCTAAGTCATGAGTATGAACTGGTATCTTATTGTAGTTTTGATTTGCATTTCCCTGACTAGTGACATTGAACATCTTTTCATGTGCTTATTAGCCATGTGTATCTTCTTTGGAAATATGTCTACTTAAGTCCTTTGCCCACTTTTAATTGTTTGGTTTTTCTCAATTGTGTAAGTTCTTTATAAATTCTGGATATCAATGCCTTATCAGATATACTCTTTGCAAATATTTTCTTTCATTCTGTGGATTGTCTTTTCACTCTGTTGATAGTGGCCTTTCGTGTACAAAAGTTTTTTAATTTCAACAAAGTCCAATTTATCTATTCTTTTCTTTTGCTGGCTGCTTTTGGTGTTATATCTAAGAAATCATCACAAGATCCAATGTCATGAATATTTTCCCCTGTTTTTTTCTAAGGGTTTTATAGTTTTAGCTCTTACATTTATATCTTTGATCCATTTTGAGTTAAGTTTTTATATGGCATAGGGAAAGTGTTCGATTTCTTTTCTTCTTCTTTTTTTTTTTTTGCATGTGGATGTATAGTTTTACCTGCACCATTCAGTGGTTCTTTAAATTATGGTCATCTTCCCATATCTGCCTGCTAATATTTAATTTTCAGAGTCCTCAAATAGCTGCTTCATACAGCGTGTCCAGTTTTTATAGTTACATTCTATGTATATGTAAGACAGAATGTAATGTATATGTACATTCTGTGTGTATAAGACTGCATTTTACCCAGAACTGGAATTATGTGAAATCTTTATTGATGACCCTTCTTTTTTTCCTGATATTGTCAAATTTCTCTCTTTACCTCTCTCTATGTCTCTATCTGTCTGTGTTTCTGTCTCTTTTTAATCTCTCTCTTTCTGTCCATTCCTCATCTGGGCAAACATCGATCAATTTTATTAATCTTGTCAAGTAATTAGATTTTTTGCTTCATTGATTTTTTAAAATATTTTTTGCCTTTCTATTTCATTGATTTCTGTTTTTATCTTTATTATTTCTATTTTTCTCTTTGTTTTGTATTTAATTTGTTATTCTTTTTCTAGATTCTTGAGATGGCTGCCTAGTTCATTGATTGACGTTTGAAAAATTATATTATGGTAAAGTTCTAATTTTACATTTCTTCCTATAAACATTTGCTGTTATTATTTCTCTGTTAGAGATGCTTTATCTGCATTCCACAAATTTTGATATATCAAGTATTCACTTTTATTAAATTTAAAATATTTTCTAACTGCAATGTGATTTCTTCTTTAAACTATGGGTTACTTAGGAGTATATTGTTGAATATTAAATATTTGGACTTTTTAAAAGATATTTTTATTTTTGTTGTTTTAATTTGTTTGTGATCTGAGAACATATTCTATTTCATCTCAATATTTTAAAATTTATTTTTCGGGGCCGGCTCCGTGGCCGAGCGGTTAAGTGCGCACGCTCCGCTGCTGCGGCCCAGGGTTTGGATCCTGGGCACGGACGTGGCACTGCTGTCAGGCCACGTTGAGGCGCTGTCCCACATCCCACAACTAGAAGGACGTGCAACTAAGATATACAACTGTGTACAGGGGGGGTTTGGGGCGATAAAGCAGAAAAAAAAAAAAGGTTGGCAACAGTTGTTAGCCCAGGTGCCAATCTTTGAAAAAAATGAAAAAAAAAAAAAATTTATTTTTCTTTTCCTCTTCTTTATATTTAGCCTTAACGCATTTTTTGTTATATGCATATTACTTGTAAATAGGACTTATGCTGAATTAGATATTTTTCTAAATCAGTGTAACAAAAGTCTTTTAAAATAGAATTTCTTTGAATATGCAGCACATTTACATTGTTCAAAAACACAACAACTCTATTTTCATCTTTGTGTTAAAATTTCTTCCACTTCTTTTTCCAAATTACTTTTTTTCTATCTCTCCTGACTCCTTTCTCTCCAAACTAGGTAATCATTGTTATAATTTCTGTCTATTCTTACAGATTTTCTTTATACACAACAGATAACAAATTAATAGATTTTACAACAAAAATCTTTGAACACTTTCATATCAGTGCATAGAGAACTTTATGTTACTGCTGCATAATATTTCATTCTATAAATTCCATTTAACATGGCACCTATTTATATATATCCAAGTTTATCCCATTCTTTTGTCATTAAGATAATGCTGAAATGGGAAATATGCTTATTCATTTTGCACAAATACAAATATATTTTTTAAAAGTCCTTGAAATAGTAGTAAAAGGTTATAAGTTATATATCTGGTAAATATTGACAGCTTTGACAAATTTCCCTTAACAAGAATAATATCAATTTAATTTTTATAAGCAATGTATGAGAATGCCTGTTTTTAGCTAAACTCATCAAAAGAGTATGTTAACAAACTTTTGGATATTAATCAAATGGTTGAAAAATTGCGTCATGGTATAGTTCTGTTTTTGTATTTTTTTTATTATTAGAGTAGTTGAGCATTTCTCATATTTAAAGCCTACTTATATTTTCTGTCCTGTGTACTAACTTTTCATATCCTTGCTCTAATTTTCAATTGTATTGTTCATTTTTTTCTTATTGATTGTAAGGGATTTTTTTAATATATTAGGAAGGTCTTTTTTCCCTTTGTCTTTGGTATATATTATACATATATTTCTTCAATATTTTATTTGTCTTTTGACTTTTTTCACCATGAAGGATTTTATATTTATGTAATTAAATTCATCAGGCTCTTTTCTAAAAATAGTTTCCGGGTTTTGCGTCATGGGTAGAAAGTCTTTTCCTCTCTCAAGATTAGAAAGAATATCTCCTGTTTTCTCCTAGCATTTTCATGGTTTCATTTTTTACATGTAAATATTTGATCTACTTGGAATTTATTCTGAGTGTGAGAATTCACTCCTTTATTTCTCCATCTTTCTAATTGTCCCAACACCGTTCATTAAAAAGTCTATCTTTCTGTCAGCTTTTGAGATATCACACTATATCATATACTAAATCCCTTTGCCTATTTAAGTTTATTTCCAGACTTTATATTCTACTTATCATTCTGCCTATTTATGTGCTGTTACCATGCAGTATTATTGTTAATAGCATAGTGTGGTAATAATACATTAAATAACACTTTATCTCTGATCATCCCCACCTCCAGAATACAAGTTATTGTTGTCTATATAAGTCTATGTAAGTTCTATCTTGTGTTTTTTTTTTAAGATTAGCACCTGAGCTAACATCTGTTGCTATTTTTTTTTAATTCTTCTCCCAAAGCCCCCCGGTACATAGTTGTATATTCTAGTTGTAGGTCCTTCTGGTTGTGCTATGTGGGACACCACCTCAGCATGGCCTGATAAGCAGTGCCATGTCCATGCTCAGGGTACGAATGGGAGAAACCCTGGACCACCAAAGCAGGGCTAGCGAACTTAATCACTTGGCCATGGGGCCAGCCCCGTAGCTTGTCTTTTTAAAGACCCTTGAATGCTGACATAATTTTCATTGTCTTTCCAGTCAAAAGTTTTTAGGTTTATCACATATTTAGAAATTTCTTTGATTGCCATTCCTCTTGCTTTAAGAACTTTCTGGGATTATTTTTTCACTTCTGAAAGCATGTATTTTGGAATTTCTTTTTGTGATGAACGGTTAGTAATAAAGACACTTCTGTATAAACAAAAGATAGTCACTTTAGGTATGCAGTTTGGGGGTTTTGGTAATTTTCTTTCAGCACCCTGAAAATCCTATTGCACTGGTTTCCTTTTACTATTGTTTTTGACAAAGTCAGCTCTCATGAAAATTTTCATTTCTTTGTAGGTAATTTGATTTCTTTGCCTGACACTCATCTTTTGTTACGTATATATTAGACCTCTCATTCTATTCTTCCTACTCATCATCTTGCTCCCTGGCTTTTGGTTTTGTTCCCTTCATATTTCTCGTCTCTAATACCTATGCTCCATTCCAGGTGACAACTTCTGATTAATCATCTGATATACTAGAGCTCTCTTCATAAATTTGTAATCTACCAATTAACTCTTCTGTTTTGTTTATAGTTGTTATTATTTTGTTATTTCTAGAAATTCTATTTGGTTCCTTTTCAAATATACCTTCTTGTCTTTAATAGCCTTTTTCTTGCTCTTGTCATTGATACACTTTTTATTTCCCTAACTATGTTAAAATATACTTAATTTGTGTTTTGCATTTTAGGATAAACAATTATCTCAGTTTGCCCAGCCTTGTCCTGATTTTAGCACTGGATCTTCAGTGTCCTGGGAAACACCTCAGTCCTGGGAAAACTGGAACAGTTGGTCACCCTAACATCTCACACCCTAACAAATCTGATTCTGCTATTTGTTGTTTCTGCTGCTTTTGCCTATTGATGACTTGTTTCCTAATTTAAAAAAATAATTATGATGATTATCCTCTTATGTTCCTTGAGACTTTATCTGTAAGAGTCTGTGAAGCCTGATTTGAGAGCAGATTTAATAGAGAGGATTCGAGTCTCCTTTAGTCAGTCACCTGGGAATGCTACCAATCCAGACCACTTAATTGTTTTTAACTATTTAGTTTAGAATAATTTCAAATTTACAGAAAAGTTGCAAAAATAGTACAAAGAATTCCTACATACCTATCACCTAGACCACCAAATCTTAACATTTATCCCCATTTGCTTTATTATTCTTATTTTCTGAACCATTTAAGGGCAGATTCCATTCATTATGCCCCTTAATTCTTAGGTATTTTAAAATATTTTTTTGCAAGAAAAAGGATGTTTTATATAGCCTGTTATCAAATGCAGGAAATTTATCATTTATATTATTAATATCTAAAATAGAATCCATATTCACATTTGCCAGTAGTTCCAATAATTTTCTTTATAGCAAGAAAATATTTCCAATCTTGCTTTAGTTTTCATGTCCCTTTAGTCTCCTTTAACTCTGAACAGTTTTATTTCATTGATATTTTTGAAGGGTACAGGCCACTTACTTGTTGAAGGTCCCCTTGCTGGGTTTGTCTAATGTTTCCTTCAGGTCACCTGTTAAGGCTGTATACATGATGCTTTCTCTTCAGTAGAAGACCACCTTAAATGTCTGTAATTTCCTGATCTGGGTTTCTTGGTACCATGCAGCAGTGTGCATCTTACCCCATGGCAGTGTGAGCACTGCCTGGGGTTACCAATAGTCAGGGAGGAATCCTGCCCCATCATCGCCACTGCTAAGTCAGGCAGGTGTTCTTTCCATCTCCTTCTGCAGGACAGGGTTTTTGTTTTGTTACTTTCTAAGTCACCCTTTCATGAGGTTATGGCTCTTCACAGTTCCCTGAATTATGTGGAGTTCTTCATGCCCACACCACTCCTTATGCCTACAAGATATCTCAACTCCCTGTAGGTATTAAAACCCAAAGTGCTAGGTTTCCTGGGAGCAGCAGTGCCCCTGAGGGATGCAGTCAGCATTAGATCTTGCTTTCTAGTCTGAGTTCATGTTCCCGTTTACTTGGAGAACTCTGAGGTTTCTCCTTTCTTGTAAAGTTAGTTATGCATTTAGAAGTATACCCTTCATAATTTAGTTGCATTTTAAGTGTTTTTTCATGTGGGGTTTTCAGAATATTTAAGCTACCATATTGCCAACAGATATTAAGACATAGACCTTTGATCTCTATTTTCAGACTCATTCATTGATTCTTTATTTCTTTAGTTATTAATTCATTCAGAAAATACTTACTGGGGGACTTTGCCAAGCATCAGGAACCCGAACTTAATTCTGTCTCCCGTTTTCCCTCTACCCCCTTATTCCTTCTCCTCTGAATTAAGTCAAGAAATGAGGTCCAGGCCAGGTGAGTTGTAATTTAAAGACTTGTTTTATCCTGATCATCTCAAGACAATCTTTCCCCTCCAAGCATCCACAGCACTCATTCTTCTTTCAATAAACACATATTGAGCACTTACTGTATGCCAGACACTGGGCTAGGTTGAGAGTAATCACTGCTCTGTCCTTAAAGAACTCACAGAATGATGGTGAGAGCAAACATGTAAATCCCTAGCTGCAAAGATGAGCTGTCAGCTTATTTCAATAATAACAACAACAACAATAATACTAGCAAACACTTATATGTCACTTCTATGTGAGAGCATGATTCTAAATGCCTTATATGTATTAACTCATTTGGTTATCATAACCACCCTATGAGTAAGATATTATTTTCTATCCATGTTTTACAGACGAGATACTGAAGCACAGAAAATTTGGTAAAAGCTAGAAAGCTGCCAAGCAATTTTCCAAGATTGGAACCAAGGCAGTTGGACACTTGAGTCTGTGTTCTTGGTGCACATGCTGAACTACAACTAGAGAAGTATGTCTGAGAGACAGCGATCTGCAGGCCTCATTTATTTGCGCCTTGGAGAGTCTTTAGACTTCTATTTGCACCCCCACAGCATCTAGTCCATTGTCTTGTCCCCAGCAGGTATTAAGTGCATGTCTGTTGAGTTCAATTTTCTTGGGCTGGCTCATTGGATTTAAAGGGAATTGAAAGAAATAGCCATCCTGTTGATATCAACCAACAATGGTTGTCTGTCTCTATTGAACAGCCAGGGTAAGGTGGAAAGGCAGTTCCCAGTGTTCTCTTCGGTTGTTTGCTGATCAGGAAGGACCGAGAAACTATCTGTACAAAAAGTCTGATGAGGTGGCTGTCTGTCTCATGACCTTTAAAGATATGGAAAGGCCCGCTGCTCCTTGATGTCTATTGTGTCCTCTCCAAAGCGCCTAGAATTCCAGCATTTCTCTTTCAGTTAAAGGGGAGACGTTCAAGGCTCTTATGAAAATGTTACCCTATCCAAAAAGATAGACATTTAGCTGTTACTAACCATAACATCTTTTCTCTAATTAATTTCTTAAGACAGCTGGTTTATCAAAATTTCTGAATGTGTGATTTGATGAGAAAGTGTGGAGGAGAAGCACAACTGTATAAAGGTCAATGTGTGAACCTACTAAGGTGTCTTGGGTAGCAGAAAGGCATCCTTCCCACTGCTGAGCCCTAATGGGGACAAGCTTAGAAAGGAGAATGGTGTATAGAACGGTGACCAAGACCTCAACACTGATGTGTGTCTTTATCTCCATTTTGAGTAGGCCCCTGCTTTCCTTTATACATCTTTCAGCTGTTTTAGTCCTATCAAAAATCCGTCTGTCACTGGAGATTTGTAATTTTACATTGGAGAAGATTCTGGGTTTATGAAGCAGTTAATGACTTCTACTAATCCATAGCCCTTTTTAAACCATGACATACACTAGAACAAATTACCTTTATTGAACAGGATCTCCCATTATAATTTAATGTATATTACATTCAAAATGTGCTAATTTTACCTAGCCATAATGTCTTAGTAGTTCCAGCAGCTATAATTAATTGCCATAGGCTGGGTGGCTTAAATAACAAATATTTATTTCTCACAGTTCTGGAGGCTGGAAAGTCCAAGGTCAAGGTGTTGGCAGATTTGGTTCTTGGTGAAGGCTCACTTCTGGGTTCACAGATAGCTGTCTTCTCATTGTATCCTCACATGACAGAGAGCAGAGGAAGAATCAAGCTTTCTCATGTCTCTTCTTATAAGGGTGCTAACCTCATTCATGAAAGTTTCACCCTCATGACCTAGTTACCTACCAAAAGCCTCACCTCCTAATGCCATTACATTGAGGATTAGGGTGTCAATATATGAGTTTTGGGGGGACACCAACATATGGTCCATAACATATCGAATATTTTACAGTATATAGTTGTGCATAAGAAATTCCAGACTTTGTAATAGGAAGAAAATGCCACTATTTAAACAAGTACTAAACTTCATTAAATTTTTCTTCTAAGATTCTATTTCCTTAATCAAGGTCTTAATTTCTCTAGTCTTCACTGGCAATGTTGTTTCCTGGAATTAGAGGACCTCCTCAATTTAGAACTCATTTTTCACTAAACCTGACTTTCAGCATCAGTCATGATGGCTGCATCCTTGTTACATGTGTGTGCCATGCTTCTTCTGTGTTCCTACTCATTACCATTGCATTCTCAGGGCTTATAAGATTGCCTATCATTTAGGTCTCTATTGCATGGCGGCTCAAAGTCCCCATGCATTAGGACTATATGGTTCACCATGCAGTGCACACCAAGTCTACTACAGATGCCCAAAGGATATTTGTGATCTCCTCTTGCCTCTCCTGACGCTACCCCTCCTTTAAAATCTAGGCTCAGATTTGACCTTTTTAATGAAAACTTTCCTTTCTCAACTTGATCCCAAAATGTGTTCTCAGAAACATGACTTCTGGGAGATGCTAATAAGGCATTATTACAGACAAAAAGGAAAATATTTTATTAAATAGGATCCAATCTACAGACATTCTCAGAATCTTTTTAAATAAATGGGTATTTTGAATCTTCAATAAATGAATAGAATGTTCTCTGGACATATATTGGCAAGGTCGATATCTCACTCCCTCTGAGTTCCTGCAGAAATTATAGTCTGTAGTACACTAATTAACACTCATTTATTTAGTTACTAAATGTTTCCCTACCTATTTCCCAAAGGATTTGTGATACTTTATTGATTAAATCAAAGTACATGATAAAACACTTGATATGGATTTAAATAAAGTGAAAATGAAAGAAATACAAAATTTTAGTCACTAGAATCAAACAGATTTTACTACTTGGATAATATAATTGCCTTTAGTTTCCTGGATGTACATGTAAAAATTAATCTGTTATAGAGCTGTTAATTTCTCACAAAAATATAAAGTAATTTAAAATTACTTTTTCATAAAACAAAATCCAAGCAAGAAGAGGAAACAAGTATTCTTGCATAAGAGACATTGAGAAATAAATCATAAAATATCTTTGCTCGCCATTTTTCAAGAGCTTGGAGAAACATTATTTAAATGAACGGACCTTGGAAAGAAATGCATGGAGGAAATAATATTAAATACAATTTAGTGAAGGAATTTTTGTGAGAAGCTGAAGTAACAGAGTGTTCAGATGTATGTTCAGCCACAAGAAATGGAAATTCAAGGTAGATTATGTTTCAAATAAGCAAAATCTTTATTCCCCTTTTACCTAGTGTCTTAGAGGTACAAAGCTGAGATCTGGTCTCCAGGTTCCTTTCTCCCAGGCTATCCATGGACCAGGATTCTTTCTGTCTCATTGTTTCACATATCTGGGCTCTTGCACTTATTGACACCATGGTCATGACTGACCAAGATGGCTCAGTCCCACATCCTTAATCTGGCCAGTGGAAGGAAGAGAGAAGCATGCAGAAGTAGCACACTTTCCTCCTGCTCACATCTCAATAGTTTGTACATCCTTGTATGGCCCGACTGGGCTGCAATGGAGAGAAAGAGATGTGGTTTTTATCCTGGATGGTCATGTGTCTGGTAAAATAAGTCTCTGATAAAAGAAGGACAATGAATGTTGGAGGAAAATTGGTAATCTTTGCCACAAATGGTTTCCAGCTTTCTTTCCTGGTGTCTAAATTAACAAGGAAGAAGTAAATGTGTATATTACAGTGTTTCTTGAAATGTCCTGGATGAGCCCTGGACAAACACTGTATTTATTTTAAATTGAAATCTTAAAATATATAGCCAATGTGAATATTTTATATTGCTTGTTAAAGTAAAGGTTCTCAACATTAGATTCCAGATGTGAAGGAGAGAGGATGGGTCCTCTTTGTGGAAGTGACCTAAATGCCTTTCTTTCCCAGGCTGAGTGTCAAGTCGCACTGGTATTGACACAGTGGTAGGGAAGGCTCAGAGCTGCTTTAGGAAGCATCTTGGATTAGTCTCAAGCTTTTTCTACTCTATAGACTAAGATCCCCCAATTCTAGGATGTAGACAGTAGTACTGCAAATTCCAGAGATGCCACTTCAGCCTTTGCCTCCATTAACCGTTACCACAATATTGCCATATTACAAGCCACTTCAAAATGTAATGGCTCAAAACAACAACCACTTATTTATCTCGCAGTTCTGTGAGTCGTAAATGTTGGCTGGGATCAGCAGGGATCTCACGCCTCAGCAGTCAGATGTGGGTCGGGCTGGCTGCTCTTTTGCTCTTGGCTAGGCTGGATCCCACACCTGGGCCTTGGCTGGGAGAACTGGGTGATTTGGCTCTGCTCTCCATGGGCTCTCACCCTCTAGTAGGCTAGCCAGGCAGAGGCAGTAGTCCAAGTGAGAAAGGGGATGTGTGCCAGGGCTGGAACTGGCACATCATAACTTCCGGCACATTCTATCAGCAGAAATGAGTCACAAGCCCAGTCAAGAGTTAGATGTAGGAAAGAAGACTCCACCTCTTGGTTGGAGGAGCTACAAAGTCATGTTGCAAAGATCTGGAAGCGAGGAGGAGTAGAGTATTGTGGCCATTTTGTTATCTATCTACTACCATTATTTAGTTTGATATTTTTTAGTGCTGTTAAAGTATAATGCCTTGGGAAGGTTAAAAATCACTTTGCCTTAGAAGGAATAATTTTCTAATGCTTTCCAGAAAGTATGAAGACTCCAGGTAGGAAGGGATGTTTACTGTCTCTTCTGGATTGTATTGAAAATGTAGGGATATATAATGGAGAAGCTGTTGTTACTTCAGATATAATTTGCAGCCTTCCACTTTTTGCTCTAGATCACCCCTATTGAGAAATACGCAGTATAGGTTACTAGTTTCTACAATAGAGAAACCAATTTCTACTAACATTGTTGGTGATGTATGTATAACCCTTTAAGCTATGATAAAAGCATTATATTATTGTGGCTAAAGCTTGGGCTCTGGAATGAAAGTACCTGGATTTCAATCCCCACTCTGCTTCTTGTAGAAAATTACACAGTCAGCCCAACCAGAAGGACCTACAACTAGAATATACAACTACTTACTGCGGGACTTTGGGGAGAAGAAGAAGAAGAAAAAAAAAAAGAAGATGGGCAACAGATGTTAGCTCAGGTGTCAATCTTTTAAAAAAAAGAAAAGAGAGAGAAAATCACACAGTTAAAAGCATTATGATGCTGGATAGATGTCGAACCTCCGAGCCCCAGTTTCCTTATCTGTAAAATGGGGGTAATCACTGTACCAATCTCTCAGGGTTGTTGTGGGACTTAAATAAGATAATGAATTCAAATTTCTTAAGATGGTACCCAGCATATAGTAGTGCTCAATAATAATACCTCTTTTTATTATTATAACTAACATCATGCAACTGAAATATAATAGTTTGACTTTTCTGTGAATCCAGGTATATGTGAAATTCAAAACAAACATTTGGACTATGAGCAGAGCAGGGCAGATTGCATACATGTTTGCTGCCACTTTTTCCTTAACAAAAAAGGGATAGTGACAGAAAAGAGAGAGGCGTTATTTTGGAAACTAACAAGCAGATGGAAAAGCGAAGGGAAAAGTTCCATGACATTGGTGTGCCCATGATTTCTTAGATATGACACCAAAAGCACAGGCAACAAAAACAAAAATAAAGAAGTGGGACTGTGTCAAACTTAAAAGCTTCTGCACAACAAAGGAAACAATCAACAGAGTGAAGAGACAACCCATGGAATGGGAGAAAATATTTGCAAACCACATATCTGATAAGGGGTTAACATCCAAAATATGTAAGGAACTCCTAAAATTTAATAGCAAAAAAACCAATAACCTGATTTAAAAGTGGGCTGAGGACTTAAATAGATATTTTTCCAAAGAAGACATAGAAATGGCCAAGTGGTATATTGAAAGATTTTCAGCATAACTAATCACGAGTGAGATGCAATCAAAATGACAATGAGATATCAACTTGCATTTGTTAGGATGACCATTACAAAAACAAAAAAAGAGAACAAAAAGTAGGTTTGGGAGAGGATGTGGAGAAATTGGAACCCTTGCATACTGTGAGTGGGAATGCAAAATGGTGCAGTTGCTGTGGAAAATACTATGGAGGTTTCTCAAAAAATTAAAAATAGTACCATATGATCCAGCAATCCTACTTCTGGATATTTATCCAAAAGAGTTGAAAGCAGGGTCTTGAAGAGATATTTGCATGCTCATATTCATTGCAGCATCATTCACAATAGCCAAGATGTGGAAACAACCTAAATGTCCATCAATGGACGAATGGATAAAGAATGTGGTATATACATTCTGCAGTATGTGGTAGCATGAATGAAACTGGACATCACACTAAGTGAAATAAGCCAGTCCAGAGAGACAAATACTGCATTCCACTTACATGGTGTGATTAATTTTATGTGTCAATTTGACTGGGTTAAGGGATGCCCAGGTAGTTCGTAAAACATTATTTGTGGGTGTGTCTGTGAGGGTGTTTCTGGAAGAGATTAGCATTCGATTCAGTAGACTGAATAAACAGATCTGCCCTCATTGATGTGGTCGGGTGTCATCCAATCCTTTGAGGGATGGAATAGAACAAAAACGGCAAAGGAAGGGTGAATTTGCTCTCATCTTGAGCTGGGATGTCCATCTATTCCTGCTCTGGGACATCAGAGCTCCCGGTTCTTGGGCCTTTGAACTCCAGGACTTACACCAGTGGCTCCCTAGTTCTCAGGCTTTCAGACTTGGACTGAATTATGCTATCAGCTTTCCTGGTTCTACAGCTTGCAGACAGTTAATTGTGGTATTTCTTAGCCTCCACAAACGGGTGAGCCAATTCCTATAATAAATTTTTTCTCTCTCTCTCCATATACAAATATATATACATATATATACATATCTATATACATATCCTATTACATATATACATATCCTATTACATATATACATATATATACATACGTACATATATATATACACACACATATATATATATGTCTATATACATACATCCATATACTCTGGAGAACTCTGACTAATACATAGGAGGTATGTAAAATAGCAGAGTGAAATGGTGGTTGTGGATGCTGGGGAGAAGGGAAGTGGGGAGTTGGTATTCAAAGGGTATTAAGTTTCAGTTGTGCAGGATGAATAAGTTCTAGAGATCTGCTGTACAACATTGCAACCATAGTTAATGGTACTCTACTGTATGCTTAAAAATTTGTGAAAAGGGTAGATATCCTATTAAATGTTCTTACTACAATAAAAAAACGTGAATAACTGGCTTCATTTCCAGAAAAAGGTAAAGCCTGTGATGGAAGTGCAGGAGGCCTGGGAGCAGGCTGATTGGGAATCAGCCATGTGGGCTCCTTCTGAACGTATGAGTGCACACAGGACATACTGGTTGTTAGTCTCTAAGAAGCAGAGAGAAACCCATCCCTGCCAAGTCAAGGGGCTGCCTTGGCCTAGATAGGAATGGGTCAAAACTGGCAAGCAAGGAAGAGTCACCAAACCAGAACCCAAAGCCGTGGTAAAAATCAGAAATATCCTATTAAATATATCAGATTATGTTACAAGACGGAGCTTGGCAGAATGTTCTGATTCCAGAAACTTCGATGTCGTGTCTCTACAGCACAGAGATTAAGAGTCTGTACTTTGAAGCATGATAGATCTCTGTTTGAACCTGGGCACCCTCCCATGCCAACTGTATGACCTTGGGCAAGTTGATGAAACTCTCCGAGCCTTGGTTAAAGAGTTATTTTGAAACCATATCTAAAATACTTAGGACAGAGTCTAGAATTTAGCAGAGATTATTAAACTACAGCTATTTTCAGTCATCATTATCAGTATTCACTTAATATTAATTGGGTTTCATAACTGCATTAAATATATATTCAATTAATATTCAAATCAAATATATTCAAAGTTTATATGTTAGCTTTCTCATCTGTAAATAGGGATCATATTGGTATTTCCTTCATGATGTTATGAGTATTAAGAGAGTTATTATATGTAGTGTTCATATCACTTAGTAAATGCTATACAGATAATGTTGACTATAGCAACAACATTACTATTACTTAAGTGATTAAGAATCATGTTTTTGAGTATTTTTTTTACCCAGCCTTTCAGTTGCAGGTCAATTAAACATTTTAGCCACTAGTGGGTGCTCTCTTCTTTACTGAGCCTTCACTGTAGCCTTTCCGGTAGTCTAAGATCCTTTTAGACAATAGAATATTATAAAGAAGTTTCATTTACAGTCATACATGCTTTTACTAGAGGGAGCTTATTATTATGTAAAATTTGTGACTATAATGCATCAAATCTGAAATATAAAAATAGAAAGAAAAGCACATTTAAAAAAAGATAATCTCACTGCCTGAGGACAAGCACTATTTTTGGTGTAATCTTTCCAGGAATTTATTCTCCTTATTTATTTATGTGAGTATGAGGAGATATATGTCTGAAATTGTTTCCTAAGGCAATGACCATATCATGTCATGTATTCTAAATATTATTTCCAGTGGCTGCATAATAGGGGCCATAATTTATTGCTTTTTCTGTTGACAGTGGTATAATTTTTTTTTTTTTTTGCTTTTTTGTATGTCTTCTAATTTTTTATTGAAAGCTGGGCAATCTATGTTGAATGCTAGTGGAGATGGTCACGCTATTTTTTTTTTTTTGCTGTCAGGCCCCTAGTGTGGGAGATTGAGTCCAACAGGTGAACTAAGTTTGGGTTTTTCTGTTGCTATAGTTGCCTTCAGTGTATCCAGATTTCAAATTCCTCCACCCAGAGGTCAGGCAGGTGTTTTACAGGCTCTTGCTCCACCCTCAGCCTTCAGTGGTCCCTGTACATCTGCACATCTGGGGATATTTCTCTCCACACTCCTCCTCTTGTCTCAGCAAAAGCTGCTTATTCAGTGCTCAGTTCATGGTTGGGGAAGGGGAGTCCCTGGCTTTCCTGCTCTAGCTCCAGTCTTAGACAGGGCCTGCACAGCTGAATTTTGGGGGTGGGGCTTTCTCAGCATTCTTGTTCCTCCTCCTAATGGCAACCAAACTCTGCTTTGTGCCTGTGTGAGTCTTGGGTGGGAGAGGGTTCCCTGTGCTTCACCCAACAACCAACACCTGTTTGGCAGGATCCTGGGACTGAGAAGTCTTCCTACCCATTCCCCAGGGACAGCCTCTCTCTCAGAAGTAGTGGATCTTTGCCTGGGACCTGGGGATGGGAATATTTCTTATCTCTTCTCCAGTGGCTTCAGGCTTTTGCTTCCTATGAATGAGAGGCCTGGGAAGGGAGTGAATTTCATGTGCCCCACTGAGGGACCCTCTCTTTTTTTCCTGCTCCACTCCCTGTCTTTTTCATGAGCATCTACCAGAGGCCCTCAGAAAACAGTTTGTGAATGAGTGAAGACTGCCTTGTGTCAGGGCTCTCAGGGGTTTTGAACTGTCATGTTAGCCCACACTTGGCCTTTAAGAATTAGTTTAAATTTCAGCTGCTTTCTCTATGCCTACTTGTAAGGTGGCCATGACTTCTGCCTGTTCTTTCAGAGGTGAACCTGTTCATGTGTCCCAACTTCCTGGGTGGTGTTTGTCACTCCTCAGAGTTTCATTCATTTGTTTGCCTTACAACTTCAGTTCTCTGATAGACTCAAGGAAAGTTGTGATTTAGAGTGGGAGAGATGTTCTCTTGCAGTTTCTGGATCCTAAGCAGAAGCAGAACTGCGCAATATTTATTGCAGATTGGCTTTCTGTAGGACATGTAAGTTGTTCCCATTTCTTTGCTACTGTGAATGATTCTGTGAGGATCATCTATGTATATACTGTTCTCCTAGTTGTTTCCTAAATATACAGTCTTCAAGGTGGACTTGCTGCCACCGTGATGGCAAGCATCACTAAGTCCCTTGAAACATATTGCCACGTTGCATTCCGAGGTGGTGCACTCTTACTGACACCAGTAGTGTATGAGAGAAAAGTTTGTGCTTGAGCCTTTCTAACATGACTCATTATTATTAAAAATATTTGTCAGCATGACAGGTAAGAATGGGAAAGATATAATTGTGTCAAAATCTAGATTTCTTTGATTTCTAGTGAAGGTGAATATTTTGCTAAATAGTTGATCATTTGTTTCCTTTCTGTCTTTCTATTGCTTAGTTTGTCATTGCTGTGTGCTTCCTTGTTGACTTAGTATTGATAAATAACAGGTGTAGTAGGAAGCAGTCATGAATTTCACCTTCAGAGAAACGCAGTTTAAAAAAATAAACAAGAAGAGCATCATATATCTAATTCCTCTATAAAACTGTGTATCGTGCACCCTTCATGGACCTATGAAGCGGCCACCCCCTAGGCCAGGCGTCTGGGTCAGGTGTGTGGAGTGTCAATGCCCAGGCCTCAGCTTTCTGCACCATGGCCATCCTGCCCTACGATTCTTTCCAAAGGACCCCAGACTAGAGCTGATCACTAGCTAATGTGTGTCTACTTGTGGGTTTGGTTGTCTTCAGTTTATTTGGGATAAAGAAGCCATTTACTTCTCACCTCTCATCCTAATTCAGCTAAACAGACTCCAGATAAAACTGAAACTTGCTGAACGTTCTTCTTCCTGCCTGCATCTGACTTTAGACTCCACTTAAAATGTTTTCAGCCTGTCCTAGTTTCCTTCATTCCTAGGATAAGGCTGGGTTAATTTTAAATAATCCAAATCATGTTTTTAATGTCTTTCCTTTTGATGCTGCTGGATAACCATGGGAACAAGAAGCACAGACAATTCTTACAAGCAACATCCATATTTTGAGTAGTGTATTTGAATATCTTTCACTGCAATATTTTTCTTCATGGTTCTTTTATACCTTGAGTGCTGAAATTGAGCCTGGGAGAGTTAAGAACTTTGAGGAACAATTTTTCTCAAGACAGCATTTCATATAAGTGATTGCTGTCATTGTTTAGGACCTCCTGTCTTCTTTTGAGAAATTGCTCTGATTCATTTCTTCACCTTTTATATTTATATTCATATTCCACTTATGTTTTATTTGGTGCTTAAATCTCAAATAAAAATGTCATTAAAATAGTATATGGTAAGGTTCCATTATAATATAATAATTAAAATTTAAAAACAATAGTTTCATTATAGCATTAGTTGCAAAATTACAATTTATGCATTTAAAT
Source organism: Equus przewalskii (assembly GCF_037783145.1). Lineage (NCBI taxonomy): Eukaryota > Metazoa > Chordata > Mammalia > Perissodactyla > Equidae > Equus > Equus przewalskii. The sequence continues at coordinate 46,584,736 of NC_091837.1, read as the reverse complement.
CATGTCAAGCAGAGGAATAGAAATTGATGGGAAATCTGTTCTGGTCTTATGTCTTTAAAAATATGTACATTACAGAAATTTTCAAACAAAAGTTCATTTTCTTCTTTTTTTGTGAATACTACTTTGATAATCTAAATCTTTTCTTTCTAAATTAAGAACCATTTTACAAACATAACAAGAACTCAAGAACATAACACATTCCATGTGGGTGATTTCATATTTCTTTTGCTTTTTTTGCATTGAAATTATTAATGAAATTTTAAGCTAATGCTTTTGCATTCAAGTTCTTTAGAGATTTATTTTTAAATGAGAAGGTGGGAAGAACAGAGTCTGTACATAGCTATCCACCTCTGCAGCAAGGGAGCAGCGTGAAACCACAGCTACATAACTATCAAGCGTATTCTTTTTAAAACCTATAGTCAGTGGAATAATTATGTAACTCAAAATGTTCATGAGAGTCTCAAATCTTATGAAGTCCCGTGTCCAAAACACTTTTCTAACTCAATGTTTTATGTCCCCTTAAAAACTTCATAGGATTATCATTACCTCTGGCGTAGTTGTTGGAACATAGCTAAACTTCAAAGCAAAATTTCACTTCATGGCAAATGCATCAGTGTATGCATGTGAGTGTTAGAGTTGATTATATCATGTCAAGGAACTCCAGCAGGCAAAGTGAGAGAAATGCTGACTGAGAGAAGAGTATTTTTCCAGAATGATTTCCATTAAATATCTCATATCTACAACATTCAAGATAGTGTAAAGTTATGTGAAGATTCCACTGCTCATTCTTGGATTAAGAATTGAGTGACTAGCCCACTGGGATCATAAATGAAAATGCTATAAATATCACCTTTGCAGGTTGCTCTCTATGCAAAGCACATTAAAGGTCATGACTTACTACGATATTGCCAAGTTTTAGTTCCCCAACAGCTGATTCTGCATTTTGCACAAAACAAAAGAAGAAAAACTTTGGGGCTGAGATTAATTAGAGAAAAGAATCTCAATCAGAAAATAGCTCTTTCATAATTTCTCAGGACTAACACAGGTTAAATGGGAGTCGATATCACTTTAAGTAGGATTTACTTCAGGACAAAGACATGGTACTCTACTTTTGTTTTGAGAATTATGAATACGGCGATTTCATTTGGAGATTGTATTCCATAAATTTGTATTCAATTGGTTCTGTTCAGTTGAAGATACTGGTTCCTTTGAAATACTGACCATTTCGTCTCTATGGAGACTGCAGTGCTCAGCCACGGTGGGTAGCTAAGTGGCAAAGAAAAATGCTTTTTGAAAGGCAGTAAAGCAGACCTCGTTAGTTTAGTTCTCCTCTAACATTTTTTTTTTTTAAGATTTTACTTTTTCCTTTTTCTCCCCGAAGCCCTCCAGTACATAGCTGTGTATTTTTAGTTGTGGGTCCTTCTAGTTGTGACATGTGGGATGCTGCGCCCCAGCATGGCTTGATGAGCAGTGCCATGTCTGCGCCCAGGATCTGAACCAATGAAACCCTGAGCCTCAGAAGCGGAGCGCGGGAACTTAACCACTTGGCCATGGGGCCGGCACCCCCCCTAACATTTTAACTTTATAAGAATTGAATGATATAGAAATCTGGTACTTTAGACTAGGAGGAATTCATATCTTATTATGTTAGCATATTTACATGTATTATTACGTTTTATAGGATGAATTGTGCCCCTCCAAAATTCATGTGTTGAAGTCCCAACCTCCAGTACTTCAGGATGTAAGCATATTTGGAGCTATGGTCTTTAAGAGGTAATTAAGTTAAAATGAGGCTATTAAGGTGGGGCCCTAATCCAATATGACTGGTGTCCTTATAATAAGAGGAAGAGATGCCAGGGATGGGCATGCACAGAGAAAAGGCCCTGTGACGACAAAGTGGGAAGGCAGCTGTCTGCAAGCCAAGGAGAGAGCCCTCCTTGGAGAGAAACCAACCTGCTGGCACCTTGATATTGGACTTCCAGTACCCAGAACTGTGAGAAATAAATTTCTGTTCTTTTAGCCACTGATTCTGTAGTATTTTGTTATGGCAGCCCCAGTTAACTAATACACTACATAGTATATTATTCATTTGTATTCCCGGTATCGTTTTAGCAAATGGATATAAATCAGATCTCAGTTCAGAGGAGGTATTGGAATCTGGCATCTTTTAATTAAGTGTATTTGATTCCTTAAGAAGGGTGCTGCATATCATCTATTCTAGAAAAAGAAAGAGAAAGAATCCAAGGAGATTAACACACTTGTTAAGTGTGAATAGCACCATAAAAATTTTCAAACAAAGATACAAAGCTCCACATGCCTTTTCTTCCTTGAAAAAGAGACACATAATTTTCCTCTTAGTTCTTGTTTTTGATATAAATAAAATGCATAATACAGAAGATTGGTGGTATTCAGTCTAGAATGGGAAAAATGGAAACATACTTATTACAGCTTCTACCCTCTCCCCACCTTTAATACTTCACCCCAATTTTCCCTGGTCCCTGTTTACATCCTAATGGGTCTTTTTCCAGAGTACTTTCTGTGGGGGATCTTTTTTTTTTCTGGAAGTAAAGCCTGATGTCATGATGCTGTCTGAGTTCCATGTATGAGCCAGAAGAGGTTTTACCTTTTTTAAGTTAAGCATTTGGTATTTGGTTTGCTGATGTGTGCCCCAATTCAGTAGCGTGTGAATTGAGAACTCTCCACCCTGTGGTGGGAGGTTGGAGCCAAGGGTGGGGAATTGCACCTCCCACCCAGTGTCTTCCATTCTCTGCAGCTGATAGTTACTGTCGTTCTATCTGGTTCCCCATTATTCTACTCTGAGACAGAATCACAAGGAGCTTTCAAAAACCCTAAGCAATCAGAGGCAAACCACAGATAAAATGGAAAAGAACTGCTCTGTAAAGATTGGCTTCATGGTGCTTTCTTCTCTTTGCTTCAGGGGATCGTTTCTCTGACAGCTTTGTGGAAGACTGGAGTAGCGATGCACAAGTTCCCAGCTCCTCGTTTTTCCATATTTATTGTAATAGAGTTGGGGAAGGGAAAGGGCGGAGGAAGAAGCTCCACATAGCAAATTCTTATCTCCTTCTTAAGGCATACCTTCCCCAGCTGGAAGTAATTATTTTTCTCCTCTGGACTCCCATATCTCTCAAGATGTACACTCTCTTATGGTCCTTATCACTTGGTGTTGCCTTACAACAACCTGTAGTGCCACTTAGAAAGCTATTGTCTCTCAGCTCCAAATCCACCCTTCAATACTCTACTTGAGGATGCTGCTGGAGCTGCTGCTCTGCAAGCCACGTCTCTCTTTTGCCAGTTATTCCGTTAGGCTGTCTGAATAGGGAACAATAGCAGGAGACAGGAGGGCTAGAGGAGGGAGAGGCGATTGCTCTGTCCTATTAGTTTCCTGCTTATTTCCTGTAGCTGTGAGCTACCAGCAGCAGAAGTTCTGTCCAGGTGCAGCAGTTGAAGGCAGTGTGCAATTTTCCCCAAATTTGCAGAACCAGCCTCATGATACCCATGTCAGAGACGCCAGCCAAGCAGCCTTCTCTTCTCAGAGGTCTGACTTCTGGTTTCACACGCCTCCTCCTCCAAGCTTCTAAACTTTAGTAACTTCATCCTCTTCACTCTCACAGCTCTCATCCTGCTTCCTGCAGCTACTAACCCTGGGATACTCTGCTGTTCTCTTTTTGCCTCTTCTGCTCTTATCTACCTAGTTAATAGTGCCTTTTAGCAAATTCTCCCTGTCTTAATGACTGATGTGATTTCTGTCTCCTTTTAGGACACGGTGAATTACCTGTGTTCATGTTTTCTTCTCTACTGATCTGTGAGCTCACCAGCCATGCCAAAAAATTATGTAAATAATACAGTCATCATTTGTTGAGCAATTATGTGCTTTGCTAAAATCTTTACATGTGCTCTCATTTATTCTTCACAACTTTATAAAACACACTTTATTAGCCCCATTTCACGGATGAAAAAACCAAGGCTCAGAGAGTTACGGATGAAGGGAGTTAAGTAAGTGCCTGATGCCAGAACCAGGAGTTGAACCTGACTCCAAAGTGTAACCTCTTCAGCATTATATTAATTTGTCTACATTATATTTGTACTCTAAATCTTCGCTCCCTGCTCTTATTAGATACCTAGTGTACTGCCTTTTTAGAGTAGGAATGATGGGAATGATTGCTAAATAATGAGTACATTAACTAATTAAACTAGCTGGGCTTATGGTACATTCATCTGAGAACACAAAGCTTTCACCTAATTGTACCAAGTTAAATCTGTGGTCTAGAGGATATTTACCTTAAGCCGGTAAGAAGAGTGTGATGCCAGATCAACCACTAACCCATTCATCTCCTTGGGTCTTGGCCTCTTAATCTGTATAAATAAGGTTTGGATTATAGGATCTTTAAGGCCTCTCTAGATGTATTATTTTGTTTTCTTTTTCCAGCAGCCTGGGAGTAGAAAGAGGAGGAATTCTATCACTTAGACTTTGTCAACACACACAAACAATTTGAGAGAATATAGTCTCAAATCGTGTATCACAAAATATCCTATGGCAACACAGAGTTGGCTGGAGTGAGATGTCTGTATTCAGTTTGCCATCTTCAGCACCAATGCTTCCCAAACTTTAATGTGCACAGGGATCCCCTGAGGATCTTGTGAAACAGCAGATCTGATTCAGAAATTCTGGGGCATTGCCCAAGAGTCTGCCTTCCCCCACAGCTCCATATAATGGTCATTCCAGTAGTAACTATGGCAGCACCATTTATTCATCATTAACCATGTGCCAATTATATTATCTCTAATCACAAGAATCCTGTAAGGTTACTATTATTATTATAATCATTCAGATAAAGAAACTAAGACTGGGGGAACAGGAGGCAGAGCAAAATGGTGGGGTGAGCTGACCCAGGACTCTCTCCCCTCCAAAGTACAACAAAGGACTGAAAAAAAACCTGAATTTCAGCTAATGAACCTGATGCCAGGACTCAGAGACCTACAGTATCAAAAGACAGAGGAAGGAGTCCCTGCTGCCGGCCTTGGAGGAGCTGGAACGGGGTAGGAGAGAACGTCACTCTATCCCCTAGAAACCGGGACCGCCGCGTGGGTCCGGGAAGGAGTGGGGGAGGGGCTGCACGACCAGGGGATTGTCTAGGACTCCCGCTGCTGGTACAGTAGAAACCCGCTGATGGGGGAAAGCTTCCGTGCGTGGGGACCCCATAAACGCAAGGCCCCGAGAGACCAGAGAACAGAACTGATCGAATCCAGATCGGTGTGCGAGAGAAACCGCCCCACCCAGGCCCCGGCAAAGCACACTGGGTGCCGCCATCTTGCCCGAAGGTAGAGAGCTCAGAACACGCTGCACTTGACCCCCATCTAGTGGCAACAGGCTGTAACTGCAACCGAATTCTACCACCGTACGAAGAAACCGCTCCTCTACCGTCCAGCAATTTATAAAAGCCCCAGACCAGAAGGAAAACAGTAAAAACATAGAATTAAGTCCTGAGGACTTGGAATTAGGTAAACTAAATGAAAATGAGTTCAGAGCAGCTATAATCAAAAAACTCAATGAGGTAGACAGAGAGATAGAGAAACAAGCCGAGTTCTGGAGTTACTTCACAAAAGAGATTGCAATTATAAAGAAGAATCAAACAGAATCACTAGAGATGAAAAACACAATGGACCAGATAAAACAGAATACGGATTCCCTGGATGCCCGGGTAGACTCCATAGAAGAGCAAATTAGCATAATGGAAGATAGACAGGCTGAATGGCTCCAGACAGAGGAAGAAAGAGAACTAAGGATTAAAAGGAATGAGGAAAGTATTAGAGAGATAGCAGATTCAACCAGGAGAAAGAATTTAAGGATCATAGGAATTCTTGAGAACATGAAAAAGGAAAATGGAGCAGAAAGTGTGCTTAATGAAATTATAGAAGAGAACTTCCCAAATCTAGGGATTGAGGGAGAAATGTGTGTAGAGGAAGCTTTCAGATCTCCTAGATTTGTCAATGTAAAAAGACCTACTGCAAGGCATATAGTAGTACAAATTGCAAAAATGAATGACAAAGAAAGAATACTCAAGGCTGCAAGACAAAAGAGAATTATCTACAAAGGAGCTCCTGTCAGACTTTCAGCGGATTTCTCTGCAGAAAGCTTACAAGCTAGGAGCTTTAAAAGATAAAAATCTTCAGCCAAGAATACTCTATCCAGCAAGAATAGCCTTCAGATATGAGGGAGAAATTAAATCTTTTCCAGACAAACAAAAGTTAAGGGAATTTGTAACCAAAAGTCCTCCACTACAAGAAATCCTCAAGAAGGCTCTCATACCTGAAAAAAGAAAAAAGGGAGAAGGGATCACAAACCACAGAGTAGGGAGACAGATAAATAGAACGAGAATAGGATAGCAAATATTCAGCTATAGCATTAGGATAAAGGTAAGGAAACTACCAAAGCAAAGATGATCTTATCACTTTAACTACAAACTCATAACACAAGTTGGAACAAGAAGTGAAAATGATAATTTAGGAGGGGAAGAGCAAAGGGACTAAATTAGTCTAGGCCAAGTAAGTAAGAGACCACCAGAGAATAGGCTATATTATACACGAGATTCTAAATACAAACTTCAGGGTAGACACTAAAATAAAAAACAGAACAGAGACACCAAACATAAATAAGCAAAAATCTAAGAAACCCAGCATAAGAAATTGCAGTATCAAATGGGTAGGATAAAGCACACAGGAAGAGAAAAGCAGGAAAGCCAGATAATGAGCAACAGATTGACATCTTTAAGTCCACATGCATCAATAATCACTCTCAATGTAAACGGATTGAACTCTCCAATTAAAAGACACAGAGTGGCAAAATGGATTAAAGAACAAGATCCAACAATTTGTTGCCTCCAGCAAACACACCTCAGCCCCAAGGACAAGCACAGGCTCAGAGTGAAGGGGTGGAGGACAATACTTCAAGCTAATAGCAAGGGGAAAATAGCAGGTGTTGCAATTCTTATATCAGACCAAGTGGATTTCAAAATAAGACAGGTAAAGAGAGACACACAGGAACAATATATAATGATCAAAGGGACACTTCATCAAGAAGAAATAACGCTTATAAATATCTATGCACCCAACATAGGAGCACTGAGGTTCGTAAAGCAACTATTAACAGACCTAAAGGAAGATGTTAAAAACAACACAATAATAGTAGGGGACCTCAACACGGCACTCACGTCAATGGACAGATCATCCAGACAGAAAATCAACAAGGAAATAGTGGAGCTGAATGAAAAACTAAAACAATTGGACTTAATAGACATATATAGATCACTTCATCCTAAAACAGCAGAATACACATTCTTCTCAAGTGCACATGGAACATTCTCAAGGATAGACCATATGTTGGGAAACAAGGCAAGCCTCCACAAATTAAAAAAAATTGAAATAATAACAAGCATCTTCTCCGATCATAATGCTATAAGGCTAGAAATTAATTACAAGAAAAAAAGCTGAGAAAGGCACAAAGATGTGGAGACTAAATAATACACTACTGAACAAGCAATGGATCATTGAAGAAATTAAAGAAGAAATAAAAAAAATACCTGGAAACTAATGAAAATGATAACATGCCATACCAACTCATGTGGGATACAGCAAAAGCTGTATTAAGAGGAAAATTCATCGCAATACAGGCACATCTTAACAAACAAGAAAAATCCCAAATAAGCAATCTTAAACTACACCTAAATGAACTAGAGAAAGAAGAACAAATAAAGCCCAAAATCAGCAGAAGGAGAGAAATAATAAAAATCAGAGCAGAAATAAATACTATTGAAACAAAAAAGGCGGTAGAAAGGATCAATGAAACAAAGAGCTGGCTCTTTGAGAAGATAAATAAAATTGACAAACCCCTAGCCAGACTTACAAAGAAAAAAAGGGAGAAAGCTCAAATAAACAAAATCAGAAATGAAAGAGGAGAAATAACAACAGACTCTGCAGAAATACAACGGATTATAAGAGAATACTACGAAAAACTCTATGCTAATGGAATGGATAACCTAGAGGAAATGGATAAATTCTTGGACTCCTACAATCTCCCAAAGCTCACTCAAGAAGAAGCAGACAATTTGAACAGACCAATCACAAGGAAAGAGATTGAAACAACAATCAAAAACATCCCAAAGAATAAAACCCCAGGACCAGATGGCTTCCCTGGGGAATTCTACTAAACTTTCAGAGAGGATTTAATACCTATCCTTTTCAAGCTATTCCAAAAAATTAGGGAGGATGGAACACTTCCTAACACATTCTATGAGGCCAACATCACGCTGATACCAAAGCCTGACAAGGACACCACAAAAAAAGAGAACTACAGGCCAATATTACTGATGAACATAGATGCAAAAATTCTAAACAAAATTTTGGCCACCAGAATTCAGCAATTCATCAAAAGCATCATACATCATGATCAAGTGGGATTCATACCAGGGACACAGGGATGGTTGAACATCCGCAAATCAATCAATATGATACACCACATCAACAAACTGAGGAATAAAAACCACATGATCATCTCAATAGATGCAGAGAAAGCATTTGACAAGATCCAACAGCCATTTATGATAAAAACTGTGAACAAAATGGGCATAGAAGGGAACTACCTCAACATAATAAAGGCCATATATGACAAACCCACAGCCAACATCATACTCAATGGGCAAAAACTGAACCCCATCCTCCTGAAAACAGGAACGAGACAAGGATGCCCTCTATCACCACTCTTATTTAACATAGTACTGGAGGTCCTGGCCAGAGCAATCAGGCAAGAAAAAGGAATAAAAGGAATCCAAATAGCGAGGGAAGAAGTGAAACTCTCTCTGTTTGCAGACGACATGATCTTATATATAGAAAACCCCAAGGAATCCATTGGAGGACTCTTAGAAGTAATCAACAACTACAGCAAAGTTGCAGGGTATAAAATCAATTTGCGTAAATCAGTAGCATTTCTATATTCTAATAATGAACTAACAGAAAAAGAACTCAAGAACACAATACCATTCACAATTGCAGCAAAAAGAATAAAATACCTCAGGGTAAATTTAAGGAAGTGAAGGACCTATATAGTGAAAATTACAAGGCCTTTCTGAGAGAACTGGATGACGACATAAGGAAATGGAAAGACATTCCATGTACATGGATTGGAAGAATAAACATAGTTAAAATGTCCATTCTACCTAAAGCAATCTACAGATTCAGTGCTATCCCAATCAGAATCCCAATGACATTCTTTACAGAATTAGAACAAAGAATCCTAAAATTTATATGGGGCAACAAAAGACCCCGAATTGCTAAAGCAATCCTGAGAAAAAAGAACAAAACGGGAGGCATCACAATCCCTGACTTCAAAACTTACTACAAAGCTACAGTAATCAAAACAGCATGGTACTGGTACAAAAACAGGTGCACAGATCAATGGAACAGAATTGAAAGCCCAGAAATAAAACCACACATCTGTGGACAGCTTATCTTCGACAAAGGAGCTGAGTGCATACAATGGAGAAAAGAAAGTCTTTTCAACAAATGGTGCTGGAAAAACTGGGAAGCCGTATGTAAAAGAATGAAAATTCACCATTCACCAAAATAAACTCAAAATGGATCAAAGACCTAAAGGTGAGACCTGAAACCATAAGGCTTCTAGAAGAAAACGTAGGCAGTACACTCTTTGACATTAATATTAAAAGGACCTTTTCGGACACCATGTCTTCTCAGAGAAGGGAAACAATAGAAGGAATAAACAAATGGGACTTCATCAGACTAAAGAGCTTCTTCAAGGCAAATGAAAATAGGATTGAAACAAAAAAACAACCCACTAACTGGGAAAAAATATTTGCAAGTCATATATCTGACAAAGGCTTAATATCCATAATATATAAAGAACTCTCACAACTCAACAACAAAAAATCAAACAACCTGATCAAAAAATGGGCTGCAGACATGAACACACATTTCTCCAAAGAAGATATACGGATGGCCAATAGGCACATGAAAAGATGTTCATCATCGCTGATCATCAGGGAAATGCAAATCAAAACTACACTAAGATATCACCTTACACTCATTAGAATGACAAAAATATCTAAAACTAATAGTAACAAATGTTGGAGAGGTTGTGGAGAGAATGGAACCCTCATACACTGCTGGTCGGAATGCAAACTAGTGCAGCCACTACGGAAAACAGTATGGAGATTCCTCAAAAATTAGAAATAGAGCTACCATACAATCCAGCCATTCCACTACTGGCTATCTATCCAAAGAGCTTGAAGTCAGCAATTCCGAAAGTCCTATGCACCCCAATGATCATTGCAGCATTATCTACAATAGCCAAGACATGGAAGCAACCTAAGTGCCCATCAACAGATGAATGGATAAAGAAGTTGTGGTATATATACAACGGAATACTACTCAGCTGCAAAACAGGACAAAATCATCCTATTTGCAATAACATGGAAGGACTTTGAGGGAATTATGTTAAGTGAAATAAGCCAGATATAGAAGGATAATCTCTGTATGACTCCACTCACATGAGGAATTTAAAAATGTGGACAAAGAGAACAGATTAGTGGCTATCAGGGGAAAGGTGAGGTGGGGGTGGGCACAAAGGGTGAAATGGTGCACCTACAACACGAATGAAAAACATTAATGTACAACTGAAATCACAGAAGATTGTAACCTATCATTAACTCAATAAAAAAATGAAGAGAAAAAAAAGAAACTAAGACTGGGAACAAGCTCAGAAACTTGGCAACAGTCTTATGGTTGGAAAGTGGTAGGACTGGCATTCAAACCCATGTCTTCTGACTCCGAATCTTTTGCTCTTTGCTCATCAATGGTGTGCCATTGCAACCTGCAAAGTAGTTAAGAATAGGGCGTGAGGTTTATATCTGTAAGATTAGTACTGTAAGATATCAGAGTAGTTACTTTTATTAAATCCTTTGATACTTTGAAGTTAATCTGTGTTGAAGTGTTTTGTGGAATTCATTATTTAAATTTTAAACTCTTGTTTATACATTGTCTAAAATTATCACAATCATTTCAGTAGTGTTACACAGTCCGGTATTCGTTACAATTTAGGAATTCATTAGAACAAAACTGTGATGTAGATAAAGAGTATATGTTTTTCTCTGTCAAACTTAGAAAAAAAAGGGAAATGCAGTTGAGGATTGAATGTGAACCTTAATGTGCCGTGCTAACTAAGGGTAAATCCATATTAGTACCAATGATTTTTAACTGCTCCATCATTCATGGTCCACAGATTGAAGCCAGATTAAGGGGAAAAAATTATTTCACCAGCAGCCCCCAAAGTTTCACCTATAGATGTAGATAATGAGCGTTGCTGTGGATACAGTATAATTATATCACCTGAATAGAATCTAAGGGAATTGAAAAACAAGAGACAAAGAAATAAGCTTAATTATTCATTTTTTGAAAAATCTCTACAGGCAATTTAACAGTAAAGTAGGGTGACTAAGGAACACATACATTTCATGCCCATATGCCACAGAAATAACTAATTAGGCACAATGTGCCAGTACTAATTATAGAAATGATTGCTGGAAGAAGGAAAGCTGAATATAGAGTAGCTGGCAACTTGATGGTCCTCCTGCTATGTAGAGTGTGCTGAATGTTGCAATGGGCTGATTGGTTGTTTTATTTTTTGCATGAGAATTAGATTGTGACTGATTTAAATTTTTTTTCCTGATAACTTCCTGATTACTGAAGAGGATGCTGAGGCAAAGACAGCAGGGTAGGTTTCTGAGCGTGGAGAAAAGAGGGAAAGTAGTGTGACTTGGGACTTTTCAGCCAGGATGACTGATCCTGTGTGTTTTCCTTGCTCAGATGTGAGAACTTGTATCCCCAGGAGTATAGGGTCCTGTGAACAATGGGGTCAACAGTTACTCATGGCTTTAATGTAAGCTCTACCTACCAACGCAACTATCTTCAGATCTCTCCAAAATGCTGCCTGAAATTCTACCAGGAAATCATTTTAAGTTAATAAGAGGATATCTTTGAAGACCAAGGTTTTCAAGAGACACTGTAGTATCCATACTATTAGTCTGTAGTGAATTAAATTATCTTCTCAAACGTGGTTGAGAGACATGAAATGTTGTAAGTAGTCAGGGTGTGGTAGGCGGAATTCTGAGATGGTCCCCAAGATTTCCTGCTCCCCTGGTGTACACGCTCTGCTTGATGCCCAGGACTGTTAATATGACAGATTTTCCTCTTGGGATTAGGTTATGCTGTACAATGTAGTTGACCTTAAGGAGATCACCAGGAAGGCCTGACCTAATCACAGGAGCCCCTTAAATCCAGGTCCAGAGGTCAGAGATGGAGGAAGCCAAAGATTCAAAGCAAGAGGATTCCATGCACCTTTGCTGGCCAGGAGATGAAGGGGCCACATGACAAGGATGTGCATGATCTTGAGGAGCTGAGAGTGACCCCTGGCTGACAGGTGCCCACACAGCAGTGACCTCGGTCCTGCACTCACAAGGGACTGAATTCTGTCAACTGCAAGAGTGAACTTGGCAGTGAGGTTTTCCTCAGAATCTCCAGATGAGAATTAAGCCAAGCTGACAACTTGATTTTGGCCTTGTGGTACCCTGAGCAAGGAACCTAGCCATGCTGTGCTGGATTTCCATTCCAACCTGTGTAACCCAAAAAAGTGGGTGCTGTTATAAGGCACTAAATGTGTGGTAATTTGTTACATGGCAATAGAAAACTTATACAGCAGTGTGGAAGAGGGAGGAGCCAGAGGCATCTTTGAGTTGCAGACCGGGAGAGGACAGGTAGCTTGAGGTGGTGAGCAGGGGATGGCTTGAGGGCAGCACATGCATGTCTAGTGGTGGAGGCAAGGGCCCCCAGCTAGGCTGAGAGTCCAGGGAGGCTGGTGGAGGGCTCAAAACGTGTGAGTCCCTTAGGACTTCTCTGTCTGTCATTCCCCATACTCAATTAGTGTTGAAGGCCAATTACTTCTGCTGTCACAGGGCTTCTTCCACCCACTTCCTCATTTTAAGATGTTTAAGCCTTCGATATCTCACTTTTGGAATTAGAAGCATAAGTTGGGTTCTAGTTCTGATCTATCATGATTAGTTCAATGAAATTAGGTGAATCACTGTCCCCATCTAGACCTTAGGTTTTTAGTTTGTAAAACAAACAGATGGACTAGTAGGGATTCTTGGGTCCCATCGAGCAGTAACATCTTTTAGTCAGAGACTACCATCGATGCCCTAAACTGGTCTTGCTGCCTCCAGTCCCTCCTTCAATTTATCTTGCAGATCTGATTGCATCACTCTGTTGCTGAAAAGCTTTCAGATTTAAACTCTTTAGAAGGCTGTTCAAAAATCCTTCTTGAACTGACATCAAAGTGATATTTTAGTATCCTAGACCACTACTCACCTTCAAAGCACTCCAAGTTCTAGGCAATCTGGACATTTCACTATTCTCAGACATAATTCTAATTTTCCTGACTTCATGCTTCACTCACATTCTTTGGGGATGAGATACTCCTTCATCTGACTATGGTGATCGAGCTCACCTTATTCATTAAGATCCAGCTCAAATGATACCTCTTCTGAGAAGCATTTCCTCATCCCTCCAACTGGGGATAATAGCCACCTTCTCTGAAGCATAATCATAATGATTCTCTGAATCGCTTCACTTGGTTTGTAAGCCTTTTTTGTAGCATTCGTCTAGATAGTATTGAATAGTAAATATGTATATATGTGTATGTGTTTATACAGAATGCATATGTATATCTTTATATCTGGTCATTTCTAATTGACTATAGACTCCTTGAGGACAGGAAAGTCACTTATTTGCCTGATCTCTGTATTTTCAATAGTATTTGGCAACAGGGCCTTGCTTAGCAAAGGGCTGAATCAAATAAGAAATCCTATTTTTGTACCTGTGTTGCATCTGGTCTGATACTCTGCCTGATGTAGTGAACTTGAAGGGCATTTTGCAAAAGAACTTTTTGGTCTTCTTGATGTTGACCTTTAAGATTAGAGGTTTACCCAAATAGCTTGGAATTCTCTTCTCTAATTATACATATACACATACAGACATATGTCGTTAATGTATCATTTAAAGTTCAGCTTCTATCGTTCCATACATATTTTAGATAACAGCAATCTTAGGTTTATTACCATTATTCAAACACAGACTCCACTTTATTTATTCAGAATTTACTTCTTTCCACCTTAAATAGCAGGGCCCATAATCCCAGCATGCTCCTTCCATCACAAACTTCATGATAATAGAAATTTTAATTATATCTCTCCACCTCCACCATGCACACTCGAGTGCAGGTCTTCTCAGTCTGTACTCACAGGGCAATCCTTCTTCCCACTTGATCATTTGATTTTCCTTTTTCTGATCCTTTTCTAGTTCTATCTGTAGCTTTCTTGAGAGTTGACACAGGTGTAATTTTTTGTTTTACAAGATACCCATTCATGATTACAGAACCACCCTGTTGTCAGGGGTCAGTAGAATCATTGAAAAAATGTCTGTTGAACATCCTGTAAGAATGAGAAGATACTGAATAAACATTTCAGAGAGAAACAAAAATGCCCGGTTTTCAGAAGTTCCAGTCAGTCCATCAATAACTCCTCCATGTGACACACCAAAAAACAGCTTGAAAGCTGGCAACACAGCTGTCTGCAGTGGATGCCAAGGAAACAGATGGTGGTAATGCAGGAAGAATGTTTTCCATCACTTGGCATTAGGCTTTTTTGATTATGCACCAAAAATGGGAAAGGAATTGACAGGAACCAGGGTGACTAAAGTAGGCTTTATCACTTTATCTGGACTGTCAGCAGGAATACTTTAAACACACATTGATGAAGAGTCTTTTGGGCGCCCTCTGCTTTTTCCCAGGTTCTCAAAGGAATTTCCTAGAAAAAAAAATGTCCTGGTGATGGATAGAAAAACTAAGGTCTCAAAGGAAATATGACTGAAGATGACTGGCTCTCGATCAAATGTTGACTCATTTCCAAGATCAGGCCTCTAGAAACTGAGGCTTCTTCCATTCTAAAACTTTCAAGGAGACAGCCACACCACCAGCTTGATAACATCTTTTATTTCCTCTTGTACTTGTTGTAATAACATCTTATATTCCCTCTCGTATTTGTTGTAGCAATGTCTTCTGTTTATTTATTTTTAAAGGAAGAAACTATGGAGAAGAGTAAAGCAGTAGAGCTAGCAGATGTTAAGAGAGGGAAGCTTGCTCTGTAAGGTTTAAAAGTCTGTCTGTGACTACTTCCAAACTGTTTCAATGCACTTGAGTCAGTCAGTTTTCTCCTCCACGAGTGAGCTGCAGAAAAAGCAGGTGCTATGATAAAGAGGAGAAACCACAGTGTGATACTTGCTTGCAGCACCAGAGTTTTCTGCAAGTTAATACCTCCTCTGTGGGATATAGTGTGTCTAAATTTAGGCTTTGAGCCTTATAACTGGAGAATTGAGGGCAAAATACATTTTCATTTGACTTGGTTTCGTATCCTAAGGTTCATATTCTGTCATGACTCTATACTGATAATGAAAATAGCAGAACTAAATTATTGCTATTAATTCTGGAACAATTTTTAGTAAGGAAGGAGAAATAGTGGGTGTGCTTGTTTTTATTTGTTATCTCTCAGTTCCAAAACTCAACCTTCTCTATTCTTCTCTGTGATGCCAAGATTGGGCCTCTGCAAACTGTATTTCCCAGATACCCTTGCGAGTTGACTCTGAGTTCTGCCAACAGAAGGCACTAGAGGGAGATGGGAAGGTGGAAGAAGAGTGAGGAGTGGACTTCCCTCCTGGGTTTTCCCGTTCCAATTGACATCATTCTAGCACTGGCAGTTGGCTCTGGCAGCCATTTGGTTTTAGCGCTACCAGGATCAGCCTCATTCTTCCCCCTCAGAAGTACCGGTACAACTTCTTGCAGTCTGAGCAACAACAGCATGGAGCCCCTCCTACAGGCTCCAAACTTCTTGAAACCCCACCTACTGCTTCTTGTTCCCCCTGCTCTCTTTAACACCATGTAACCAACGCAGTATGTGAAATAGCCACAGCCCTGCATGAATCCTGACTGTGAGAGTGGCAAAAGGACAAATTAACTCGGAACAGGATTTCACAGGAAAGTTCAACCAAGTGATTTTGGCTCCGTATAAGGGAGGACTGACTTTCTAACTGTGGGAGTTGTCCCTTAATGGATGGAAATAGTTCTCTCTGACTGGAAACATTCAGCAGGAACTAGATGACTTCTGTCAGAAATGCTGTAGCAAAAACAATTAGAGATATTTTGCCTGTAAGACTGGCAAAGATGTTAAATATTGATAACATATACAGTGCAGAGATTAACATGCGCACACTGCTGGAGTATAAATGGGTATAGCTTTCCTGAAGGAGAATTTGGCAATATATATTCAGTCACCATTTCATTCTAGAAAGGGGTACAGAAAATAAATGTGACATGAACATATCATATATCAGGGATAATGGTGCTTATTAGTGACAAGGATAATAAGAAATACAAACAAGGAAAAGGGCAGAGAGTGTGCAGATTGCCATTTTAGGTGGGATGGGAGAGGACGGCTGTTCTAGAGCAGCTATGTTTGAGCAGAGATGTGAATAGCAAGCCACATGGAATTCTGAGGGAGGAATGTTCCATGGAGAGGAAAGGGCAAGAGTTCTCGAGAGGAAAGGGAGGACTTTCCTCAAGGAAATGAGAGAAGAATGAGATTAGGTAATGTCACAGAGGCGTCAGCAACCAGGTTGTGTAGGGAATTATGGGCAAGGTTGAGAGCGTCTCATTTTTTTCTGAGTGACATCAGAAGCCATTGGACTGTTTTTTAGCAAAGGAGAGCCACGATCTGATACGTGTTGTCTATGAAAGTCTTAAAAATATGTTCAGCCCTTGACCTGGCAACTCCACTTTTAAGTGTTTGCTTTAAGAAAATTATCAGACAAAAATGTCTAAGGATGTATGTGTGTACAAAAGTGTGCACTAAGAGTAGCTAGCTTTTTTTTGAGCACGTTCTGTATGCCAGACATTATTTCAAGCACTTTGGACATATTAATTCATTTAATCTTCATAACTTTTCCATGAGAGATATTTCATCTCTATTTTACAGATAGGGAAGCTGAGGCACAGAGAGGTCAAGTATCTTGCCCAAGCTATTAAATGGGAGAGCCTGGATTTTAATCTAGGAAGTCTGGCTCCAGAGTCCACACCTTTAATCACTTGGTGTAAGTTGAAATACGTTCACTTTATGACACCCAGTGAAAAAAGGGAATATTCCCAACTGTAATTCTTTCACTATAAAAAAATATAAATACATCTTTAGAATTATATATGCATGTAACAAAGTATGGTTACTGGGTATTTCTTCTTTATGTTCCCAGCATTCCCTCTTTTATTTGGAAACAGCCCCTGGGCTTTCCTTCTTCCACTTCACCTTGCAGCTCTATGGGAGGGGTGGCAGATGGAGAGCGGATTCCAAACAGAACACCCAGCTGGGGCTCTTGATCCACAGTTGGGGGCCGTGACCCTGGCAGGCACTTCCCCCTCCAGGACTGTCAATCACCCTGCCTTCCTGACCTGAGCTGATTCGTCCAAGGGAGAGCACCTGGCCCACGCTGGCCAGTCAAACTGTCTGTCCCAGAAACTGAAACTGAAAGCCAACCCACAGCCTGGAAGTTGCTGGAATTGAGCCATATTCACAATGGCCCCCAGAAACTCTATATTCTCTCACTGCAACCAAGCTGTGTGGATGCCCACTTTCCTGAAGCCTGGCACTCAGCATTTCCCTTGATTCTCTGAATGATTCCAGCACCTGTCTACTAAGTCCTGAGTTTTGTTTACATAAGCAAGGATGTTGCTTGCAGGCTAAAAGGATGCATATGAAAATGTTAACAGCAAGTGAAGGGGTTTTGCATGACTTTTGTCTTCTTTACAAATGACAAATATTCAAAAGTGAGGTTAAGAATGCCTAAGTTGATTTTGCTGCGGATTTATTCAAAGTGTGACATAAAGCTCTCCCAGGTCTACTTGTAGCCTATAGTGCCCAGAGCACCCATAGCCCAGACTTAAGGAAAGAGGCTACAGCAGATGTGATAAAAAGACATTGGATGATGATGAAAGTACGAGTCATGGAAATGTCTGAAAGTGAGACTAAAACTTGGAAAGTTTCAGACCAGAAGGTAGAACAGACAGTAGGGGGTGGAGGTGGATGTGGGAAGGGGACTCATGACAAATCATATTTCGAAATCCTGGTGTTGCCATTTGCGCTGTGACTGCTGTAATAATCACTCACAGAACTTTGTGATTTACTTACCTAAAATGCATTATTAAAACCAGTTAGTGTTCATGATTCGTGTTGTTGGAGACACGGCGATTTTGCTGTACTTTGCCTGTGTTGGAACAACATTATTCTCTAGGGTGCCCAGATTTTAAAGGGTTTGCATACTAACTATATAGACAGACCTATAGTGTAAATGGGTCATGAATAAAAGAAGCATTAGCTTATGGAAATCAATGAGCAAAAATATATATTTCAGTCATTTCTAAGCAATGGCCTGTTACAATTAACTGCCTGTTTCGTTAGGCATTCAGAAAAACCCTAAAATCCATTCATAGCCTTTATTCCTGTTAAGTTTCCTCAGGCCTCCTTGAATCAATACCATGAACAGTTGCTGAGGGTTCCCTGTGTATCAGGCACAGTACCAGGCAGTGGGGACACAGATCTATCTGATCACTCAGTCTCTGCCCCAGAATGTTCTCATTGGGGCAGAAGAGATGGAAGACAAATTTCAATACGCACTCAAAATGTTAAATGCTCAAACATAGGACTAGGTAACAGTCATAATGACATTTATTGAATTTTTTACTCTGCTCAGGCCCTGTACCTACTGCTTTCCCTCTTCACAGCCATCTTTTTAGCAGGTGCTATTATTTACCACCCTCATTTTACTGATAGAGAAATTGGCCTCAGAGAGTTAAGTAACTTGCCCAAGCTTACAGCACTCAAATCTGGTTGACTTAGGGTTACACATACACACATGCACGTACGCACACCCATGCACACGTACACACTGACACAGGATGTCTTGGAACTCCAGAGCTGTAGCTTTAAATGACTACCTGTAATGCTTCCCAGTCTATACCTCAGTGAGGGGAGATTAACTCTATCTGAAGGGATAGGAAGTCAGGATCTGTTATTGACTGAATGTTTGTGTGTCTCCCGTCTCCCCCATTGATATGTTGACGCTGTAACCCCCAATGCCATGGTATTTGGAGGTGAGACCTTTGGGAGGTAATTAGCTTTAGATGAGGTCATGAGGATGGGGCCTCCATGTTGGGATCAATGTCCTTACAAGGAGAGATATCAGAGAGCTTGCTTCCTGTCTCTCTCCACATGCAAACACCTAAGAAAGGCCATATGAAGACACAGTAAGAAGGTGGCCCTCTGGCAAGCAGGAAGAGAGCTCGCACCAGAAACTGACCATGCTGACACCCTGATCTGGGACTTCCAGCCTCTGGAGCCATGAGAAATAAATGTTTGTTGCTTAAGCCACCCAGTCTATGGTATTTTTTTTATATATAGCAGATCAAGAAGACTAAGACAGGATCACTTTCTGAAAATGTTGAGATGCTTGAGCACAGATGTCCTTTCCTGGGTGTGGAGCTCTTACCCCTAGAGAACTGGTCCATTTTCTAGGATGCAGGGGGTTTACTGGGGAGTGCCCTTACTATCAACACATACAGAGGAGTGTGAGAAGCAGGGCCGGGCAGAGGGAGAGGCTAAACTCAGATACAACTACCCCTAAGGCCTCAAGTGATCCTCTGAGGAGCTCATGAGCTGAGATGGTCCTTACAATAAGGTGAGGGGGTGGGACCTTTATACTCCTGCATAAGCCAGTGCTAGGTAGCTGCCTGTGGGAGGGGCCGTGACCTCAAGGGAGGCAACTCTCTTGGGCCAAGTGTAAGTCCCAGAGGGAGTGTCAGCTGAGTGCTGTGTCTGTCAATGCTGCCAGAGGCTGGAGGAATGAGGGCTGCTATCCTGGAGGGGGTCTGGGCAGGACAACACAGCATCCACTAAACCTCTGTCCTCCATCTCCCAGGCACCCTATGTTCCCATGTCTTAAGATCCAAATACACCCTCGGGTGCCACCTCTGTGCACTTTAATGAGTGATAGGAACACTCACGTCTTAGAGTAAAATCTACAGTAAACGCACAAAGTGTTTAAAGACTCATAGAAACTAGTGCTAATTTAAGTCTCATGTTTTCACCACTCACCTCTCAACTTCAGCTTTCAGGAGGAAAAATAAAATTGGATTCTCTACATGATTTCACATTGGCAGACTACCACTATCATAGTAAGAACAATCTGGAACTTCCAAAATTCTGTTAAGATTAGTGCCTATAAACTCAAGGCAGGATTTTCAGGACTTTATATAATAAATGGTGAATAAATGGTGCCAATGTTCATTCAGTTATACTAGTGTGCAAGCTAGGTCTCTGCCTTTTTGGTTTTTAATGCCATGATGTATCTTCCTGACATTTAGCATGGGAGAAGCGTTCTCCTGCCAACTTTCTGACATCATTGGAATTCATGTTGGTGATACTTGGAGAGGGTGTTTTTTCAACCTGCCTCCCCTTTTTCGGGGACCAGAATTATTCAAAAGACATCTATAGCCTTGTAAATGTAGTATGCTTATTTTAGATACTGAATTAGGGTTTAAATTCTAGATCCTTCTCTCAAGAGAAATGCATTTACAAAACACACTAAATAACAATATGAAAATCAAAGACCAATAAAATTTTTTATAACCTTATAGCAATGCTGAAGTTTGAAGCAGAGGCATCATGGTTGCAGGCCTGCAGACCGTTCAGGGAGGTCCTTCCAGACTGACTGCCTCTGTGTGGGGTCATCATAGGGTCACAGGAGGGGCAGCCTGTATACATTACCTGACTGAGCGGTCAGGAAGTGGCCTAGAAATCGCCAACACTGCATATAAATACAAATCTCTCGTCAAGACTTTTAGTGGATCTTCTCTTGCTTTGGGCAGAAAAAAATTTTATTAAAGTTCAAGCTCACATTGGGTAGTCCTGGTCATCACGGTCTAGAGTCTGAAAATAGGTATATTCAGATTTGTTTTTGCTTCTACTTGGCTAGACTTGCTATAGCAAAACATTCAGTCTGGAATAGAAGCAAGCACCCCAATCTATTAATTTAAACTGAGAAACAAAACTACCAGGTCGAGTAGAAAGTCGGAGTGACTTATCCCTGCATACTCCCCCCTCATAGGAGAATACACCGTTATAAACTAACATTGCTCTGAGTAGTGAGCTAATGTTAACATCCAGCCGCATGCCCATCAGTTCCTTCCATTTATACCTAACAAAGAGACTCGGGATCTATGTCAGCCAATCAGTGTTGATGGAGTCAAGGCTCACAGACCAGTTCTTGCTATTTGACTCACTTTGTTTAGTCTCCATTCGAAACAGCTTTTTTCTTCCAAATATTTTTCAAAATAGATTAGAAGGCCATTGACTTGGCTATTGCCTCTTTTTACTTTCCAAACTGTTCTAGAACTGTTGTTCTAAAACTATACAAAATAAACAACAAAAAAAGAAGAGTCATCCATAAACATAGGCAATCTACAATATGATAGACTATGTTTATTGCCTTTTTGCCAAGAGTATCATAAATGATGTGACCTTGGTGCATTAGCTGCAGGAAGAAATTTATTTATTTGACATCTCTTTATAATATGAAGTGAAATTGTGGCCAAAGAGTCTAAAATGTTCATTTGGGTGTATCTAAACCATAAAAGAAACTATGAAATAGTATCATTATGCAATAACTTCACAATGATAATCATGGTAATAGGTAGAAAGTTATCTTAAAACAAGATAAGTAGCACCAGTTTACAGTTTTAGGAAGACTCAGGAGAATGATTTTACAGGATGTCTGACACACAATGCATAGCCATGCGGCAGGCGCACATTAGGTACTCATTAAATGTCCGAATGGATGACTTAATGAATAAATTAAAGAGGATGTTGCTCAAGGCCACAAACTAGCCCTACTGGAATTTTCAGTCCTAGATGGGAATGCCTTGGCTCACATTGTGCCCCTGGCTCTAAAGATGTTCTTGGATTTTAGTCTTTGCCTGTATCCAGGACTGTATCGGAGGCTCAGAGCATCTGGGAAAGTAGACATAGTGAGCTGCTCTGTGTATAAGGCATGCTGATCTGGCACACATCTTCTGCCCAAGTGATGCTAGAAATAGCACAAGAACAGAAGGGCAAGTTCTGCCTGTTGCCAAGTTTATTTTATATTTTCTCCATGTTACAAATGAAAGCCCACACAATTAAGGGCACTCGTTCTTTTGACAGGAAGTGATTAGGAAGGAAGGGGTTTGTGTTGGGGAACAAAATTTTTTAAAATCCTAAGGAAGGCAAGGAAATATGCAAATATTAGCATCATCCTTAGACCTGGTACAAGAGGCACCTGCCCTGAATCCTAATTTTAGGGATCCCTACTCTGGCTCATCACCAGGTACAATCTTCCTCACGGGACAAAGAGTCTCTGCGGCCAAGGGTTGTTTCCACCAATAGTCTTTGTTCCCTGCCTTCTAGACTACACCATGGATACTCAGGCACCTGGTGTTCCCTGTGTAGACAGCCAGAGCCTCATTTCCAGGGCCTGCACAATACCTCCCCAGGATCCGTCCTCTTAAGGGATTTTGTGCCACGGCTGTGTACACCTGGGTCTGAGGAGTGGCCAAGGGTGGCTGTTTGCATGGTGAGAACTGAGAGTGTATGTGCCATCTGGGTGTCCATGTCTGCCTGCAAGGCCCCTTGTCTGATAGGAGACCACATGTAGCGCAGTAGGTGTAGGACAGCAGCAAGAGGAAAGAGAGGCTTGGCTGTCTGCTGGCTGGCTCTCCTAACACTGCCATAGTCCTGAGTGGGACTCCAAGGACTGTTAGAATTTAGGACATGGCCTTCCAGGTCACTATGAAGGTATTATTTTTAGTGTTAAGAAGATAAAATATATTTTACTCAACAGTTTGATAACTTGATTTATATCTTTAAATATTTAGATATCTGGGATAAAGGCGCCCATATACTCTTTCCCCAGAACTCAAAAATGCAAGTGCCAGGACTGGAAATACAGATCCGAACTGTTACACGAATTTGAAGATGTTTTTACTCTCCTTTCTTACTTTTCCTCAGTAAAGGTGCTTGGGTCATAAAAGAATATAGTTTAGCACATGGTGTTCCTGATTGGTTTTAGAAAGCAGAAATAAAGAATTTGATAAGATATGTTCATAACTTTTTTTAAAAGAACAAGTTTTTTTAAAGGCTGGTTTAAACCATTAGGTCTACCATCAAGTGATTGCTTTTGTGATCAGTGTTCCCTCAGGTGAAGCTAAGAAGCTTCGCCTCTTAACAAACCTGAGTGCAAACACAGCCACTTTTTTGAGTGAACGTCTTGTCAGCGACGGAGGCTGCAGGGTCCCAAACTTTCTCTATTCACAGTGTGTTCCATCATTTTCTCATGGACCCCCTAGACCAAAAGAGATACCTGACAGTTCTACTTAGTAAGTAGTTAGGTCCACTAATTTAATAACTATTTAGACACAAATGCCTTAGTAGCCATTTGAAAAAAAAAACTGAAAGAAAAATATAGTTTAAAAGATTCTTAAATGACTACAATTACTTGCTAAAGCGATATGGTCACCTGCTGGGCACTGCACAATTTCTGAAGTCTTGGATCAGCTTGGACCCCACCAGTCTCACTTTCCATTTCACATTGATTTGTGGGCAGTGCTTGCTTTCTATCACAGCAATTGCCAAAAATCCAGTTTGGCAGATGTTATCCAAAGGCATGTAGTGTGACCTCATATTGAAACCTTGGCCTACCTTGAACTGGTAGTTCAAGTAGGTCCAAGAGTTGTCGAGTTCCCCTGAAAAATGTAAAATATCCCATAGCACCCAGGGGTTCTTTGTAACACCCTGAGTGTCTTAGTACAGTTTGGGAAGTACAAATGTAAACATTTGCAGAGTCAAGAGTACAGAATAGCTTGAGAACGATGGGTGATCATTTTCCCTGTCCACTAAAGCAGTTATGCCAAGACTATTTACTCTTTATTACTGATTTCTGTAAATATTAAATATTTCATGAAGACATTTAAAAATAACTATTTAATGATGGCTTATTTTGGAAAAATTACTTTTAAAAATTAACATATAATAATTATGATTATCTAAGACTTATACAGTATTTGACATTTCCAAAGCCTTTTGCTATATTTTGCTATGTTACAGTAAGAAGGACAATCCCAAAGAAGCGCTATGTCCTCCTCCGAGCCTCTCGCAGTCCTCTGTACCCATCCAGGCCTGCCTCGAACTGGCCATAAGCTTTCCCTGATACAGCTTGGTTGTCCTCTCTCTTCCTCTAAATAGCTACAATTGTTTGCTTGTAATTTCCCTGAGAAGCTTTCCATATTCTGCCTTGGGTTTTAGCAAACTTTGCTACCTTTATTTTGTCATTCTTGGGTCATAAATGCTTTGTTGTCACAAGTCACGTCTAATTCTTTTTAATTTCCTCAAAAGGACCTTGATCTAGAGCATCATTAGGTAAAAATATCCATTTGTTGAGCAAGTGAATGAACAGTTAAAGGAATAATGAATTGCTCTGGACTTTTCATCAAAAGGAAAGGTATTTGTGCTAATCTGGACTGAAATGAAAAATTGTTTTAATTTCATCATTTTTAGGTCTATGTTTCAAGGGCTACTTAGCTATTTTAGAAGGAATAAAAGATGGGAAAACCACCAAGAGCATTGTTATTTCAGTGAAAATAAACTCATGGCTTTCTCAAGCCCACAAAACCACCAGGGGTGTTTTTAAGGCAGTGACAGTTTCTTGATCAATCTGAGGGCAAGTCACTGGGAAAGTACATTCTCACCATTGCAAACAAAGTGGAGAACTGGGCTCCCTTTCCCCCCTAAGCACTCAAGGAGTTTCTTAGCTATTTTGAAAACAGTAAGATGTGAATGTGTAAATTTTTATGGATTGGGAAGCTAAGCCACCAAGAGACTAAAACTTTTGGCCCTAATCACAGAGTTATTCTGAAATCCAAGAATCAAATTAAGCTTCCCATCTTTCAATGGAATTCACAGACCACTGTGAATAACATGAAACAAATATTGCTTTCAAATTTCTATTAATACAGTTCAGCAGAGTGTGATACGTAAAGTAGCCAAAATTCAGTGTTTTATGTCTATGTTCACACCATAATACAATCAATTGTCTCGCAGGGAGCCTTTTAAATCAAAACATTTAATTATTATCCCCGACCTGAGTGTGTCAGTTTCAAAGGTAACTCTCTGCTAATACCTTGTGTTAGTCTGAAAGGTGGATTGCTGGGAGTTTGGATTGAGGAGCACGAATGGATATTGAAAGGCAGTTAAATGGAACACTTGTTTTTAGGTCTATTGTTTGGATTAATTTTGTCTTTAAAGTGGTAGAGATTTCTGAAATACTATTCAAATCAATATGAAAATATATTTTAAAATATATTCCAAAATCAAATATAAATGACTTGGATTTTTTTTTTTTGCTTAAAGCACAAATTTATTATTTATTTCTCCCAGTACTTGGGTTGGTGGGTGATCTTTTTGGTCTCCATCAGCTTCGTGGGTGCTGGATGCCCTGGAAGAGCCTCACTCACATGTCTGGAGACTCAGGAGCAATGGCAGGAAGGGAAAAGATGACTGGAGCCTCTTTCCACGTGGTCAGTCATCCTCCAGAAAGCTGTCCTGGCTTCTTTACCTGGTAGAATAGAAGTTTCCAGTGACAAAAAAGGGCAAGCCCTCACACACAAGTACCTTCCATGTCTCTGCTTTTGTCCCCTTTTTTTGAGGAAGATTAGCCCTGAGCTAACGTCTGCTGCCAATCCTCCTCTTTTTGCTGAGCAAAACTGGCCCTGAGCTAACATCCATGCCCATCTTCCTCTACTTTATGTAGGACGCCTGCCACAGCGTGGCTTGACAAGCGATGCGTAGGTCTGCATCCAGGATCTGAACCAGCAAACCCCGGCCACCGAAGCGGAAAGTGTGAACTTAACCCCTGTGCCACTGGGATAGTCCTATCCACTTTCGTCACTTTTTTTAAAAAAATTCAATATTTGTATACATTATGAAATGATTACCACAAAAAAATTTTTTTCTTGTGGTGAAGACTTAAGATTTACTCTCTTACCAACTTTCTAATATGCAATACGGTATTATTAACTATAGTTACCATGCTATATGTTACATCCCCAGCACTTATTTATTTTATCACTGGAAGTTTGTACCTTTTGACTCCCTTCACTCATTTCACCCACCCCTCACGTTTTGCAACCACAGGGCTGTTCTCTATATCTGTTTGCTTGTTTTTTTGTTTATTTGTCTATTTTTAATTCCACATATAAGTGAGATCATACAGTATTTGTCTTTCTTTGTCTGAATTGTCTAACTTAGCATAATGCCCTCAAGGTCGACCTGTGTTTTCAAAAGTGGCAAGATTTCATTCTTTTTATGACTGAATAGTATTCCAGTGTGTGTGTGTGTGTGCGTGTGTGTGTGTGTATGTGTGTGTATGTGTATCTCTCACACATCTTCTTTATCCATTTATCCATCAGCGGACACTTAGGTTGTTTCCATATCTTGGCTGTTGTAGATAATGCTGCAATGAACATGGGGTTCTTTTCAAATTAGTGTTTTCATTTTCTTTGGATAAATACCCAGAAGGGAAACTGCTGGATCATATGGTAGTTCCATTTTAAATTTTTTGAGGAAACTCCATACTGTTTTTCATGGTGGCTGCATCAATTTACATTCCCACAACAGTGCACAAGAATTCCCTTTTCTCCACATCCTCTTGTTTGTTAAGATGGGCCTGTATTGCTATGAATTTCCCTCTTGGACTGCTTTTGCTACATCTCATACAAGTTGGTGTGATGTATTTTCATTCTCATTTGTTCCCAGATAGTTTTTTATTTCTCCTTTAGTTTCTTCAATGATCCATTTGTTTTTCAGTAGCATGTTGTTTAGTGTCCACATACCTGTCACATTCCCAGCTTTTTCCTTATAGTTGATTTCTGGTTTCATAGGATTATGGTTGGAAAAGACATTTGTATGATTTCAACCTTTGTAAATTTATTGAGGCTTACCTTGTTTTCCAACATACAGTGTATCCTTGAGAATGTTCCATGTGCACTTGAGAAGAATGTGTATTCTGCTCTGCTATTCTTGGATGGAATGTTCTATATATACCTATTAAGTCCATCTGGTCTAGTTTTTAATTTAAATCCACTATTTTGACTTTCTGTCAGGATGATCTATCCATTGATGTAAATGGGGTGTTGAGGTCCCCTACCTTACAGTCTTGTTGTTAATATCTCCTTTTAGGTTTGTTAATAGCTGCTTTATGCACTTTTGTGCTCCTGTGTTGGGTACATATATATTTATAAGTATTATGTCTTCTTGATGGAGTGTCCCTTTTATCATTATATACTGTCGCTCTTTGTCTCTCATTATTTGTTTTGTCTTTTAGTCTACTTTGTCTGATGTGAGTATGGCAGCACCTGCTTTCTTTTGTCTGTGATTAGCTTCGTGTATTGTCTTCCTTCCCTTCACTTTTAGCCTGTGTTTGTCTTTAGAGCTGAGATGTGTTTCCTGGAGGCAGCACATTTTTGAGTCTTGTTTTTTAATCCATCCTGCCGCTCTATGCCGTTTGATTGGAGTACTCAATCCATTCATATTTAAATTGATTATTGATATATGAGCGCTTAATGCTGCCATTTTATTGCTCATTTTCCAGTTCTTCTTCATTTCCCTTGTTTCCTATCCCATATATTTTGAACTACCAATTCAGTTTGGTAGTTCTCTATGTTGGTTTTCTTGGTTTTCTCTTTATTTATCATTTGTGTCTCCTTCCTCATTATTTGTTTAGTGGTTACCATGAGGTTTGTATAAAAAAATCTCAAAGATGATGTAGTCAATTTTCAGATAGCCTATTTCCTTAGACCAAGCTGATTCCATCCCTTTCCTCTTCCCCTTCTAAATTATTATTGTCACAACTTATTCTGTCTTGTGTTGTGAATTTGTGGTTAAAATGATGAGATTACATTAATTTTTGGTGTTTTCTCCCCTTTATCTTTAATGTTATAATTGAATGTTTGTTAACTTGTTCTGATGAAGAGTGATAATTTTCTGATTTTTGTCTACTTATTTATTTCCTTGCTCAAGGCTTTGTAACCCCTTTCTTTCTTTCTTTTTTTGGCCTGAGGGCCTTCTTTAGCATTTCTTGTAGTGTTGGGAGTGGGAGATGTCTTGCAGTGATGAACTCTCTTAGCTTTTGTTTATCTAGGAAAGTTTTTATTTCTCCATCATCTCTGAAGGATCATTTTGCTGGATAGAGTATTCTTGGGTGAAGGGTTTTGTCTTTCAGAATTTTAATATATCATTCCACTCTCTTTTAGCCTGTAAGGTTTCTGCTGAGAAACCCACAGAAAATCTGATAGGGGTTGCTTTGTAAGTTATTTTCTCTTGCCTTGCTGCCCCTAATATTTTTTCTTTTTCATTGACTTTTTCCAGCTTTAATGCTATATGCCTTGGTGAGGGTATTTTTACATTGATATAGTTAGGAGTTCTATTAGCTTCTTTCACTTGTATTTCCAGCTCCTTCCCCTGGTTTGGAAAGTTCTCAGCTGTTATTTCTTTGAGCCATCTTTCTGCTCCATTCTCCTTGTTTTTTTCCTCTGGAATACCTGTAATCTTTATGTGGCATATCCTAATTGAGTCAGCTATTTCTCAGAGAATTTCTTCATTTCTTTTTTAGTCTTAGTTCTCTCTCCTTCTCCATCTGAAGCATTTCTATATATCTGTCCTCTACACAGCTGATTCTCTCCTCCATATTTTCAGCTCTGTTATTCAGGGAGTCTAGATTTTTCTTTATCTCATCCACTGTGGTTTTCACCTCCAACGTTTCTGATTGGTTTTTCTTTGTAGTTTCAATATCTTCTGTGATGAAGTTCCTGATTTCATTGAACTATCAGTATTTTCTTGTTACTCATTGAGTTTTTCAATGATAATTAGTTTGAATTCTCTGCCATTTAGATTATAAATTTCTGTGACTTCAGGATTGATTTTTGGGTGCTTGTCATTTTCCTCTGGTCTGGAGGATTAATATATTTTTTCATACTGTTTGATAGTGTGGATTTGTGCTGCCACACAGTGATAGCACCTGGTCGCAGCTTCCACCTGATGCCACTGGGTAAGGATCAAGATCTGTGTATTCTGAGCCTGCTGCAACTCTGTCTTGCTTACTCACAGCTGCTGCTTTTCTATTGTATGCATAGGATCTCTGGCCAACAAGTTGAGCTGGAGTACCAGGTAGGGGGAGGATGCTTTCTTTCACTTGTGTGATCCTGGGGTTGTTCTCACTCTGCCCTCACTAGCTGCTCTCCTTGGGTGCTGGGTCAATGAAGAAACTGCAATAGGTTGGTGACCTCTGTATGGGGCTTTCCCACAGGCTGTGAGGGAACATGAGAGTGAAGGTGTTCCCACAGAGGGCTGCGCCACCCCCTCTCCTCTCAGAGCCTTGCTTTCCCACACCCGGACTTGCTGCCATGGGGGAGAGAGAGGCAGTCCCCTTATCTCCTTCCACTTCCTCTGAGGGGTCCAGAACCTTTGCCTTCAGAAGTATGGCTGCCTGGGTCTCTTAGATGTCTTTTGTATTGTGTGAATGTCCTCTATTGGTATATGAATGTCATTTTTGTTGTATCTTAGAGGGGGGAGTCTAAGGGAAGAACTCACTCTGCCATGATGCTAACATCACTCCCTTTTGGGATTTGTCTGTTCAAGTATTTTGCCCATTTTTATGTGACTTCTTTACATTTTTATTATTGAATTGTGAGAGTTTTTTAAATATGCTGGATAATTTTGTCAGGTAGATGTGCTGAAAATATTTTCTCTCATTATGTGGCTTCTATTTTCATTATCTCAATAGTGTCACTTGAAAAGCAGAAGCTTTTAATTTTGATTAAAGCCAAATGTATCACATTTTCTTTCTTTTATATTGAATACCTATAGTATTCTCTTTAAGAATTCTATGTGTAACTTAGGGTCACAAAGGTTTTATTTTGTTTTCCTCTAGACATTTTATAGTTTTAGGTATTATGATTAGGTCATGATTTATTTTGAGCTATGATATAGTGGTAATCTTTGAGGTTCATATTTGACCAATATAAAGGAAGTTATTCCCAGCATATTTTATTAAAAAGTCAACTCTTTTCTCATTTATTTACCTTGGCAACTTTGTTGAAAAACAATTTGCCTACAAATATATATATATAAATATATATATATTTCTGGACTCTCTAGTCTCTTACTTGGTCTCTATAGCTATTTTTATGCAATTACTATCTTGTTAATTATTGTAACCACATTGAAATCATGCAGTGAAATTCCTCCAATTTTATTATTGGTTTTTAAAGGTTGTTATGGCTATTCTAGGTGCTTTGAATTTCCATACGTTTAGAATTGGCTTGCCAAATTCTACCAAGAAAAATCATGTTGGAATTTTGATTGAATTACTTCGAATCCTTAGAGCACTTTGGAAAGAATTGATAACTTAATAATATTAGACTCTTCCAATGAATGAACATGATATATTTCTTTTTATTCAGATTTTCTTTATTTTTTTGTATATATTTTACAGATAGTATACAATCTTGAAATATTTTATTAAATTTATTTCTAAGTATTTCATGGTTTTGGTGCTACTATAATTTAATTTTATTTGGCAATTGTTTGTTGCTATAATTCATAAATGCAATTTATTTTTGCGTGATGACTATATTTTGACCTTACTAAATTAACTTATTTGTTTTAGTAAGTGTTTTGTTTTATATTTCTTAGGATTTTTTTCTCAATCATATTATATAAGAATAAAAACAGTTTTACACTTTCCTTTCCAATCTATGTACCTCCTCATTCTTTTTCTTGTTTTATTGCTTTGACTAGGATCTCCAGTAAAATGTTTTTATAGAAGTGATATTTATTAGTGGACATCCCTTAATTGTCTCCAGTTTTAGTGGAAATATTCAATATTTTTTATTATATATGTTAGCTGTAGATTTTTTGTGGACTTTAAAAAAAATCAGGTTGATAAGGTTTCTTCCATTCTTTATTTGCATGAATCATGAATGGGTGTTGAATTTTGTCAAATTATTTTTCTGTATCTATCTAGATGATCATATTGGGTTGTTTTTCATTTTGAGTCTGTTAATTTAGAGAATTACATCTTTTATTTTTCAAATATTAACCTAACTTTTCATTCCTAGGATAAATCTATCTGATAATAATTTGTTATCCTTTACATATTGCTCATTTCAATCTACGAATATCTTGTTAAGGACTTTCATGTCTATATTCATGAGAGGTATTCACTTGTGGTTTTCTTTCCTTGTAATTTGTTTTTTGGGTCTTGGCATCCAAATAATGCTGGCCTCATACAATGTTTTGAGAACTATTTTTTCACTTCATATTTTCTGAAAGATTTTTGTGTAAGATTGGCTCTATATATTGCTTTAGTACTTGGTAGAATTCATGAGAGAAGGCATTGAAGCCTGCAATTTCTTTGCTGGTGGTTATAAATTATGATTTTCGTTTTTAAAATATATTGAATAATTTTAATCTTTTCATATTCATCCAGACTTGAATATGTATATGGTCCATCTCAGTACACATTCCAAATGCATTTTAAAAGAAAGTATATTCTGTCATTCTTGAGTATGATGGTCTATAAATTTCCATTAAGTTGGTTGATTGTGCAATTCAAGTTTTGTGATTTCTTGACTATTTGTTCTATCAGTTCCCAAGAGAAGAATATTGAAATCTCCAACTGTAATTGTAGTAAACTCTTTTTTTAATGTCTTTGAGTATTATTGTACTTAAACATTTTTGTCCAAATTTTATATATGTTATAAATGTGAATAGGATGGTAAGACCTAAGCTACATTGATATTATCAGAATCAGAACTCCTGTGTAGATCACTTCTAGTATTTGTAAGGAAGATAACCACCATCATTTATGTTTAGCAGAGACTAGCAAAAGATATTGACTGCCCTGGTCTAGAAGCATGCTAAAAAAGACAGAGCAGAGATGCTTTATAGTGAACCAAGAGGCCTGAGGCAGAATTGGTGAAAAGATGATATATGGGTTAGGTACTGCTGGGATGTAAGGGATAACAATTTTGTTGATGGCATTGAGGTCTAGAAAAAACACCTGAAATTTTCATCTGTTTGGTTTACATATTGGCAGGATGGAAGTCTTACAGGGCTAGTACAAAGTATGAGAATACCTTTGCATATAGGGCTTTCAATTATAGGTTTGAGCCCTTCCTTTGCTTCTGGATTCAAAGGATATTGGGGAAGTTTAGATAAAAATAGGATTTATGTGAACTTTAGTACGTTCTGATGAAATTATTTTTCCTATGCTAGTGGAATTTGAGCCCACAGGTATGGCATCAAGATCTGAATCTGGAGTATGCATCAAATATAACAAAGAAGGAAAGAGCATATCCACAGCAGATACAATTTGACTTTGACTATAGGAGTCCTTTGGAAGCACAAGAAATCGTCTCTCTGTTGTACATTTAATATTACAATTCCATTTGCAAAGTATGTTCCTCTTAAATTTGCAGAAGTGGTATCACGGAGCAGGAAAAAATGTTTTTAGTTAAGTGTCCAAGGGTTACAGTTAAGGGCTAGGAGATAGGGAAAATATATGCGTTATTTGAAATACCTATCACCTGTTGTATGTTTTCTCTTAGAAGAATAAAGAGGTTGAGCAAAGGTGGCAGTGTTTAATATAGAAAGGGTATTGCTTGTAACTACCAGGAATAGATGAGAGTAACCATCTATATTTATATTTAATTCACCTTGCATGTTTAAGGGTAAGGCTGAATGTTGGGTGTCTTTTTCTTCCTCAGAACACCCTCATTGATCTGAAATGTGGAATATTTCTATGTCTTGGTTTTCTTTTGTGAGATGGGACACTTGTCTCTTCTGTTTACAATATCTACAAATATCCTTATCAAAAGGTGGCCAATTGGGAAGTGAGTCACATAGCTGTCTGATCTGCAGGGACATAAAGTTTATTTGGGATTCTGTCTAATTTTGTTCTAAACCTCTTTCAGAATGCTCTACTAGATGTTGTAATGCAGGTAAAGGCCCTATGTCTCATTTTAATTTCTGTTTTTGAATTAGGTATCCAATTTCAGGTTTAACTCCATTGACAAAATGAGGCAAAAGGGCTGCTATTACATTGGCACCTTCTTTAACTTCCAAATGTTAGACAGTATTGGCTAATATATTACAAACATCTCCTATAGTTTAATCACTTCTCTATTTGCAGAGAAAATTATGGTACAATTGATTTTTATTGAAAGCATTTTGGGTATAGTTTTTAGGAGACTTTGCCCTACTTTTCAGGTGGCTTTTTGACTCTCAGGTTTATTGTGGAAAGAAGAAACCTGTAAGTCCCTTTCCAGTGAATCTAATTAGATTTTGCCATCCAACATTTAATATATGAGGTTCCAACCAAGGTGTGTACAAGTTGATACACATGATACAAGTTGATATATGTTAACTTGAGCTACCCAAAAAGGATTCTAAATTCTTTCATGAATAGCTGCTGATCTTGTCTTAGTTTAGGGAAATCCTTATTAATACCTCTTATTTCAGCTTGAGTCCAAGGTTTAAATTCTACAGTTGCCTGCATAAGTGGCTCATGGGAGGAATAGATCCTTAGAGGCAAATGGCATTTTGGGGTATTAAGAGAGTTGTTGGGAAAAGGTAGTGAGTCTCAACAAGGTGAAGAACAAAGGAGGTATAGAAGGAGAGAGATCAGAAGGATAAAGGGTAAGCAGGACAGCTGGATGGAGAGAGGCAACTGGAGGAGAAGAAGGGGGGATATTCACTAGGAAAATGAGTCTAGTTTGTTCTTGCTTAAGTTTGTCGACTGGCTCATTAGCTTTGGTCAAAGACTCTTTTACTGAAGCAAAGTTTAAGTCAGAATTTGCTTTGGAGTCCTCTGTATACCGATTAAAAGATGCAGCCTATTGGGCTTATGAAATCTTATTTCCTTTCTTTCCTAAGGTGTCTCTCAAATGAACAATTTTGCTCAAACCAAATGTTCCCCAGAGTGGTCACTGAAGGCCCAAATCATCTTTGGTGAAGTTATGCCATTTAGAAAGATAGGCATAAAAAATTACATTGAAATGAGAGTACATAGAAGAGGCGGGAATTTTTGCAGGTAGAGAAGAGGATTGAAACTTAGATGATCCCATTAGATCTAGCCATGTTGGGTAGAAATGTAATGCTTGTGTGCCTCTGGTCTTCGGCCCCAAACCAGACGGTTTGCTGCCTCTGAGCACAGACCTGATAATCTGCACTCCCCACCCCAACCCCAGCAGGTAGAAAATCAGAAGGAATGCTCTCTTTGGATCCGAGCCAAGCTCTCAGGACAAAAAATCGAGAAAGGAAGGAACCTCATCTGATCTTATTGGTGACCCATAGCAAAGTTGCTCCATGTGGATAAAGATTCCATGAAAACCACAAACTTGCCAGTCTGTGAGGCCGGCTGAAACAACAGATTTGTAGGATCTAAGCCTATAAGACCCTATAAGCCTGGGTTCTACCTTGTGATTTTCCTTTTTATAATGAACAACACTTTTTAACAGCACAACACAAGACAGTAGCACAAAAGCAAAAACAAGATGAAAGGAGTGGCCTCATTCTACCAAGGATGCCAAACAAACGAGAATCAATAAGAAAACACTGTTCCCAAACTGAGAATAAATAGCCAAGGATCGCAATGCAAAGGGAGTGGAGTTCAGACCTGACACTGACTTACTACTTTGGCAAGGCCTGCACAAGTTGCCAGCAGCAAGTGACAAGAAAATTCTGTGGGTATAGCATCTGGTCGAAGGCTGGGATCTGCAGCACTGAAGAGAGCAGACTTATGGTGAAACCTTCAGGAAACTGAAAATAAGTGAAGAGCACCCATAGCAACAAATGGAGGCTGTTTATTTAGAGCTTGCTGGAGAAGAAAAGTCAGCCACTGTCACTTGATTTGGCAAAGACTCAAAGGCAGAAAAGTGGGAAAGCTTAATAGTAGTGGAAAGAAAGGAAGACTAAGGTGTGCCTTGATAGGAGGTTGTTGCTGGGGAAGCTGGAGGTGGGCTAACTAGAAGAGGACCTCTTCTGAGATTGGTTTAGGATGTATATTTGCCTCTCTGTGGTTGGTTCTGAGTTGTAGGCAGGGACGCAAAATAGGGAAGCTGTCAGTTTTTGGTAAAGTACTGATTGTCTGGGCTTATTGCTGCAGAGGTTGTGGGTCAGAGTTCTATTGTCATATATGGTTTGATCGTTGTCCATTTGTATATTCAGTCTCTTACAATTATGTATAGAACACTGGAATATAATTGTTTTCTTCTTATGCTATTGAGATTCATTTTCGGTGTCATTATTAAATAGATGACCACAATGACAAATTTATTTGCTTCACATAGATAAAGTATGTAAAATATTTTAGTTAAAAGTTTAACCATTTAAAAAAATTAATACAGTAAAAGAAACCCAAACAAATATTCAGTCAGAAAATAATGATCTCAAAGAAGTTCTCAAAGGAAAATCCATTTTTAACTCTCTAAAATATCCTAGGACATCTTCTCCTCAATGTCACTGCCATTTCTCCTTGAGGCTGTTAACAATGAGTAAGTGGTTTTTACCAGGTGAACTAAACCTCTTTACAGAGAGGAGAGTGACGCATTTCAGGCTTTTGCACCCTTGACAAGTACACTGTGTGACTAAGAAGCCAGGAAACCTAGAAGTCTCAAACTAAAAGTAACCTTTGGCATGTTCACTGCTTCCCTGCAGCCAGTAAATGGAATTTTTAAACTCCACGGGATCTTAGCACCCTCAATATTCTGGCTGACGGCGAGTAGCTTCTTAAGCTTGGTGCCAAAAGAAGCTTGCCTATCGGAGTGATGATGCATTGAGGAACAGCCTGCACTACTTTTCCTGTTACTTTCAGCAATCTCTGCCCTCCTTCCTCCACCTCTTGCTGGAGTCTTTCACACACACCTCCTCTAACACCTCCATTTTCATTTAAATTTCTTGAGGGTAATGCAAATCAAGATTTTTCTCCCCCTGAGCTTGACATAGAAAAAGATAGTTCACCTTATCTGGCTCTGAGCTTACAATGACTGCCTAGCTTTAGATTTTGTGCCTTTGACTTATTCAGAATCCATTACATCTTAAAAAAACTTTTCTCATGTCAAAGTGCATTTTCAGCACTAAACAAGCACAAGGCATTATTACTTTTTGAATCAGTTGAGTTTTATATTTGACTTGGAAGACATTTCTTCCCAAAGAAATGTGGGAGATTGAAACCCAAGGAGAGTGATGTGGTGGTCACACCATTTTCACATATGAATATGCACCTTCAAAAATGCTCAAACCACATACAATTGGAAATGTAGTCACCTCTTCATTGAAGAGAGGCATACCAAAGTCACATACAGTTACTATGGCCAGCTACAGGTTCCAGGACTTCTATCTCTTATGCAGATGGCATGTAGCTTCTAACAATCTGGTTGCATATGTTAAATGAAAAGTTCCACCACTGCAAACAATTTAATATACAAGGGTAGACAGTGAAAGAAGATCAGTGCAATAGAAAAAGTTAAAAACTCCTACTTAATTTATGCATGACATAACACGATCTCTGGTATTGGCTTTAAAATACCGCAGCAAAGAAAATGAGGGAGAGAGATGAAGAAAGATTGGCAAAATGATGATGATTGTTGAATTGAGTGATAAAGTGTTCATTAAATGATTTTTTTCCACTTTTATGTATGTTTAAAATTTTTCACAATAAAGGTTAAAAATCACCTCCCACATTGGAAAGGGGAAATGTGGAAAACAACAAACAGGGGTCATTTGTCTATCTGATTTTGTCAATTTGGACAAAATTAGCAAGGACTTCCAGCCTTGGCAAGGGATAGAAATCCTATCCTTTGACTAGGGAGTCAAGTGATTGGCTCTTCTTGGCTCTGAAATCAGGAAGGATTTCTCTTGATCATTACCCTTGATGGTCACCAGAGATGAGTAATCTAGGAGCTATCCCTTTTAGGGGCTATATTTTTAGTGACCTACTTTCTGTTGACACGGGTTCAGAGTCTAGACATTGCTTTAGGAATTTAGCGAACACATAGCATTGGTGGCTGGCCTTGGGACCTCTCGGGCAATATGATTCCTTTAGAAATTGAGTAGGCTTTGATCTGCTTCTACTTTTGCACTCTATGGGCTAGTAGCAAGGTAAAATATCTTGTCAGGTGACTTATAGCCTTTGAGTCTAGAACCCAGCACAGGAAGAGTTCATTGGCTTCTCTTGCGAACCCTGCCTCAGGAAGTTCAAGGGAATGGCTTGGAGTGAGAAGGCGCAGTTAATCTGCTTTTTCTCCAGCACATATTCATATTTCCCCAGTTGTCCCAAAATGGTTTTTATAGTTGTCCTTCTCTCTCCCCAAAATGAAAGGAGAAGTTTTCTTTGTTGACTAAGTATTCTATGAAAATGATGTCAAACGAAGCATGCGGCAGCATGTGTAGGATGTGGCATCGTTGATTTAGATTCTTTTGTAAGCTCCTAGTCTTGTTGTAGCTTGATAACAAATAGTCGTGCAGATCAGCAGCAGTCTGCGACCCACGCTCTATGGAGTTTAGTTGTAGCACATTCCCCATATTTGATTTGGTTTCCACTTAGTGCCTTTTAACTTCTTCTTTCTCCTCTATTCCCTATAAATTAGAAGTTGAGTACAAGACAGCACTCTCCAATAGAAGTGTCATGTAAGCCCCAAGTGAGAGACACATTTATGATTTTAAATTTTCTAGTTGCCACATTAATATGTAAAAAGAAACAGGTAAAATTAATTTTAATGATATGTTTTATTTAACATAATAGAGCCAAAATATAATGATTTTAACATATAATCAATACAATAATTAATGAGCTATTTTATTTTCTTTTCATTTGCATTCCAAGTCTTAGAAACCCAGTGTGTATTTGACACTTATACCGCATCTCAATTTGGACCAGTCACATTCGAAGCGCTCCATGGGTCCACATGACTGGTAGCTACCATACTGGACAGTGCAAGTCTAAGGTCCTGACTGCATTCAGAATGAACATTTTCAGAAACAATTTTTCATGGCTGATGCTGGGTGTCTCACATCACATCATACCTGATGGTGCCATAACGTCAGCTTGCCCCACCAACTAAGTTAATAGGAAATATTTTCTTTTCTTGTCAAAAAACAGCTTACTGTCTAGTCAACTTTTTAAGTAAGATAGGATCCCATATGCCAACTAGAAATACATGGTTAGGAAAACATTTTAGTTGGTTATAACAGACGAGTGTGGAAAAAGCAGAAATCAAAGAGGGCTGTCTTAGATGACACAGCTGCTTCTACAGGCATTAGTAAGTTTGAAGAATTTTTAAATATGATGACATGGGATAGAATTGTTCAAACATTCATGTCCCGTGATTCTCTCATTATAGATGTCTATTGTGCTTATTTTATGTAAAATAATGAGCTGCTATGTGGCAGACAACAGAGTCCACCTTAACAATGTTAGCAAGGTACAAATTTCCAGTAAGAAGAGATACTAATTCTGTTAGTCTTATGTTGTAAACCATAGCAGTTTCTTCAGTATCTGCATAAGAAAAACACCCAAAATTTGTAACCTAATAGCTTTAAAGACTATTTTAATAAAATTGATGGATGAGTTACCGATTACCTTTAAAAAACTAGTTTGACTATGTTTTCTTTCAATGTACGCATTCATCATTTAATGATATAAAGTGCTTTGGTAGCAATTTTGTTGATAGATTCTGCATCAGATGTTTAGCACAGGACCAAGTCAGAGGTAACTTAGCTCTTGCATAAAGTTGCTTCCCATTGGTTTTGACAAGACACTAAATGCAATTGAGCACTTCCCATTTCTTGAGCCTGTTCTGACTGGGATTAGCTTGCTGGCCTCCGTCCTGGGCTGCCTTTCTTCTGCGTGTCCATGACCTTGGGTAGGACGTGCAAGACAGCATCATCAGGGTCTCTGACCAGCTGTCTTTCCTTAGCAAAAGGAGGAAAGGAGACCAGGAAGAGGTAGCCCTGGGAGAAGGAGGGCTCAGTGCATATCTAGGGTACTAGCTTCCCGCCTCACCCGTCCTGGACCCCTAGAGATCAGGTCATATTTGGGGATCCTGAAAGAATGCACTAATAAGCTTCCTTTAAGAAAACGAAATTAATGCGTTTATTGGATTTACATAGGCCCACTCCTCCAAAGAGTTCAGCATTCAAAATTTATTAAGCTTTGGAGCTGGTCGAGCCAGCTCCCTGAGCTCTGAGGGTTTCTGAGGATTTTACTGAGAGGCTCACAGGTAAAAGACGAGGAGCTGCTCTCTGTCTCTGTCGAGTTCCCTATCTATAAAGTGGGAATTCAAATCGCCTTGTTAAAACATTTTAAATTCCTTGGCTACAATTGCATGCCAAATCATAAAATATTATTTTGTCTTCTTTTCAGTGTTTCAAGAGTAGCTTTAGTTCAATGGCATAAATCACCACCAAAGGGATGAGGAAATAAGATCCTCACTTGGATGAGGGTGTGATTCTGGTTTCTAGCTTCTGCTGTAAAGCCTTACAGTGCCCTCTCTGCAGATCGTTTCTCATTTTCCCAGCATAGAGCATCTGCTGCTAAGGCAAATGAAAATCAGTTGGAACGAAAAAAACAGAGATTGGGTTTTAATAATCATATATCGTAAATGAGCTTATCACTGTGTGAACATTGCTCTGAGCAATTTGGTACACCATTTATATATCCTCTAAATTAGCATAGTGCTTTTCTTCCAGGAGCTAAAATGCTTCGTGTGTATAACCTGGCCTTATATTACAGAACAGAGGGAGCAGAGTGGTCCTAGAATGGGAAGAGGAAGAAGCATTTGCCCCTTCTTTGTGTTCGGGTTAGTAGCATGTGGCTTATGGAGAGGCAGTGCAGTACAGTGGAGAGAGCAGGTTTGATTCCAAGGCCCAGCCAATTCTCTCAGCCTGTGTAGTCTGGGAGAGACTGAGTAAACACAAACGTCTATGAATCATCATTTCAGCCTCTGTAAATGGGGGTAAAGATGTCTTTTTTGGAGAGATGTAAGGAGGATTAAATGAAATGAGGTACTGTTTCATTTCCCTTGACTCAACACCCTTCCATGGCACCTGGTCAACAGTGCCTAGCTTGAGGTCAGGCCTATAGCCTGATTTCTCAGTGTCTACACCTTGCTGAGGAGACCCACTTGAGAATGCTTGAAAGCCCACATTTTAGTACTTCTGTCAATTCATGCATTTATGCTCTCTCACCGAAACTAGGTTCCCTGGGCTTCTTGGCAGTCCTTTTGTTTTCCTAATCAATTCTCTCTTTTCTCTGCTCATGCTAGTCTTTAAAAAAAAGATTTGAAGAGGCTAGCCCCATGGCCTAGTGGTTAAGTTTGGCACACTCTGCTTCAGCAGCCTAGGTTCAGTTCCTGGGCACAGACCTACACCATTTGTCAGTAGCCATGCTGTGGTGGTGTCCCACGGACAAAATAGATATTAGTTCAGGGCGAATCTTCCTCAAGAAGAAAGAGGAAGATTGGCAATAGATGTTAGCTCAGAGCCTATCTTCCTCAGGAAAAAAATAAATAAATAAAAAGTAATTCAAATCCACTATACTATGATTTAATCTCAATTCTCAGCAAATTACTTTGACTCTTACTGTACCAAGAAAAGAGACAAAGAGAAAGAGAACAATGTACCGAGAATTCTCACAACTTTCTGCAGCCGTATCCTTAAACTTATCAGCATTCTCCTTCATCCTTTCCCCTTTCTTTGTACTCACTGTAGGATAATGAGCACCCCCTGTTGAAGGCTAATCCTCTCTCTTTTGTTCTGGATCCCCTCCACTTTCACCTCTTTAGGACCTAGTCTATTAATCATTCACTCTCTTCATTCTATGTTATCATTTTCCTCTTTAATGACATCTTTGCCATGACACTGATAATATTCAATATTTTCATCTTAACAAAAGAAACCCTCCCAAGATCTGGGCTGTAGGTTGATGTGGCTGGCAGCCTATGTTCTTCCCTTCTCCTCACCGCCGGTCTTCTCAGAAGAACCCTGTTTCCTGCTTCTATTTTATTCACTCTTCAACTCACTGTAATCTGACTATCTCTCTCCATCTTCGTGGAAACTATTTTTACCAAGATTGTCTATGATTATCTTGTTTTAAAACCTAGTGGTCTCTTCTAGGTCTTTACCTTGTTCAGCTTCTCTGAAACATTTGTATTCATAAGCACTCTTTCCTTTTTAAAATAGCCTTTTCCTCAGTTTCTGAGATTTCACACCCTCTTTTATTTTCTTTCTAACTCTTTGCCTACACATTCTCAGCATCCTTTGCCAGTCCCTCTTCCTAGTTACGTTCCTATAACATGGTATTCACCAGGCTTCTATCCTGGAATTCCGTCTGTACTCAATTCTGCACCATCTTCCTGGGTGATTGCAACAACTTCCAAGGTTTCAGTTAGGCATAATGAAGCCTGAAGCTATGACTCCAGTCCAGCTTTCACTCTGAATTCTAAGCCTCAACAGACTTCTGCCCAGTGGATAACTTTCCTTAAATGTCTCCTCAGCCCTCCGAGCTCAATGTATTCATATATAAAACTGGCATCTTTTCCCAAACTTTCTTTACCTTTTTATCCTATCCTAGTGAGGGGCTCCACCTTTCACTCACTTGCCAAAACCAAAACTCTGGGTGTTGACTTAGGGTCTTCGTTTTCCCACAGAGTATACGCTATCAACACATCAAGCCAACATCTGACTGTAGAGCTTTAACCTCTTCGTATCTCTCACTAATCCTGCCCATCATCTCTCACTGAGGTCTGCTACACCTGCCTCTCTCACCTCCCCTCTCTCCCTCGAGCGTGGCCACTCTCCAATCCATTCCCCTGTGGGCACGCACAGCAATCTTTCTGAAATTCAAACACCAATCTGAATGTTTCACTCCCCTGATTAAAATTCTTCAATTATTCCATTTTGGATTATTGATATATACAAGGCCCTTCATAATCTTGCCTCTGCTTCACTTTGTGGATTAATAATGTTTATTCCTCTCTTCCTGAAATTCTCTGACTCAGTCAAATAATACGATGGAATGCCCTGTAAATGCATCATGCTAACTGGCACATACTTTCACATATGCATTTCCTTCTTCCAGGAGTAGCTTTCCCTTATCTCTCTCAAATTCATCTCACTAAGTTTTAATCACCTACCAGATGTCAATTTCCACCTAACCTCCTCTAGGATGCCTTCACTGGCCCTTTCCCTCTCTCCCCTACTGACTAACTGTCCCATGTGGGCTCTTTCTCGTGTTTGCTGTAAATTTGGTGTTCAATAACTGATAGCTCTTGTTATTGTTATTGTTGTTATTATTATTACTATTAGCAGACCTTGACCTAGAGCTAAAGCTTTTGGATTTCAAGTGCCACATTATTTTTATATTGGACTATATCATTGCTTTGTTTACCTACTCACTTCTCATAAAAAGCTGTGGTTGCTATGAATGATAATTATGAGCTTTCAGAGGTCCGCAATCATTTGGCAGGCTCTTTGATCCCCTAGGTACTGAGCATTAATCTTAGTTCTGTGGGGAGAAAACAAAGACATTGCCTTTGAAGTATGAGCATCATTTAGAATAAGTGAATATCCACCTTCACCGTTGTTCCATGAAGACTGAAGATGTGTCCTCACGTGGCCTTAACCATAATGTCAGTGCAATAATCCAGAGGGGCCCCATGAATGCAGGGAATGCCCCTTTGGTGATGGCAAGGAATGCTGTTGAATGGGAAGAAG
The DNA here is from genome assembly GCF_037783145.1 of Equus przewalskii. Taxonomy (NCBI): domain Eukaryota; kingdom Metazoa; phylum Chordata; class Mammalia; order Perissodactyla; family Equidae; genus Equus; species Equus przewalskii. Next base: position 46,541,639 of record NC_091837.1, on the reverse strand, counting down.
TAAACAAATGCTAAGTTAGAGACCACCAAAACTCAAACCCTGCAAACTATCATTTCTCTGGCTCCTTCTATGACTTAATATTCACAAAAATAAAGAATTTAACAAAATGGGTGCCATGAGTTGGCTCACATATTCAGGTGACCTTGATTTACGTGGAATGCTTTTTCTCTATTTTTAAGGTCAAATGCTTGTGGATTCTAATTTTTACCTAAAATTTCTATCCCTTGCTTGTTAGAAGAATGTGAGACTCTTCATTTGATTAACACTACATAATATGCTTTTCAAGTTGTCAGGACTGTAAATATTCAAATGAGAAAAGTCATTGTGCTTTTAGTAGCATGTAGACCCTTTGTTCTGGATAATGAGCACAAATATAAAAGCCTAATTATCACTGCTGTTTTACACTCCATGAGTGTTGACAGCGCGCAAGACACCTTATAGAGCGCAGGAAAAATACAGTCTCTGACCTGAATGAAGATTGAGAGTCCTTTAAAAGAGTTGATTTTTAATTGATCACCAAATATGTGATTATATTTGCTAAAATTGTTTTAAAAATAAGTTTTATTATTTTTACTATTATTGGTAACAATTGATAGATATGAAAAAGATTGCATGATGTCAGATTAGTCTTAAGTCTTAAAACATAGACATTATTTATAAAGTACGTTTTAACCATTTATTTTGTAAACGATATGTGTGACCAATTGCTAGGTTTGGAAGTGTGGTCTTCTGAACTGCCGCCAAATCACCGTGTGATCTGTCTCTGTAAGATGCACTTGCATGTCTCATCCTCTGCTAGATTCTTCTAGTGTTGCAGGTGACTGTAGCCTGGTCTCTGCCTCATGACTCCTATTAAAAGGCAGGCAGGTTATCTACGTACAATAACAGACCCATGGGCAAGGTCAGAGGAAGCTCCAAGACCGGTGTGAGCAGCTGCCAGACAACAGCTCGTCCTAGAGAAGCAGGTGACTTAGGAGGATAAAAGGTGTTCACCAGGCAGACAGCAAAAGTGGGGGGAAACTAGATCATGAAGGACATCATTAACAACGTTACCTAATAATTTATTGTCCAAATTGGAGCACTTTTGTTAGTTAAAGGGAGTTATTTGATAATTATGTTGGAACAGTGGCCAATATTGGGTAAACAGGAGAAAATGATCACCCTAGTTATATACTATGCTCATGTGATGGAGATTAGCTGGATGGTTTTAAGATTGGAGTGTGACATGAATGAATTTTCATTTTTAAAGGTTGTTTTTGGTGGCTTTGTGGTAGATAACTGGGAAGGGAGAGAGTGTGGACACAGAGATCACTTCATTGACTAAGACAATCTGTCCCCTAGGTGAGGGTGCTAAGAGCCTCATCTGAGGCAGGGAGCACAAGAAAACAGAAGGGGCAATAGATTTGAAAAGTATTTAGAAGTCCGAATCAGTAGGACCGGTGATTAGATTTGGAATAACGAGAGAGGAAAGATTTTAGGATAATGGCAGAGTTTCTGGGTTGGGTGACTATGTGGATAATGGTGCAACCAGTTAAAATAAAGATCACAAAATCAGTAGGTGTTGGTGGAAGGAGAGCGTAAGATCAGTGCTGGCAGGCTAAACTTGATGAGTTTATGGGACATAGTGTGATAGAAATATCTAGTAGCTGATTGAAAAGATGGGCAGATATTCAGTGGAAAAGTCAAGGCTATAGATGAACACATGAAACTATTGTAATTACAAAACTAACTTGGCTTCAATTAAATATTTCTCTTTGTCAGTACTTGCTTGAGTTCCTGGAAGGGCCTCATTAGCTTCCAGTATTTTTTTTAATATTAATACATCTACTAGAAATACAACTCTAATAATATTTTCTATTGCATTCTTGTTTTATAGCAAATGTTTTCTCTGTCTCATTGGAGAATATTTATTTGTTTGTTTTCATAGCTCTATTTCAAAACATTTTGCACAGATTATTTCCAAAGAAATCACATGAAATTTATAGGATTGTGGTAACCCACTGACAACCTCTGAACAATGCCATTTAGCAACATTATGCTCAGGGTATGACCCATACCCCAGGTTCCATTCTGTTGTTTCATCTATCATTGTCACTGAGGCACATTTAGGCATATTGTAATGAAAAATCCAACTGGAAACATTACCATAAGGTCAAACATGCCGACACTCATTCATCTACTATTTAAACAGTAAGACCCTACTATATTCTCAGTGCTTTTAAACTTGGGAGGGTTCAGTAAGAAATAGATGCTCTCCCAACCCTAACTATAACAATAGTCATGATATTCATCTCGGTTGAGCTGATGGAAGGTTGTCCTGTATGAATCTGAATTTCCACCTCTGACCTTGCTATGAACTCAGTTTTCCATATTTTCCTGGGTCACAACCTTTCCATGTTTGAGTAGCATAATGCTTGTTTAGTGGACAAAATCTTTAAGTAAGAAATATTTAATTTTGTAGTAAAATTGATCATGTCACTCTCCCACTTAGACTTTTTCAATGGCTCCCAATGCCTCTAGGATAAAATCTAAACCGTTCAACATATCATATAAGGTCATTCATGATATATCCTGGGCCTGTCTCTGTAACTTGTTTGATCTCCACCCTCTCTCATACATCTTTCTGTCCAGTCATATGGACTTCTTTACTTGCATTATCCACAGTGGTCCTTTTATCTCTCACTCTGGCTTATACTTTTATACTTTGTTTCCTCTTCCCAGTTCATTCTTCTCCTAGAGAACTGTTTTTTTTTTTTTTTTTTTTTGGTGAGGAAGATTGTCTCTGAGCTAACGTCTGTGCCAATCCTCCTTTATTTTATATATGGGATGCCTGTAACAGCATAGGTTCACAAGTGTTACAGGCTCTTAACATCAGCTCTGATATCAGTTTCCCCACATTGAACCCAGCGTATATGGGGTTAAAACTAAAACCCACCACCCCCTTTCCTGCTTCTCTAGCTCCACTCATATGTAAATACCTGTTTCTTTAAACTTGGACTCTTTGAGCTTTACAACTAAATGGGAGTTACAAATTGTGAAAAGCCCAGGTGGCCTGGAGTTGGAGGCACACTAAGGGTTAGCTAATCATGTGTCCTTGAGTTTGCCAGGAAAGCCGCTGTCTCAAGAGTATCAGGGAGCGGAGGCTTCCCAGACCTCAACTCCTGACTCCCGGCCCTCAAACCCGCCTCAAACAGGAAGACCAGACAGGAAGACGAGACGAGACAACAGAGAAGGACGCCCACCTGCCATCCTCCTATCTCACCCTCCCCCCGCCACCGCCTTGCTGCAAGCAGCCTCTCAAGGCCAATCGCAGGCTGGTGGAAAAACACCGACCTACACAAGCTACATGCGCCCCCTCCCCTACCCAACACCCCAAATAAAAATCCCTACCCGTTCCTCATTGGGGAGCTAGCAATTTTTGAGGCATGAGCCCTTGCTTTGCTCACTGTGCCTGGCATAGTAAAAACCTTTCCTCTTCCACTCAAGACTCTGTTCTGGTTATTTGGATTGGCATTGGGTTCAGAGACCGAACTTTGGGTTACACAAGCAGTGTGTAGGTCCGTGCCCAGGATCCCAATCCACGGACCCTGGGCTGCCGAAGTGGAGCATGTGAACCCAACCACTACACCACCAGGCCAGCCCCTGGAGAACTCTTACTTATCCTTCAAGATTCCTCCTAGGTATGACTTCCTCTGAGAAACATTCTTTGTTTCCCAAGCTGAGTTAAGAGACCGATCTACTTGCTCCTATAGGACTCTGTATTTATTTCTATGCCAGCACCTACCTTGCTGTATATTAAATATCTGGGATTAATTTGTCTCCTTGCAACTGACACTTCCTTGAGGCTAGAAACCATGTTTTCATCTTAATCTCCCCAGCACCTTGCTCAATACCTGGCGCATGGGAATTGTTTAATACATGTTTGTTAAGTGAAATGAATGAGTGACTTAGTGAGTGAATGAGTGAAAGAATGAACATGTTCCCTGTGGCATCCAGCTTCCCAGGATTCTAGCACTCCCTGCCTTCCTCCGTCCTCTGCCCCTCTGACCTTTCCTGCCCAGGCCATGAACACTGCACTCCCTCTATCCTCCCAAAGTCACAGATCTTACTCAAGGTCAGAGCAGCTCTGGGCTCCTGTGACCCATTTTTCCATGCAATTGTCTCTGGACTGTGGAACATTCTGTTAGGATTTCACTCTCCAGGGCTAGCCAAAAGCAAGGAATCTCTCTGAGCAATTTTTTCACACTTTCAAAGTAACGTATTTTCAGTCAGTCAATAAATAAAAAGAAAATGATTATCTAGCACCTCGTTTATGTCTGAGCTGTGCCAGGCTTTGCCTATACAGCCCTGGAAAAAATAGACATGTCCCAATTGACATGTAGATAGCATTTCACTTTTATATGGTGTTTCGTGACTCCCCATTACTTCATTTTCTTAAAAGTTTGTCTTCACAGCAGCCCTAAGAGGTAGATAGGGCAAATTTCAGTTTTCCATATTTTAAAGATGAAGAAAATGAGGCCGTGAGAAAGAAAATGATTGGCTGGTAAATAGCAGCTGAAACTCAAATCCATGCCTTTGACCCTAGATTCAGTTTACTCTTCACTAAACCGGATGCCAATATCTTCCACCATCCCTGTGTGGTATTGTCATCCTTACAGGGCCATGTTTAGGAGACGCATGTGTGCTTTGGCATCAGCCTCCCCCAACTTACTTTTTTCTAAATCCTTCCTAGAAGAATATTCTTTACTGCATCTCCATGTTCCTAAGCAAGAAGAACAATTGGAGATGCAGTTCTTACATGAATTCATGTGTTGTTTCAGAGGTGACAGTGAAGTGTTAGAAAGTCTCCACCACGCAGGCATCTGTCCAAAGTCTTCAGAGCCATAGACAGCTTGTTGCTCGCCCACCTTCCTGAGAGCTGCATCTCTCAGGGGATGGAGGAGACAACTAAGAAATGGCTACTTTGAGCATAGTTTCAATCCAAAGAAGAAATTTACCTGTGAATGAGAAAGATTGGATGGAAACCTGAGGAAACATGATCATGTTATCTTAAAGCAATGAGTTTCCATGTTTAGGAAGTGAAAAGAGCATCAGTAGTTTGTTTAAAATACACTTTGCTGGTTTCTACTTCCCAGAGATCCTTGGGTCTGAGGTTGTATTTCAGATTCTGCATTATCAAGCTCACCAGGTACTCAGGCTTGGACTTTAGCAATATGCTATGAGAAACACATGCTAGAGTCTGTGAGGAAACATAAAGAAGAAGGTATTTGGGATTGACTATCTTGGGTTCATCTACCTCTATTACTTACTCACTTGGGGAACATCCTTAACCCCTAATGGCTTTAGTTTCTTCATCCGTAAGCCTCTCCAGAAACAGGACCAGAAAACTTGAGGTAATTCAGAGGCTCTCGTTGTGTTTGCAAGGGGGTTTTATAAAATGTTAAACCCAATAAAGTAAGAGTGGGCATTGTAATGCTCTATGCTTTAGTTACTCCTCACAACAACCCTACATGGTAAGTTTTCCAAAGTTTCAAAGAAAAGACTCCTTGATTCTATGCCACAAAACCCCAGAGGGAGGGAGCAGCTTGGTGGCATAGCAGTTGTTTGCATGCTCCACTTTGACAGCTGTGTTTCACCAGTTCAGATCCCAGATGTGGCCCTGTGCACCGCTTATCAAGCCGTGCTGTGGCGGGCACCCCCCATATAAAATAGAGGAAGATGGGAACATATGTTAGTTTAGGGCTAATCTTCCTCAAGAAAAAAAAAGAAACCCATAGCTCCAGAGGGAAAAGAGAGCTGAAGAGAGTCAGCTTCCAAAGATTCAATTCTGTTTGTGTCACTGCTTTTGAGCTCAGCAAGGAAGAAAGGGGCATGCGACCTAAAGAACCCACCCAGCCTGGTGAGTCAGGGAGTTCCCCAATGAGCACAGATTTTTAAATCATATGTATAATAGAAAAAAGGAAGTAAAATAAGCAAAGACAAATAAAACTTAAAAAAATGATGCCAGGGAGACTCTGCAGCAAAAATAGCTGAGGTTTGCAAAGAAGTCCAGGAATAAGCACAAAGGGCAACTTTATTTATGTTCAATGTATCAGTTTTCTACGACTACATAAAAATGTACTTCAAACACCCATTTATTATGTCACAGTTTCCCCGGGTTAGGAGTCTGGGCTCGGCTTAGCTGGGTCCTCCACTCAGGGTCTCACAAAGCTGCAGTCGAGGTGTTGGCTGGGCTGCGATCTCATCTGAGGCTGAAGTTCTCTTCCAAACTCATGCGGTTGTTGGTAGAGCTCACTTTCCTGCAGCTGCAGAACTCACTGTGGGTTGCCTTTTCAGGGCCAGTGAGAGAGAGAGAGTCTCTGCTGCTTTAGTCTCTGAGCTCAGGGAAGACCCAAACCCTCCTTTAAAGGGGTCCATAGATTAGGCCAGGCCTACCCAGAACAATCTTTCTTTGATATCAAAGTAAACTATTTCGGGACTGTAATTACATCTGAAAAATCCCTTTGTTTTCCATATCACATGAGTGACACCCCATCACTTTTGCCATATTCTATTGATTAGCAGTAAGTCACAGGTTCCACCCAGTCTCAAGGGGATGAGACTACACAAGGATGGGACTCACTGGGGGTCACTCAGGATGTGTTTGCCACATTTGGAGACAGAAGACCTGGTTCCGTTCAGTAGAACGTTTATTAAGCAGCCAGGTTGCAGAACGTTCAGTATTAGGATCCCGAGATGAGCAGGTCAGTTTTCCTGCCTACCTTTAGATAATATACAGTTTAATGCAAGGTATAGGCTAGAGGTTTGGGGCCAATAAAGGGAAAACAAATCTCTGCCTCTTATTTTGTTTCTAACTTCTTATTAAAATCCTGTGAAGGAGACTGATCTTCAAACTGGAAGGAGCAGCCACGGAGCGGGGAATGGAGAGCCCAGGTGGGTGAAGGGATAATATAGAAGCACTTAGCTACTCTGAAGGCATCGATGACTATTTGCCTGGTAAATATCATTGATGGTAGGAAGAATACTTATAAATCAGGATGCTGAAGTGCTGTCAGTGATCTTTGAGCAATCAAGGAGAGAAGTGCTAGAACACTGACTTAGGAAAAGATTCTAATGAAAATTTACACAACAAGTACTGTTTGGAAGGACTCTATGTGCAGACATCATGCTCAAGCTCAGTGATTTTCTTGAGTTGCCAGGAAATCCGTGGAGCTCCTCTCTTATATCAGCTTTGCAGACCTGTGCATGCCATATAAGGGCTCCCATTTTCTCTCAGACCCTGAGGAGATGTAAATAGTACGTGGAAGGATATGGTTACACTTCTCTTTACTGTTTAAAGCATAGAGCACAACTGGAAAGGAAACCAGGTTCCAAAAAACCTGAATCTCTTCACTGAGGCTTATTATATAAACTAATGCATTTCCCTTTCTCACCTTCTTCCTGTATGCTAGTTTTGATGCTAGGAAAGAAAATATTGGGGGAGGCAAGGAAAAAGAAAGAGAGAGATATTAAAAGCTGACAAGCTGATATATAGGACCAATCTTTGGAAACATCTTATGCCCTGCTGTCTTCCTAAGTGACAGGCTTTTTCATACTCTGCATTGCAGGGTTAGCATTTCCCCAAGAATAACCTAACAGGGCACTCAAGATAATTCCTCAAAGGCCAGGGACCTAAAATATCTGCCACGTGTTCTTCTGTCTCTATTCCCCAAGCAATCAGAGATCATTCTTTGGCGTAGGGAAGAGTGTTTTCTTTGTCACTGCTTTGCAGGCAATACAAGTGTGGCACAGCTGTGCCTGCACGCGGCCTGTGCGCTGAGCCACCCAACTTCCTGCCTGGCAGAGAGTTCTGGTGAGCCACTGCTCCACAATCGACAGAATTTGATTCAATTGGTGGAATTTGCAGCAATGTGTCCCTTGAGTGTCCTTGTCTGGGAGGATTTTTCTCCTCATATAGCCTCTCTGAGTCAGGTCCCTTTGGACCTGAAATGGAAGATGATGCACAGAGCCTCAGAATGCGACTGTTCCCAGAGGCAACACACACTCCACACAGGTTGCCATAAGGTAAGCTGCTTTAGGCCAGACATTGATCTCTTGGGATTCAGAACACCTGGGCTCCATCCTGACCCATGCATCTCTCTCCCCATTTAAAACCACCACACTTCGAGTAAAAAAAATTAATTAATTAAAAAACCAACACACCTTTCAGATTCCTCGTCCTCTGGAAGAGTCCTATTTCCTATCATGGAGGAAAAGGGTTCAGATAAAATCTGAATTCCTCGACACAGGACCTTGAGATTTAAACCCTGTTCACCTCTCAGCCTCATCTTCTATCATCTCCTCAAATAGAGCCGGAGCTGTTCAAAACTCCTTGGAGACCCCAAATCCATTCTGTTCTTTTAGGTCTGTGGAAAAGTTTTCAGTTCTCTCCAGCAGGAACATCCTTCCCTGCTTGTCTCCGCTAAGCTTCTGTTCATGTCTCCAAACTGACTTCAACTTTTATGTCACTGGTCACCCCTCCTCTTCCCCTCCCAACTCCCCCTCAGGCATTTGTCTTCTCTGCTCTCTGCTCTAGCATTTATCCTTGGACTGTAATGATTTGCTTTACTGTTTGTCTTTTCCGCTACATCCAAGCACAATGAGAAATGGAATCATGTTTTATTTTTATACCCCAATTATTTAGCATGGTGCTTTTATATAACAATAAATATTTGTTAAATAAATTGTGAATGGTGTTGACTTCATATAAAAAGATATAGTGGGGAGGGTGAAGGAGGTGGAGAGTCTCCAATCTTAACACAAAATGTTTCCCTTTATAATATATCTACCATAAGATGAACCCTCTACACTGATGAATATTATACTTAGAGAAGCAAACCTCAAAGGACTTATTTTATCACAAGACTTTGGTATGTTGCTGAGGAATGAGATATATCTTACTACTTTTAAAGACAAATAATGTGAATTTGTGGGAAAAGTGATTCATTCTGTAGGTAAAAACCTAGGAGAGCCGTTGAGAACAAGGCAGATGGGTTTATAATGGACAGAGTGGAAAACTTGAAGCCAGGTAAGTTTTTGTAAAAAGGGAGCTGACATTGAAAGTTGTGTTTGCGGCAGATTAATCAGAGAATGGCTTTGGAAAGTGGTCTACCGTACCCCTTCTTTCCTGCCAATGTGAAAATCCCTTATACTTCATCACTGACATGGGACTTTTCAGCTCCTACTTAAACAATTATAATGCTAAGGAGTTTAGGACTTTACAACAAATAGATGGTTCTGATTGTAAATATGCTCTTTGTTATATGCGATTTAACTTCATCTACCTACAACTTCTATCCACTTGCTGTGGTTTTGAATCTCCAGGACTACAAACATTAATCAGCCTCACGTGTTCGGGGGTGATTGGCTTTATTTTCAAAGTCTTTTTCCTTCCTGGCAAAATACCCTGGTTAACTTATGAGAACTTTCACTAAAAGAGTTTCAGTAATTCGTCAAAGTCTTCCTTAAAAACTTACAACTGAACATCTTACCTGGGATACCATCTAAACTGTGCAGAATAAAACGCAGCTCTCATTTCCCCATCTATATTATAGGATCTTTGTAAAAATAGACCATATCCGGGTTACTCCAGTTGGTGTTTAGTGAATGACTGTTGAGTAGGTGAATGAATGAATGAATGAACAGATGAAAGGATGGTGGGAGTGATCAAGTGGTGGAGGAAATGGCGATAAACGATATCGGCTTTGTTTCTCTGTGTATCCTCGGAACTAATTTCCCTCTTCCATTTATTATAATGCTACACACTCTTGTCTGTCATTCATATCTTTTCATAGCAACTCTGTGGTAAATGAGATTTTCTTAGAGGCCATAAAACAGTTTAAATCTGCAATTTCATTAGGCATTCAACTTCCACCATAAAATTTAATGACTAAGCAGATGAACATGGAGATGATTTTGTAAGAATAAAGCACATAGGCATACACATCATAATTGCAAGGCTACTGTACAGCTTAAGCAATTCAGACAAGCCAGCTGCTCTGAAAAGAAAACAAGGCTGCCTTCCTGACAGGCTTTATCAGCTGAATTGTACTCACAACTCTCTTTCAATGCATACTTGATTTTGATTGGGCTATTCTGAATATACCATGTGGTAAAATCACATGGCCCTGTAGCATTCTATCTTTTCAAAAGCACTATGCTTGTTGATTAGTTCAGTTATGTATCTCCCTTTCTAACCCACAAATTTATCTCCATTTCATAGATGGAGAAACCGAGGTAAAGTCAATTTAAGTCATATGACAAGTCAGCACCATAACTGAGATTACATTTGATAAAAGAAGTGTGTTTATATTACATTCTAGTCAAACATTGCCAATTACATTTATATAAAGTGACAATAGTTTTTATGAAAGTGTTATGTGGCAGGTACTCACATAAATTGTTGGTGGAATTATACATCGGCACAATCTTTCTGAAAAGCCACTTGTTAATATCTACTGCGAGCAGTAAAAATGTTCATATACATTAACAGTGCAATTAGATTCTAGGAATCCATACCGAGGTAAGAATCAGGAGTGTGTTGAAGAATTCATGCATAGAGACAGTATTAATAACTACAATTTATTGGGCATACAACACAATGTCAGGCATAGAGTAAGTGCTCTACATCATTTCATATAGTTTGCATTCCTCTCATATGAGAGACTTACTGTTCTCTCCATCATTCAGATAAAGCAACTGAGGCTTAAGAAAACATGGAATAATAACAATAAAAAAGATGAAATAACAAGTCTATGGCCACCTGGTTAGTAGAGAGAATTAGAATCCAATATTATTTGTTGCATAAAATTTAGAAACTGCTTAAATTCTCGATAGTAAGGATAGATATAAAAATTTTAGAGTTACATATGATAGAAAATTATATTCTAAATAATTTTAGTCATCTTTATTTGTAATTTATACCTAAAGCAAATATTTATTGAAGACCGACCATTTGATGGGCATTTTCCTGGTCCTTGGAATACACAGAGAGAGAGAGAGAGAGAGATTAGGCAAGAGGTCAGAGCTAGAGATAAAATCCTTGGGAGTCTTCAACATTGAATGCAATCAACTAGGGAGTGAGTGGGATAAAGAAGAGGTTCAAGAGTTGACCCCTGAAACCTTCAATGTTAAGGTTAAGGAGACGATGGAAACCAGAAAAGGAGACTGAGAAGCTGTAGCTGCTGAGGTGTGTGGACAGTGTGGAGTCTGGGAAGTCAAGCATAGAAAATCTTTCAAGAATGAGGCCATGATCAACCAGGTCAAATACTGTTGAGAAGTTGAGTAAACATGGATTAAGACTTGAATTTGGCAATGCAGAGGTCATTGTTGACCTTATAACTGTTTCATCAGGAGTGATGATTACAAAACCTGATTGGAGTGGCTTGGGGAGAAAGACAAACTGAAAAAATTGGAGAAAATAAGATAACTCTTTCTCTGAATTTTGTTATAAAGAATATCAGCGGGTGGAAGGTAATGATAGGTCAAGGAAGAGATTTTTGTTCATTTGTTTAAGAAAAAAGACACTGCAGCACATTAGTTTATGGGATTGCTGTAGGGAGGGAAAATTGATATTTTTAGAAAGATAAGTTAATTGCAAAAGTGCCGTCCCTGAGTAGGTGAGAGAAGATGGGCATTGCCTAGGAGTTGACCTTAGATGGAGTCCTGGACAGTTAACCTATTATAACAGAAAGAAAGGCGGAGCATATGCATTCATATGGTTGGAAAATTTTATGATGGGAAAAGAATGTGTCGACGAAAATAATCCATATCCAATCTATAAATGAAAATTTGGGTGAGTTTATTCTGAGCTTAAATCTGAGGATTATAACCCGGGAGAGTCTTTCCACAAAGGAACAGAGCACTCCAAAGAAGTCGGGGTATAAGGGTGGTTATATACCCTCAAAGAGGATGTTTCACATAGGATTGAAATGTCCCTTTTACAATAGTCGCGAGACTGCTCTGTCGGCACAGCGATTGATGGAAATAGCAGGTAGGTCTGCTGTCTTGGTGAACACAGCAGGGTGGCAGTCTGTTGTCTCCAGCTGGGTGGTCACAGGTGAGCTGGGAGGTGAGTGCAGCAATCAATTCCTAGCCTAAGGAAAAATGCTTATCCCTAAGGAAATGCTAATGTGGGGGAAAGTTGCACCTTTATCTCAAGGGCCTTTGTTCTGGCCATAGGAAATGTCTAAGTAGATATGCAATGCGTGCTCAATAGCCACAGTCAGGCCCTTTTGAAAAAAAGAATCAGGCCGAATTAGTTTTATACCAAATGGCTTCCTCATATACTCCAATATATCCTAATGCTTGCCATTTTTATTTGTCAAATGAATATCTCTTCTGATGTTTCTATTTCCTTATGAGTTAATGAATAAGGTTATCATCCGAATGTCTGGAGAGGGAAGAGGCATTGGAGATTTGAGGAGAAATGTTAAACAGTTTTTTGGAGAATGGGAATGTGAATTGACAGTTGAAGAACAGATAAGATGGCAAGGCAGTATTTAGGGTCTATTTGGTTAATAGGTAACTGCGATACAGAGGGGTGGAGTGGCAGAACTTAAAGGCAAAAGGCTCAAAAGAGGTGGCATTTTCTTTTTAGGGAAAATAGATGTGGCTATGAAACCCTAGAAGTCCAATATCATGTGGGATAAAGCAGGAAAAAAAATAGCCCCTGCTCAAAGTGATGCAGGAGAAGGATTGTCCTTAGGAATGAGTCCAAGTTGAATTAAAGCAAGAAGCTTAGAAAAACATCCAGAGAAGAGGAGGAGGACGTAGAGGATTTTGATGATGACAGACTGTGAGTTCCAGAATTGATTGGAAAATGTTTAAAGTTGGCTGGGGAAAGTGTCTAGAAATGAGACTGGGACATCTTGAGGTGCTGAGGTTAGCAGGTATATGGGTGTACAGGAAGAAAAAAATTTCCTTCTACCCTTTTAGATTCTGTGTCTGGTCTAACAATGAGAATGACGTAAGGCAGAGTAACAGGGGAAAAATAAATTTAATTATATATGTACAGGAGTCATCCCACAAAGACAATGATACTCAAAGACAAGTGAGAAATTGAAGTTTATATGCTACCCCAAGGTAAGGAATGGGATAGGGGCCCAGGGCTTCAAAGAGCAGGAGGGTAATTCACAGGATGACAAGAAGAGCAGATGTTTGGTAATTAGATGTTTGCCCTGCCATACAGATAGGTCATTCAGATGAAAGTTATCTTTGGTAATAGCTCTCTTTTTGGGTCAGGCTCCCTATCTAAATTCTTATAGGTAGTTAAGGGAGAGGTAAAAGTTTTTCTTGAGTCTGCTGGGTCTTGATTGCCTTCAGCTCAAAATAATCCAGATGTCAATGTGGCACATTTCGGGGAGGCTCATTCTGAACCCCTTCACAGGAAATGCTATGGTATACTGGAGGGTTTCTCATAGAAACGTATGTGTTCTATTTGTAGTCTATTTACTGAAGCTGGATTCCTAGTCAATTGATTTTAGTAGGTTGGGGAGTGTATACAGGGGAATGGAGGGGTACTCTCTCTAGAATTGTGTGGAACACTTCGAGAGCCTCTTTGCAGTAATTTTTGTTAGTGTCTAAATGAAGAAAGGATGATGCATTGATAAAGGACATACTTTTGAGATAATATTAATAATACTTGTAATTTAAAAATAAATATAGCAGTGGAAATCAAAATTAATAAGAATGAATCATGCAAAATGCAATTAGCAATTTCTTTTAGATATGATACTGTGTGCATGATTCTTTTCTTATTTATTTTTTTCCTATAATGAGCATAGATATATTCAGAATCAGAAAAATGATTTCTCAGTTATTTATATGTATATAATTGTTCATCCATTTATTGTTTCTGTCCTTCCAGTTATGGACTCATATATTGGCCTGTGAAAAAACAATATAGACAAAAATATAGCAGAATGTAAAGGAATGGATTAATAGTAGCATAAAAGGGAACAAAGGGTTGAATGTATTCCATTGTATGGATATACCACAATTTGTTTATTCATCTGCCAGTGGACATTTGAATTGTTTCCAATTGGAAGCTATTATAAATGAAACCGCTATGAACAATCACATTCAAATCTTTACGTGGAATATATGCTTTTATTTCTCTAGGTAAATACCTAAGAGTAGAATGTCTAGTTCATATGGTAGGAGTATGTTTGCTTTTTAATAAACTGCCAAACTCTTCCAAAGCAGTTATAACAATTTGCATCACAAACAGCAGTGTGTGTTCCTATTGCTCCACCTTCTCATAAACACTTGGTATTTTTATTCCTTCTAATTATAGGCATTCTACTGAGTATGTAGTGGTATCTTATTATGGTTTTAATTTGCATTTTCCTAATGACTAATGATGTTGAGTTTATCTTCATATTCTTATTTGCCACCTATATCTCTTTGTTAGGGAAGTACCTGTTCACATTTTTTGACCACTCTTGAGTTGTTTTTCTTATTATTGAGTTGTGTTTTTTTGTATATTCTGGATACAGTCCTTTGTTGGATATGTTTTGCAAATATCTTCCCCCAGTCTGTGGCTTACCTTTTCATTTTCTTTTTTTCTAACTTAAATGTAATTGACATATAACATTATATTTGTTTAAGGTGTATGACAAGATTAGATATTTGTATATATTGAAATGATCATCACAATAAGTGTAGTTAACATCTGTCGCCATATATAGTTATAAATTTTTTTCTTATGATGATAACTTTTAAGATATACTATTAGTAACTTTCAAATGTGCAGTACAGTATTATTAACCATGCTATAAATTACAGTTGACTGTGTCTGTCGGTCTATTTCTGGATCATCTGTTCTGTTCCATTAATTTATTTGTTTATCTTTATGTCTTAATTACAGTAGCTTATACTAAATCTTATTATAATGTAGTATAAGTTCTCCAACTTTATTCTTCTTTTTGGAAGTTTGTTTTGGCTATCTTAGGCTTTTTGCATTTCCACGTAAATTTTAAATCATCTTGTCAATTTCTAGCAAAAATATTAATGCTGGGATTTTCCTTGGGATTGTGCTACCTCTGTAGATCGTTTTGGGAAGAAATGACTTCTTACAAATATTAACTCTTCTGGTCCATGAATATGGTATATCCCTCCATTTATTTACATCTTCTTTAACTTTTCTCAGTAGTAGTTTACAGTTTTCAGTGTACAAATATTGTACATCTTTTATTAGAGTATTAGATTTGTCCCTAAGTATTTCATATTTTTGATGCTGCTGTAAATAGTATTGTTTTCAAATATTCTCAGCCCTGCATGAGTTCTTGATATTGTTTTCTCTGGTCCTTTTAGATAGCTTCTTCCCTGGCCTTAGGTAGTTTCCATGCACATGTGTGCTAATCAGTGCTCATCTGATGACTCCTGGGGACTCTCTGTAGATCTCTGGAGCTCTTAGATCTCTCTCCTTTCTGGTAATCTTCTCTGTGATGTATAGGAGCCCTGGTCTCTCTACTCTTGAGAGATTTTCCTCAACTGAGAGAGATCTCTCGGATTTTCCCTGGGTTTTCCCTCTCTGAGCTATAATCTGGTATCTGTCTCCAGGTAATAAGCTGGGACAATCTTAATGCTCACCTTGTTTCCTCACTCTCAAGGATCACTGCCCTGTGATGCCTGATTTCCAATGCCTGAACGCCATATATTTTGACTTTTTATTGTTTGTTCAGCTGAAAAGGTAAAAGGACTCCCTCCAGCTTGGTCAGAAGCAGAACTCCTGTTTACTCATTCTTTAATACTCCATTTGAGTATCATCCCTTTCTGTGAAGAATTCTTTGATAACCACTGCGGTAGGCAAAATAATGCCCCCTAATAGGGTCCATTCTCTGATCCTCAGAATCTGTGAATATGTTACTTTACATAGGAAGAGGGACTTTGCAGATGTTCTTAATGTGAAGAACCTTGAAAAGGGGAGATTATCCTGGATAGTTTAGGTGGGCTCAGTCAAATAACAAATCCTTAAAAGTGAAGGAGTTTCCTAGCTGCAAAGACCAAAGAGATGGCAGAGTGAGAAGGACTGATCTTCAGTTGCTGGCTCTGGTTTGAAAGATGGAAGAAGGGGGCCACACAACAGAAAATGCAGATGTCCTCTAGAATCTGGAGAAGACAAGGAGATAAAGCCTCTTCTAGAGACTCCAGAAAAGAACACAGCCCTGGGACACCTTGACTTAGTCCAATGAGACCCATGTCAGACTTCTGATCTATGGAAACAACAAATTTATGTTCCTTTCAGGCTTCAAGTTTGTGACAATTTGTTACAACAGCAATAGAGAATGAATACACCTGCAAAAAAATTAAATTTTAAAATGGGTAAACTTCAAAAATAGATAAGAAAGAAACTATATTTTGGTTTGAGTAATTCATAGGTTATATTGCTACCATTTCAGTACCGATTTGTTAAAGTATCCCCTGAAGTTTTTTCCAACTCAAGGCTTCAAAAACTCCAGTTCCATGGCTGATATTTTGTAGATGGTGCTCTAGTTTTATTAGATTCTCAGTCATTTGTTATTTATTTTCTAGTCACTAGTCATCCTATCCTCTTGGTGACAACTTCATATATAGGATACCATTATGTCCCTTCCACTTTATCACCATGATGATAGTTTTCACTTAAGCAGGAGAGTTTGTGTCAAAAAGACCAAGACTGACTTAAGAATCAGAATTTCAGGAACATAGTCTTGGTTTTATTATTGCATCACTTTGGCAGCATCACTTTGTGAAATGGAGTTCATGTTGGTCTGTCTTGGAGGCAATCGCATTTACTCTTGCTCAGCAGCCACAGAGCAAGTAAAGATGGAGAAAGGACTCAACATCCTTCTGTTGTTAGATTATTTTTTTCGTTTTGAGAATAAAGAATTAATAGAGGAGGAGAGAATTCTACTTAGAGACCAAGGATTTTAATATAAGTTAGCATGCATAGAAAGAATAGATTTGCAGAATACTTTTTAAATTGAGGCAAATTTTACAAACAGTGAAATGCCAGATTTAAGTGTACAATTTTTTGAGAGGTTAACTGTGTACATCTGTATAACCACTGTCAGGGAAGAAAAATTTCTCCTCTATCCTTCTAAGTTCTTCTGGCTTATCTAAGAATTAAGTTGACATGAGACAGATTAACAGAGGAAAATAAAATTTAGTTTCATATATATTGGGCTCCATAAGAATATGAGGTACAAACACAGTCAGGCAATCGAGGCTTACATGTCTGTCCCAAGCTAAGGAGAAAGGAGTATGGGTCTAGAACTTCAAAGGGAAGGTAGACAATACACAGGAAGATGAAAAGAACAATCGTTTGGTAAATAAATGTTTGCTGGACCATGCAGAAACAATAGGACACAGAAAGGAATTTTAACAGACTTTGCTAGGTTCCTCCCTGTCTGCTACACCTAGTTCATATTATACTGTGGTTATCCATGGTGATAGCTCTTTTCCTGGTACAGATCCTCTATCTAAATCCCTTTAGGCAGTTAAGGGGGAGGTAAAAAGAAAAACTTCCTAAGTGTTTTGTTTCTTAAAAATATTCAGCCTAGGTGCCAGCCCCATGGCTGAGTCATTAAAGTTCCATATGCTCTGCTTTGGTGGCCCGGGTTTGTGGGTTCAGATCCCGGGCGTGGACCTATTCCACTCATCAGACATGCTGTAGAGGCATCCCACGTACAAAATAGAGGAAGACTGACATAGATGTTAGCTCAGGGTGAATCTTCCTGACCAAAATAATATATACATATTCAGCCTAAAATAATCCTCATGCCAAAGAGACACATTTTGGGATGGCAAATTTTGCTCCCCTACAGTCCCACCTTTGAAACTTCACCAAGAAATTTCACAGTCCAAAAGTCGAGTTGGTAGATTGTTCCATCTTATTGAACCAGTCTCTTAGTCCTGAAATAGGTCAGTTCAGTTAAACTCATTTCAGGAGGTGGTGATGCAGGTGGGCTCCCAAAGTTAGGCCTATAAGATGCAAGCAATTGGTATTTAATGAAGCATTTTTACAGAAACAAAAGAAAAATAAAGATTAATGTTTGGAACAGACTATAAATCCAGTCTGGGTCTGGAAGGCAATCAGTCAAGAGATTTCTAGGTGTCAGGGTCAAAGCAGTTTTTGTATTTTGAAACATTGTTGATGATGTCAGGTGTTCAGATAAACTTTCTGAGGGGCTGAAACAGACACAAAGGTTGTCTAAACATGGGCTATTGTAACAATTTTTCTTAAGTTTATATCAAGTTGCTCGCACTTACCTTGCAGGCCTTCAGGACAAAACGGAAGCTTTTGTTCTTAATGATTTCAAGTCAGAAGGGTGAAAGTTGGAAATGTTAGTAACTAAATATTGGAGGAAAATAGAAGAATTCAGGATGCAGCCTAGTTTACAGGTAGAAAACAAAACCTTACAAAACAATGAACAGCACTAGAATCTAATATCCACAAAAGTGTATTACTGAAACCTAATTTTTCTCTCTAAAATACCCTCCTTTCTATGAAAGATAGCCAACATAAGATTAATTTGTTGGCAAAATAAGTCTAGTTTCAATAAACTTGGCCTGATTATTTATATAAGTACAGCAAGAATACTGATTGATCATATACACTTCTTAAAATCTGCTTTGCTGGAACTTTTCATGAGGAATCTCAGGTTGAACTTTTAAAGGACTATTGAGGCCAGGAAAGCCAAGCTAAGAACTTGCAGTCAGACTTTCCATTCAATATCTATAGATTTGGGTGAATTCCTTTCTTCTTGAGGTCCCCAAAATATCTTGAGGTTCCTGGGCCTGCCAGGAAGTCACTTTCATTACTCGCCTGGTTAGGCTATTGGAAACCTGTAGGCAAGGTATCAGGCTGTTATTCCAAGGGGCTTTATTGGCTCTATAAAGTTAATCACAGTTCCTTGAAGCTGCCTGGTCATATCTGAGTCTATGTATCTCTCTCTCAAATATGACATTCCAGTCAAAGCCTGGGTAATATAAACATTTCCAATGTGTCCTGTTATCAGAACAGATTCTTATTGAATTTATGCAAATAAACACATTGCCATGAAAATAATAGTCACTGAGAGTGTCCAAATCCTGGAGGGATCATGTAAGGAGAAAAAGTAAATGTTTTATCTTTGTCCACAGAGTTCATCCATACCATATAACCTAAGGTGTGTCATCACTTATCTGACAATGTTTTCAATGTAATTTAACATAGTAAAAGAGCCAAATGTATATCTTACCAAATTGTTGATATCACTTAAAAGAAGAGAGAAAAAGATTTCCTTAAATCTGGAAAATCAAAGCATTAAAAAAATCAGCAATGTTTCAAATGGAGAAGTTATAAAAAATTATAATCATCTTCATCAGTTTACTATAATCCTATGTAATCAATTCTTACATTGATCTTGATCTTTTGTTAGAAGTTTTATGAAGCCATCAGTTTACCCATTAGGGTTCTATAAGTTCTTACCCAGTTCAATGGCATGGTCTGAAAGTTATCAGAGACCTATATTATATTGCATTAGTCCTTTCCATTAGTTTTGCTGAAGATGAAACATGTTTGTACAAGCATCAGAGTAAAAGAAAAATTGTCTCTAAATAAGTGAGAAAAGACTTAAAAATGTCATGGTTAAACGTCTGACCAGAGTTCATTATAAGGCAATTGACAAGAAAATTTGGTTACCTCTGTGATGTACAAAATTTTAAGATAACTGGAATTGTAACTGATAACATTATACTAGGGCATATCAGAATTTTAGGCATTTTATATAATTTTTAGAGCACTTATATTGATAACATTCATCCACACAATATAACCTAAAGTTTATCATCACTTATCTGACAATGCTTTCTGTGTAATTTAACATAGCAAATAAGCCTAATTAGTTAAATATCTCCCTTTTTATAAGGAGAAAGAACAAATCCATTGAAATGTTCTAGGGGCCCTCAGCAAAACTTCAAAGTTAGTTTGAGATCAAAAGACTTCATTTAGAATTTGATTTGGGGAAATTTGTTTAAAATAAAAAGGTTTCAGAAACTTGGCTAAATAGAATCACAGATCATTTTGAAAAATATTTGGTTATCTTTTTGACCAAAGTGATAATGAGAGACTTTGCAGGCAAATGCAGAAAATTAAATGGTTGTGAAAAGGAAAAATTTAGCTCTTTTAGTAGAAAAAAAACATTGGCTTTCTTAAGTAATTAAAAACCTGATGATAAAGACAGCAAACAAAGGAAATTATTTTGATAAATCATAGAATTGTTGTTTTCTAGGCAGATTACTTTAAAAGATAAATACAAACCTTTTTATAATCTCTTATCAAGAGCAGACCAATAATATAAGAAAGTCTTCATTTGACAGAGAGAAAACCAAATTCTAATTTTGCAGCAGCTTAATTTTTTTTTTCTGAGGAAGATTTGCCCTGAGCTAACATCTATTACCAGTCTTCCTCTGTTTTGTATGCAGGTTGCTGCCACAGCATGGCTGTCAACAAGTAGGTGTAGGTCCGCACTGGGAACTGAAGCCATGCTACTGAAGTGAAGTGCGCTGAACTTAAGCATTAGGCCATGGAGCCAGCCCAACACCACCACCAGCTTACTTTTGATATTAAAATTCATGCATTCCCATCTTAGCTGGTCCTGAATGTGCATCAAATCCCTTTCCAAAGATTTCTTCTCCATAAATCTTCTACAACTTTTTTTACATTCAGATTTTGTCCTTTTTTCTTTCTCATAACCAGTTTTTACTATGGGTCAAATTTACTTTCTTTTCCCTCAACAAAATGCATCTTCATATTCCATACCCTTTCTTTACCCAAAAACACATCCTACACTCCTTGTGTACAGAGATGTTTCCCTTATTATTTCCAGTAGTTTTAACCACATATATTAATTAGAATTTTCAGCCCTCAGAAACCTTAAGTTCCAGTCAAAACTAAGAAATAAGCAATTGTGAACTGTCTGCCACATCAGCATTCTTTAGATTGGCATATTTATGAATATATTTCATAATTTCTAGACACATGCTTTCTCATGGTACAATGTTTTCAATGTGGCATGGAACAGTTTTACTAACAGAACCACACATCTTTAGTTTCTCTGCAATAGGAAGCCAAAAGTGAATAGACCTATGTTTAGTAATTGTGTTTCATTAGTTTGTCTTATTTGGAAATGATCTAGATATTCGATGAATTTTCATTATTTAATTTAACTTAGCAATTTTCTAGGGTTGGAAGTTACTAAAGAGATTTGGGAGACTATTTAAGTGGACATATAAAACAATCATGGCTGAAAGCTCACCTAAAAGCTCTTATTTCACTTATATCTATTTAATTCATTTGTTTTTAACAATCATACTTGGATTACTCATGAAAATTTCATAAGACACTAAAGCAGTTAGCCACCATTTTAAGGTGTTTTTTTATTTTGATAATTTGGTAATAGAGATAGCACAAGTATATTTGCCTATTAGTAGACCTAGGTAGAATAAAATGTTGATAACTCTAATGACACATCTGTATTAATTTAATGAATAAACTTAAAACTAGCTCTTATTTACTGAAAATTATCCTAGATCACATAAACTTGAAAAACATTTGGGTTAGTTTCTATATTTCTGAGAGTTTTAGAATACACAATCCTTACAAGCATTTGCTTTCAAATCAACTAAATAGAGCTCTTCAAAAATTAATTTTGGTAGTAGCAACCAGAGATAGAAAAATATCACACATTTACAACAGACGCACATAGACATACAGACAGGAGCAAACAGAAACCTTATATTACTAACATTTCTAGAGAACATTTTTTATTTGCCCAATTTTCCAAACACCTCCTTTTCAGTTCCTTCTGATGAGAAATTTCTCCCTAAATTTTGCATTTCAAAAAATGGTTCTTAGGTCCTACAGAAGATGGGATAGAAAATCTACATCACAAAAGCACAGAGAAGGCATCCAAGTTTTTTTCCAAGGTGGAGTTTTTGGGGCATATTAGATTACTACCAGAAGTCGAGGGTAATTACTATTTAAATTTTTTCTTTAAGTGCAGAATGCTTTTATTTCCCATGGTCTGATCTTTTATAATACCTACAAACATTTTGAGATGAATAGGGGAAGTTTTGGGGATGTTAACTTGTTTCTAGAGTTGCATTTCTGATTTTGCAAGGATTTGTGAGATAAGGATAGTTGCTTTTAATGGCCAAAACAATTGGGTTGTTGCCTAAATAATATCAAGGAGCTGATCCACAAATCTAATTATGTTATCTCCAATTTGCTTTTTGCCCTCTGGGTATATAGTTTTATTTTTGCTTAGGGGAGAAAGCCTAAAAGTAAATTCCTATCAGACTCTGAATATGAGCTGTGATCATGAGTTCAGTCAGACTGGTGACCTCCCATCTTATTTTTTGCCTTTTTATCTATCCACTAATCTCAGAGATGAACTATTTACAAAAAAATTTAGTGATCCTTCCTGGGTTTAAGAAATTCTTTATCTATGGCCCTTACTTGGCCTTTCACCAAGGAGTGAAGGATATTTGAGAAGGATTGCTTGTAACCTTGAGTGGTTTTACTTCAAAAGGTAACTGTTCAATAGTCTTATCAGAGTGAACAAAAATCAGACAAAGGATTACTAGAATGAGCAGTCAAATAAAGGAGAATAAAGAGGAGCCATACGGGTTATGTTAGTCTTATAGTGTTTTTGTTTTAGGCACCTCTTATATCTTTAATATTTCATTAGCCTTTTATAACAAATCTTTCAATGGAGCTATTTTGGCATTTTGAAGCCTTTTGGAGGCTTCTGCATACCATTTAAAATAGTTTGTTTGATTTGGGAACCCTTACTTTCAAATGTACTTCTTTAATGATCTTATCTAATTGCAACATTTCTCATAATGGCCATTGTAATCTTAGGTTGTAATTTCCCTGAGGGCTGGCAGGAGTTTGGTAGGACTCTAGCCTACCAAACTGGAGTTTAACCCACATTTTCTATCCAGCCATATCTAGCTGCAAATGGGGTGCAACCCACATTTCTGTATAGACATATTTTGGAGCTCCCAACCTAACTGTTACCAGGCTAAATTCTGAGGACACAAAACAAGCTTAGTAAGATTTTTCTATTTTTTTTTTTTTATTTTTTCCCCCCAAAGCCCCCCGGTACATAGTTGTGCATTCTTCGTTGTGGGTTCCTCTAGTTGTGGCATGTGGGACGCTGCCTCAGCGTGGTCTGACGAGCAGTGCCATGTCCGCGACCAGGATTCGAACCGACAAAACACTGGGCCGCCTGCAGCGGAGCGCGCGAACTTAACCACTCGGCCACGGGGCCAGCCCCAAGATTTTTCTATTTTTATAGATATTCTTAGCTTCCAGGACCATAGTTGTTAAGTAGTCATACCAGAAGGTGGCATGCTTGACTCTTTACAATTTAATAAGGAGGAATTTATGTTGGATGTTGAGTCTAATTTTTTTTTCATTCTAAGTCTAATTTCTGTTCTTTCATCTTGTTAAAAGGAGTCCCTCAGGCTACTTGTTATGTTTCTTTGTATCCACTTTTTAATTTGGTCTTTCTATACAATTGTTTAGAATGAGAGCTCTCTAAAATTTTTAAATATAGAAGTTTTTCCAATTCAAAAGATCAACCATCTGGCCATTGATGAGTAGGATCTAATCTCAATAGTGAATCAAACCAATAAACCTATTTACAGCTTAACCAAGAACACAAGAGTCATCTCACAAGAGAAGGCAAAAAATGCAGCCCTTACAAGATCCAGAAAGTTCATTCCCAAAGATATTCTAAGAAAGCAAAGTCCTTTGTTGTGTAGGTAGTAATAAGAGCGTAGTGAAAACGGTGTCTCTGGTCTCTCACAGAAACAAGAAATGCCTCCTGCGACAAACATAATCTGTGACACCAGGTGGGGACTACTGAAATGGGATTTTTCCAGCACTAGGATAGCAATAAAGATTAAGACGACAAAGGCCTCTTATGGACTGAGACTCCTATAAGAAACTCCCCTGATAGCTGGCATGGCCAAAAAAAAGAGTGCTGTTTATGACTTCATGTCTAGGAACCCCAGTCTATTTGACAGGCCACTAGATGTACCCTAGTAAGTGCACCTTCTGTATGATGGAGACCAAAGGGAATATTCTCACTCATCACAAAGCCAAGCTCTCAGGACATAAAACAAGACATAAGGGAAAAACTCTCATCCAGTTTTTACATAGAGGACCCACAACGAAGTTTGTCTAGACACACGCCAGGCTGGTGAGAACCATGAACTCACCAGTCTGTGAGGCTAGCTCAAACAGCAGGCTTATAGGGCCCATGCCTGTGTTCTGCCCTATGGTTCTCCCTCCTTATGACAAACCCTGAAATGTACAGAGACAAAGGAAAACATTGACCATCTGTGGAAGGGAAGGATTAATAAAAACTAAGAGAACTCATTTATCAAATTTTTACAAAAGTCGCTATGCCTAGGAAACTAGTTCCACACACATTTTCTCCTGATAATCTAAATTTAGAAAGAGAGAAAAAGGATTCTCACCACTTCCACTTCCACGAGAACTTGCAGGCAGAGATCTAGAAGGCTGATGTGGTAAGAATGCTTACCTTCTACCAGCTGTTGTCAGAGGGCCCAGGATCTCTTCATCTGTAGCCATCCCATGGATAAAGCACTTTTCCAGCCAGGGAAGATCTTGCCAACTGCCCAGGAGGAAAAAAATCTTCCTTTATGCTTCTAAGTTCTTCTGGCGGCTCTAATAATTAAATTGACATGAGAGAGATTAATAGGAGAAAGTCAAATTTAATTTTGTATGTTTGGGGACTCCATAAGAATATGAGGCCCAAACACAGTCAGGCAGTTGAGGCTTAGATGCCCGTGCTGAGCTAAGGAGAAGAGGGCCAGGGTCTGAGACTTCAAAGGGAAGGAAGACAGCTCACAGAAAGATGAAAAGAGCATATGTTTGGTAAACAAAAGTTTGCTGGACCATGCAGAAACAATAGGATACAGAGAGGAATTTTAACAGACTTGGCTAGGTTCCTCCCTGTCTACCACACTCAGTTCATATTAGGCAGTTAAGGGGCAGGTAAAAAGAAAAACTTTCTGAATCTTTTGTTTTTAAAAATAATCAGCATAAAATAATCCTCATGCCAAGGAGAGACATTTTGTGGTGGCAGAATTTGCTCCCCTATGCTACCACTTGCATCAAGATATAGAATAGCCTCATGCTCGGAGAAAGTTCCATTGTACGTCTTACAGTTTATCCCCACCTCTCCATAGGCAAACACTGTTCTGACTTTCATCACAATAGTTTAATTTTGGCTGTTCTCGAAGTTTATATATGGAATCATATAGTATGTGTATGGGTACTTTCACACAACATATTGTTTTTGAGATTCATCAACATTCATAATGTTGTTGCATGTTCATTCTCTTCTTTTAGTCTTATCAAATTGGCTTTACTGAGGAACAATTTACATACTACGGGGAAATAAAGTTTTCCTGGATTTCTCAGTGCTCCTGTGAGAAAAGCGTAGACTCCTGAGACATAGTAATACATGCGATGGAAAGATAGGGCATGTTTGCTTTCCTTTCCCCTAGAAATATTTGACTCTTTCCATAGCCTGAGAAGAGTATGTAGCCATTTATCTACTTTACTACTCTATTCTAAAAGGACAATATAACTTTTCTTATCTCCCTGAGAGGGCCCAAAGGTTACAGCTCAAATGAGGCTCCGAAGTCCCCAAGGTGCCAGAAAGCCTGGAGTGCTATCTCCTCAGGTATTTACATGTGTAAAAACAAAACTCAGGTCTTGCAGGCATTTCTAGGTCAAGAAAAATCCAAGACACAGGTGGCTATCTGGCTCCTGGAGAGATTTTATTGACATTCCAAAAGGTTAAACTCAAACTAAGGATCCTTTCCACCCTGTCTCCAAGGAGCAATGATCTCTCTCCTTCTTTTTAGGAGGAGAGAGGGAGGCAGCAGCTTCCTTGCTGTAATATAAATGGAGAGAAGCCATTGTTCTCTCTTATCTACAAGGAGTAATCCGCTAGTTGCATAGAAAGTTTAAGTAATTTGAGGATAAAGAATTCAAGTATACATGCATAGTAATGTAAGGACAACTTATTTATTATTTTTTAAAAACTGACAATTTCACTGTGCAAAAAGTTTTTTGTACCACCCTCAAATATTTTTCAACAACAAACATTGGAAACATTAAGTTAAAAATATGCGTATAGCACCCAGAACTGACAAGGCTGCAGTAAAACTACAGGAGACATATATATAGGGGAGCATAATTTGTCACCCCAAAACACGTCCCTTTGGCATAAGGATTATCTTGAGTGGATTATTTTTTTAAAAATTATTTTATCAAGGTCACTTTGGTTTGTAACATTGTGTAAATTTCAGGTATGCATCATTATATTTCGGCTTCTGTATAGATGGCCTTTTCTATGAAGCACCAGTGGAAGTCTAGTTTCCATCTGTCACCATAGGTATGTGCCCCTTTAGCTCTTTTGCCCCACTCCGTCCCTCTCTGGTAACTACCAATCTATTCTCCTTACCTATGTGTTTGTCTGTTTATCTTCCACATATGGGTGAAATCATACAGTATTCTTCTTCCTCTGTCTGACTTATTTTGCTTAGCATAATACGCTTAAGGTCCATCCATGTAAGGTCCATCCATGTCGAAAATGGCACGATTTCATATATTCTTGTGGCTGAGTAGTATTCTATTGTGTGTGTGTGTAGACATATATATATATATATATATATGGTGTGTGTGTATACATATATATATATGTATACACACCACATCTTCTTTATCTATTCGTTCATTGATGGGCACTTGGGCACTTGGGCTGCTTCTAAATCTTGGCTATTGTGAATAACTCTACAATGAACATAAAGGTGCATAAATCTTTTCAAATTAATGTGTTCACGTTCTTTGGATAAATACCCAGAAGTGGAATTGCTGGATCATATGGTAGTTCTATTTTTAATTTTTAGAGGAAACTCCATAGTGTTTTCCCTAGCAGCTGCACCAGTTTCATTCGCACTAGCAGTGTATGAGGGTTCCCTTTTCTCCATATCTTCTCCAACTTCTGTATTTCTGTCTTTTTAATAATAGCCATTCTGACAGGTGTGAGGTGATATCTCATTGCAGTTTTGATTTTCATTTCTCTAGTAATTAGTGATATTGAACATCTTTTCATGTGCCTGTTGGCCACCTGTATATCTTTTTTGGAAAAATGTCTATTCACATCCTCTGCCCATTTTTTTTTTATCAGGTTGTTTGTTTTTTTGTTGTTGAGTTGTATGAGTTCTGTATATATTTTGCATATTAACCCCTTATCAGATATATGATTTGCAAATATCTTCTCCCAATTAGTAGTTTGTCTTTTCATTTTGTTGATGGTTTCCTTTGCCATGCAGAAGCTTTTTAGTTTGATGTAGTCTTATTTGTTTATCTTTTCGTTTTGTTTCCCTTTCCTGAGGAGTCATGGCATTCAAAAAGATACTACTAAGAGTGGTGTCAAACAGTGTACTGCCTACGTTTTCTTCTAGGAATTTTATGGTTTCAGGTCTTCCATTCAAGTCTTTAATCCATTTTGAGTTAATTTTTGTGTATGGCGTAAGATAGTGATCTACTTTCATTCTTTTGCTTATGTTTGTCCACTTTTCCCAATTCCAGTTATTAAAGAGACTTTCCTTTCTCTATTGTATATTCTTGGCCCCTTTATAGAATATGAGTTGTCCATGGATGTGTGGTTTTACTTATGAGTTCTCAATTCTGTTGTATTGATCTGTGTGTTTCTTTTTCTGCCAGTACCATCCCGTTTTGATTACTATAGCTTTGTAGTATATTTTGAATTCAAGGAGTGTGATACCTCCAGAATTGTTCTTTTTTCTCTGAATTGCTTTGGCTATTCTGCAAAAAAAACAGAATTTATTTGTTCCATGTAAATTTTAGGATTCTTTCTTCCATTTTTATGGAAAATGTCATTGGAATTCTAATTGGGATTACATTGACTTTGTAGTTTGCTTTAGGTAATATGGACATTTAACTTTGTTTATTCTTCCAATCCATGAACATGAAATATCTTTGCATTTCTTTATGTCTTCTTCGATTTCTTTCAAAAATGTCATGTAGTTTTCTGTGTACAAGTCTTTCACCTTCTTGGTTAAATTTATTTGTAGGCATTTTATTCTTTTTGTTGCTAATGTACATGGGATTCTATCCTTGATTTCTCTTTCTGCTAGCTCAGTGTTAGTGTATATAAATGTAACTGATTTTTGTATGTTGATTTGGTATCCTACAAGTTTACTGTATTTATTAGTTATTCCTAAAAGTTTTTTGATGGATTCTTTAGGATTTTCTATATATAGAGTCATGTCTTCTACAAATAGTGACAGTTTTACTTCTTCTTTTCCAATTTGGATGCCTTTTATTTCCTTTTCTTGCCTAATTTCTCTGGCTAGGACTTCCAATACTATGTTGAATAAGGGTAGAGAGAGTGGGCATCCTTGCCTTATTCCTGTTTTCAGAGGAATAGCCTCCAGTTTTTCACAATTGAGTATGATGTTGGATGTGGGTTTGTCATATATGGCCTTTATTATGTTGAGGTACTTTCCTTATATACCCATTTTTTTCAGAGTTTTATCATAAATCTTGTCATATCATACATCTTGTCAAATGCTTTCTCTGTGTCTATTGAGATGTTCGTGTGTTCCTCATTTTGTTAATGCAGTGTATCACATTGATTGATTTGCAGATGTTGGACCATCCCTACATTCCTGGAATAATCCCACTTGATCATGGTGTACGATCCTTTTAAAGTATTATATTCGATTTGCTAATATTTTGTTGATGATTTTTGCATCAATGTTCATCCATTATATTGGCCTGTAATTTTCCTTTTTTATGTTGTCTTTTGTCTGGTTTTGGTATCAGAGTAGTGTTGGCCTCATAGAATGAGTTAGGAAGCAACCCATCCTCTTCAATTTTTGGAAGATTTTGAGAAGGATAGGAATTGAATCTTTGTTGAATGTTTGGTAGAATTCTTCAGAGAGGGCATCCGGTTCTGGACTTTTGTTTTTGGGGAGGTTTTTGATTACTCTTTCAATCTCTTTGGTTATGATTGGTCTATTCTGATTGTCTATTTCTTCTTGATTCAGTTTTGGGAGGTTGTATGATTCTGAGACTTTATCCATTTATTCCGGGGCATCCAATTTGTAGGTATATAGCTTTCCATAGTATTCTCTTATAGTCCTTTGTATTTCTGTAGTGTCCATTGTAATTTTTCCTCTTTCACTTCTGATTTATTTATTTGAGCCTTCTCTCCTTTTTTTGTAGTGAGTCTGGCTAAGGATCTGTCCATTTTGTTTATCTTTTCAAAGAACTAGCTCTTGGTTTCATCGATTTATTTTTCTTTTTTCCTTTTAGTCTCCATTTCATTTATTTCTGCTCTGATTTTTATTATTTCCTCCCTCTACTAACTTTTGGCTCTGTTTCTTCTTTTTCTCTAACTCTTTTAGCTATAGTGTTACATTGTCTATTTGAGATTTTTCCTGTTTTTTGAGCTGGGCCTCTATTGCTATAAATTTCCCTCTGAGTACTGCTTTGCTTCATCCCATTAGTTTGGTATGTTTCATTTTCCTTTTCATTTGTATCCAGGTGTTTTTTGAAATCTTCTTTGATTTCTTCATTGATCTAATAGTGGTTCAATAGCATGTTGTTTAGTGTCCACATTTTGTGACTTTTGCAGCTTCTTTCTCATAGTTGAGTTCTATTTTCATACCATTGTGGTCAGAAAAGTTGCTTGATATGATTTCAGTCTTCTTAAATTTATTGAGGCTTGTTTTGTCTTGAACATATGGTCTATCTTTGAGAATATTCCATGTACACTGAGAAGAATGTGTATTCCACTGGTTTGTGGTGGAATGTTGTGTATGTGAATGTGTATGTGTGTGTGTGTGTGTATATATATATATATATATATATATATATATATACATACACACAATGTTCCATTAAGGCCACTGTTTTCTTGTTGACTTTTTGTCTGGATGATCTGTCTACTGATGTAAGTGGGGTGTTAAAGTCCCTTAGTATTATTGTGTTGCTGTCAATTTCACCCTTTAGGTCTGTTAATAGCTGCTGTATATATTTTGGTGCTCCTGTGTTAGGTGCACGTATATTTGCAAGTATTATGAATATGGTGGAATGTCCCTTTTATCATTATGTAATATCCATCTTTGTCTCTTGATATATTTTTTGGCTTAAAGTCTGTTTTGTCTGAAATAAGTATGGCTACACTTGCTTTCCTTTGGTTGCCATTTGCTTGGAGCATCATCTTCTATCCCTTCACTCTGAGCCTATGTTTGTCTTTAGAGCTGAGATGGGTCTCCTGGAGGTAGCATCTTGTTGGGTCTCGTTTTTTAATCCATGTAGCTACTCAGTGTCTTTTGATTGGTGAATTCAATCCATTTACATTTAGAGTGATTATTATTGATATATGAGGGCTTAATTGTCATTTTATCTTTTGTTTCTGGTTGTTATATATTTTTATTGCTTTTTTCCTTGTATTTCTGTCTTCCATTTCAGTTTGGTGGTTTTCTTGATGTTTTTCTCATTGTTCTCTTTATTTATAATTTGCAACTCTGCTCTAATTTTTTGTTTACTGGTTATCATGAGATTTGTATAAAGCATCTCATAGATGAGAGAGACCGTTTTCTGCTGATAGCATCTTATCTCCATTAGTCTATGCAGATTCTATCCTCTTGTTCTTCCCCTTCAATGTTTTTGTCACAAATTATCCTTTTTGTGTTGTGAGGTTGTGATCAAATTGAAGTGGTTATAATCATATTTGAAGCTTTCTTTCCCTTTAGCCTTTATGTTATAATTGTTTACTAACTTATTCTGACATTGAGTTTTAATTTTCTGATTCTTTCTGTCAATTTATCACCTTGCTCAAAGCTTTATAAAACTTTGCCTTTTAGTTTCAGGTAGGAGGGTTCCTTTTGGCATTTTTTGTAAGGCAGATCTAGTGATGATGAACTCCCTCAGCTTTTGTTTTTCTGGGAAAGCTTTATTTCTCCTTCATATCCAAAGGATAACTTTGCTGGATAGAGTATTCTTGGCTGATAGCTTTTGTCTTTCCATATTTTGAATATATCATTCCACTCTCTTCTACCCTGTAGAGTTTCTGCTGAGAAGTCTGCTGATAGGTGGATGGGGTTACTTTAGTATGTTATTTTTTTCTCTCTGGCCACCCTTAATATTCTTTTTTGTCACTGAGTTTTGACAGTTTTAATATAACGTGTCTTGGAGAAGGTCTTTTTTGTTTAGATAATTAGGAGTTCTATTAGCTTCATGTGCTTGTATATCTGGTTCCTTCCTCAGGTTTGGGATGTTCTCAGCTATTGTTTCTTTGAATAAGCTCTTTGGTCCTTTCTCCCTCTCTTCCACTTCTGAGATACCTATTATCTTTATGTTACCTTTTCTAATTTAGTCATACATTTCTCATAGAATTTCTTTTCTTTTCTTTTTTGTTTTACATCTTGGTTCTCTCTCTTCTTCCTCCCGAATTATTCCTAAATTTCTGTCTTTGAGCTCACTTTTCCCTCTTCCGTATAGTCAGCTCTATTTTCAATGCTTTCTACTTTATTTTTCATCTCATTAATTGCATTCTTCATCTCTAGAATTTCTGTTTGGTTTTTTTAAGAGTTTCAATATCTTTGGTAAAGTACTCCTGTTATTTTTATTATTCCTGAGTTCATCAAACTGTCTTTTTGAATTTTCTTGTAATTCACTGAGTTTCTTCATGACAGCTATTTTGAATCTCCGTCAGATTGTATTCTTCTGTGACTTTGTTTGGTTTCTGGAAAATTTTCTTTTTTTTTCAGTTCTGCTGTCTTTCTGTAGTTCTTCATGGTAGTTGATGAGTTGATCCTTTACTCACACATTTGTGGGAGTAAACATCTTTCTTATTTGGGTAAGGCTTTAGTTACTTTGGTTCTGAGCTGCTTCTGGTTGTATTTAAGAGCCTGTACTTTTCACCCTACACTGTCTCTGCTAGAGGCATCATCAGTGCCCTCCTTGTGCTGCTTGTGCCTCCGAGGTTGCTGGCACCTTGATGATTACCTTGTTGCTTCAGTCTCAGGTGTTGCCTTTGGGGTCACCAGGCTGTGAGCACTTCTTTTGCTTCTGGGGTCAGCTGGATCTCATTTCCCCCACTGGCTCTCTGCACACTGTTTATGTGCTTGGGTGCTGCTGTCATATGCATCACCTGCACTGCTGCTTCTGAGTTACCTGGAGGTGCTGTAAGCACCACTTCCAGGGGTGCTGGTTTCACAGGTGTTGCAGTACCTGCCAGGGGCCTGGGGTCTTGTATACAGCTCTCACTACTGGCTGAGCTGTTGTCAGGGGTGCCACAACTAGGGGCTGGGTCATGGATTCTGCTGTGATTCCTGAAGCCTTAGGTCACAGGTGCCACTCACCACTGATGGGGGGCAGGGGCTAAGTTGTAAATGAGTGTCATTGCTATTCATGCAGCCCTGGTCACTGACATGTGCTGGGGCACCTTGAAACCCCAGGTCAGGGCACCCATCCTCAGCTGGGAAAATCCATGTTTTGGATACTGTTCTCACTGCTGGAAAGCCCAGTGCCACTGCCAGGGAGAGGAGGGTTGGGTCTCCAGATCTTCTCTGTATCCTGAATCCTCAGGACTTGTGTCACCCACCACAGAGGGCAGGAAGCAGGAGCTAAGCCACAAGTGAGTGTTGTTGCTGCTTGTGCAGCCTCTGGTCACTGATTTGTGCTGGTTTGCTTTGAAACCTCAGGTCATAGGGCCCCTCCTCAGCCAGGAATATCTGCACTTTGGATACTGTTCCCACTGCAGGAAAGACTAGTGCCAATGCCAGGGGAGAGTGAGTGGGCTGGGTAATCACCTCCATTCCATGGCCTGAATCCTCAGGATGTGTGAGCCAACTGCCACCCCTAGGGGCGGATAGCGGCTAAGCCACAAGTGCCATGTCTGTGTCTATCCTTGCAGCCTCTGTTCACTGGTGCATGTGCCAGTATAAGGATCTGCTCTTTTGATTGCTGGTGCTGGGAGATGAGGAGGGGCTGCTCCCTTAGCTGCACTGCCTCCTGGTGGGCCAGTCCACCCACCTTCAGATGCATAGATACCTAGATCTGGTGTGCTGTGTAGGGAGTCCTCTGTTGATCATTGGATGTCTGACTGGTTGTAACTTAGAGGGGAGAGACAAAGGGAACAACTCATTCCACTACCATGCTGATGTCATTCCTCGAGCTGGTTATTTTTAAGAAATTGCAGACACAGGAGAAGCTCTGAAAACTGAGTAGAAGTTACCTTTTTTTTTTTTTTTTTTAAAGATTTTATTTTTTCCTTTTTCTCCCCAAAGCCCTCCGGTACGTAGTTGTGTATTCTTCGCTGTGGGTCCCTCCAGTTGTGGCATGTGGGACGCTGCCCCAGCGTGGCTCAATGAGCAGTGCCATGTCCACGCCCAGGACTCAAACCAACGAAACACTGGGCCGCCTGCAGCGGAGCGCGCGAACCCAACCACTCGGCCACGGGGCCAGCCCCAGAAGTTACCTTTTTGTAAGAGATATTTACATTTATAAGGGAAATCTCCATTTTTAATGGTGTCTCCCTTGCTGCACCAGGAAGAGGGGGATGACTCAATCACTAGAAACTCTTATGAATGGAGAAGGCAATGACTTACATCTGCTTAACAAGCTTACCCTTGTTTTCTGTGCCTTTCCTGGTAGCCTCCTATAACTGACTCCCCACCTCCAACATCTTTTGTTTTTAGCTGAAGAGGGTATTTAAGGTGATGGCTTCCACCATTATGAGAAGTTACTCAGCTTTCCTGGGTCTCTCCCACGTATTCAGGTGGTATACATTTTACTAAACTTTCATTTGTTTTTCTCCTGTTAGCCTGTCTTATATCAATTTAATTTTTAGGCCAGCCAAGAACCAAGAAGGGAAGAAGGGAAAACTCTACTGTCCCTACACATAATGTTGAGGTGGTGTCAATTGGTAACAGACTTTATTAATTCAATAGCCCCACTGGTAACTAAACTCTAGAACATAATTGAAAATATGCACAACAAGTTACCATGGGTGTATATGGCCACACGGATCAGATGGATATCACCTCCTCTTACATGTCTTCTATATGCTAGAGAATTTAATATCTTCCACAGCTGGAGTTCAGCTTTGTGCATATATTTCTAATAAACTATAAGGGCGTAATTTATATTGTATATTGGTAAGACCTCAGAAAAGCCAGGATACAAAAAGGAAAATCAAGGTTCTTGAGATAACTACTTTTGATTAAGAAAGTCATCCTCAAGGCTGGGTGGCACATGAGCGATAACTGCAAATTCAGGGTGATACTGTGCATGACCCCAACATCCCTAGAAAATCTGTGTTCTTTAAGAGAAAGTTATTATAGAAATAAGATAATTACATCATTGGGAGCCCAAACAAAAATGCTAAAACTTTAAGCATTCTCATGATTCTCTGAAATATTATGGATGTGGAAAAAGCATGACGCAAATATTAGTTAAGCCAATAAGGTGAGAGATTAAAGGATTCAGACTTATTTCTAAGATTATTTAAAATGTGTTATATGCCCCCAAATGTTTATTGTGACATTATCTACATTGATAGATATTGATAGCAATGTTCTATAATGATTTAGTAAAATATGGTACATCAAGTCCTTCCTTTGTGTTCTCATGGCATCCATTTTTCTACTCTAACATTTTTTGTCATGAAATTGTTTCTTATCTTTTCCCTCTGTGTGGCCTCTGAGAACAGGAGTATGTCACAAATACATGTCATTAATATCACTCCCTTGGGTATTCCCTCAATTCCTTTGCTTCTCTATCACCTTGTAATCCGAACTTGTCAAAACCACAGGACTGGTTAAAGGTAACGTTGAGCCACCTTCACATCTTCATTCATGCAGTTAAAAATGGCTGTGAAAAAATCACAACCACACTGACTGGTGTCTCTTTTTATGACCGTAAACCTCTAATGGGCCTTTCGTCCTACCAGCAATCAAACAGAAATTCTCTGACCCAATCGCTGGCCTAAACCACTGTTTTTCCTTCTCTTTTTCCTCAAATCCTCATCACCTTCTCCAATATCCCCACTTTTTGTTGGTTACTTTGGTTTCTGCTTTTCTACAGTTATTAGGAAAATGGAAGCAATCAGAGGAAATCTCCTACCTTCTCCCACCACCTCATTTGCTCATCTTCCAGTCTGTTCCATATATTCTGCTTCTGCCTGTCCTGTGCACTAAATTCTTTCTGTCTTATTTACCCCAGGATATCTCTCCAGCAAAATTCTCTTTCTGTTATATCATCAATTTTCCTCTTTCTACTACACCATTCTAATAATATACAAATGAGTATTTTTTACTTGAAATTTAAAAAAAAAAACTCCTCTTGACCCCATTTCCTCTCCCATCTATTTCTATCCCACTTCTTTGTTCAATATTATTCATATAAATTGAATGAATCTTTGCTTCTCTACTGGTTCCATGGCGCTTGGCATCTTACACTCCCTTAATAAATATTTTGGAAGACCTAAATTGTGTAGCTGTAAACACTGTGTAGTGATTTAAGAAAATGTATTTAGTACTATGCTGAATGAAAAAATCAGCAAATAAATATATGTGCACCATTTATATAAAATATGAACATATTGTGACAAAGAACAGACGCTGTTATACAAAAATGAGACAGTTTTGTTGTATTAGGAGGATTAATGATGGTGGATTCTAGTCTATGGAAAGTATTTCAACATTTTTTACATTTTCAAAGTTAAGCAAAAGGAAACAGAGCCTCCGTCAGGGCCAGTCTTTAAGAATGAACCATTCCAGCACTTTGAGGAACTATGTGCTTTGGGAATCAGGCTAACTGAGTCCAGTCAAATAGCCTCAGCTCACAACCTGAGGCATGACCCAGGACTGGCTAGAACTTAGGCCTCAATCTATGGTTCAAGAGTTACTTATTGAGTTCCTGCTAAATGCCAAGTACCATCTTAGATTTTGGTGATACAATAGTGAACAAAGTCTCCGTGACATTTGAGAGGTTAATTGAAGAATCCTGAATTGGACTGGGAAGGGGAGGTGTATGGGGAAGGTTTCTTGGAGGAAGCTGTCCTTGGGTGAAGGGTGAGGGTGAAATATTCTCATTTCAGAGAGATCAGCACACACAAAGTCTATGATTGAAGGGAGCATGATGCTTTTAAGGAAATGAAGGAAGTCAGGGTAGTTGAAATGCAAAAACTGAGAAGATGAGTGGCTTATGATAACAATAGAGAAGAAACATGGGCAGACGCGCAGAGCCTGGGGTCCATTCTGTGTGTCTTGACCTCTATTCCAAGAGCACTGTGAAGTCATCAAGCTTTTACTCAGAGAAGTTAGATGATCAGATTTGTTTTGTTTAAGGCTACTTTGACTATAGATTCGAGCCCTGCTTACCTAAATTGTCCATGTCCTGGAACATATATAGAGTGATGATATTTTTTCCATGCCCTGGTGAAAGTAAGAGGGGATTTGGGGGTATTTAGATGAGATTTGATGAAAAATAATTAATTACATGTTCTTCATATAGTGTAATTATAAGTCAAATGAAATACAGAACACTAGGATGTATATTAAAATCGAATTTGTGAAATGCACTTGGATATGTGCATTGTCAGAATGATCATTTTGCAGTTTACTTAGACACCAATAAAATGACATATCAGACATAAGTAAACACAAGTTTATTTGACACAGAGATTTGGGGCATGTTTTGAGCTGCACATAGAGAAGCTTCCATCTAGTTTATTTTCTAGCCACCCTCCCCGCCACAGGCCAGACTTTGGATTGTACACCTTGCTCCTTCGTTACCTCTAACCCCTATATGTCATTGCATGTGAGCTCTGGGTTTCGAGAATGGACTAGAGAAAAGACAAAGGGGTGGTGCATCAGCCATTTTTATTGTATGGTCAAGAAAGACTAGCAAGTTGTATTAGCATGATAAGGTATAAATGCAGGAATGTATGGATTTTATAGATGTATTGAAAGTAAAATTGATAGAATTGATGATGGTTTGGATGTGGAGAATGAGGGAGAAGGCGTCAAGGATGATTTCTAGGTATCTGGCTTGCCAAATGGATTGCAGTGCCATTATTCCAGGTGAAGGAGCATCAGATGGGGTGGGAGATTATGAAATTAGTCTTACACGTTATGCTTGAGACACCCATGTGAATATACTGGGTAGACAGTTCAGTTATTACATGCTATTCACTCTGTTAAGCACATTATGGTTTAACCTCAGTTTTTTACCACCTCATCCCTCTTGGATAGATTCTATTATTAAATCTATTTTCAAGTGAGAGAATCGAAATCTGAAGTGACCAAGTAATTTGCCATGGGCACAGCCAGGAAGTGGTGGAGCTTGATTTGGGGCCCAGACAGTCTGTTTCGAAAGCTCACTGCTCTATACTGTTCATCTCTCTTTGACTAACCCCAGCCTGGTCTTCACCTTAATTTCAGTCCCACCTTCTGTACACACCAAGATATATCTTAATTTTTTTTTTTGCCTCTATGGACTCACCACCCATGGGGTCCATTGCTGACTCTCCTCAGTGTCCCCTCAGATTTCATTTCTTTGCTCTGATTTTCAGAGGTTGATTTTCCCTAGGTTGACCAGGTCTTCTGTTCTCCTATTCAAACTACATTCTCAGAGTGTCTTAAGACTGAGCTTCTGGCAATTACTGTGTGTTCTCTGAATAGCCACCCTCACTGCCAACTCTCCCAGCTTCCTTCAGAACGCTGACTCCAGCTGGGGACACCTGGGCTTACAACTGACCGAGATCCTGAGTCAGGGAAGACCCTCTAGGCCGGCCCGTGCAGACCTGTCGATCTGTGATGGAGAGATCCAAAGCTGAGGCCTCTATGTGCTCAGGGAATGTCTCCCTTGGAGACTTTTGGCTCACCGAGAAATATTTTACCCCACATCTAGTTTTGGAGTATGAAAGGTATTTTGTTTCATTTAACAACACAAGTGACCTGTTGCCAGATTCAACTTCCTTTATTCTCTCCTCATTCCTCTGGATCCCTCTGCTGTACTGGACGTGTTTCCATAGTTACTCCTTTAAAACTTTTCCTACTCCTGCTCCATGACATAAACCTTTCCTGGATTTCAGTCTTTGGTTTTATTCCTCTTTTTTTATGTGACCATATCATGTTTCCTTTCTTTCTTTTCTTTTCCCTTATGCTCCTTGGCTCCCAGTGTTATGTTCTCATTTTTTCCCTTCTGCCTCTGTGTGCAGGGGTTTACCTATTCTCGTAACTTCCAATTATAACTTTATAGGGGAAAATGATAAACTGTGACCCTGTACCTTTTTTTTTAAGATTGACCCTGAGCAAACATCTGTTGCCAATCTTTTTTTTTTTTTCTTTCCTTCTCTCCAAAGCCCCCCAGTACGTAGCTGTATATTCTAGTTGTAGGTCCTTCTGGCTCTGCTATGTGGGACACTGTCTCAGCATGACCTGATGAGCAGTGCCATGTCTGTGTCCAGAATCTGAACCAGCGAAACTCTGGGCTGCTGAAGCGGAGCACGCGAACTTAACCACTCGGCCATGGGGCCAGCCCCTCACTCTGTACCTTTTGTTACAAGGTTCCCTCCAGGCTTTTATCCTATACGTCCAACTTTGCGCAAGTTAATTCCCCTTGGAGGAGTTATTTCCCATATCAGATTTGCGTCTTGTGTCAGACCCCCTCTGATATGTTCTTCCTTGCAAAGGTACCAACCACTTCCAAGCAACACCACTTGTCACTTGTCACTTTCCCTGAGAATGCCAGCGTCTCCCTTTGGCCACTACTCCTGGTTAGCCAGCTGTATGCCTGGGATTTCAGGCTCCCCCCACCATGTAAGCTCTTGGATGAAATCCATACTGCAGGTTATGGCTTCTGGCATCTTAAGTGCCTACCTAAGAGCTGGGTGATGAGGGAAGTAATGATTCTTGGAGTGAATTTTGACTAATGAAAAACGAGGATCAGAAGGCAGCTAAGGAGATTGATTTCCGTCCGTCCTCTCACTCACTGACTAATCTAAATCACGTGCTTTCCTCCCAACCCGCATGGAAAAGTCCTGGGAGCTAGAGAAACATCTGGTAAGCTTCCTGCTGAGTCTCTCCTGGTCTCCTTTTAAGAGCGTGGCTGGTCCAGGAACGCATCACTGCATGCTCACATCATTCCTCAACTCACTTCGCTGTATCTTCACCCTCACTGCTCCAGTGTGCACCTGCAAATAATGCATCAGGCTTTGTGTTCTAAAGAAACCAGGTTAAGGGAGCTCTTCAAATTCAACATTTTTAAAAAGAAAAGGTACATTTTGTTCATCACTCAATTTAGCTCCTGTGCCTGTCAAAAATAACACTGTTATCCTATCACTTAAGATGAAAACCCTATGGTCATTTAGTGCTGCTCATTCATTCTTTCATTGATAGAATTCAGATTTCCAAAAGCCCTGTTGGTTCTTCCTTCGCATGAGGCATCTCCCCTCAGATGCAGACCACCAACACTGCTCTGGCCCAGCTTCCCACCAGTCATGCTGCAATTGTTGCACAGACTACTGCTTTCTTAATCAGATTCTCTGACTCCATTCTCTCCTTTCAACCCTCCATCTTGCATATCTACCAGTCTCCAAGACTGATTTTCCTGAAGTATCACCTTTGTTTCCTTCTCCAGAAACATATGCATGCAAACACATGCAACACAACCTTTAATTATGCCTCATGGCCTACTATAAAAACTTGAAACTCTTTCTGGATTTGAAGTCTTTTCAGCTACCCAACATTCTAGTCCATTCCTGTCTTCCTGGTATAGGGACAGTCAGGTCGTTTTTAGCCTTTGCACCTTTGCTCATATTATTTCTTTGGCCTGAAGCTTTTTCCTCCTTTTATACAGTTCGCTGCCTTCCAAACCCCAGCTTAACACTGTCTCCTTCATGCGGTTTACCATAAGAATTCTAGAACACACTTCCCATGAATTTCTTTAACATTAATCATCTGTAAAGTTTAATTGCTTAATTGTGTATTGCTTTATGCTGCTCACAAATTGTTTGATATTTTAGTTCCCTTTTCTGGACCAGCTCACATTTTTTAACCAAAGAAAATGAGCTATTCTTTTTATGTGGTCTTAATTATGAAGGGCACAGAATAGATGCCCAAATCATTTCTTTATTGATTATCTTTGAAAATGAATAGTCCATACACTGTAACTAGAAGTGTCTTGGTCAGTTGAAAGCTAGGTAATACTGCCTGATAATAATGATCAGTAATGGGGACAATTCAATTTAATGAACAAGGTGATATCAGATGCCCAATATACATACTTGTGAATGCCACTCTAAAGGTGATCCATTGACTGAAGACTAAGCATGTATAGCTCACTGCTATACTCTTCCCTCAGTCTGAGTGATCCTGCCCTTTTCTAGGTAACAATTACATTTGGATAGGCAGTAGTGGCATTAAGGATGCAAGTCACATCTCTGCCCTGTATCTCCAGTGCCGTTTTAGACCCAGATCAAATTTTTATTGACCAAAATACTAGAATGTACCAAGAAAGAGGCATGAAAGTAGATAGTGAAAAGGTCAGTATGGGTAAAGTGTGAAGTGAGGTGTGATGAGTGACTGGACATATCCTCCGGTTGTGAAGGGTGGAAGTTCATGTTAAGGAGTTTGGATTCTATCCCACAGTTAACGGAGCACCACCAAAGCTTTTAAAATAGAAATCTGACCACACCTGTGTTTTAGGAAGATACTTTTTGTAGCAGTATGGTAGATGGAAAGAGTCCAGGTGGGGAAGCTGGTTGGGACGTTGATGTTTATGCCTGGTTTTCAAACAGTGTTTTGGGGAACACTGTGAGACCCTTCAAGATGCCTCATGGGCTACTTCAGAGGACAACGAGGATGAGTGGGTGGGAATCTGGGCCTCCAGTCCAATGTCAACCTGACAATACCTGCTTATATCTGTTGCAACTTGGCTTCTAAGTAAAATTTTGTTAAAAGAAAATATTGTGTAGCTTAAAACAAAAAAGGAAAACTCTCAGCTTACTTAAACAAACTGTATGGGAATTATTGGAGAGATTTCAGAAATATCTTGAGATAGATTCAATTGGACTTGCTTATCAATAACATCTGTGAGCTTAGAAAAATGGGGAGCTAAAGATCCTCGGGGAATTGCATGGAAGTGATTGCATTACCTAAGGTAGAAATCAGCTAGAGAGGTGGAGGAGATTTACAGATAGGGAGATTCTCCTTAACTCATCCAATGTGTATGAGGTGCCTTTTGGCAAGGATTTGCCTAAGAGGTAATTAGAGATTGGGATTCAGAGCCTAGGAGTAAGGTCAGATATAAGTTTGGGAGTCATAAACATTAGATAAGCTTTGAAGCCAAGGAGGTGGATGATGTCATCCAGCAAGAAAGTAAAGACCCAACCAATTGAGGTAACAGACTGAAGACTAGATGGAAGGCAGACCATGAGTATCACTGGCCCGCCTACATCAACACTTCAGCCTTTCCAGTGTTTTATATTTGGTTTTTAAATTTACTGTCAACTTTTAAAATTTTTTATTTCTGACTTCCCTGGACAAATTAGAAGTTCGAATAATCTTGGGCTACCATTCCCTCACAGCCACCATAGGCCAGGGACGTTGTTGAGTGGTGCCCCCTCCAGACGGGCATGAGTTCTGCAGGTGAACACCTTCCATCCCAGCAGGCTGTGCCAGCTGTGCGCAGGTGGTTCAGTTCCTCCCGACATTTGACTCGTCAATCCCCTGAGAGAGAAGAATACTGACAATAGAACCCCAGACACTGGTATTTATTATGAAGTAGAGCAAGCAAATGGGTTTATTATTGTTTTGGTTATTTTCTTATTTTATTGTTTTGTTTTTTAAGGTATGAGCCTAAGAGGTAAACTGAAGTTCTGTCTTTAGAGTTCTGGAAGACTATACAGTCTCCTAAACCCAATGAACCTACATTTTAATGACTGCTTCTCAATCCTAGTACTGCCATCATATAAAATGTACTATCACATAAGGTAATGCAATGCAATCATACATTATTAACATACAGGTAGAACATAATATATTAGGATATAACATAACCTGATCTAACATAATAAAATGTATGTTAGATCTGGAGTTGGGTAGGAGATGCCAACATCAGGGTTAAGGACATGGACCCTGAGGTCAGACAGCCTGGGTTCAAATTGTTACTCTGCTGGTTACCACCTGCGTGACCTTGTGCAAATTATTCCGTCTTTCTGTACCTTGGTTTCCTCATCTGTAAAAGGC
The DNA here is from genome assembly GCF_037783145.1 of Equus przewalskii. NCBI lineage: Eukaryota > Metazoa > Chordata > Mammalia > Perissodactyla > Equidae > Equus > Equus przewalskii. The sequence continues at coordinate 46,499,228 of NC_091837.1, read as the reverse complement.
AGTTGTGAGGATTAAATGTGTTACCACAGGGAAAGCTGTTAGGTGAATAATGAGTGATCAGCAAAGGTTAAATTGTTGCAGCACTTTATCCAAAGTGGTTCATCCTTTACCATCCACAGACCTGATAAATCTACTGAGTTTTTGTAACTCCATAACTAAACAAGCAAGAACTAATAAGAACTTAGTAGCTAGCATTTAAATATGACGTATTGTCATTGCAACCATCATCTTAAACATCTCCCAGAAATGACTGAGCTCCTTGAGGGTTAAATGTCTGTTGCTCTGAACATATGGATATTGACATATGTTTCTAATTTCTAAGATAAAGGGCATTTATTTCTGTTCAAGAGCTCTTAATGCATGCTCTAAAGTATTAGTTATTCCGTAAGTTTGTAATTTTGCATGATTAACTTAGGATGAAACAATGAATCAGAATTTAGATTACTAGCTCCATCAAGATTTATAGTCAGAAAATTATGTGAAATTTACAGGACAAGGAATATTTGTAGACAGGGATTTTTCCTCTGGAAGGAGTGCTAAGTGATTCAATTACACACTCCCGTAAGTTTTTACTCACAAGCTGAATTTGCTGTCTAGTTTCATTTAAAAATCAACCTCAGAATCCCAGTTTAATGTTGGGGCCCAAACCTCATGCATATTTATCTTTAGGTAATTGATAGAGATGTTAGGCATTTGCAATGAGATAAATAATTGAGTTGAAGGGAGGCTTGGAATTAAAATTTTAGAGGGCTTGCTTAAAAGTGTCCAGAAAGTCCTTTAATTTCTGAGAGACTAGTTTTCTTGGAAAGAAATGAACAATTGGGAGGCCTTTTGGTCCAAGTCTCCTCTTCAGAGGGCTACATTTAAGGGAAGTCCTGAGGAGGACACATTAAATCACGTTTCTCTGCTTTTTAACATTTAATAATGAATGTTTTGATCTGAGGAATCCTCAGATTAGAATCATAGGATTTGAGAGCCAGAAGAGCCCAGAGAGATCATTTAGAACAGGCCTTCATTTTGTAAAATAACTGAGGCACGACGTCTTGCTTAGCGTAAGGAGACTAATTTGTATATCATCAATTAGTCATATTTTAACTTTTCAAAGAAAAGCAAAGTATAATAATTAGTTAGAATCTGCTAGAAAGACAAACTTTGCGTTAACCAGTTACATACAAATTGGCTACTCATTTGAATATTGGCCTAGAATCTGGCAGACTGTTTGGTATGCAGTGGAAAGCATTTAAATAGTCAAAAAAATTTATATTCACTAAACAACCTTATTCTTTTGCCAATCTTACGGGAATAAATAGAGCTGGGGAGGGATGCTTGCTTATGGATGCATATGTACGTGTGCCTATTCTCTCCTCCCTATGCAAAGGTGTCCAGTAAGAATACAAATGAGTAAAGAAGGCTAACATATCAGATACATGGAAAAATTATGACTAGAGAAATACAAGGAGGAGTAAGAACAAAGATTAGAAATAAGAGAAAAAATAGGCAGAGATTATTTCCATCCAACAGATGAGGAGGTTGAAGTACGAGGATGCTAAACAATTTCAGCTAGTAACTGGCAGAGTCAGAAATCTAAGCCAATTTTCCAGACTCTTAGCCTGTCTGCTGAGCTGTGCCATGCCTCTCAAACTGAAATGTGTCAGCATGTTTCCTAAGGACCTTGTCAAAAATGCAGATTCTGATTCTGTAGGTGCCAGGAATCCTCATTTATGACAACCCAGCAGGTGACAGTGATGCTGCTGGTGTCGGGCTCACACTTGTAGCAGCAAGGGGTTATATTTTATACCCTTAATGTGGACAAAAACAAAAAATAAAACCACTTGTTGACTAGGAAATGATTTCTTTAAAATGCTCTCCTGCAGCTCTCAAGAAAATGAGAGGCCCCAATTTGAGCAGAGTTATGAGGCTGGACAGGTTTCATCTCAGTGCCCTAACTTCACTTTGTGTTTCTCATCCACTTGTGGCCCAGCGTCCTCCTGAGGGAATCAGTTCTGTTTTGCTTTTTCCCTATTAAGACCTGCCCTTAGGAAAAATTGGAAATTATTTCATACTAACAAGTGGATGCTGATACCAATTTAGAACACTTTTCTTGGAGTATTTGAATTTTATCAATACTCAAAGTACCCTAGTTGTAGAACATTGCTTCCCAGTCACTGGGTGAGGAATGTCCATTTTAGGGTTCTGGGGGATGTTCTCTATCCACTAGTGACCTTGAAGCTCTTTCATACCAGAGAATTTTTACACATGCAGCTTACATGAGTTCCCATACTATAAGTTTCTCACCAGCTTTCTCTTTTATTCCTTTGCTTTCTGCTATTCCTTATTAAGGACTAACCTAGGAATCTCTGAGATTTGGGGGCTTTTCAAAGGCTAGAGGAATCACATGCCTTTTCCTACAGTTGACTTGCTGAGATGTAAGAAATGTCTGTTGGGTTTGCCCTACCTTGGAAATCAAACACACAAGAGTCTTGAACAGAGAGCAAGGGTTGAACCAATTTAGGACCTGGGTAAGAAAAAGACATTTGTGCAAGACCAGTGCCCTAGCAAAGAACCTTGTATCAAACAAGAATTTGGAGAAGAACCAGCTCTCAGAACTATACAGTAGAAGGCCTCCATTAAACGATGATTAGTTGAATGAATGAGAGAATTAATCAATGAGTTGTTCTGTAACTGAGGGGAAAGGGGTGAAGGTGTAGAGTTTCCAAACAGTACTCTTCCATTTGTTTTATTTGATGCAATCACAAATGTGGTAGCAGGGAAATTCCAGTAGCACATTGTAGAAAATAAGAAAGGGGAGGCAGGGAGGGGGGAGAACATCTCTCTCTCATTTTCCCTCGTGTCTTCTTCTACCTATCCAGGCACTTGTCTTTGCCTAGTCTTATTTTTTCTATGGCCTTATCTGCAGTCTTATCTGCAAGACTAGTTTTATCTTCCTATATTTGGGTCTCTGAAGCATTTCTTTCTTTATTTATATTTAGGAACCAATACATTTTACTGGAGAATAAATAAATGACTCCTCTTTTTTGCTGGTATAAACTCCATGTGTTGGTGTGAGCACAGCATGAAATGTACAAAAAACAAGGCATGTGATACCTCCTGAAAGACTGGGATGACCTCCCTGCACAGAAACAAAAAATGTTTGTACGCTGGAAGACTCTGCAGCATATTGCTACCCTCTTGAGCAAAAAGCAATCCTGCCTATCCCTGGCTTCATGACTGCGGTCCTCAGAAAAGCAGATGCCAACTCTGAATTAGACATGCTGGAGGAATACCTGTGAGGGATACAGGAGAGAAAGCAAGAGTGTGTAGGGAGGGCCTTCAGACTGACGCATGTAAAAGGAGAGAGGATAGGAAGGAGGATTGGGCTAGACAGAATCTCAGACTACAGTGCAGTTCTAACAAAGTTTCAACCAGGCTAATGGAGAGTCCTGAAAGCAAAGTAATCCATTAGAGGGGTCCCACAGGAATGGGTCTGCCCTAATACTCTCACTGCAATCACTCACCAGCTGAGAGCAGCCCAGAAAGAGTAGCCTCAGTGTGAATATGATGGTCCATCCAGAGGAGCAGTGGCTGGGTCTGTCAATCAACTCTGTTCCTTACAGTAAGAGATCTGTGTGGTGCATTTTCATGGCCATCACAGTTACACCTTGAACTGTGCAAATCGGTGTCTCCATGCAGGTTCAGGGAGCAGCTCCTCCATGTTTCCCATGGACTACTCTTCCTGAGAGGTAACAGAGGGGTAAGATTAGTGGATCAAACTTCAGCCCCTATTGATGCAGTTGGTCTCAGGATCTCAACAGGTACTCATCCTTGGCCTCATCTGCTGTCTGCTCTAAACTGCCGTCACTATCAGCTACGACTTTGGTAGGTCTTGGTGGCTTCTTGGTGGTGAAACCCAAATTGTCATTCCTGAGAGGTCTGAGACTTTGACCCTTCTCAGGCTAAGGCTGCAGCATATGTCCATTGATAGTTAAAATGGAACAAGCGAGTGACAAGAGGCGGCCCAAGTGGATCACTTGGTTTCTGCAGGTATTCTTTCCTGCTCTCATTGCATAAAGGCAGCCCCAACTCCTCCTTTTGATCAGGATCAATTACCTCTGCCAAGATGGTGACTCCAATTCTTGCCTATTGGTCCATGGACAAGAGGAGTCCAAAGCGCCCTGATGAGAGCTTAGCTTGTGGTTCAGCTGGACCTTGCTGTGTCCTCTGGAAAGAGTGCTCCCCCTTTGGCGACCAGGACTCCAGCCCTAAAGATGCCAAAGGTGCAGGGATGAGAAATGCAAAATCCCCCAATTGGGGTCATTGGGAGTGATAATAAGTGGGGCTACTCCATCTGCCTCTCCTTGTTTTCCGGACTGATATATCCTTCCTACTGGGGACTCCATGCCATCTAGAGGTCACTGACTAAATGTATATACTGCATCCTGAAGAATAGCACCCCATACATTCACAGTGTTGCTTCTGAACTGGTGCTTCATTTGTACCTTTAAAGAAAGCCATTCCAGCATTCTATGAGGCTGGCTGCTTCTGAATGATATGGTATGAAACTGCAGTGGATCCCATGGTCATGGGCAAACTTCCTCACCTCCTTCACCATAAAGTATGTCCCCTGGTTGAATGCCATGTGTGTGGGATTCCACGCCTGTGGATCAGGCATTCCAAAAGTCCCATAGAGTATTGTTGGCTGAGGCTCTGCAAACAGGAAAGACAAATCAACATCTAGAAAATACCTATTCCTGCTGGCCCTGATGGAAGGGGCCTCATGTAGTTAACCTGCCATCAGTTGCTGGTTGGTCCTCTCAAGGAAGAGTGCCCTATCAGGGACTGAGCACTGGTCTCTGTTTAGAGGTAGCTGAATATTTAGAGGTGGCAGTCACTATATCAGCCTCTGTAAGCAGAAGCTCATGCTTTGGTCTCCATATGCAGCCTCCATCTCTGCCACAGTGGACACTCCATTCATGTGCCCATTTTAATGGTGCTGATAATGTCATAATGGTGATAGCTAATGTCAACTGGCCAAGTTATTTTGTTCCTGCTTGGTTGTTCTGCACCTCTTTTATTTTGAATGGTTTCTGATGGTGCTTTGGATTTCTGAGTATCAATAGCAATTCAGACCCCACATCTAACAGTCTTCATCATTTCTGAGTATTTTCCTTTCCCCAGTGTAATCACCAAAGTAACAGTTATAGGTCCCTTTTGGAAAAGAAAGAACAGGGAATCACTAGAGTGTATACTTGCTGCAGTTTTGCAAATTCCTTCCTTCTAGTCAGTAGATTCTGAATCTGAACAAGGGGTTATGATATTTTATTGGGGCAACTGCCCTCAGCCTCTTGGTGCTGCATTCTGCCTTCTCTGGCTACAGATATTAAGCAGCATCCTTGTTGACTGCACATGTGGTTTGCCTCTAAGGATGCCGATTCCATGTTCTATTAATCATCTCTACACCTTTGTATGAGTGAATCTGCACGGACTGTCCCTCTGACTTTTCCAGTTGTTCCCAGAGTGTCAACTGCCTGGCTTGTACTGGGTAAGCATCACCACATGATCCTTACTGACTCAAACCCCATCAGCCCCATGGGTGTTAATGAACCAGCCCTAGGACAGCCTCTCTTGTTATCAGCATTTGCCTCAGAGGGGAACGACCACTGCCACTCTTGGTGACACTGGTGCCCTCTCACCAGCTGTCTTTCATGTACCCTCAAAACCCCGAGGCACTGCCTTGGCTATTGCTGCTACTTGAAAGTTAACTTTTGCAGGTCTTTTTAATATATAATCTCTTTCCTGCTTTATCAGGCCCAGCATATTCCCACCTGGGTTTTAGCTCTAGTTATCAGCCTGACACCTAGGAGAGGAGGTGGGAGCAGCTCTTGAGGGAGGCACCTTGTGGCTTGTTGGGGAGAGGGCTCTGCAATATCTTCCAGCATGGAAGAAGTGCTAGCTCCTAGTAGAGAGGGGTGGGCTTCATCTGCAAGTTCTGAGGGTTAGTGTCTACAGAGCCAAATTCCACCAGAACATCCATCCACATGTCCTATCCCATATTCCAGGGTCCCAGGTTTTCTCAATCAGGACTCCATACTTAGTAAAACAGACTGCTTGGCTGAGCATTTAAACTTCTCTGGAGCTCTGTGTCTCTACCACGTGAGTCTGCTCCTCAGCTGAGTCAGACTTCTCACTACAGAAGTTAAGGGCCTCATTGAAAGGGACCAAAAAGGCCCTCTGGCTCTCACGCTTCTCTTTAATTGTTTGTTCATGGCCCTCAGTTTCTCATTATGCTCCTGCAGGGTCTCAATACAACTTAGCAATAAGCAGTCAAGTCTGCTTTCCTTGTAGTGATTACTCCCTCAAATCTTTCAAGTGCTTGGACCATTGCCCTTGGAGGGGCATTCCCTCAGCCAGGATGTTTTGCCAAGTCACCAATAAAGAACTCTGCCTCAACTGGGCCACCGCTTATACCAGGGTCTCTGTGAGCCACACACCACTCAGGATGGCATCCTTCTGTCCTCCATGCAGTGAGTGAGGCAGCCTCCAGGCCCCTCATCCATTCCTGCTTCCTTGGACCAATGCTGGCACCATCTGTGTTAGTTTGAATCCTCTGAAAAGCAGACACCAGGATGGGGTCAGATGTGCAGGGCAGATATTGGAGGAATGCCAGGGAAGGATCACAGGAAGAATTGGGAATGGGCAGAGAGAGGCTTGGCCTGACACCTGGGAAAAGAGAGGGGGCAGGGGACGGTGGAGGATGGAGTAGAAAGAAAATCAGACCACAGAGCAGTATGAGGAAAGATTCCGTCTGGCTGAAGCAGCGTGCTCACGGCAAATTTGCATAGTAGGGAGGTCCCCTGTTTAGAGGAGCGGCCCTGCACTGGTCTCCCACCGCCCATTGGCTGGAAGCAATCTGGGGGAAACAGGAGCCTTGGCATTCACATGGTGGGGTCCAGAGGGGCTGCAGCTGGGAGTGGCAGTCAACTATACTCCCCATTGCTACCAACAAGAACTGTAATTTCCTCCTGATCAATAGCTAACATTTATTGAGCATTCATTATATGCCGGATACTGTGTAAAAGCTATTGAATGCATCTTTTCATTTAATCCTCACAAGTGTAAAGATTATCTCCATTTTTCACAATTGAACTGAGGCTTACAGAGGCTAAGTAATTTGCCAAAGGTCATAAGGAGTTAACAAGAATCCTATACAATTTCCCATTAAAGAAATTTTGTGTATATTGACAAAACACATATTCCATGTTTGAAGGTTCACCAAGTTCTTGGAATAGTGAACCATGCAGCATGGGCCTCCCTCAGAGTCTAATAGGGGAAGTTGACGTGCAGATACACAATTAGAAAATGGCTTGTCAACTGCATAGAAAGGCCCTTAAGATGTCATGTAAGGCTTCCTAGAGGACGTGATATTTAAACTGAGACTGGAGGGTGCGCAGCTTTTAGCCCGGTGACAAAAGGTAGGCGAAAGAGAGGACCACATAGAGGAAACACTATATGCAAATGCCTGCAGGCCAAAAGAAGCATGGCACCTTCAAGATAATTAGCAGCACCAGACATCACAGCATGTGGAAAAGGGCTCCAAACCATTAGTGGTTTTAGACTGTGTTCTGTAAGATTGTGTGTAGAAGCAGAGTGATGAGCAGGAGGATAGAGTCCCATCGCCTTGAAAAGGATGTATTAAATAGCATGAAAGTTGCCAGGTGGAGGAGAAATAGAAGAGTCTTTAAGAAAAAAACTGTGGAATTGAGTCTCATTGCGTTTAATTGCCTTAAGATTTTTTAAAACCTTCCTATTTGATTAATACAAGATTATTAATTGCTGAAAACTCTCCCCTCCAACTGCTCCACACGTTGCTCCAAAGCCATCATCTTTGAGGTGTGACATGGATTGTCTTACTCCTAAACTCAGTATTGAGTTGATTGATTCTCACGGAGAATCAAGTTTTGTGTCCTGACCTTCGAGATACCTCAGAAGATAAGGGACTTCTGGTTATAGTAGCAGGAAGAGGTCGGTGATTCCTTTGTACAAAACTGGTCAAAACTATCAAAGACACCATTTCAGGACACTGGAAATTGATCCAAGGAAGAAAACAAATTGAAGTATTTATTCTTGAAAAAGTGCTAGACTTTCAGCTAAGAACATGTTAGCTTCCTGCCTTCTTCCCTGCCATCCCTCTGCTCCTTTTGGGAAGCAAGGGTAGTTTTACAAGATGGGGCTGGCCACAGAATCAGCAGCTTTGCTGCCAGGAAGGGTACAATCCACTGGGGTAAGAGGCAAAAACCTGTGGATTTGCAGTATAAAAGTGGCAGATTTTTACCTAAATGGAAAATAATCCAATCACAAACTAGCGAACTGATAAACAAAACAGGACATGTGCATGCAGTGGAACAGTGCTCAGCGATAGAAGAGAATGAACTACTGATACATGTCATGCTGCAACTTTGAAAAACCTAAAAAATTTTATGCTACGTTACAGTTACAAAAGCCAGTTACAAAAGAACATATCTGATTCTATTTATGTGAAATGCCTAGAAAAAGCAAAACTACAGAGACAGAAAACAGATCACTTGGTTGCCTGGGGTGGGGACCAAGGACTGACTGCAAACAAGCATAAAGGAAGATTTTGGGGTGATGGAAGTGTTATAAAGCTGGATTGTGGAATTACTTGCACAACTGTATAAATATATGAAAACTGGCCAAACTCTACACTTAAATTGGGAGCATTTTATAGTATGTAAATTATACTGCAATAAAAGTGTTTAAAAAATTCTCTAAAATCTTGTTCCATCGCACCCATGCAAACATCTTTCTGATCTTGTCACATTCATGGTGCAACAGAGCCTTTGTCTAAGCTGATTCTTCACCATTGTGTCTGTTCCTCCTCTCCAGCAGCTGCAGCCCACCCATTCTTTTTTTTCACTTGAGGTCACATTCGTTTATAACAGTATGTACATTTTAGGTGTACATCATTATATTTCAGCTTCTGTATAGACTACATTGTGTCCACCACCAAAAGTCTAGTTTCCATTCGTCACTGTACAAACGTGCCCTTTTACCTCTTTTGCCCCAGATAAAGACAAATGCTGTGTGATTTCAGCCCATCTATTCTTTCAGCAGGGCTACCCAGCCAGGGGGCTGCAGTGAGTGCACTGTGCAACTGAACATGGGTAAGAGTTGATAACCTAGTCACCGTCACTTTGACTGCAAGAAGCCCTCTGTTTGCCCCAGTGGGCTGAAGAGATATCACCACTTCCTGTATTTTGCCTCTAGTGAAAACTTTAGGGAAGACAGCCCAAGTCCCGTTTTCTTCCTAAAGCCTTCCCTGATTTATTCTAGTTCACAGTGATGTACGGTGTAATAATTAGTTGTTCTCCAAACATTTAATTCAATAGTTTTTGAGCAAATTTTGTTGAAAGCCTACTATGTGCTGGATATTATTAAAGTGTTAGAAAAAGACAAAATTCTGACTTCCATGGAACCTACATTCTAGCAATTATAATATGGTACTGCACCCATGTAATTAAATCTATGTTAGTTTTGTTGCCTTCATTATAGTATAATTAATTCTTGAGGGCGAAGAGTCTCTTATACCTCTTTCTATAATCTCTAACACCATCCTTAATACAGTTTAGGCCATTTAGTAAAATAAATGTATCTCTTTCAGGGATATTTGCATTTAAGTCTTAATTGTATATATAGGAAGAAAAACCTGGGAACAGCAATTTAGGAATTTTTAATAAGGGAGTGGGTAGAGATTTATTTGCCCCCAGTAAGTGAGAAAGAGAGATTATTTCTCTGCACTTCTGAAATTAAAACACTCAGTGAGTTTCAGCTCTGCGTACATTTAATGAAAGTTCTGGATCTACTCCAATTTTCAAACTATATTTGTTACTTGGAAGTATGTTAAAAGTTTCACTAGTTACAGTAGGTAAAGCTAGCTGCTGTAATATAAACTTCTGAAGTTCCGTAGCTTAGTAGAAGCTTATTTCTTATTCATGTCAAATCGCGTGTGCTTGGCAGGCAGTCTACCTCATGGTCCTTCCAGGACCCAGGTTTACAGGCTCCTTCCACTGAGTTGGCGGAGGATGAGAGATTCCACAGGGAAGACACACCATCTTCCTAACCATTTCCATCTGGAATTGACTCATATCCCTTCCACTCATGTTCTGTTGGTTAGAACTCAGCCACCTGACCACATCTAAATGCAAGGGGGTGTAGCAAATATAGCTTTGCTACAAGCCAAGGAGGAAGAGGAAACAGGTTTTATTGAACATGTAGCAATCTCTGCCTCAGAATTCCTTCCCTGTCGTTCCAGAATAGCTCAGGAACCTTGGATATCTCTGACAAATGCTTATGAATAATTCACTTTGACACAATAGAGAAATGCCATATGCTGGCTATATTTGTGCTGTCTTTAATTTTCACCTGGGTTACTTTCTTTTTTATAGTAAAAATAATAACTTTCATTGTTTCACATTACATTAAATAAAAATTTCATTTTACCAACAATTGGTATAGTATGATGCCATTTTTGTAAAGTGGGAGCGGTTTCACAAAGAAAGTCTGGAAGGAAAAATACCAAAATGTTAATAGTGGTTATCGCTTTGGAAATAGAAACAATTTTCACTATATTTTCCATTTTTCAAAAAGCTTTAGAGTCAGAAGCTATAATTTTACAATCAGAAAAATAAAACATTTCTATTTAAAACAATAGGAACCAACTTACGTAGAGTGTAGCTGATAGTAAAAGGTTCATTCACATACTTTACCGCTCTTGTGGGTGACTAAGGCAGGCATTGGCAGTATTATGCCCATTTTGCAGATGACGGAACTGAAGGTCAGGCAGAGCAAGTGATTTGCCCAAGGGCACACAGCCAGAAGTAGACAATTTGGGACTCGAACCCAGACCACATCCTTTCAAATTCTGAGTTTCCACATAATATGAAGTTGGTTTCAGGAGCCCAGAAGTGAAATATTGTAGTATTGAATGTTCCGGTTCCTAGTTGTTAAAGAAGAAAAACACACAGAAACTTGTTTGGGGGGTTTTTCTAGAGTTCTTCTTAGAAAGACACCAGAGAAGTTTCACTGTGACTTTTCCAACAAAGTGACACAAAACTAGGAAAAGGGAAGGGCTGAGTGCTTTTAGTTGTTTTAGGTGAGGGCTTTTTGACAGAGAAATTATAGTGTAGAGTCACCTTTATCACCTCTATCCGCTTGGACAGAGTTCGCTTTCTGGCTCTCGGCAGCTCTCTTTTTATAACAAGGATTGGAAAAGTTTCCAGGCCACCTTGTCTGTGCCACATCTGATCCAGATGGCTTTGCGCTCCAATTTTAGTTCCTATTTTGTTTTCACCTCTCAGGGTAAAAAAGAACAGCCTGTAACATTGCTGTGGAGAAATTTCTAGAGCAAACATTGCACGGTGACTGCACAGGAAAGGCAAGGTTGCCACTGCTCTCATGTGCTAATTAGCCTCTTATAATTGTCACAGCCATCAGAGTCCCCAGCCTGCCGGGTTTCAGGCAGTAGTCTATTTCAGGGGCATCTGGTAGGAACCAGAGAGGATGATTGGCGCGTGGACTGTCCAAGGTGTGCCATGAGGCTGGAAGTCTCATTAAGAAAGCTTGCACACATGCTGAAGGGCAGAGAGAAAGAACTGCGTCCTAAGAACCAGTGTTTGGAGTGGGCTAGGAACTAGTCATTATGTTACTCAAATGGCATGTCCAATTTGAAGCTAGTGACAGGTAAGGTTAGCGCCAAATGAGCAAACCCAAACACATTACAGCTTTTATTTCAGTTGCCCCAACCTCCCGCCCCCGCCCACTCTCTTTAATCTTTCCCTTATCACAGCTGCATTTGATGTTCTCTTTCACTTTCTGCTAACAGAGTGGGTTTTTAAGAACTATTATGGTGGTGGTGAAGGGGGAGGGGATGCTATTTTCGGTGGCAGCATCATTACGGTCATGAGAGAGCTTTCTCTACTGTTTCAGCAGGGCTTCCTGAGAGCCTGGACATAATGTTCAAAAATGAGGAAATCAGAGCTTGACTTTCATCGGCTTAAATGCTGTGGGTGAGCAGACAGTCAAGAGGTAAATTCTCTGGGTCATAGGGTACACATCTGAATGTCACAAAGAGCAAGCAAGGCCTGTGTCATCTTCTCCAGATGAGACACAATATTTCCGACTCTATTTCTGAAACTTAGCCTGAAAATTGTTGAAGATACTCCAAAAAATTTGTTTCCTTGGTAATTAATTGTCAAAAACTTAAAAGAGTCACAATAGAAATTATTCTCCAAAGAGGAAATGAAGGAAAACATATACATACAAGCCAAGAATGTTTCAAACTCTATCACACTAGCCACTTGAAGTGCTATATAATTTGTTTTCTTAATAATTTGCAGATCTGTCATTAAGGCAGAAGTTGAGGGAGAGAGGAGCCATGAGGCGCTCTAATTTCTACAAGAGAAATTTAAGGCAGATGTGTGCACCAGATGTTGTGGAACATTGGCAGTTTCCATGCATATTTATGTGAGACTGTTAAGTTTTATTATTACAAAACCTCTGTTGACAGAGCAAAGATGATGTGACCTGAGTTTGAAAGAAAAAGCACAAGTTGGGGAAAGTGAGCTGGTGCTGAGGTAGGACCGAACTTGCTTATAAGGAAATGATAATGAAGCATTGTCCTTAATCCTGTTTTTGAAGAGGCATAAAGAAGATCAGAGATTTCCTGACCCAGTTCCACCTCTTGGCAGTTGGTTAGCATTTTTAATGAGAGGGCCCCTCAAGATGGATAAACGCTGTCAAGGAGACACGGTGAGGAAGGGGGACTCAGGCACATACTGGATCCTTGGAAGACCTGGAGGGCAGTGTCCTCATAGCTGACAGTGCCCTGGACAGGAATCTAGACACCCAGAAAGTCTGCTTCCATAACTTAAGAGCCGTGTCACTCTGGGTTATCCCGTCTATGCCTCATCTCTTTACACTCTACAATGGACGTAGTGTAGTAATGCCTTTTACATTGTTGTTAGACCGGAATTCAATCTGTATACGTTAAATGAAACATTCTAATACAGGAAATATTCAGCAACATTAAAAATCAAGGGAAATCTCAGACTTAGATTTCTCCCAGGAAAATATTGCATGCCCACATCTGTGACTGTGACTGCCATTTGGATAATGATTATACTTTACAAAATGAGGAAGATCGAGTCAGAAGTTCAGACAAAATGGATTTCTAACACATGCTCCCTAAAGATGCATATTTAGATAGCAAAATGCTAGGGATCACCTCAGTGTTTGCCTGGTTTTATCACATAGTGGCCTTTGTGGCCTTACTTAAGAGCCTGTAGGTCTCACTTAGGAAGACCTAATCTTATTTTTTTCTGTTGATTCTCACGTATAAATTATCATCATTCAAGGTCATTCCTAAGCACTAGCACATACAGGGACCTTTTAACCTATAAGGTTAAAAGCACTTTGCTCACGGAGTATTTGCTCATCTCCTACTACCCTTCTCTTGTCTAGCTGAGATCAAAGCCTGTGTTGGCAGGGATGGAGAGGAAAAAAAGAACTTTCTGGAATTTTCTGAGTGTCAGCAGGGTGCTCTGTAGAGAAGTAAGACAGCATGAAGAACATTAAGGGAGAAGGAAGATAGGAAACTTGGAAGAAAAAATGGAGCGGATTCATGGATTGAGGGGAAAAATTAAACTTATCTATTTCCCAGGAGACTTGAGCTGCAGTAATCCATAAAATTAAGTCCTTATTTTTATTGTATTTCTAAAATAATTAGTGTTTCTAATCATGCCTTAAGGTTTCCAGGCTGGCTTTGTTTATTTGACCTCTAATTGACCTTCCCAAATTTTATGTGCACCTTTCGTTTTCCTGACCTTTGTTTTCAGATAATTCATTGACACCCCTTGTTCTTGGCTCATTCATCATTACACTTTCACCTTTGTGATGACTTTCTTTTCAAATTGCCACTTCTTGTTTGTTTCGTCAGAAATAGCTTACTATTTGGATGTAACTGCGAATGTAACTTTCCATCTTAGCTGGAAACATCTTTAGCACTCTAAAATGTGCAAAGCTTTTCAGATTGAGAACAACATTAACTTCTTTGCCCTCTCTGGACTGCATCCTCATGGTCCACTTTCCTCTTTTCCTCAGTTCAGGGGAAACTGCGGGTCTTGTGATCTCTCTAAAATACTTCACCAATTGCTCCTGAACATCTGATCTTCAAGGCTTTATTTGCATCTCTCTGCTTCAATTAAATTCTCCTGGAAGGGTTCTATTTACAAACCCACTGCCTGACTCTTTCCCAAGGGCAGCAAGCAGTGCTGGTTGTAGTAGCTTCTCAAAGGGACTCTCTCTGCTCCTGTGGACTGCTGAAGCTGGCCCACCCCTCAGGCTCATCTATGAGGCTATTCAATAACAGCTAACAGGCACTTAATGCTCGCCACATGTCCGACACACCGTTCTCAGCGTTTCACATGCATTCAAGCCAGATGACCACCCCGCAAAGCAGATGTCATTATAGTTACTACCTCCATTTTAAAGATGAGGAAACTGAAGCCCAAAGGGTATAAGTAACTTCCCATTGTCACAGAGCTGGTGGGTAGTAGAGTTGGGCTATGAATGCGAATGGTTTGGCTCTTGTACCAGAACTTTTAACTGTTATATTTTTATGTTAATAGATTTCAATCTTCTGCTATTGTTTTATTGTTTTTGTCCCCAAAGTACATCTCAGTTCACATATCATGTTGATCTGGTCCTGCAACTTTAGGAAGGCTTAGTTTGACTTACTGCAGAAACAGTACAAGAACAAAATGTTTTGCACACAGCAGAAATAGAGGAAATATTAAGAAATGAAACAAAAGAGCTGATGGGAACCTTGAGGCCTTAGAGGACAAACTACACGTACACAAAAAGGAGATAGTCTTGATCTTAACCACTCAGAAAAGCACAACTAGTAAAAGGGGAGAAAGAGTTACTAGATCAGAGTGATGACATAACAAAGGAATCTAACAGAGGGAGGTAGGCAATAACCTAGAGAGCAGACTGAATTATACTCAATTTGTCCATTCATTTAACAAATACTCTGTGCCAGGGGAAAACCAGACTGGGGAAAGGCAGTGACAAAATGGACAAAAAAACCCTTGCCCTCAGTAAATATGCTCCCTACTCCCTAGCGGGAGTAAAGATAAAATAAATAAGGTGAGTCAATATAACATACAGTATGTCAGATGGCAATAAATGTTATACAGGAAGAAAAAAATAGGGGATGATAAGATGATAAGGGGGTTGTGATGTAAAGCAGAGGTGAAGGTGACACTTGAGTGAAGACCCAAATGAAGTAAGAAAGAGAGACCCATGGAAAACTGGCAGAAGAGTGTTTCAGGCAGGTGGACCATCAAGCGCAAAGCCTTGCGGGAGGAAGACGCCATCCCATTGCAGGAATAACAAGGAGCCAGCATGGCTGAAGCAGAGAAAGCACGGGGACATGTGATAGCAGATGAATTCAAGAATGGTAATGAGGATCAGATATTATAAACCTTCGGGCCATGATGAGGACTTTGATGGAAAACGACTCTCCCAGAAGCATGCCAGATGAGAAAATTTGAGAGGTGCCTCCTTAAAGATGCAGAGAATTATTATAAGAGCAACTGTGGGAACCATCTTCTAAAAATTGGGATAACTACGGACATATTGGGAAGATCAAAATAAAGCACTTCAACAATTATCAGGTGAGTAGCTTCCAGTTATGTAGATTTTTATCTTAAAGCAGAAAATAACAACTCTGAACTCTAAATAAAATATAAAGGGCTATTTGAGGCAATGGAGAATAGTTTAAAAAGGAGGAAGAAACTAGAGCAAAATCCACCATTAAAACAAGGTAACTACACTGAGTGAGATGCTTCTTTATGATTTTCCCCCTTTGGGGGCGTCTACCAGATCTCATGGAGCATTGCAGATAGAGCTTAAGCGGGAAACCACAATCCTATCGGCCTGCAGAGTTAGAAGATAGAGTTTGAGGATACCAGAGTGGCTGGAAATTGACTGGGGGAGGAAAGGAGTAATTCCAGGAAAGAGCAAATCACAGAGGAGGGAGTTTCCACATCTGTATATAAACTTGCCTTAAATCCTTGCTGACCCCTGATCTGAATAAAGCAAGATTACAAGGATCCCAGGTGAAGAACTAGCCAAAGAGTTAACACAGCTGAATAGATATTTCAGCAACTGCCCTCCACGGTGGTGTAGGGGTATCTGAGTCCTAGCAAGATAGAGAGACTTAGAAAATACCTTTGGATTTACATTGAAACCCCAAAAGGACCCATGCCTTGGGAGTAAAGACCATATCCTGGGGCTAAAAGATTCGCCCTAGGTGAATATATTATGATACGATCAACGCTGTAATAGGAATGCCCTGAGAAAGGGAATGACATAATCATATTTGGCTAAATCATCACTCTGCCTCCTGTATGGACACTGGGATGTAGGAGTCAAAAGTGACAGCAGGAACCTATTGTAGTAGTCCAGGTGAGAGTTGATGGTGGTGAAGACTAGGATAGCAGCTGTGGGAAGTGGCGAGGAGTGGTAGCATTTCGCATGAGCTTTGAAGAACTGACAGAGCTTACTGGTGGGTTGGATACGGACGCATGAGAGAGAGAGAGCGAAATCAAGGATAATTCCTGACATGCTCTGGTTTGGAAATGTTAATTCCATCAGCTTAAGCTGACTATAAAAGGTAGGACCACAATCTCTCAAACTCCCTAAGATGGAGAAAGCGCTGGCGAATGGTCCAAGATGTACAAAATGGCAAAAATGTCCAACTAGATGGGCTAGCATGTTGTCCAAAAAGTACGGTAACAGGCTGCAGCCCAGGTACGCAGTCAGTCTTGTCAGGGAGGTCAAACAACAGATAGCAGAGCATGGCAATTGGTGCCTGGGGCCTAGCTCTTGAGAATCAAGGAGCAGACAACGTTCAGGAAAGGGTGGAGGCAGCTAGAAATAGGACGGGAGCCAGAGGTCTTTGGGGTGACTGACAGGAGAAAGAGGGCCTGAGGTACCAGGCAGACCAGCACTGGCAGGGAACAGACACATCCAACTTATCTAGTTTGGGATGGAAAATGAGAGCTTTGACCTGGGAAAGGAAAATGTTTAGTTCCTGGGTCTGAGGCACCTGATCAGGCTGAAATGATCAGAAAACGGTGCTTTGGAATGGATTAACTGAGTATTGAACTAGAGCTCTTTGAATGCCGGGTCAGAAGGCAGCAGGGCAGGCCCCAGTTTTTGGAGCAGCGCCAGCTGCAGGTCAGGCTCCTGCAGTCGCCCGCTGTGGGAGTCACAGCCAGAGGAAGATGGACAACAGGGACGCTGTTAAACTCTAGGGTTAGGAAAAATGAGAGGAAAGGAGCAGAGCCAAAGCAAGCACAGAGGTCAGCCACCTGCTGCTGGGAGAACGTTACAGTCCCTCCGCTCCTGGGCGCTCTGTATTTCCTCACAAGGGCCTCTGGCCTCTTTCACGCATGCGTGTGACGACCTGAAACGCTTGAAAGCATGTCTTCCCCGCCGTGACTTACTCACACTGGGCTGAAGAATTCCCTTCAAAATGTACGCTGCTTTACTCTTTTTATTTTTTTCAGAATAATTTAAGCAGCTTGACCAGTACTTTCTCTCTGATTTTATTTTGAGACTTGCTAGAAAATAGTAAACTAAAAGGTATTTTGGAGTTCCCCAAAGTAAAACCTCTAGAACTATTGGCAATTTGGTCGATGATGAATTTTCAGGGGAAAGGAAATTTTAACTGAAACTTTGCTTAGGTCAGGTTTCATTTACTTAAAAGAATTCTTGGGGTAGTGAGAATTCTTGGGGCCCAGTTGCGTAGTGTTTAAGTTCGTGTACTCGGCTTAGATCCCCAGCAGGGACTACACACCGCTCATCAAACTATGCTGTGGCGGGGACACACAAAATAGAGGAAGACGGGCACAGATGTTAGTTCAGCAACAATCTTCCTCAAGCATAAAGAGGAGGATTGGCAATGAATATTAGCTCAGGGGCAATCTTCCTCACCAAAAAAAAAAAAAAAGAATTATTGTGATTGTATTTTAGTTTCCTTCTTCACTGGTGTATAAGATCAGGGAAGTCAGGATTTTTTATCACGTTTATCTTTCTTGTCCCATGATGTAATAAAGTGACTGAATATAATAATTGATCAATAAATATTCCTTGAATCAAAATAATATTTGCATTGTTATGTTGTTCTTAATTTCTTTTAGCTTTGAAATAGTGCTTATAGTTTTGACTCTCTTTTCTTTAGGCATAGATTTCATGATTGTAAGAACTTTGGATGGGATTGGACCTCAGCAGTTTTCTGTTGCTTGTTTTTACGTAAATTTAATTTCCCTAAACATTTAGAAGGCATCTGGGTTCAGAGAATTTTACAGTTACAGAGAACTCTCTCTCCCTCTTATGTGATTTTTGTGTAGTGCTGCTTGAAGTAGCTTGCTTTCTGAGATCTCCTGGCCTGGTCCACCTCCCTCATTTTGTGTAGATAACCTTTTCTCTTTCTCCCTATTTTGCCTGTCCTGCTAAATTTTGCTTTCACTCCCAACAGTTTCTCTTTAGTGTGGAAACTTGTCCTGCAAGGGAGCCCTCGTGGGTCAGTTATGGGAGTTCATAAAGGCTATTCTGCTGTCCCTTAGGCCGTGGGGAAGGTATGGGCGGGGGGCTGGGAAGCCGTGCAGTCACCTGATGTTAGCGCTGGCAGCACGGCTCCCAGCTTCAGCTGTTGTTCTCAAATTAGCCCTCCACCCTTCCAGTGAAACTCTGCAGTTATTTTGGGGTTCTCTTGTTCTCAGGTCCTTCAGATGCCCCTTTGGCTCAGTCTAATTTCTCTGGCACAGATGCCAATACACACAGGTGTGCTAACACACTGGTATGCCTATTGGTGATTTGTCCCCATCTGCTTGTATTTGAGGATTGGTAGGAACATCTTGTCTCTTAATTTTGTTGGAAATGTGTTCATGGACTTTCGGTTTTGCTGCCTCATTACTCTTTTGGGGGGAGGGTGTGTGTGTGAGAGTAGGAAGCGGTGAGTAGAGAGTTGAGGGGGCAGTTTCTGAGGATCCCAAAGCTATGATGCCACCACAGCCACTGCCTCCCCAATCTCCTGAAGAGGTTTATAAGTCAAATAAATGCACATCCTGGAAAAGGGACATTCTAGTGTATGTATAGAGAGATTTCACCACTATTTGCATGAACCTAACCTGAGGGCAGGGTCTGTAGCAAGAATAAAGAGCAATACTGCCTTGGCTGCAACTGCAACGGAGCCTGAACTCCTTGCTCCTTCCTCTCTTCCCAGGGCCTCCAGCCTGTTTCTCACTTGAGCTGAGTGAGAGGGAAGGCTCAGGGCTGTCTCAGTGCACAAACATCATGGAGTTTTGAGAGAGAAAGATGGGACTAGCAGTTTAAGCCAAAGGTAAAAAAGGAGGCCTCCTTGTGGAACGAAGAGCTCTTCACTTCTCCTAGTGGGGCATCCATGCAGCATCATGACTCCACGTTGTGTCTTTGATCTGTTCAGATATCCTCCTGGTGGTATTGCAGATGGGCCGTGAGGGTGAGAAAGTGCCACTAAGGTTTGCCCAATGCTTGTGTTCTTTATCTCATCTAGGCCTAAGGCATTACTCAAGGGTGTTGACCTTGCTGTCCCTCTCAAGGGAGCATCACAGATAAGGGCCAGAAAAGATCTGCAGGCATCTGAGTGAGGCTGCTTCTCCAATCCTCGCCATGTAAACTGTGTCTCCTTGATATAGGCCCAAGAAGCCACTTCCACTGATCATTAACATTTAAGTAGTTATACTTACTGGCAGGATACCTTACATGCGCCCCAGGAGCTCACATCACACACACACCGCCCCCTACATTTTACACCCCATCTTATGGTCCAGTTGACTATGCTCTCCAGTCAAGTGTGCATCAGAATTGGACATTTTACACTAGATATAAGTGATCTCAATTTCTCTTTAACCTTCTACATTAAAAACCTCTTCTTATTTCAAATCAATTTTCTCTTCCCTCATGTAAAGTTCTCAGTGAATGATTCTTGTTTCTCTTGTTCCCACATGCGATGGTTAATTTTTTGTGTCAACTTGGCTGTGCCACAGTGTCCAGGCATTTGGTCAAACGTTATTCTGGATATTTCTGTGAGGGTGTTTTTGGATGAGATTAACATTTAACTTGGTGGACTTTGAGTAAAGCAGATTGTGCTCCATGACGTGGGTGGGCTTCAAATCACTTGGAGGCCTGAATAGAACAAAAGGCTGATCTGCCCCGAGCAAGAAGGAATTCGGCCAGCAGATGGCCTTCGGACTTCATCTGCGACATTGGCTCTTCCTTGTCTCCATCCTGACTGCCTCTGGACTCCAAAACTGCAAGTTTTTCCTGAGTCTCCATCCTGCTGGCCTCCCTCAGCAAATTTTGGACTCAACAAGCCTCTGCAATTGCATAAGCCACCTCCTTAAAACAAATCAATCAACCAACCTCTCTCTATATATAATAGATAGATAGATATGTGTATATATCCATATATATGTGTATATGGATATATATCTATATGCATATGTCTATGTATCCATATGCATGCTATTAGTTTTCTCTGGAGAATCCTAATACACCACACAAAAATGAAAACCTCCAAATATGTATAAAATGTCTTCTCATTCACTTTTCCATTTTCTGTTTTAACCCCTGTCTTCTCACGCTGGAGCATGACTAGAATGTGTTTCTTTGAGCAACTCCTGAGGGAGGAGTCTTTCACTGCAACCTCAGGACTTTTCTATTTTCTCATCTTCTCAAAGTTACAGAAAGGCAACAGGACACAAAATAATGTTATAACTTTTTTTGGCTTGCAAAAAATTCATGAAAGCATCAAATTACAGAATGCATCTTTAAATCTTTAAATCACAAGTCTTCAAATCACAAATGCAGCACTTTAAACTTTAGCACCAATTGCCTTCTACCATTATATATCTCACATGGGGAATTCTTTCCCCTAGAAGCCAAAATATCTTATATTCCAAGTCCAAATTGTTATTGATAATTATAGAATTGTTGACAGCAGAATAAAGTATTAACTGGAGCAAAATAGAAAGACTTGATGATAGTAGCTTTGTCAGAATGCCAGTTAAATAGTGCCTTGAGTCCAAAGTCAACTTTTGAACCTAACTCTCAGCCAGGAGAAAAGTTCCTTGAAGAGGTTAACAGTGACATTAAAAGTTTCGTGTCTGGGGCCGGCCTGGTGGCACAGTGGTTAAGTGCGCACATTCAGCTTTAATGGCCTGGAGTTTGCAGGCCTGGATCCCGGGTGCGGACATGGCACTGCTTGGCAACCCATGCTGTGGTAGGCGTCCCACATACTCCATATAGGGGAAGATGGGCATGGATGTTAGCTCAGGGCCAGTCTTCCTCAGCAAAAAGAGGAGGATTGACAGCAGATGTTAGCTCAGGGCTAACCTTCCTAAAAAAAAAAAAAAAATTGTGTCCTGGTGGGGAGTGAGGTGGAGTTGCTTTCCTAGCTTCCAGATTGACTCTTCTTTTTGGAAACCAGCATCTAAAGCATCCGTATCTTATAGGAAGTTTGAGAAATGTGTTTAGAAGGCACCTCCAGCTCCCATGCCTCACCTACAGCCCACCTGCCTTTTGGAATTTTCCCTATAAGCCCTGACTGTTTTACTTAACATCCCACATTAGGACCTGTGAATCTAGTGCTCTGGGCTGAGTGAAGTGTGAGTGTTATCCAGAAGGTCAGCAAACTTTGGATGACTTTCCAAATAAAGTGCCTTCTTGCACTCTCTCACTTTTCATTCTTGCATTCTCCACAGCCCAAACATCCTCCCACTTCTCTTCCTCCATTCAAAGCTACATCAGCTCCATCCTGCTGTGGTTAGTGCTTCTCCAGCTCAAGGTCACTTCCTTTGGGAAGCACTATGTCTTGAGCTCCTCTCCAAACCTTTGCCTCTCCTCAGCTTTTGAATTTCCTGGGCCTTGGAATTTTCTTTCTAATAACAACATAAACAACTGCTTTGTCATTTCTATTTCTCTAGAATAAAATTCTACCTCCCAAAAGTCAACACAGAAACAAGAAAAAGGGAAATAAAATTTGGGGTATTAAACAGTGTGCTACCCACCAAAGCATAGCACCACCAAGCAAAAGGTTTGCCATCCTCGATTTACCACTTTAGAAGTGAGCATGCACCAGGCCTCAAGATGAACCTTCCTGACCACCAGGAATCAGACTCTCTTGTGAGAGAATGCAGTCTACCATTCATCAGGCGTGCTTGCCACTGTGCCAGACCTCGTGCCAGAAAGAAGCCAGGTTACTCTGGAGGCAGATATCAAGACATTCTTCTAGGTCAAGAGCTTTACTCTCCCTCTAGTAGGCTTTTCCCAGGAGAAATACATGACTATGCATGAAAAATATGAAAACAAATCCAACAACAACACCTTACTTAGATGCCTAAGTGCTCCTGTTTCCATATGCTTGTGTTAACATTGCTGTGCTGTAGTCTAGACACCACGGTACCCAGGGGGGAACCGGAGCATAATGTAGGAGAGAGGGCAACTCTACAAAAACCAATAGGAAGGGAGTTCAAACTGACAATCAAAATTCTAGTGGATTTGCTTTTTATTTCTCTTTCACTTGCAGATAGAAATGCTATAATGTGAATAAATATAATTCTGAGATAATATACTTTTCCATGAAGTTAATTCATTTCTTTATTTAAAACTCAACAGATACAAGTCATTGGAGTTAGGTCATTGGAAAAGATTGACCCTGTACTCATGGAGCTTACAGTTCAGTCCAGCAGATGTGCAAGTGCCCACTCTATGGTGATGATGGTGAAGTAAGATATCAGGAAGAAGAAGATGATATAAACATGGTGTGGCCACTTAAGCAAATCCACTTGTACTCCAACACAGCCCTCATGGGGGGAAAAATAGGAGGGGAGAGGAAGAAGGGAGTGATGGAGAGAAGCAGCACATGCATGATGAAGGCAGGGTGATTGAAGTGAAGGCAGCATTGGAACAGAAGTAGAGTTTCTTGTGGGACAAGACCGTATCTTGTATCACACTTCAGAGGTACCTAGTATCTGGAAAGTGATGAAAAGATATTTGTTGGCTAGCATTGGAAGCTCTCAAGTGCAAGGATCCTCTGTCTCCAATGACCATTATAACCCTCAGAACAATGAATCTAGTGTCTGTATAGAGCCATCCACACAGTGAGGAGTGAAAATTCACCCTTTAAGTTCCCCAAAATATTCTGATTTCATTTGATTCAAACATTAATGCTTTACTATAATTCAGAGCAATATTCATAAGAGCTGCCTATTTTTCTACTGCAAAATTTTCATTCAGAAGATTATTTTACAATTTTCTGAATTCTATTTTGGTCATCTATTTTTAAAATTATTTTTACTGTAATAGAAATACCCAATTTGTTCTCTGGAAACATTTTAACTTTCTAGACTTCAAGTAATTTATGTTTTCTCACCCAGTGGAACTCTCTGTAGGTGCTTGTGAGTATAAATTAGTTACTCGATAATTTTGCTTGTATAATCGATAAAATTAGTTACCAATAATGGTAAAGGATAAGGAATTTTCCTTGTTTATATAACAATGTAAACCCTAGAGATGTGTTTTTAAAATTTTAAAAATTAAATTTAAATAAATAAAAATTAAATTTTAAACAATTTAAAAATTTTAAAAATTAAAAACAAAACTTTTGTTTTTTGAGGAAGATTAGCCCTGAGCTAACTACTACCAATCTTCCTCTTTTGCTGAGGAAGACCAGCCCTGAGCTAACATCCATGCCCATCATCCTCTACTTTATATGTGGGACGCCTACCACAGCATGGCTTGCCAAGTGGTGCCACGTCTGCACCCGGCATCTGAACTGGCGAACCCCCGGCCACTGAGAAGCAGAACGTGCGCACTTAACTGCTGCACCACCTGGCCGGCCCCCCAAAACAAAACTTTTTAAAATGGATGACCGAAATAGAATTCAGAAAATTGCAAAATAATATCTTCTAAATGAAAATTTTGCAATAGAAAAATAGGCAGCTCTTATCAGTATTGCTCTGAATTATTCTCTGACTGTAACTAAGGAAGCTGAGGAAGATCCATTGGTTCAATTAGTTTAGTAAGAAGCCATTTAGTGCACTGATGGAAAAAGAAAACTGAAATACTGGAGTGCAGCATCCCCATGGTTGGCATTTGATAACTATTTATTGAGTGAATGGTATGTGAAGCACACTGCACTAAACTCTTTAAGAAATGGCAGGTGAATTAGACAAGGTTCCTATCCTTCTCAAGGAACCTACAGTTCAATGGGAAAGCTGAAAGGAAAAGAACGTAGGAAGGGAGTGAGTGTAGGAGTGAAACAGCAAGCAGGAAAAATTCAGAAAAAAAAAAGAGAGGAAAACATAAGTGCACTCTCATACATGAAGACATAATGAAGCTTTAGCAAAGAAGAATGCTTTACTAATTTTTCTTTGACTCTAGGATCGTAAAAGTAAAAGTAATCTAATCTAATGGGAAAGTCCTCATGCTTAAATCTCATCTGCAATGGCTTCAAATGCTGGTTTAGGGCTGGAACCCAGAGCTCTCTAACCCTATAAAGCTCTCCCAACTTATGTTGTTAAATTGCCAAGTTGGGAACCACCACTATAGCATCCTAGCTAAAGGGTAAAACAGTCTGATATCAAACTCCCCACTGTCAGAGAACTCTCTATCTTGCCAGGCAGCATATTCCCGCCTTGGAAAACTGAAGCATAGAATATTCTTTATGATTGTACATGGAAATTTCAATGTATTGATCCTTGTTCTACACTTGAAGCCAGACAATGCAAGTTAAATCCTTATTTTCTTCTGTGCTATCTTGTATGAGTTTTATGGTTTTATGTTTCACATTTAGGTCTATGATGCATTTTTAGTCAATTTTTGTGGCAAGCGTAAAGTCTGGATCTTGATTCATTTATTTTCGCATGTGGATGTCCAGTTGTTCCAGCACCAATGTTGAAAAGACTATCTTTGCTCCGCTCTATTGTCCTTACTCCTTTGTCAAAGATTAGTTGCCTTTATTTTGGGTAGTCCATTTCTGGGCTTTCTATTCCATTCTAGTGATCAATTTGTCTATTCTTTTGCCAATACCACACTGTCTTGATTACTACACATTTGTCTTGTTCACCCTACACTTAAAACAATGACCATCATATATTAGTCATGTAACAAATATTTGTTGAAAGAGTAATTCTCACACTGTTTCTATGGAGAAGGTACTTACATTATCTTTCTTTCATGGATGAGGAAACTGAGGCATAGGGAGAGCAGGGAAATGGTTCAGTTGCATTACTACTGACCTAGATGGATAGGTTGAAAGCCAAGTCCATGACTCTGGTCTCCATGCTATCAGAAACCGTACTGGAGTGGGACCCTCAGCTGGGCCTCCACGTAGACGTGGGATATCCTGGCCCTCAGGGGATCTTCAAAATCCCTAAGTTTCTTTATAAATTATTTTAGATAGGTGTATTTTAAGGAAATTGAGGATCCATAAATGTCATTCGCTTCTTAAAATATTCTGGTTCACAAATAATTTTAAGAACTACTTTCAGAGAGAGTCATCTTAAAACGTCATCATTTGCTTTTCAACCTGTGTAGACAAGGCTGTCAGTACTGTTCTGGGAAAAAGGAAAAACAAAATCTTACTAAGAAAAATAATAATAATAATAGTTTTGACTATTTGAGAAGAGTAATGCTAAAATCATTTATATGGTTAAAAAATTAATTTTAAATGCTGCTTTAAGAGGGGGTGGATTTTAATCTGAACATTTTCAGTAGAGTTTCAAATTAACTGATGCTAACCATCTATTTAAACCACATAAAGAACTTCAAGAGGAAAATTGAGAGTTTTAAAAAAAATCTGTTTTTCACTATTTCATAAATAAACTAGGCTTGGAATTTGTTAGAGAGAACTGACATTTTATATGGAGAGGGGTCAAAGAGAGCTATGTCTCCTCAGCAGTTTAAAGGCATAAACATTTTAAGCAGCATAATGAGGAATTAAGTAATTGCTTTAGAATGTTTGGACCCTGTTTTTTTTGTATAAGCTCCAACTAAAGCCTAGCTAGAAGGGAAATAGTTTGGTGATCATAGTCTTTAGACCAAACTCAGGATCAAACCCCTCAAGATTCAGGGAGTGTAGTATGGGGAAATGGATTCCTGAGCCAGAGACGGTTGAGGGCTGATACTGATTTCTCCTCCTAGATAAGGATGTGCCTTTGCTGTTGGTTAAATTGTGTCAGGAACCATTAGAGCCTTATATACATTCATATTCCCTCAAAAGGAAATTCATACATTGGGATGGAAATATAACCCCTAGGCATAAAAGTTCTGTGATGTAACAAGAGTTTGCTGATTTCCTCAGCTCTGGCATGGCCTTGTCTGTACCAAGGATGTTCCCTGAACTTTGTCCCATTAGGGCTCAGCCATGTTGAGACAGGCTGCATTAGCTGCTGCATTGTGTAGCCTCTTCTTTTTAAAGTTCTGTAAACTTGGCTAAATAAACCAGACCATTTATAGAGACATATGTGCGTTATCTCTGAAACCCTGCAGAAGCCAAAGTTCAAAACGGAACCTGCTGTATCTCTCTCCTTCCTCTCTCTTCTGGCTGTCGCTTAACAAATACGTACATAATTCGAGACAGAATTCAAAGTTGACCTAGTATATTCCTAAGTGGGTTGTGCTACCATGTATCTTTCCTGTGGTCTCCTGGGATTATTACAATGTGGGCAAAATGATTTGGGGTGATAGTATCTTTCTCCAAGTTCCATTTTGGGACTATATTTCTGCTTCAGTCAAGAGACCTTGGCTCTAATGCATTGCAGATCCAGTAGGGGGGAAGCTAGTTCCAACATTGGTGACAGCTAATGTATCTGTCTGGGCTTCCTAGGTGTTGAAATTGCTGCAACTGGCTGTTCTTAGGTGTGTATTTGCATCATAGATTACAACTATGTACATAATAATTTACAACTCAAAATGTTTAATGAATGAAAAGTGATGTTAGAGAGGCTGCAATATGGGGGCTTTAATAGCTTCTGAAACCCTAATACTTCAGAGATTAACCAGAGGAACCAGCTGCAGGGTGGAAAGTGCCAGTGTGGACAGGCAGCAAAAGGGTGCTGAGAGGAGGAACCAGATAGAGCAGATATCTGAAATAGTAAAAATCTATCTGTATGCATGACTGGTGAGAAAAAGGTCTTCCCAAAATGGATTCCCGTCATAACACTACAAATAAGATACATTAAATATTTAATGTGGATAAGCCTTAAGGTAAGTGCTCAGCTGAAAGCACCAAAAGGACTTTGAAAAAAATTCCAAATATCTCAACAATTTGTAAAAAAAAAAAAATAAAGGAGCACTATACATCATCTAACTTTTTTAAATTCATATGTTTTGGGGAGGGAAATTAATTCAAAAAATTATTATCATTGATTCTGTAGAGTGGGTTGTTGCCTATTGGAGCAACCTCCTTGTTAGGCTTTTCCTTTTAAATAGGATTGTAGAATGGATATTTTGCTAGACACATGAAAATAAGACCATGTTCAAAACATTGTGTTCATAGTGGATTCAATACATAGCAGTAGCAGGTTTAAAAACATCCATGAATTATCCAAGAGTGTACCTGTCATTTCAATATGCTTGTCTTGTGTTATTGACGTTTTCCCTGTATTTTATGGAATAAAACTAAGGAAAAATTCTCTAAAAATTAAGCAACTGAGGCAGACATACATTAATATGAATATATGGTGAATGAAACATAGATATAAATCATTGTAAAAAACTGATTTACAGAGACTGAAAAAAGAATTCTCTAACACATTTCATGTCACTTGCAATATATTTAGAGGCATTAATCAGATGCAAATTTTTCTCTTCTTATACAGATTGCTCCAGAGAGGCAGACACACTTGCCTGCCCCAGTGAAGCCAAATAGTAGGACACTCATCTCAGTTGTGCTGAGTCTGAAGGATGCTTATAGCTGCATCAGTCCCCACTCAGGATCTCACTTCTCCAAGGAGGGCTATGTACCTTAGGGTGGCTCCTGGCCAGCCAGCTGTGAAGCTCTGTGGCTTGTGAAGTTGGCTTTATTTCTCTCCAGAAGGAATTTCTGCCTCTTCCGCCTCAGTCAGGACTGTCCCTTGTTGTGGGTGTTCTTTTTATCTAGTTTTCAGTTCTCTCTCCAGGGTAATTTTTCCAAGAATAGTTGTAACCTGGTTGTGTTCGTGGGAGGAGGTGCATTCAGAGTCTGCCTATGCTGCCATCTTGACGAATCTCCAGGTTTTGTTTTCAATTGCAAAAAATGTGTATTCTTTTAGTTGAAAAATTCATCAGGATACTGCCACAAATAAGCAGAGTATTTAATACAACCAACCAATATCTTTGTAAAAGCCTCTTTTCAGATAGTCACCTTCCTCTAGAAAGAAAAACGACTAGAGAAAAACTGATGGTGTCTGAAAATTACACAGATGGTCTCACTGGAAAATATTAAAGTTTATTAGATTTCATTGAAAAGGATCTGTGGATATTTATGTGTGTATTTTATATTAACTTTTCCCCACCTCCAAGTCATCAGCATCAACTTTGGATAGTTTTGTACTGATGTTTTAATGTTACCTGAAGCAAAATTAAAATCTACCTCTGTTACACTAAACGATTTTGTTTTTATTTTAAAGAAGTATTTTTTAGGAGTTTGAAAATACATATATGAGTCCTTTGAGAAGAGGACCTGTGTTATCATGACCCTTGAGATTTTTTCAGCAAATGGAGGTGGACACTGACAAATCAAAAATTAATAAATCATAGGAATGAACATTATGGAAAATTAATTTACAAAAGCAAATAGTTAAATTACATTACAGTGGATAAGAGCAAAATGTTACAGTTATTGCAAAGACTAATTGCAGGTAAAGCCATTCTGTAAATTCTAAATTAGTATTGTTTTCATTCTTTTATGTAAGGATTTCCTAGAGGAGGTCTTTATCTAGCAAGGAACTATAGAAAATTTAAATTGTTATTGGTTTAAAAGTTCAAATTTTAGGAATCTGTTTCAGAGAAACTAACGTAACCAAGAGGTAGTACAATTTTAACTTCATAAGTAAAAGAGGGAAAGTGTTTACTTTAAAGTATTTTTGTCCAACTCTGCAGGCATGTCCACAGGAATAAAGGGCAAAGGATAGGAAAATATGTAATGAAAATTGAAGTTAAAATATAGCATCTCTAGATTCAAACAAAACAGAAATTTCAGTGTGCCATGTTTTTAAACACAAGAAAAACACATTTTAAAACATTTAAAATTACTGTAACCTTAGGAAGGAAGGCTTTCTAAAAGGCTCTGTGCATTAGACCATATCCTCATTTGTGCAGAATCAAATAAAGTTATGTGAAGACGTTAATAGAGCAAATCAGGGCAAAGGCTGGCGGAGGTCAAAAGACTCATACATTCTGAGTAGTAGAACAATTTTAACTCTCAGGACCATGGAGGTAAAAATAGATGACCTCAGAATCCTCAGAATTCATTGAATCAAACGAATCCATTCCTCATTTCACCCTTTCTCCTCTAAAAGACATTCAAATTGTGTCTCAAAACAGTTTCTCTCTGTAGTCAACTCTCTATTCTTTTACTGCCATTTCCTTCACAAATCAATGCTAACCCTGCCCCTGTTATACATGCTAACTAGACACTCTCCAGTCCAGATGTTTGTAATTGATGGCAAAGAAGCTTTCAGCAAATGGAGTCTATATAATTTGTTCATTCATTCAACTGATATTTCCTGAATGTCTAACACGTGCCAGGCACTATTCAGCAGAAACACAGGTGATCATGATAGTTTCTGCTTTCATGTGTAAATTGCAGTATAAATAGAGCGGAGGCATACAGGAAGAAGGAGAGACTGGAAGAAGGGAGGGGACTCATACACAACACACTCCACTGGCCTAGAAATGTCCACATGAAGATGTTCTGAGTGTCTAGGAATATGGCATGTGATTCTATATAGTCTGTATTGAGAGGAAATTTTTGAGTGAGAGCTACTTGAAATTTCTTTGGGCTGGGCTATGTATCACTTAAGGAGGAGAGGTGGCCAATCCTACAATTAGCATAAAAAAGGCACAGACCTCCTGCCCCAGGTAGGTACCAGAGTAAAACCATGGTGTGTGGCAAAGGCAGCAAGGGATTGATTCAAGATATTCAAGTGGAGGGAGAAACAGAGATTGATACTCCTTTCCCTGCTCTAGAAAAGAACCACAGACCCCTTTTATGATTAAAAGATCACAAGCCAATTTCCTGGCTTATATTTGTAGAACTGCCATTTGGGTATTTATACCTTAGAGGCAGTATTTATTTACACCTCAATTTAAATTATGAACAATTAAGTGGCAAACCAGCTTTCAAAGTCATTCCCTTAGCCCCCCAGCTGTAACTGAACCTTTTGGAGCTTTGGCTGCCAATGTGGGTCAGGTGATTAAGAAGTCTTTCAAACTGCAGGTGGAAGAGGTTGAATGGATTGTGCTGTCTCAGAGGTGAGAGATAAGAATGAGAGTGACCTTAGAATAGGCCACTAAATTGCTGCAGGAGTGGCCAGCTTTGAGGAAGAGCCATTGGTGATTGAGTTCAAGGATCTACAGGCTGTTGCAAGTGTCTGGGAAGAATATAAAGCAATGTTTAAAACTGTGAGATTCATAATTCTAATTCAAAACCAAATGTCAAGAGAGAAAAATGGAAGTGTTCCACTCATGGTTCCCTCAGCACTGTTATAGTACATCATCTAACAAGATGCAATGAGTTTGGCTCATCAAATCAGTGGCACTTGAATCGAGTTAGTGTGGGAGCAATCTATAGCCAAGCATTATTAAACAAACCTGGACTTCACCACTAACTCAAGGGCCTTGCTTTAGGTTCTTGCTCTGGTGACGATAACTACAGACATGAAGGACAGAGACACAACTTTGAGACATACTGGAACTTTGGGAACAAGACTGATGAGCAAAGTTCCGAGTCAAAACGCCAGGAGGAACATGAAGAACTGGAAATGAGGTAAGATGCCTTGGCCTTCTGATGTCAGATACAGGACAGCCTTATGCCAGTGGGAGGTGGGCAAAGGCAGCCTTCAATTGGCAAGTGTAACTTTTAAATTTTTACCAAGATGAATTTATTATATTTTCCTCTGTGTTTTCTTTCATTTCTAATATGCTTAGGAACTCTTTGCCCATCCAAAGATCAGTTAACTACATTTTTTCCGCTTTTTCTTTTTTACATTTAACTCTTTATGTTAGAATATAAAGTGAAGCTTGCATTTGATTATTATTCTCTCCAAAGGCCAATTTCCCCAAAAACTCTTTTAGAATAATCCAGCCCAATTGTTTTGTGATGGTCTTTTTTAACTTATGCCCTATTACTGTCTGAGTTAGGCTATGTTTCAGGATATCCATGCCATGTTTTCACTCTTACGTCATGTTTTGCACAAATTCCATAATATTTTATTTGTGGTAGTTTTATATTTTGTGGTTAACTTACTATCATAACATTTCCATTTGAGGCTTTCTTTAAGTACTGTTATACTTACTCTTCCAAATAAACATTAAAATAATTTTTGTCAGGTCCACAAAAACACCATCATGATTGAATTAAACTATTATGTAATTTGGAAAGTATTGAATTTTCAATAATAACTAATCCTTCTGGGGAAAAAATGTCATCTTTGTATATTTGATCTCCATTTACATCTTCCTATTAAGTTCTATAGCTTTTTTTCATAAGAATTCTAAACTTTTCTTGCTAATTCTAGATATTTCATGTATTGGGGGTTTTTTTTGCTTCTGTGAATGAAAAATATTTTTCTTTCATTTTATCTTCTCATTCTTATTTGTTGATATAGGAGAAATCTAGTTGTTAGTGCATCATATATAACAACTTACTAAACTAGTTAGTTCTTAAAGTTTTTTAATTGATTCTTTTTGGATTTTAAAGACAATCGTATGTTAAACAAACAGCAATAATTTATCTCCATATCATTAGTGAGAATTTCTGGTATATTTGGCAAATTTTCGTTCTTAATGTTCTGTATTGTAGCTAGTGTTTATTACTGTAACTTATAGCTAGAAACAAAATCATAAAATTTATAATCAGAGTTACAGGTTGTATTGGATAGAAAATTGAAATCCTAGTTGTGTTTAGTTTGGCTCACTTCTTTTAAAATTAGAATTTGCTTTCTTAAGAACCTATTTTGGTGTCACTGGCGCTCAGGTTTCTGTCCAAGAAACAATAAACACAATGATTGTGCTTTTTAGTGAATTGAGATAAATTTTTATCTCTTATGATCAATAAAATTTCACCCAGATGAATCACTGAAACTTTCGTGTAGAGTTTTATAACAGATTATAAGTGTACTGGTAGATCAATTTGCAACATATGAAGTGAAAGCTGGAGGAGATTTTCAAAATGACTCTTAGCTCCGTCTATTTAAGATGGGAGCTTACTGCTTTTTGAGACGTATTTCAAAAATGAGTTCAGTGTTAGCTTTGGTAAACATTAATGGGGAGGTCAGCCAGTCAATCAGGAAGCTTGTAATAAGTGGCTGTTCTGGGTTTAGCACCATGCTATATTCTGAGGAGATTATAGAAAATGTTCTCCCCTTGTGTTCAGCCTGTCATACCAGGGACTCCTTCCCTCCTTTGCAGCTTTAGTTTCCTTTGACCATCCTTTAAACATCAGCTTTCCTACTAGTTCCATCTTTGGCCCTCCTCCTCTTACTCTACGCTCTCTTTTCCCGTGACTCTGAGAAACACCACTCTATAGGTGACTTGTGAAATACCCAGCTTTACTCCTGACAGCTTTACGTCCTGAGCTCAGAAGCTGAATATCAAATCTCCTGCCAAACATCTCCATTTGCATGTCCTTCAGGTATGTCACATTCAATATCTTCCCAATTGACCCATCATCTCTCCTGACTTAGACTTTCTGCCCCAAATTCACTGAATTGCCCTTGCTTGAAAACCAAGTGCCGTCCCTAATCCACTCCTATCCCTTGCTTCTCATGTCCAGTCAGTAAGAAAGACTTGCTGATCCAGTTTAACACCTTTTTATTCTTTCCTGTCCATTCTATCACCATTGCCATTGCATTAGTTAAGACTCACAACTTAGGTCACCTGGATCACCACCATAATACCTCTTTCAGTGTTCTGCCTGTAGTCCCCCTGCACCCCCCAAAACATATCTCTACATTTCCTTAATTTTGTTGTGGGTGCTGATATGATCATGTCACTTTTCCACTTGATTGCCTAATAGTGCCTGGTTGACTCTTTAGGTGGTACCTAAAGCCATATCATTGTCTTCCATTCTTCCTTTACACCCGTACTATTTTAAGCCAGAAAACATAGAAACTTCCTTTTTGTGTTTTTTATAGTATTGTCCCCAAAACCTTTATTCTACCCTTTTCACCCAACTGATCTTTTAAAATTCAATGTAGTTTTCACCTCCTCTAAGAACCATTAGCTCTCTTGTGGTGGTTTTAAAAATATGTCCACAAATTCTTTGATATTTCTCCCTTCAAGAGATGAAGCTAATTACACTCTCCTTAAGTATGAAATGAACTGGGGGGGACTTGCTTCTAAGAAATACAGTAGGCAGAAATAATGGTATATCACTTCAAAGAGTAGGTTTAAAAAGACTGCCACTTCCTTCTCGATTGCACTCCCTCTCTCTCAGATAACTTTCTCTGGGGGAAGCCAGCTGCCACATCATAAGGACATCTGGGCAGGTTATGGTAAGACCAATGTAGAGAGGACCTTAATTTTTTTGGCCAGTAGCCAGTCAGGAACTGAGGCCAGCTCACAACCGTGTAAGTGATCTTGGAAGCTCATCTTCCTCCAGATGAGGATTCAGGAGAGATAGTACCTCCAGTCAACAGCTTGACTGAAACCTCACAAGAGACTTTGAGCCAGAACCACCCAGATAAGCTGCTTCCAGATTCCTGACCCACAGAAACTGTGACATAATGAATATTTGTTGGGTTAAACTATTAACTTCTGGAGCAATTTCTTGACGTTTTCCTCATCTCTGCTCTCATAACACCCTATGCTTACCTGTATGGGACCACCTATTACATTATTGAAAATGTCTGTTAATTATTTTACTTTCCCTATCTGATTGTGAACACCTTGAAAGTAAGAAGTAGGTTTTTAAACTACATGTCAAATGGATAAGTGAATATAGCCGATGACCCCTGCTCTCCAAAAACTTATATTCTGCTGAAAATATTGCCACACATGGAATAAGAGCAAACAATAAAAGACAGTGACTGTAACTTTAGATGGTAAGATTCCACTCTATAAGGGTCAGAGGGAGGAGAGACATGTGAAAGCCAAAGGGACTCAAAAAAGCTGCCTGGAGGTGACAACAGAGCTAGTGCTGGACTTGGATAAGGTGTGTTTAGCCAAAGGGAAGGAAGGCATTCTTAGTACTGGGACCACTTCTATCAAAGGCATGGTAGGGTGAGCATGTTCTTAGAAACATCTGAGAGTCAGTCAGGTCCAGATAACCAGAAACAAGAAGGCTTGTGTGAACCAGCATTAAACATTAAACAATAAATAAATTAAGGTGAGCTCAGACTCTGGGAACCTGGAAATGCAACGGCAAACATTTCAGAAAAGACCCCTATGATGGTTCCAATTCTATGTATCAATTTGACTGGGCCCTGTGGTACTCAAATATTTGGTCAAACGCTGTCCTGGATGTTTCTGCGGGGGTGTTTTTGAATGAGATTAACATTTGAATCAGTAGACTGAGTGAAGCAGATTACCCTGTCTGATGTGAGCGGAGCTCATCCGATCAGCTGAAGGACTGTATGGAAGAAAAGGCTCAGTAAGAGGGAATGTTGCCTTCCTGACTCGTTGAACTGGAACGTTGGTTTTTTCCAGCCTTTGGACTTGGACTGAAACATCGGCTCTTCTTTGGTGTTCAGCCTGCCAGCTTTCAGACCGAAACTACCCCATCGGCGTTCTTGGGTCTCCAGCTTGCCGACTCACTCTGCAGAGCTAGGGACTTGCCAGCCTCCGTAACTGCATGAGCCAATTCCTTATAATAAATCTTTTTCTCTATCTATATATACATCCTATTGCTTCTGTTTCTCTAGAGAACCCTGACTAAT
The DNA here is from genome assembly GCF_037783145.1 of Equus przewalskii. Lineage (NCBI taxonomy): Eukaryota > Metazoa > Chordata > Mammalia > Perissodactyla > Equidae > Equus > Equus przewalskii. The sequence goes on along the minus strand of NC_091837.1, from coordinate 46,463,964 downwards.
ACAGATCCTATAATTACTTTCTTCTGCCTAAAGGAGGGAGAAGTAGAAAGTCTTCATTCAGATGTGATTTTGAGGCTACATTTTGGCACCCCACAAAAAAGGGAAATAATAACAAATACTGATAGAGAATGCTTTGTCTCATACAGAGAAAATATCCCCAAGAAATATCTTATTTTCTGTAATACTTGATGCCATTGTTAGATTTCTCTAACGTTTCTTAAAATAATACATTCTTTTTTTAAAAAAAAGTTCAGCAAATATTCAGATGACTGGGTTTTATACTGTTTGTTAGAACAAATGTAGAGTTCATGTTTCCAGTCACCTTTGTGATCATGTTCTCTCCATTGCAAAAATATACATTCTATTTCAGTTACAGTTTAAATGTTTAAGAAATCTAAATGGTGATGTGTCTCTTTTGCATCATAACTGGTGTAGGTGGCCCATTACTGCCTTAATTCATAATTAGTTGTGCATTCTGGATGTGCACTGCCTGGGATAATTATGGAATTTAAGGAACAACCCTGTGGGTCTGCAATTGGGCTTCCTTTTTTAAAAGAAAATTCTATAAACTCTGATAAAACCCTTGACTTCCTCTCCAGCTTATTCCTTTTAGGGGGTTCCAGCAGGTGCTGGCTTTGATTAACAGTCTCTACCAACATTCTTTTTAAACCATCCTCCACTTATGAAGTTACATTTCATTTCAATGCTAGTTGTCATATTACAGCGGTTGCATAGCAACACTATTGGCAAAAATGTTATCTTTTTTCCCTATGTATGAACAGTATTTCTCAGTGCTAATCAAAACCCCTCCTTTGCTTTAAGACTATAGAAACTTTCATTAATTCTTTGGGTGAATTGAGCTAGGTAGCAGATGTAGTTTTCAGAAACTGAGGCACCAAGGCCAGCTGTGTAGCAATTAGCTTGGTCAAAAGCAGAGGCAAAATCATGCAGAAATTTGGGAGATATAAGGGCAGCTTAAACAAAGGAACACTATTACCTGAATTGTGTGGCAGAGATTACAATTTTCTGGGCTTTGTGAAGTGGTGGAATTAAAGGTCAAGTCAGAACAGTGGTGCTGAGCAGTGAGCTGGGACCCTGCTGTATATATAGGAAACACATTCCCTTTATCTTCAGATTTCTTTTTATTAAAATAAAGCTTTAAGATACAGTGCAAGCCTTCAGTTTGTACCTCCCAAATAAAACATGAGCTTTGTTTTCTAGAAAACTTAAGACTGGACACCTGTAACATGTAAAATACTACACTAGGCAGTACAAGAAATAAAAAGATGGATCAGACTTAGATACTAACCTCAAGGAGTCTCAGTCTAATAGATATTTTCTGTATGTACTTCAATTAACTTAACACCTTTTTCTTCAAGGTTCCATCCAGAGGGTCTCTAGAGGTAGGCTTTTCCTTCCTCCCCTCTCCTCCCCTTAATCTCCCTCCTCCGCTACAGCTCTTCTCCCCACTGAGTTCCAAGCCATCATCTGTTACAACTAAACCACAAGAAAAAGAATTTACTGATTGCCTTGGACTTTTGCTATTTTACTCCTCCATAGCAACTTCCAAATGACTATCTTTTACATACATTATCACATTTAATCATCATGGCAACACCTCAGTTGGACAAGTAGGATATCGCTCCTATCTGAAGTCATGGTTTTTAGAGTTGATAATAGCCAGTAAAAGAGCCTCACTGGAACATCATTTTTCCTCCAGTTGAGGGCTCCTTCTCCTAGAAGATATTGCCTTTCATGAAAGAAAATCATAGTTGTGTGACTCAAACTGTAAAAGTTAGTTTGGGAAATAGTTCAAAAATGAATACATATTTGTTAACATTGTCGTAATTTGTAGGCTTCTAGAAAGGAGGAACCAAATTTGTTAAATCCATTCCGTGTTATCACAGACTATCAAACACTTATGCATTCAGCAAAAGATAAAAATATGCAGTCCCCAGAGTCATAATCATTCAAGGTATCATCCCACTGCTGGTCATTTTAGATAAATATGACTTTTGTAGACTTTCAATAATGTTAGTGCAACAAACTGCATGGAGTTGTTATTTTGCTATTGACCTTATAGCATAATCTTCATTTTGAAACAAATCCTGTAAATAGCCTTCACCTTTTGCCTATTGATTGTGCTTTCATATAACAACATTACAACCAGGGTTTGCAGTGAGAGAAAAAATATATTATGCACGTTAAATTCTTTTTGTTTAATTGAAGTAACATTGGTTTATAACATTATACAAATTTCAGATGTACATCCTTGTATTTTGACTTCTGTGTAGACTACATCATGTTCATCAAAAGTCTAGTTGCCATTCCTCACTGTACAATTGTCTCCTTTTACCTTTTTTGACCTCCCCTCACCCGCCTTCCTCTCTGGTAACCACCAAACTGTTCTCTGTATCTATGTGTTTGTTATTATTTTTTTGTCTTCCACATATGAGTGAAATCATATGGTATTTGACTTTCTCCCTCTGACTCACTGCACTTAGCATAATACCTTCAAGGCATCCATGTTGTCACAAATGGCAAGATTTCATCTTTTAGTGGCTGAGTAATATTCCATTGTGCATATATACCACCTCTTCTTTATCTAGTCATCTGTCAGTGGGCACTTAGGTTATTTCCAAGTCTTGCCTATTGCGAATAATGCTGCAATGAACATAACGGTGCACATATCTTTTTGAATTAGTGCTTTCATGTTCTTTGGATATTTATCCAGAAGCAGAATAGCTGGATCATATGGTAGTTCTATCTTTAATTTTTTGAGGAACCTCTGTACTGTTTTCCATGGAGGCTGCACCAACTTACATTCTCACCAGCAGTGTATGAGGGTTCCCTTCTCTCCACATCCTGTCCCACACTTGTCATTTCTTGTCTTTTGATAATAGCTGTTCTGACAGGCATGAGGTGACCTCATTGTGATTTTGATTTACCTTTCCCTAGTAATTAGTGTTGCTGAACATCTTTCATGTGCCTGTTGCCCATCTGTGTATCTTCTTTGGAAAAATATCTGTTCAGATCTTCTGCCCATGTTTTAATTGGATTGTTTGGTTTTTGTTGTTGAGTTGTGTGGGTTCTTTATATATTTTAGATATTAACTGGTTGTCAGATACATGATTTGCAAATATCTTCTCCCAGTTGGTAGGTTGTTTTCTCATTTTATTGATGGTTTCCTTTGACCTGAAGGAGCTTTTTAGTTTAATATAGTCCCATTTGTTTATTTTTTCTTTTGTTTCCCTTGCCTAAGGAGACTTACTCAAAAAGAAAGTGCTAAGACTTATGTCAAAGTGTATTGCCTATGTTTTCTTCTAGGAAATTTATGGTTTCAAGTCTTACATTCAAGTCTGTTTAATCCATTTGTAGTTAATTTTGTGTATGGTGTAAGATAGTGGTCTAATTTCCTTCTTTTGCATGTGACTGTCCAGTTTTCCCAACACCATTTGTCGAAGGGGCTTTCCTTTCTTCATTGTGTGCTTTTGGCTCCTTTGTCAAAAATTAGCTGTCGATAAATGTGTGGATTTATTTCTGGCCTCTCAGTTCTGTTCCATTGATCTGTGTGTCTGTTTTTCTTCCAGTACCGTGCTGTTTTGATTGCTATAGCTTTGTAGTATTTTGAGGCCAGGGATTTTGATACCTGCAGCTGTGTTCTTTTTTCTCAGGACTGCTTTGGCTATTTGGGGTCTTTTGTTGTTCTATATAAATTGTAGGATTCTTTGTTCTCTTTCAGTGAAAAATGTCATTAGAATTTTGATAGGGATTGCATTGAATTTGTAGATTGTTTTAGGTAACATGGACATTTTAACTACGTTAATTCTTCTAATCCATGAGTATGGAATATTTTTCCATTTCTTTGTGTCTTATTCAATTTCTTTCAACAATGTCTTATAGTTTTCAGTGTACAAGTCATCTACCTCCTTGGTTAAATTTATTTAGATGTCTTAAGTTTGTTGCAATTATAAATAGAATTGTATTCTTGACTTTTCTTTCTGCTAGTTCATTGTTAGTGTATAGAAATGTAAGTGATTTTTGCATGTTGACTTTATACCCTGAAACTTAACTATATTCATTTATTATTAATAGTTTTCTGATGGATTCTTTAGGCTTTTCTATATAGAGAACCATGTCATCTGCAAACAGAGTTTCACTTCTTCTTTCCAATTTGGATACCTTTATTTATTTTTCTTGCCTAATTGCTCTGGCTAGAACCTCCAATGCTATGTTGAATAAGAAGAGCGAGGGTGGGCATCCTTGTCTTATTCCTGTTCTTAGAGGGATAGCTTTCAGTTTTTCACCATGTATGGTGTTAGCTGTGGATTTCTCATACATGGCCTTTATTATGTTGAGGTGCTTTGCTTCTATACCCAATTTAATGAGAGTTTTTATCATAAATGGATGCTGAATCTTGCCAAATGATTTCTCTGCATCTGTTGAGATGATCATGTGATTTTTATTGTTCATTTTGTTAATGTGGTGTATCGCATTGATTTATGGATGTTGAACTGTCCTTGCATCCATGGAATACATTCCACTTGATCATAGTGTATGATCCTTTCAATGTATTGTTATATTTGATTTGCTAATATTTTGTTGAGAATTTTGGCATCTGTGGTCATCAGCAATATTGGCCTGTAATTTTCTTTTTTTGTGGTGTCCTTGTCTGGTTTTGTGTCAGAGTAATATTGGCCTGGTAAAATGAGATAGGAAGCGTCCTATCCTCTTCAATTTTTTGGATGAGTTTGAGAAGGATAGGTATTAAACCTTCTTTGAAGGTTTGATAGAATTCACCAAAGAAGCCATCTGGTCCTGAACTTTTGTTTTTGGAGAGATTTTTGATTAGTGTTTCAGACTCCTTACACTAGCAAGATCAGTCTACTAGATTCTCTATTTCTTCTTGATTCAGTTTCAGAAAGTTGTATAATTCTAAGAATTTATCCATTTCTTCTAGTTTATTTGTTGCTGGTATATAGCTTTTCATAGTATTCTCTTATAATCCTTTGTATTTCTGAGGTATTTGTTGTAAGTTCTCTTTTGTTTCCCTTTTTTTTTTTTTTTTTTTTTTGGTGAGGAAGATTCACTCTAAGCTAACATCTGTTGCCAATCTTCCTCTTTATTTGCTTGAGGAAGATTATCCCTAAGCTAACATCTGTGCCAGTCTTCCTCTATTTTGTATGTGAGTTGTCACCACAGTGTGGCTTGCCAAATGGTGTAGGTCAACACCAGGATCCGAACCCACAAACCCATGCCACTAAAGCAGAGTGCACCAGACTTAGCCACTATGCCATGGGGCTGGTCCCTCTTTCTCATTTTTTCCATCCTTCTCTCTTTCTTTCTTAGTGAGTCTAGCTAAGGGTTTGTTGATTTTGTTTATCTTTTTAAAGAATCAGCTCTTAGTGTCATTGATCTTTTCTATTGTCTTTTTAATTTCTTTCATTTATTTCCACTCTGATTTTTATTATTTCATTCCTTCTACTGACCTTGTGCTATGTTTGTTCTTCTTTTTCTAGTTTCTTTAGTTGTAGTGTTAGATTGTGTATTTGAGATTTTTCTTATTTCTTGAGGTAGGCCTGCATTGCTATATACTTCCCTCTTACTGTTGTGTTTGCTGCATCCCATAGATTTTCATACATTGTGTTTTCATTTTCATTTGTCTCCAGGTATTTTTTATTTCTCCTTTGATTCCTTCATTGATTCAATAGTTGTTCAGTAGCATATTGTTTAGTCTACATATTTTTTACTTTTCCCACTTCTTTTTTGCCATTGATTTCTAGTTTCATACCATTGTGATCATAAAAGATGCTTGAAATGATTTCAATCTTCCTAAATTTATTGAGACGTGTTTTGTTGCAGTACATATGCTCTATCTTTGAGAATGGTCCATGTGCACTTGAGAAGAATGTATATTCTGCTGCTTTTGAATGGAATGTTCTATATGTATCTATTAAGTCCATCTGATCTAATGTTTCATTTAAGGCCCATGTTTTCTTGTTGACTTTCTGTCTGGATGATCTATCCATTGATATAAGTAGGTTATTAAAGTCCCCTATTATTTATTGTGTTGCTGTCAATTTCTCCCTTTCAGTCTGTTAACAATTGCTTTATATAGTTTGGTGCTATGTTATGTGCATATATATTAATAAGTATTCTGTCTTCTTGACAGATTGTCCCTTTTATCATTATATAATCTCTATTTTAGTCTCTTGTTAGTTTTTTTGGCTTGAAGTCTATTTTTTCTGATATAAACCTGCTTTTTTTGGTTGCCATTTGCTTGGAGTATCATCTTCCATCCCTTCACTTTGAGTTTATCTTTGTCTTTACAGCTGAGATGGGTCTGCTCAAGGCAGCATATTTTTGGGTCATATTTTTTAATCCATCCAGCCACTCTGTGTCTTCTGATTGGTGAATTCAGTTCATTTACGTTTAGGGTGATTTTTGATACATGAGGGATTAGTACTGTCACTTTTATCTTTTGTTTTCTTGTTGCTTGATATTTCCATTGTTTCTTTTTCCTTGTATTTCTGTCTGCCATTCAGTTTGGTGGTTTTCTATGATGTGTTTCTCAGTGCTCTCTTTTTTCATGTTTGTGACTCTGTTCTGAATTTTTGTGTTGTGGTTACCATGAGGTTTGTATAAAAGGTCTCATAGATAATTTAGTCCTTTTTCTGTTGATAGCATCTTATCTCCATTTACCTATGCAGGTTCCATCTTTTTCCTGTTCCCCTTCTATGTTTTTCTTCTCACAAACCATCCCTATTTGAATGGGGAGTTCATTACCAAATTGAAGTGGGTATAGTTATTTTTAATGCTTTATTTACCTTTAACTTTTATGTTATAATTAAGTGTTTACTAACCTATTCTGATACTGGGTTGCAATTTTATGATTCTATTTATCACCCTGCTCAAAGTTTTATATACCTTTCCCTTTTTCATTTCAGGTGTGAGACCTCCTTTCAACATTTCTTGTAAGGCAGGTCTAATGGTGATGAACTCTCAGCTTTTATTTGTCTGGGAAAGCCTTCTTTTTCCTTCATATCTGAAAGGTAATTGCTGAATAGAATATTCTTGGCTGACAGTTTTTCTGTTTCAATATTTCAATACCATTCTATTCTCTCCTGGTCTTTAGGGTTTCTGCTGAGAAATCGACTCTTAGCCTAATGGGGATTCCCTTGTAGGTTACTGGGTTTTTTCCCCCATGGCTGCCTTTCATATTCTTCCTTTGTCATTGATGTTTGATAGTTTTATTATCATGCGTCTTAGAGAAGGTATTTTTGTGTTGAGATAATTGAGTATTCTATTAGCTTCATTGATTTGTATATCCAGTTCTTTCCCCAGGTTTTGGAACTTCTAAGCTATTATTTCTTTAAATAAGCTCTCTGCTCCCTTCTCTGTCTCTTCTTCTTCTGAGATACCCATTATCCTTATGTTGCCCTTTCTAATGAAGTTGGATGATTCTCATAGTATTTGTTTCTTTTTTTAGTTCTTCATCTTCTGTCCTCTTCTACCTGCATCATTTCTAGGTTTCTATCTTGAGGTTCACTAATTCTCTGTTCAATATGATCTAGCCTATTTCCAATGCTTTCTAAGGCATTCTTCATCTCATTTATTGAGTTCTTCAGCTCCAGAATTTCTGTTTGGTTCTTTTTCAGAGTTTCAATCTCTTTGGTAAAGTATTCCTTCTGTTCATTGATTTTATTCCTCAGCTCATTTAACTGTCTTTCCTAGTTTTCTTGTAGCTCATTGAGTTTCTTCATGACAGCTATATTGAATTTTTTCTCAGTTAGATCACAATCTTCCATGACTTTGCTTAGTTTCTGGAGAATTGTTGTTTTCTTTTTGTTGATGCCATGTTACCATGGGTTTTTGTGGTACTTTCTGAGTTATTCCTCTGCCAGGACATTTGTTGTAGTAAATATATTCCTTATTTAAGTATAGATCAGTTTGTTTTGTTCACACTTTTCAACCACTTAGAGATTAGAAGCCTTTCTTTTGTGTTTCAGTAGGTGGCACTATAGCACTAGTTTTTGGTTCTCTTACCTGAGCTGCCTCTGACTATATTTGAGGATCTGCACATTCCACCTTCCACTGCCACTGTTTGGGGTGTTGCTTGTACTCTCATCATCACCACCTGCACCTCTAGGGGGTCACTGATGCCTTACTATTACTGGTGTCACTGTGGTCATTGGCTCTGCAGCCAGGGGCAAATGGGTGACTTTCACTTCTGCTGCCTCTGAGATCACATGGCTCAGACGTACCACTGCAATGGTTGGGAGAACTGGATGGTAGAGAGGTGGCTGGGTTCATAGAGCACTGCCTCAGCTGTTACCTATTACCTTGTGTCTGCATTCACCACTGCAGTTGGGAGGTTGGAGTTCTGTGCTCAACTCCACTGCTATTACCATGCTCCAAGCCATGGCTGGGGACCCAGGATCACAGGGCTTCACCTCCATTGCTGCTCTGCTTCCCACAACTGCAGATGCTTCCATGGCTGGCTGGTTGGTTGACTGGAGTCACTCACATGCCTCTGCTGCTGCCCACTGAGTTCTCTGGGGCTGAGGATGGCTGGCTCAGCTGCCATGGCCAGGGATCCAGGGTCCTGGGCTCTGCATCTGCTGCTATTTAGCCTCCTCTACTTGCTCCAATCCACCTACCTCCATATATATCAGTGTGTGGATCTCTCCAACACCCTGGTGTGTTGGAAAATGTAGCCTTTGTTGGGTTATGGATGTTTTACTCACTGTAAATTGAAGGAGAGAGACAAAGGGATCCTCTCATGCCACCATGATGATGACATCTGTATAAGTTATATGCTTAGCAGGAACTACATTATAAACATGGCACAGAATGAATTGTAAGATGAGGAAATTCTATGCTATTGATTACTTTTCTCTTTACAGTTAATGAGCGAACTTTAAGTTTTATAATTTATTGTATGTATTAAAGAAGAGGAAATAGTGTTTTCTGGGGTAGCATTTTGTCTAGAAATATATACTATCTTCCAAACCATATATATATATATATACTATATATATATATATACTATATATATATGTATATATATATATAGTATATATTATATAAATAATATTATATGTATATATATATAGTATATATTATATAAATAATATTATATGTATATAATAGGAAATAGAAAAGCCTTGTATTACAAATAATATAACAGCATTTCTTCCTCTTGTATTCAAATAAAGAGAATTAGGGCTTTTTCTGTATTTATATCATTTTGCAGTGCAATAGTGGCAGCTTGTGGTGTAGTGGACATAAACTCCAGATCAAGAGAAATGATGTCAGACACCATCCTACTTCTATCATTAGTTATCCATCAGAGTAATAAATTATTTTTATTTCAGCAAAAACTATCACAGTATGCTTGTTAGCTAATCCAGCAATGATAATATAAATGAACCAAACCACAAGTTGTTTATTCTTGTGTCTAAGTGTATTCATTAAAAGTGCTGTGAGATTACTAAGTATCTCCTCTGCTAGACCCTGTAAATGATTATTTCAAGAACATTGAAGTACATTTAAGAAAATCAATCTTATGTCCTACCAATGGGTATAAGCTCTGATTTCTAATGTTTTGTATCCTGCCTCTGGGACATCCATGCTTTTCCTTCAACCTTCTTGACGATCTCTAAAGAATGAGTAATTTAAGGAGTTGAGTAATTTTCTCAACCTGCTTCTTGCTCACAGCAAGTTGCCAGTTGAGAGGTTTTATTGCATTTGAAGACTGAGTCCTTTTAATCTGGACTTGGTGCTCTTTTGACAATTCAATTTACTTAAATATTTTGTGGACATCCTACATATCTGATTATATCCTACTCCAAGCACCATACCCAAAATTGTTTTTGAAATATGCCTCCTTTTAGGCTTAATTACTGCATTTTGATATTAGGCTTCTGTGAAACTATGCCCTCAAGTTTCCTAGAATATCTTTTGTCCAACTAGGGAGGCCTTCCAAGTAAATATTAATTCTTTCAGAGTTCTTTAAAAAGGGTCTTGCAGCCATGCTCTTGAGTAGATCTTAGAGTCCTCAAGGCCTCATTTTACATTGATGAAATTATACTAACTGGGAAGACTGGAAATGACAAGGATATATATTTTCCAACCAAACAATATATAGCAAACCCCTATATTTCTTCTAAATTATACTTGTACAATGGCAATGCTCTATTAGCTCATCTCTTCAATTCTGTTTCATAGAAAACTAACAGCAATCAGCTCAAACCTTCAATATTCTGGCTGATATAATGTTAGCAAATTTTAAAAGCTCACAATGTATAATTTCTTGCCTTGACATCTACAGTGATTTGCTTCTAAATCTTGTAGTTCATTTTGTCTGGCTTCATTCATGGAATTAAACCAGCTAAGCGATATATAGTCTGTACTGATGATATTTTTTCTGTTTTTGAGGAAGATTAGCCCTGAGCTAATATCTGCTACCAATCCTCCTCTTTTTGCTGAGGAACACTGGCCCTGAGCTAAGATCCATGCCCATCTTCCTCTACTTTGTATGTGGGACGCCTGCCACAGCATGGCTTGACAAGTGGTGTGTAGGTCCACACCCGGGATCTGAATGGCAAACCACAGGCTGCCAAAGTGGAATGTGTGAACTTAACCACTGAACAACCAGGCCAGACCCCTGTTCTGATGATTTTGACTAGACTATTTTCTATGTTGGGGGTCAGCTGGATCTAGGCCTGTCTAGGATGACCTCAGCTGGGACAAGATGGCTTTCCTTCACATGGAATCGTATTTGCCAACAGACGAGTTTTTCTATATGACAGTGGCAAGGCTCTAAGAAAAAGAGTGGAGTCACATAAGACTTCTTGAAAACTAGACTCAGAACAGGGACACTTTAACTTTTATTGCATTCTGTTGGCCAACGCAAGTCAAGAGGCCAGCTTATTTTCAAAGAATGAGTAAAGAAATTCCTTCTCTTGATAGAAGTCTCTCCAAAGCCACATTATAAAGTGCATGCATACTGGTAGGGGTGAAGAACTGAATCAATTTTTGCAAGCAATCTACCACAGAGCCTTGTCTCTTCAAATATTGCATCTACCCCTTCTTATTCCCTTTTCTTCTGAAACTGTAACTAATGAATATTATTTCCATATCCTGTAAGATTTCCCTATTTTCCTTCTCTTTTCTCCCTGTAAATCATTCTGAGTAATTTCTTTTGGTATATTTCAAGTTTACTATTTTTATCTCCAGCTGTGGCTAATGTGTTATTCAGATACTCTACTGAGATTTAAATTTTTTTATTATAATTTTAATTTCTAAAAATTTTTCAGATAAGCTTGGTGATCCTTGATAATTTCTCTGCACGTCTTTAAGTTCTTTTATTATCAAATAAGCATAGTTTATTTATTTTTTTATTGCTAGAAATCATTTGCAGTTTCTTTTCTTTTCTTTTTAAATTAATCAAAAAGACTTTATAGAAGATGTAGTAATTGGGATGGATGGTCCTTAAGGGACTGATGGAATTTCTTTTATTTTATTTTATTTTTTAATTTTTTATCTTTTAATTACAGTAACATTGGATTATAACATTATATAGCTTTCAGATATACATCGTAATATATTTCAAATTCTGTGTAGATTACATCATGTTCACCACCCAAAAACCAATTTTTTTTATTTATTTATTTTCGGATGTACATCATAGTGTATCTCGAATTCTGTGTAAGTTACATCATGTTTACCACCCGAAGACTAATTATAGTTCATCCCCTCACATGTGAGCCTAACCACCCCTTTTTCCCTCCCCCCTTCCCCTATGGTAACCACCAATCCAATCTCCGTTGCTATGTGTTTGTTTGTCGTTGTTTTTATCTTCTACTTATGAGTGAGAGCATACAGTATTTCACTTTCTCCCTCTGACTAATTTCACTCAGCATAATACCCTCAAGGACCATCCACGTTGTCACATGGCTGGATTTCATCATTTCTTATGGCTGAGTAGTAGTCCATTGTGTATAAATACCACATCTTCTTTATCCATTTGGCCCTTGATGGGCACCTAGGTTGCTTCCAAGTCTTGGCTATTGTGTATAATGCTGCAATGAACACAGGGGTGCATGTATCCTTACGCATTTGTGTTTTCAAGATCTTTGGATAAATACTCAGCAGTGGAATAGCTGGATCATATGGTAGATCTAGTCTTAATTTTCTGAGGATACTCCATACTGTTTTCCGTAGTGGCTGCACCAGTTTGCACTCCAACCAGAAGTATACCAGGGTTCCCTTCTCTCCACATCCTCTCCAACATTTGTAGATTCCTGTCTTGTTAATTATAGCCATTCTGACTGGAGTGAGGTGATACCTCATCATAGTTTTGATTTGCATTTCCCTGATATCTAATGATGTTGAGCATCTTTTCATATGCCTGTTGGCCATCTGTATACATTCTTTGGAGAAATATCTGTTCAGATCTTTTGCCCATTTTTTAATTGGGTTGTTGGTTTTGTTGTTGTTGAGCTGTATGAGTTCTTTGTATATTTTGGATATTAACCCCTTATCTGATATATGGTTTGCAAATATCTACTCCCAATTGTTAGGTTGTCTTTTCATTTTGTTGGTGGTTTCCTTTGCTGCACAGAAGCTTTTCAGTTTGATGTAGTCCCATTTGTTCATTTTTTCTTTTCTTTCCCTTGCCCCGTCAGACATGGCACTTGAAAATATGCTGCTCCGGCCGATGTCAAAGACCATACTGCCTATGTTTTCTTCAAGAAGTTTCATGGTTTCACGTCTTACATTCAAGTTGTTAATCCATTTTGAGTTGATTTTTGTGCATGGTGTAAGATAGTGGTCTACTTTCATTCTTTTGCATGTTGCTGTCCAATTTTCCCAACACCATTTATTGAAGAGACTCCTTTCTCCCTTGTATGCTCTTAGCTCCCTTGTCGAATATTAGCTGTCCATAAATGTGTTGGTTTATTTTTGGGCTTTCCACTCTGTTCCATTGATCTGTGTGTCTGTTTTTGTGCCAGTACCATGCTGTTTTTGTTACTATGGCTTTGTAGTATATTTTGAAATCAGAGAGTGTGATAGATACCTTCAGCTTTGTTCTTGTTTCTCAGGAATCCTTTGGCTATTTGGGGTCTTTTGTTGTTCAAAATTGTATATAAATTTTAGGATTCTTTGTTCTATTTCTGTGAAAGATGTTGTTGGAACTTTGATAGGGGTTGCATTGAATCTATAGATTGCTTTAGGAAGTATGGACATTTTAATAATGTTAATTCTTCCAATCCAAGAGCATGGAATATCTTTCCATTTCTTTGTGTCTTCTTCGATTTCTTTCAACAATGTTTTACAGTTTTTGGTGTACAGATCTTTCACCTGTTTGGTTAAGTTTATTCCCAGGTATTTTATTCTTTTTGTTGCAATTGTAAATGGGATTGTATTCGTACCTTCTCTTTCACTACTTCATTGTTAGTGTACAGAAATGCAACCCATTTTTGTATGTTGATTTTGTATTCTGCAACTTGAGTGTATTCATTTATTATTTCTAAAAGTTTTTTAGTGGATTCTTTAGGGTTTTCTATATATTAAATCATGTCATCTGCAAATAGTGACAGTTTCACTTCTTCTTTTCCAATGTGGATCCTTTTTATTTCTTTTTCTTGCCTGATTTCTCTGGCTAGGACTTCCAATACTATGTTAAATAAGAGTGGTGACAGTGGGCATCCTTGTCTGGTTCCTTTTCTTAGAGGAATAGCTTTCAGTTTTTCTCTGTTGAGAATGATATTAGCTGTGGGTTTGTCATATATGGCCTTTATTATGTTGAGGTATTGTCCTTTTATACCCATTTTATTTAGAGTTTTTATCTTAACTGGTTGCTGTTTATTGGCAAATGCTTTCTCTGCAACCATTGAGGTGATCATGTGATTTTTATTCTTCATTTTGTTAATGTGGTGTGTGATGTTGATGGATTTGCAGATGTTGAGTCAACACTGCATCCCTGAAATGAAACCCACTTGTGCATGATGTGTGATCTTTTTAATATAGTGTTGTATTCAATTTGCTAGTATTTGGTTGAGGACTTTGCATCGATGTTTATCAGTGATATTGGCCTGTAATTTTCTTTTTTGTGTTGTTCTTGTCTGGTTTCGGTATCAGGATAATGTTGTCCTCGTAGAATGAGTTAGGAAGCATCCCCTCCTCTTCAATTTTTGGAAGAGTTTGAGAAGGATAGGTATTAAGTCTTCTTTGAATGTTTGGTGGAATTCACAAGGGAAGCCATCTGGTCCTGGACTTTTATTTTTTGGGAGGTTTTTGATTGCTGTTTTGATCTCCTTACTGGTGATTTGTCTATTCAAATTCTCTACTTTTTCTTGTTCCAGTTTTGGAAGGTTGTATGATTCTAAGAATCTATCCATTTCTTCCCGATTATCCAATTTGTTGGCGTATAGCTTTTCATAGTATTCTTATTATCTTTTGTATTTCTGAGGTGTCTGTTGTAATCTCTCCTCTTTCATTTCTGATTTTATTTATTTGAGCCTTCTCTCTTTTTTCTTGGTGAGCCTCACTAAAGGTTTGTCAATTTTGTTTATCTTTTCAAAGGATTAGCTCTTGGTTTCATTAATTTTTTTTAATTGTTTATGTAGTCTTTATTTTGTTTATTTCTGCTCTGATTTTTATTATTTCCTTCCTCCCACTGATTTTTGGATTTGTTTCTTCTTCTTTTTCTAGTACATTTAGATGCACTATTGTTTATTTGGGGTTTTTCTTCTTTGTTGAGGTAGGCCTGAATTGCTATAAACTCCCCTCTTAGAACCACTTTTGCTGTACCCCAGAGATTTGGGCATGTCATATTTTCATTTTCATTTGTCTCCAGGAATTTTTTTATTTCTCTTTTGATTTCTTCATTGACCAAATCGTTGTTCAGTAGCATTTTACTTAAGCACCAGTTTTTTGTGGCTTTTCTGGTTTTCTTCCTGTAGTTGATTTCTAGTTTCATACCTTTGTGGTCAGAAAAGATGCATGGTATTATTTCAATCTTCTTAAATTTATTGAGATGTTGTGTGGCCTAATATATGATCAATCCTGGAGAATGTTCCATGGGCATTTGAAAAGAATGTTTATTCTGTGGTTTTTGGATGGAGTGTTCTGTATATATCTGCTAAGTCCATCTGGTCAAATGTGTCATTTAAGGTCAGTGTTTCCTTATTGATCTTCTGTTTGGATGATCTATCCATTGGTGTAAGTGGAGTGTTAAAGTCCCCTACTATTATTGTGTTACTGTCCATTTCTCCTTTTATGTCTGTTAATAATTGCTTTATATATTTCAGTGCTCTTACATTGGGTACATAGATATTTACAAGTGTTATATTTTCTTGTTGGATTGTTCCCTTTATCATTATGTAGTGCCCGTCTTTGTCTCTTACTACAGTTTTTGTTTTAAAGTCTATTTTGTCTGATATAAGTATTGCTACCCCCACTTTCTTTTCTCTGCCATTGGCATGGAATATCTTTTTCCATCCTTTTGCTTTCAGTTTGTCAGTGTCTTTAGATCTGAGGTGTGTCTGTTGTATGTGGCATATATATAGGTCTTTTTTTTTATGCAATTGGCCACCCTATGCCTTTTGATTGGAGCATTTAGTCCATTGACATTTAAAGTAGCTATTGATAAATATGTATTTATTGCCATTTTGTTACTTTTTTCTGGGTGTTTTAGTAGTTCTTTTCTGTTCCTTTCTTTTTCTCTTGCTCTCTGCCCTTGTGGTTTGATGGCTTTCTTTAGTAATATGTTTGATTTCTTTTGTCTTACTATTTGCTTACTTATAGGTTTTTCATTTGTGATTACCATGAGGAACCTATTTAATAATCTATGTGTATAACAGTCTATATTGAGTTGATAGACTCTTTAGCTTGATCTCTTTCTAAAAGCTCTACTTTTTCACTCCCCTACTCCCACATTTTATGTTTTTGAAATCAGGTCTAATCTCTTGTTTTGTCTGTGTCTATCCATTACCCTCTTATCATTGAAATAGCTAATTTGAGTACTTTTGTCTTTTAACCTTCATATTATCTTTAAAAGTGGTTGATCTGCTACCTTTACTATATTTTTGCCTTTACCAGTGATTTTCTTGCCTGTTTTTTTTGGGGGCGGGGGGGTTGATAATTTTTTATCCCTATTTGTAGTCATTGCTTTCCCACTTAGATAAGTCCCTTCAGCATTTCTTGTAGAACTGGTTTCTTGGTGATAGACTCCTTTAACTTTTGCTTCTCTGGGAAGCTCTTTATTTCTCCTTCCATTCTAAATGACAACCTTGATTGATAGATTATTCTTGGCTGTAGGTTTTTTTCTTTTAGCACTTTAAATATGTCATATTTTTTTTTCTTTTCTCACCTGTAGGGTTTCAGCTGACAAGTCCACTGATAGCCTTATGTGCTTTCCTTTGTATGTCACTTGTTGCCTTTCTCTTGCTGCTTTTAAGATTCTATGTTTATCTTTAATTTTGGATATTTTAATTATAATCTGTCTTGGTGTGGGCCTCTTTGGGCTTCTCTCGTTTGGAGCTCTCTGTGTTTCCTGCACTTGGTTGACTGTTTCCTTCCTTAGGTTAGGAAAATTTTCATCTATTATTTTTTCAAATAAATTTTCTGCCCCTTATCTCTCTCTTCCCCTTCTGGGACACCTATGATACAAATGTTAGTGTGCTTGATATTGTCCCAGAGTTCCCTTAGACTGTTCTCATTCTGTCTAACTCTTTTTTCTTTTTTCTGTTCAGCTTGGGTGATTTTCTCTAGTCTTTCATCTAGCTCACTGATCCGTTCTTCTGTATCCTCTACACTGTTATTGAGTCCCTCTAGTGAATTTTTAATTTCACGTATTGTAATCTTCATTTCTGATTGGTTCTTTTGTATATTTTCCAGTTCTGTGTTGATGAGCTCACTGTGTTCATTCAGTCTTCTCCCAATATTTGTGAGCATCCTTATGATTTTTTTTTTTTGAACTCTTTGTTGGGTAGGTTGCTTATTTCTGTTTCATTTAGTCCTTTTTCTTGGGTTTTGTCCTGTTCTCTTGCTTGAAAAGTATTCCTTTGTCTCCTCATTATGCCTCTTTCTCTGCGCTTATTTCCATGTATTAGTTGAGTCAGCTATGTCTCCTGATCTTGGAGAAGTGGCCTTATGTAAGAGACACCTTTTGAGGTGCAGCAGTATATTTCCCTGTCATCATGTCCCAATGATCCAGGAGTGACCCCTTTGTGGGCTACTTGTGTCCTTCTGCTGTGGCAGGGTTGCTCTTACTGCAGGTACCCAAGGAGTCTAATCTTCCCTCCCTGACCAGCTGTTTGTAAATCCGGTTCAGGTAGCCTCAGCACCATTGGTTACAAGGTCTAACCCTCCTGTTGCAGTTTTCCTGTTAATTGGGTAGGTACCCAGAGTAGCTGATTGCTAGGCTCAGGGGCTCACAGTTGCTATAGGCCTCAGGCCTACAAGGCTGTTGTCAGTTCTCTTAGGAGTGTAGCTGAGTGGGGCTGGCCCTAGGCTTGGGAGCACTCAATTATTTTAGGCTTTGGAAGGTGGGGCTGATCCTTTTTATGGCTATTTGTGAAGCACAGGTCTTCTGCCACTGATAAGCCTCACCCCCCACAGGTCCACACACACCATCAACACAGTCTTGGTCCATGCACTCTTCCCAACCCCCTGGAGTGTACCCTGATGCCTCACTGCAGAGGCCCCCACCACTCCACCAATGCCCCCTACAGTTCACCTGGTCCTCACACTGGTCCTGCCCCACAGAGTCAGACACACTCGCCTGCCTGTAGAGGGTCAAGGCACCCAGTCTATGCAGGTGGACAAGTAGCCTGAGGGCTTGCTGTTGGGTTGGGCTGGTCCCTAGGGCAGGCTGCCTGCCCTGGCTGAACTGGATTAAATCTGTGCTCTAGTGGGTGTGGCAGACCCCTGAGCAAACAGGCCAGGGGAAGAACCCCAATGGCATCCACTGGGGTCTGTGTCAGCATGCCCGGACCAGGTCAGAACAATGGCCCCCACCAATGGCTCAGTCTCCGAAGAGGTCCCTCCTCTCACCACGATGCCCCCAGAGCCCACTAGGTGAGTCTCTTTTCACCAAAGGACTGTCAGCCTTCTTTCTGGTGATTTTAGGTTGCTGAAATGGGTGAGTTTGTGTGTGGGCCCTTTCAGACCCTGGTCTTTTTGGCTTTTGCCCAATGGTTTTTCTGGAGGTATCCCCACTGCAGTTAATAGCCAGCGAAGCCAGATAGTAAGACCCTCGTCTCAGTTGTGCTGAGTCTGAAGGATGATTATAGCAGTACCAGCCCCAGCTCTGGACTTCACTCCTTCAGGGAGGGCTGTGTACCTTAGGGTGGCTCCCAGCTGGCCAGCTAAGAAATTCCACAGCTCCTGAAGGTGGCTTTTTTTCTCTCCAGCAGGAATTTCTGCCTATTCCCCCTTAGTTAGGACTGTCCCTTGTTGCAGGTGTTCTTTTTATCCAGTTTTCAGTATTCTATCCAGCGTAATTTTCCCAAAAATAGTTGTAACCTGGTTGTGTTCATGGGAGGAGATGAGTTCAGAGTCTGCTTACGCCACCATCTTGACGAGATCTCTCTCTCTTTTCTTTTCCACTTGGCCCTGAGCTAATATCTGTTGCCAATCTTTTTTTTCTTCTTCTTCTCCCCAAAGCCACCCAGTACGTAGTTGTATATTCTACTTATAGGTCCTAGTTCTGCTATGCGGGATGCTGCCTCAACATGGCTTGACAAGCAGTGGTAGGTCTGCGCCCAGGATCTGAACCAGCAAAACCCCAGAGCGTTGAAGCAGAGCACACAAACTTAACCAGTCAGCCACAGGGCCAGTCCCAAGACCCATTTCTTGACTCATGGGGAAAAAAAATCAATGAATGCTGTTTAAAACATCTTTCTAAACAAAATTATACATTTTATATAATCTGTATTTTATATAATCTTGTTATATAAATCTTTTTTCATATAACCTTTCGGTATCTTATATATAATATCTGTTATTGAATCTGTCATAGTTTGTGAAAATGCTAGGAAGAGTTACACTGATAACAGAAATGTGATCTTTAAAAAATTTTACCAAAACACTTGGGATTATATTAAAAAGTTTTAAGTGACTTACCCTTCAGAGTGTTAGCTCAAATAATTTAAAGGTAGTACTTTACATTAGTACTTTTCTCAAGGTACTGTCATGACAAATATAGGAATAAGGTATTCATGACTACAAAATCTTTGTCATATTTTATATATATTTGTGAACTAACAGATATATATACACATATATGAATATATGTAAGTATATATAATTGAAGTACCCAAATTTGCCTATGGGAAAAGAATCAACAGTATATTTTGGTTAAAAACTTATAAATATTATTTTAGCTGCTTTTACTTGAAGGGAAAAATTGTCTTTCTCACGATACTGTTGTTTTCATAATTTTTCCATGTGGAGGAAATTTTGCACAGACTTTTACTTAATACTTGATAATTAATGATGATCAACAGAAAGACTTTGGCATAAAAATCAGTAGGAAATTGTGTAACTCCTTCCTCTTTTGTTCTCAAACCCTCCCAGTTGTAAGGAACCTTCTGTATACGACCCATTTCATTCACTTCAGCAAAAAGGATTTATTTCCATCCAAATGGCCAAAAATGCAAATGGCATACAGAATACATGAGACGCCTGATTATTTTTAATTTTTGCAGATGATATTATATGCAGAGCTTGATAGAGGTGAAATGAGGCAGTTAGGACCACAGAGCGTGCAGTCAGTCAGAGGCAGAGTCAGATGCTGCTGTGCCCTGTGATCTTGTGTATGTTCCTAACTGGCAATGAGGGCCTGGGCAAGTGTCTTTGAAGCTCTAAGACTCAGTTACTTCATGGATTAAGTGGGGAGAATCATACCTCATGGGTAGTTCTTCATCAATTAGATAAGGTATTAAAGTACTTGGCAAAGTATTAAGCTGAATAACAAGTGCCATAGTAGCTTTGCCCTTGGAAGGAGTTTCTAGGCTTTAAAAAAAAGTGACTAGCTGGGGCTGGCCCGGTGGCTGAGTGGTTAAGTTCGTGCGCTCTGCTTCGGTGGCCCAGGGTTTCACTGGTTCCAATCCTGGGTGCGAACATGGCACCTCTCATCAAGCCACGCTGAAGTGGTGTCCCACATACCACAAACAGAGGCACTCACAGCTGGGATATTCAACTATGTACTGCAGGGCTTTGGGGAGAAGAAGGAAAAAAAGAAGATTGGCAACAGATGTTAGCTCAGGTGCCAATCTTTAAAAGAAAAGTGAACAGCTATAGCCTATGAACTTTTCATATCAGCAGTCAGGAGAGGGTTAAAAGTAACAAGAAATAACAGCTGACAGGGAGAAAAATTAGAATTGGATATATTGTACTTGAACTACATAGTTTAAGGGCAAGTGCGCTTTGTCCTCTCCTTTTTTCCTGAAGATATTTTTCTATTATCAAACAGCAGAGTTTTATTTTTATTGATGCCACTGGTCATAAATAAAGGTTGAAATCTCCCCATGAAGAATGTGTACTTGAAGATGGATGTTTCTTCTGTATTCGCCAAAGTATCAGTAGCTAGCAAGCAATCAATAAATAAAATTTGTTGAAATTTAATCCAGTTTCATGTTTAGGAAAATGGTAATTAAAAGTGGAGTGTAGCTAAGTAATAGTAAAGTGAGACCCAGGAATGCCAGATGTCCACATAGCAAGTCTCACGCCGAAACTAAAAGCTTTAGTTCTATCTTTTTAAATTGCCCTGGCTCTGACTTGTTTTGGCAATAAGACTAAAACAATTCATTAATGTTACACGTGTCAGACATATATGTGTCACTATACTGCATATGATCATAACAAAACAGACTAATGTAAAATACTTTTTTCAAAAATAATCATTATTAAATACGTTCCAGAAAAGTTAGAATTACAATAAAAGATTACTCTGTAGGAAAGAAAAATGGACTTAAAATGAGTGCACTGAAAACTTCTTTATTACTTTTAACATAGTATTTCTTCCTGATGTCTCATAACCAGTCTTATAAATATTAGTCTAAATTCACTAGGCAGCAACAATGAATAAGTTACAATCCCAGGCATTAAGTTCAACGGAATCTTTACCCAGTGGACCCACAGTCTGTTCATTTTTAAAATGGCATACAAAGTGCTCATTAATTATAATAATAATAATCTAAGTGATTAGTGAATTTTCTTTTCAGAAGCAAATTTAAAAGTAGGTCTGTGAAGACATAACAGCCTTTATTCAGTAGAGGGACATTGAACAACTGTTCTAATTATTTTAGAAAGAAAGTTACTGGACAAAGGAGGATCTGAGAATGAAGACGATTCTTTGGACAGGCAGGAACTTGTACCAGTAGCAATAATGGTGCCTTCTACCTTGCATATGTAGATTTTTTATAAAGCTTTTTACCTGTCTCCGTGGAGTAGCTATTTGAAAAGCCGTTCAAAGCTTGATGAAAGTCAAGCGAAGGAACTGACACTTTTCTATTCTCTAATTTTCAGTCTAGATATTTCAGCTTTCATCAAAAACCAACACTGAAGAACCGTGAAAGAAACTGGCAACTTCCACCCACTGATGCTACAGAGAGAAACACGCAGGCGTGGTCTCAGTAAAAGTAGCCACACGTGGAAAGCAATAGCACCTAGGATATTTAACTCTGAAAGAAATTTACAACATACATAGCAGAAACATCACATATGTATTGGCTATGTCTGTGCACATAATGTGTGCTTGTCTGTGTGGAGGTACACGCTGGTACACGTATATGTTCTATTTCATTTGTACGATGGAAATCCTTCTAACTGTGCAAATCAGAGAGTCAGTCTGCTAAGCAGTATGGGAAGGTAGCGAGAATACTCTACCTTCTTTGCTGGAGATCAGACCCAAAAGAGATGTGCTTGTTCTACTTTAGGAAACAAATACCAGCTACTGTGTTTCAGTCCCTGCTAATTTTCTGTCTCCTAACTGCTGCCTCACGACTCTATCTGCTGCTGAACTTGACCTCTGAGCCCAGCCTGCTCTTCATCTTTGCTAGATTTTTTCCATGTTTTATAAGCAGGCTTTACCTTGTTTTCTCTCATTCATACATGGTCTTATTCTCTTCCCCATTTGGCTTTCATTTCCTTAGCATTTTGTCCCTGTGCATCCGGGATTTGGCATTTTTATTGTAACAGCGAACTGATTTTGTGTTGAAGAAATAAAGGGTATATTTAGGGAATACTCTTAAAAGTGGAATTGATTTGTCATACAGTAGGTAACTCTATGTTTAGCTCATTGGAGGAACCACTAAACTGTTTTTCAGACAACTATGCCATTTCACATTCCCCTAGCAGTATGAGGGCTCCAATTTCTCCATATCCTCACTAATACTTGTTTGTGTCTGACTTTTTGATTCTAGCCATCATAAGGGGTGTAAATTGGTATTTCATTGTGGTTTGGATTCAAATTTCCCTGATGGCTAATAATGTTGAATATCTTTTTGTGTGCTTATTGGAAATTTGTATATCTTTTCAAAGAAATGTCTATTCCGATGCTTTGCCCATTTTTAAATTAGTTTATTTGCTTTTTTATTATTGTGATGTAAGAACATGTGTATTTACATGTTCTGAATACAAGTTGTTTCTCAGATATGTGATTTGCAAATATTGTCTCTCATTTTGTGTTTTGCGTTTTCGCTTTCTTGGTGGTGTCCTTTGGAGCACAAAAGTTTTTAATTTCGATGAAGTCCAACTTACCTGTTGTTTTTCTTTCATCACTGTGGTTTTCGTGTTGTTTCTAAGAAAGCTTTGCCTAACTCAAGATCACAAAGATTTACTCCTTAGAGTAAGATTTCTTCAAAACTTTGATCCATTTGGAGTCAATTTTTGTTTATAGTGTTAGGTAGAGTTTCAATTTTTGGTCTTTCACATGTGGATATCCAGTTGTTCTGGCACTATTTGTTGAAAAGAAGTGGATTTCAATTCAACTGAATTGTCTCAGCACTCTAGCACCAATATAGTTTTAATAATAGCAGGATATATTCATTAGAGCTAGCAAAAAAGTATTCTTGACCTGCACAGTGACATCAAGTCCCTAATTCCTTTCTTCTCTTTCAATTATTATCACTATGAACCTAGGACTTTCAAAACCAGAATGCAAATTGCTTTATCAATAAATACTTTTGGAATGAAGCTCTCAAGTAAAGAACAAAAAACTTCACTGGCCTTTTAAATTTTCTCTTTGCTCTTGAATCCAAAATGAAGGCAGTCTCATTTAGCAGCTTGTTAAGTAGTCTAATGCATAAACACTTAAGTGTTTGATTGTATAACATCATCTCTATGATTTAGTTCCATTATGTCCACATCAACTGAATGCAGAATAAATGTGATGAATGTCTTCTCAGATGTTCAGCTTTAACAAATGGGACTCATTTCTCGCTACTACTGAAGCCACCATTGCTTGATACGGTTCATGTATTATGTTCCATTTGTGGCACATGAACAACATCTATTTGCAGAGATTCACCCATAACCATGAGAAATATCGTGAACTATAGTTCAGTGTATCAAGTTGTTTTCTTCAGGATCTTTTGGCCAACTTACGTATAACTCTTTTCCAAATAAAAATATTTGTTGTTTTTGGAATTACTGTTGGGGTTAATGAATATCCTTTTTGGCATCACTGAGACAATAAGTGTTAGAGTACAAATTAAAATTGTATTCCCTGGGGATTTTTATTCTTTGGATCAATAGGTAAAAGAAAAGATGTCTAAAAACAAGCCAATTGAAAAATTATTCAACTCTTAAAAGAAAACATAGGGTAAAAGCTTCATGACATTGGATACGGCAATGATTTCTTGGGTATGACTCCAAAAGCACAGGCAACAAAAAGAAAAATAGATAAATCAGACATTGTCAAAATTAAACACTTTTATGCATCAAAGGACACTATCCACAGAGTGAAAAGGAAACCCACAGGAAGGGATAAAATGTTTAATTCAGTATTAATAGCTACCTAATTAGATATTAATATCCAGGATATATAAAGAACTCCTACAACTCAACAAAAACAATAGCAATGCAGTAACCAAAACAATAAGCAATCCAAATAAAAAATGGGCAAAGGATCTGAATAGATATTTCTCCCAAGAAGATATACAAATGACCAATAAGCACAGGAAAGGATGCTCAACATTGTTAACTATTAGGGAAGTGCAAATCAAAATCACACTGAGATAACACTTCACACCATTACAATGGCTATTATAAGAAAACACACACACACAAAATAACATGTTGGTAAGGAGTGGAGAAATTGGAACCTTTATGTGTTGCCAGTGGAAATGTAAAATGGTATGTCCCCTGTGGAAAGAGCTATGACACTTCCTCAAAAAATTAAACATAGGGGCTGGCCCTATGGTATAGTGGTTAAGTTTGGCACACTCTGCTTTGGCGGCCCGGGTTCACAGATTAAGATCCCCGGCACAGACCTACACCACTTGTCGGCCATGCTGTGGTGGTGACCCATGTATAAAGTGGAGAAAGAAGGGCATGGATGTTAGCTCAGGGCTAATCTTCCTCCAGAAAAATAAATAAATAAGTAAATAAACATAGAATTACCCCATGATTCAGCAATTCCACTTCTGGGTAGGTACCCCAAAGAGTTGAAAGCAGAGACTCAAACAGATATTTACATACTCACATTCATAGCACCACTATTCACAGTAGCCAAAATGTGAAAGCAACCCACATGTCCATCAACAGATGAATGGATAAACAAAATGTGGTATATACATACAGTGGAATATTATTCAGCCTTAAAAAGGACTGAAATTCTGACACATGCTACAACATGGATAAAACTCGAAGACATTTTATGCTAAGTGAAATAAGCCAATTACAAAAGGACAAATATCGTATGAGTCTACTTATATGATGTACCTGGAATAGTCAAATTCCTAGTGACAGAAAGTAGAACTGTGGCTACCAGAGGCTGAGGGGAGGGGGAATGAGGAGTTATTGTTGAACACGTGCAGAGTTGCAGTCTGGTATGATGAAAAGGTTCCAGAGATGGATGGTGATGATGGTTGCACAACGATGTGAATGTTCTTAATGCCTTTCTCTCTCCCTCCCTTCCTTCCTTCCCTATGTCCCTCCTTCCCTTCCTTCCTTCCCTTCCTTCCTCCTCTTCTTTCTTCTCTCCCTCCCTCCTTATTTTCCTTCCTTCCTCCTTCCTTCTTTTCTTCCTTTTACTCCTGCCTTTCTTCCTTTCTTCTTTCCTTGCTATTTATCTATCTACATATCTACCTAACTATCATCTATCCACCTACCTTCCTACCTATCTATCATCTATCTAACTGTTGGACTAACTATGCCAGTACTTCCAACTTCGGGATTTTTTCTTTGTCTCATTTATAATTTCTATTACTAAATATGATGTAGTTTATTTATTCCTTTACTTTGGGCTTTTAGTTTGTTTCTTGTATCATGCTATAATAAATAATGCTGTGATGAACATGCTTGTGCATAAGTCTGTACATAAATTTATTAACAAATAAACATTCATATACTTCCTATGTCTAAGTTTTAAGTGCTTAACAATCTTAACTCATTTCAGACTCATAACAACAGTCTGAGGCCAGTCCAATTATGATCCATATTGTACATTTGAGGAAACTGAGAATCAGAGATATTAAGTAACTTTCCTAAGGTCATATGTACAGCAGTTAGATTTAAACCCTAGCAATCCAACACCAAGTTCACGCTTTTAACCACCACATTAGGCTGCCTTGTTATTTATTTGAATAAATTCCCGGAAGTTAAATTATTGAATTAAAGAGTGTGAAAAATTTTAACTTTTCTTTGTAGGTATTATCCAATTTATTTCCAGGGCATTTGGATCAACTTACGATCTCACCGAAAGCATTTGTGGAGATGTCACTTTGCCTTGTCAACTGTGGAATTATTTTCAAATGGTAGACCTAATGTTTTAAATTTATTTCTTAAATTATTAGTTGTTATGGGCATTTCTTTGAATATATTCAAAGGTCATCTGCAGTTATTTTGTGATTTTTTCTTTGCCGATTATTCTATTCTTACCAGTGTAAACAGGTTCTGATCTACTGAATTTATTAATTACCTTTCTCTTAAAAATAATACAAATTGTTTTCCTCAGTGGGGAAAATTTTATTACTCTAGCTACATGTTGCTAAATTGCTTTCCATAATAACTGCAAATTTATATGCAACAGTGTGTGAAACATGAAACAGCAACACAAGCTGCTGCCCAGGGCCACTATTATGTCTAGGCTGGATAACTGAATACCCTCCCAAGTCTTCTTTCCGTCTCCCATTTCCTCCTTGTTACCCTGTTTATCTGTTCTAGAGAAGGAAATTTTAGAATGAAATTTTAAACATGCTTAAAGTTTTTCATGTTTCTCAATGGTGAAAAATTTTAACCTAAAATTCTTAGCAAAGGCTATAGAGCCTTTCATGACTTTTTCCCATCTTTTCTAGATGCATCGTTTCTCGCCTTCCCATGCCATCCCCGGCTCTGTCTCTTCTGTCTTCCATATAAACATTCAGCCATACTGAACTACATCATTTCCAATTTTGCCAGGCTGCTTCTTCCTGCTATACTTCCACTCGTCTGCTCCCTCTGTCCCGTGCCACACTGCTCAGGCCTACAGAGGGAACATCTCATCATTGGGACTTCTCTCTCCCATGGACTTTTGGTCCCCATCTCCCTTTACTGAGAGAGAAATGATGACTATGTCTTTGGTGCTTCCACTGAGCTCCGTATCAACTTCCATTGTAGAACTTTATAGTGTTTATTTAGTGTAGAAGAGTCTGTTAAGTTTAGGAGAGCTGGACCAATTCCTCTATTCTTCTTAGTACCTACAATCAACATCACGTGGACAACCGGCATAAATAATTGATGCTTTCTATCTCTAATCATCTGGCTAGTTTTACCATTTCTTAGCTTTGTGGCCCTCTACAAACACTTAACCCCTCTGGCTGAAGTTTCCTAATCCACTAAAAGAATAAAAGTGTGTAAAACCAAAAATCAATTCATAGGGTTGTTCTGAACTTTATGTAGAATAATATTTGTGATGTCATTTTATAGTTCTTCAATAAATATTTAACAAAGTTACATCCTATAGAGGAGCCTAAATTTGGGGGCTCTTTTATGTTCTACTTTTCTGAAATAAAAATCTGTACATTTTTGTCCCTTTGGTATTATTTCTCTTTTTACTGAATATGAAAGAACTTTTTGCTTGAATTTTCTCATTCCCACATTCAAACCGTAAGACCTATATTTGCCTAAAGAGTTCGTATCACGTATTAGTATGAAAATGATTGTTCCTCATCTGACCTTTGGGTATTATCAAATAGGGCAGAGTAGATGAGCTCATTAATCCTGGCCTCTTGTAAAAGAACAATGTTTGTGTTTTAAAATCCCAATAAATAATACGTGGCTTCCTTAAACCCGTCTTTGGCACAAAGGTTACGAGACTGTCGTTGGTCTCCTTCCGTATTAGTTGGATCAACTAGTCCAACTGCTGTCTAGAGGATTAATTAATATCCATCACCACTTGCAATTTCCAGAAAATATCAGTATGAAACATCCTTCTCTATTTTGCTACCTTGTGAGTGAAAACGATTTTTGAATCTGATAAGATCTCCCCCTCCTCAGAAAGTCCTCACTGCGCAGCCTGCACATCCTAGAGTGTGGTTCCGCCTAGTTCTGCTTGAATCTTCAAGCTCTGAATATGTCAGTTACATCTGAGTGATCATCATCTGGGTGAATTGAAGAAATTTTCCTACTTGTGGATTTATTTCTGTGTGTCTGTGTCTGTGAGAGTGCACATGCACACCTAGCAAAAATCCTCTGTAGCTCTCAGTTATTCAGAACACTAAAAACATTTTCCAGGAGGTTGAGTGAAAAGCATCACTGGGGAAACATGCCAGATAGTAGGTACACAGCACTAATAGTATTGGGTACAAAAAGATGCCAAGTGGATTAGTCAAATCATCCCCAATTTATATCAAATAAGAGCAGCAGTCTGGGTTATGCTAAAAGACCAAAACTGCTTATGAAATATTATAATTACTGACTATCTTATCAAAACTCTTCTTTCTGGGCCAAATTTTGGAGAATTAGCAAATTTTCTCATGTTTACCTTCTAATAAAATGCCATCAAAATGACAATTGATGCTCTTCCACATACTATGCTGACGCTACCAACGCATCAGCTACTCCCGAATTCCACTCCGTCCCACCATCAAAGCAGCAAGTGCAGACCGGTGCTCTCAGCAGCATGTTTCCTGATCTGGCACAGCATCCCTGTCAACTATTCTTATTAAATGAACAAATAAGTTCTTTCACTTATAGTCATCTCGAGATACCCTGGCAAATGGAGGGAAGCCAGAGAAGGAATAATTCAATGAATATCTTGGAGCTTTTTAAAACAAGCTGTGACAATGATTTCCAGAAGCAGAAATCCAACAGTAACAAGAGACCTGGAAGGATAATAGTAAGGGAATGAGGAGGTAGCAAGGCAAAATTTTTCTTCTCAACATATGTGCTTATTTTTTCCTGAATCTTAATAACTTTATTACTTAATAACTAAACCTAATAACTTTATTGTAATAACTTCGTAAAATGTCTGTCTTCCCATCTCAAGAGTAAGTTCCATTACAACAGGATGAGCAATCACTGTGTGTTCATTGGCATGCCAGGGCCTGACACATAGTAGGCAGTCACTAAACATTCATTTAATGAATGAACAAGTAAATAATGCCCCCTGGGGAGCTAAGTTGCTCCTGGTTGGGAAACACTGCTTTAAGTCTGCATGATACATGGTTGTTCCACATTTTTAAGATTGACTTCTAAAGAAGGCAATTCTAAAATTAATATTTAAAGGAGCATTTTTTTCTAGATAGAATTTGCCTTTCTTTCCCACAGCTAAATATATGAGTTTAGCAATGATTTTATGAATTTAACATTGAAACATTCTTGGGATCCACCCCTGGTCTTTGTTACATGGTATCACTTTGAACATTTTCCCAATTTTCAGTACTTTAACACTATCTTTTTCAAAAGCAAAGGTCCTATTCTTGTTGTGAATACAGCACACCTTTGGTAGTTTTTCATTCCTTCCTAGGAAAGCTGTAAGAACTACTGGTTATTTTTAGTCCAAATAACTCTTAAAGTCATCCTTCATCTGTCTCAGTCATTCACATTTGTCATTTATTTGAGTTCCTTTTACATTAGCTCTATTCTGTTAGAATTTAGATGAACAAGGACAAAGTTGCATGGACAAAGGTGAGAAAAAGTTAAAAGGATTGTCATTTAAATTGCCCTTCTTTACCACTGCCTGAGGAAAAGTCTTCTTTCTTTGAGTACAATGTTGCTATTATATACCATTTACATTTCAGAGACTGAAATAACAGAGCACAGAAATCCCAGAATAATGTGAACTAGTCTTTTGAGATATCTTAGAGTAATTTTCATGTACCCTAAAACATGGCTTTATAGATATATTTGAGGTCTGGGATGACAGGAAGCAGATAGAGATGCTCACCTTTCAGACTTCGCAAAATTGATTTCTTTGCCTAAGGAAATCCCCAAGAAGGTATCACCTTGCAAGTAACCACAACCAGGTGCAGCACCCCATTACCCGACACTGTGTGTCCGAAGGGCTTGACTCTTCCTATGCAGAAGCACTGCCAGCATCAGCTCAGCAGACCCGGACGCTTGGACAGAGCATAACAATGTGAAATGGTAGTTTCTGTTGGCTATTCAGTACTAAGGACAGGATGGCAGTCACAAAACAAGCTGTATTTATTGCTGTTGGCATCAGTCCAAGTCTCCAGGGCCAGCATACGTCTGTTCTAGCATTCTTGACCAGGGGTCAGCAGCTGCAGAAGCAGAGGGTCAATTTGCTAACCCTTGTTTTTCTATCCTGATGGTGGAGATAAATGTCGTTGAGTACTAAAAGGAACACTTGGGAGCTCCCCTTCTCAAGATACCTCCTGCAGACCTTATGCTAATTGCATTCATTTGACAAATAAGCAGTTCTTGAAAAAGATTCCAGCACTGTTGGGTAGAAAGATCAGAGCCACTCTTATGGATCATCCGGCTGAATCTCTCATTTTGTGGGTGATTGATATCAACAGCAGTTGAGCAGCTTGGCCAAGTCTAAATGACTTACTCTTATCAGAACCTGAGTCATTTGACTGCATAATTAGAAAAAAAAATTTATAACTATATATTTCCTATGCTTTAATGTGATTTTGGATGACATGGGGCAGATGGGCTCTCTTAGTCAGCTTGGGCTGCTGTAACAGAATCCCATAGACTGGGTGGCTTAACCAACAGAATTTTGTTTCTCACAGTTCTGAAGATGCAAGTCAAAGATCAAGAAGCCAGGAGGGTGAGGTTCTCTCCTTAGATTGCAGATCCTGCCTTCTTACTGTGTCCTCACTTGGCCTTTTCTCCATGCATGAAGGTGTAGAGAGAGAGCAAGCAAGCTCTTTGGTGTCTCTTCTTATAAGGGCACTAATCCCGTCATGGGTGCTCCACCCTCGTGACCTTATCTAAACCTAATTACCTCCCAAAGGCCACTTCTCCAAACACCATCACATTGGGGGTTAAGCCTTCCAAATATGAATTTAGGGGAGGGGGGGACACAATTCAGTCCACAGCAGGGGGAGAGGATCAGTTTTGGGGCATGGGCCTCTTTGGAAATAGACAGACATGAGAAGAAGACTCTCTGGACTATTACCAAGTGGTATGAGGTTGCTAGTTGGGTTAGGGGCTACCAAGTGGGGAAAGAAGTCAAGGCAACTTGACAATGTGAGGCAAAATTCACAATTTGATTTTGAACCTACTAGAAACCACTGCTCCGCCTAACAGGGAACATCACACCTTATGAGCTGCTGATGTCTGTTTATGCTGGTAACTGGCCACAACTTTTCAGTGACACTTCAATAGCAACTCTCTTCTTTCTCCATCCTGCTACATCTCCCAATATTGGTTATTTTTGATTAAAATATACTTTCTCCCTCTTACTATAATGACAATATCTCCATCTTATTTTGGTCACTTTTCTTTCCAACTCAGTATATACATGGAATGCTTTCTTCTCAGCTGTGCAGAATTACCCCTGGAGGATAGCAAGCAGTACCCTGTGCTTTGGGCGGAGTTGTACCATCCAGAAAGGAACTCAATGAGGCAGCTGGCAGCTACAATACAATTAGCATCAGCCAGGAGTTTCCCTTGGGCTCCTCTCTACCCTTTAATCCTTCTGTAGTTCCTGCCTGCAGCTTTTTTTGGATGTGTCTTTGTTCCCTTTCTGTCCTAGTTCTTTTCTTATACTCTGCAGTAGTGGTCAGTACACTCTTATTTCCATTATTTTAAGCTGCCTCAAACCTTCATTCCTGGATTTGAGATGGCGTTTGGGAGAGACATAATGGTTTCAAAAGTCGTGGTTATCAGACCTATATGTCAGGAACTTTGTAAGACTGTCTGCTCCCCAAATACACTTGTAGTTATTTGCAGAAAGTATCGTTGATAAGCATGTTCTAAACTTCTGTGCTTTTCTGATTATTTGGAGCTTTTATGTTATTTATAATTCAGGTAAGTTAGGTACTGGTTTATTCTGTTGGTGCATGATAATTAAGAAAAAAGTTGTCATTGGATTTAAGTTGTCTTGACTCTAATTCTATATACTTTACTATAAACACTGGCTTACCAATTTGTTCTTTCTGTGTCACTAAGTTCTATTCAGTGACTCACCATGAAATCTCCTTAAAATAATCCAATTTTGGTTTCTTTTATGTTTCCTTTATTGGTTGAAATAACCACCTAGGTCGCTGAAATTCTCTACTAATTATTCTCAAGAGCATCTGTTCTTCAGTCAGTCAAGGCTTTTCCCAATTTGGCAATTGACCACTTCCCTTTCAGGCTGCTTCTCTTGCATGGAAAAAGTCAGCTTATGCAAAGCATCATTACTGTTCCAACAATTAAGGATTGCCTGTGGTTGAACTCTTACTTGTGGGGTAAAAACAAATTATTAAAATGAGAATAAACACTCAACCAGTGAAGAACTAGGACAGAACTTAGGATAGGAAATCAAATGAGATTCTGCGTGGAAAATGATCACTAGAGAATTTGCAGAATGACAGACTGATGCAACATTAAAAGAAAATAATTTTAAAGCTTATTTTAAAAACAGTGCAGTAATACTATCTATGGAGATGGCAGCATTTATTCATTCAATTGATATTTACTGAGAGTACCTTATATGGCAGACTCTGTGCCAGTTACTGGTCTAGGTGCTGGGAATAAAGCTGTGAATAAACTGAAAAAAAAAAATCCCCGAAGAGCAGAGAATATTTATCACTGTCAAATGTTTGTGGCATGCTTTTAGTACTAACCAAAGTATTTGTGCTGAAATAGATTCTGGAGAACTCAAAGGCAAGGTAGCAAAGTGTAGAAAAGAAGTGGCTGTTGATTTCAAGCGCTGTCACTTACTATAGGTGAATTTTCAAGCCTCATTTTCCTCATCTGCAAAATCAGGATATTAATTGTGCATACCTCATATGGTTGTGTCATAATTAAATTAGTTAATACAACTAAGCATTTAAAATAATGCCTGGCATATAGTAAGCACTCAATAAAGTCAGCTAAAATCGAAGCCAGCGATATGCTTTGCTAAAAAGGATTTTGAAGCAGTGTGTGAGTTCAATAGGAGAGAGTTTTATGCTGGATTCGTAATGCCTGCAATGGGTATAAGAATGGAGAGTGGGGGCATCTTCTCTGCTCTGCCCTTTACTTTGCAGATGAAGAAGTTGAAACACAAAAAAATTAAGATGTATGACTAAGGTGACATACCTAGTTAGGAGCAAAGCTAGAATTATAACTTATGCCTCTATGCTAATTTCCTTAGCCCAACAAATCATTTGTTATATATAAAGAAATGATTTTAAGACAAGGTTATGCAAGTAGTTTTTCAAATGAAGAAGAGAAAATTTTACCAAATATCTACAAGTCAGCAATATCCAAAAGAACCAAGCAGAGAATAGTTCACCTGACTTGCTGGATTTATGCATTTTAGAGATGAGTTCAAGGAGTTCATTGATGAGTTGGTTCTTTACAAATTGTGTTCTCTTTTGCTTTACCAGTAGCTTTTAAACATAACTGGTTAAATCCAGCCTAAGGTCATTTTCATTCACTTTTCCATAGCACCGTGAAGTGTTTCTCAAATCATATGCATAAGAATTTCTATAGTCATGACAATTTGCACAAACTGGGTGGTTCTAATGTATGTATAGGTTTATATAAGCTGGCAGCCTTGAAACTACACACTTTTTTTTGGCAAATTACAACG
Source organism: Equus przewalskii (assembly GCF_037783145.1). Lineage (NCBI taxonomy): Eukaryota > Metazoa > Chordata > Mammalia > Perissodactyla > Equidae > Equus > Equus przewalskii. The sequence goes on along the minus strand of NC_091837.1, from coordinate 46,430,549 downwards.
TATTTGGTAATAGATCTAGGTAGGAAATTAAACAAACCCATTAAACCTAGTCGTTGAATCTTTATGTACTCCCGTATTCACAAAAGAAAAGAGTTTCTTCTTTCTTTGTAACTAGGGAAATTAAGACACAGAAAAGTAAATTTTCTGTGAAATGAACCACAAAAAGCAGAAATAAACCCATGAGAACTGGCTTCTCATCCAGTGTGCTATTGGTGCTGCCTCTTACCAGTTGCCCTACATTCTCCTCTTGGCAGGAAAGCTCGGGTATTCATGGGAGAACATTTCTAAGACAGGAGGATTATGTCTCTTTGCTTTGTAGACAAAGAAAATAGTATAATATAGTGCTGTCAACATGTAGAGCTCAAGCTGTTTTAGCTTGTAGCATGATAATGGAGCTGACGTTATGTCAGGTACACAATGGGTGCCAATAGATTGTTATTAAATTTGAGTGAATAAGGAGTACTATGGGGTTTAAAAGATGAACAAACATACGAACATTTTTACTTTATTAAAAAGTAGTGAACAGCAAAGCACCCAGTTCTGAGACCCATGGGATTTATTAATTCACTTCTAGATAGATATTTGGTGAGCACACACACACTCGTACACTCATACACTCACAAATAAAGGGTGTGCTGCATCATAGCAGAAGTTCTATATAAAATAAAATCTTACTAAACAAGAAAGAAGGTGAGAATTTCAATAATTATATTGGAAAAAATAACAGAAGTGGATGTATTAAATAGATTTTCCACTGCTCATGGCTTCACAAGGGATAGAAGCATAAACACTCAGAACAACAATGACAAAAATCTCCAAGGTCATATATAGCTAGTGTGACTTGTCTTCCTGGCTTTCTCGTATGCATTTTCTTTCTAGACATCCTCTTCAGTTTACTTTTGGGGAATTATCTTCCCCCACATTGTGTATAGGTTTCAAGGGAGGCTCATTCCAGGTGTCTGCTCCCCATGGTGGAAGTGAGCATACCACCAGGGCTGGCATGTGTCATCATCAGCTGGGCCACTGAGATTCTCTCTCCTGAGGTGCTGGATCTGCAACAGCAACTGTGTCAATGGTGGCTCCTGTCTGCTGGCTTTAAAAGATGCCTGTGCTTCCTACTTCCTGCTTCTTGTCCACTTATCCAAGTCAAATTTCCACCAGTTCTTTCATTTTATTAATGTCTTTATTGAGGTATAATAAACATACAATACAGTACATAGAGTTTAAGTGTACATTTCTGATAAGTTTTGACATATATAGACACCCATGCAACCAACACTACAATCAATATCCGTCTCCTCTCAATGGTCTCCTTGTGCCTCTAGGGCATCGTTATCTCCTATCCCTCTGTAGCCCCTGGGCCCCAGGTAACCACTGATCTGCTGTCACTTTTGATTAGTTTGCAATCAATATATGAAGTTTTATATGAATTTTACATAAATAAATATGCAAAATGCATATATTTTGTTTGTCTTCTTTCACTCAGCATAAATAGTTTGAGATTCATCCATGTTGTAACACATCAATAGTTTATTCCTTTTTATTGCTGAGTAGTATGCCATTGTATAGATACACAAAAATTTATCTGTTCATCTTTTGATGGAAATTTGGATTACTTCAAGTTTTAAAGTATTACAAATGAAGTTGCTATGAACACTCATCTACTATATTTTGTATGGACATGCACTTTCATTTCTCTTGGGTAAATATCTATGAATGGAATGACTACATCATATGGTAGGTATATGTTTAAAAAAAAGAATTCCAAGATGGTTGTGCTATTTTATATTCCTCCCAGAAGTGTATGAGAGTTCCAACTCCTCCACCACATCTTCAGCTACACTTGGTATGGCCAATCTCATTAATTTTAGCCAGTCTGCTAAGTGTGTAGTGCCATCTCATTGTGGTTTCAATTTGAATTTTCCTAATCACTAATAATATTGAGTATTTTTCATGTGCCTTATTTTCAATCCATACGTCATCCTTGGTGAAGTATCTGTTCAAATAATTTGTCCATTTATTTATTGTTTCCTTATTGTGTTGTATGTCTTTTGGATACAAGTTTCTTTTTTTTAAATCAGGTATATGATTTTCAAATATTTTCTAACAGTCTGTGGCTATCTTTTCATTCTCTTGACAGTATCTTTCTAAAGTAAAAATTTTTTACTTTTGATGAAATCTAGTTTAGCAAATGTTCTTTTAATGGCTTTTTTGATGTCATATCTAAAAAATCTTTGCCTAACTTGAAGTTTTGTCCTATAATTTTTTCTATAAGTTATATAGTTTTAGATTCTCCATCTGATCTATGACTTATTTTTCAGTTAATTTTTATCTATTTTTCTTTGCAATTCTATCCATTTTTGCTCTATGTTTTTTTGTGTTTTTTTTTTGAGGAAAATTAGCCCTGAGCTAACATCTGTGCCCATCTTCCTCTATTTTATATGTGGGATATCTGCCATAGCATGGCTTGATAACCAGTGCTCAGTTCTGTGCCAGGGATCCAAACCTGAAAACCCTGGCAGCCAAACAGAGCGCATGAACTTAACCACTACGCCACTGGGCCAGCCCCCTATGTATTTTAAAGCTCTTATTAGGCGTATGACCATTAGGGATTGTTATGCAATGTTGATGAATTAACCCTTCTACCATTATGAATTAGCTTATTTTATCCTTTGTAACTCTTTTTGCTCTGAAATCTACTTTGTCTGAGATTAAAATAATCACTCCAACTTTCTTTTGAGTAGTTTTGGCATATTTTATCTGTTTTCATCCTTTTACTTTAAACCTTTTTATGTCTTTATATTTAAATTGTCTTATCTTTTTTTATTCATCCTTAAAATCTCTTCTTTTAATTAGAGCATCTAGGTCATTTACATTTAATGTGATTATAGGTATTAATTAGGGATTAAATCCATCATCTAACTATTTGTTTTCTGTTTATAACATCTGTTCTTTGTTTTCTTTTTTCTTTTCTTCCACTTTAGTTTCTTTATTGGTTTATTAACTATGACTCTTTTTTTTAAATTTAGTAGTGGTTTTAGGGCTTAATAGTATACATATTTACTTTATTAAAGTCTACCTTAAATTGTATTGCATCATTTAACATACAGTATAAACAACTTACTCAGAATCCCATTTCTCCCTTCCTGGCTATGTTATTGTTCTATATTTTACTTTCCCATATGTCATAACCTCACACTCTGTTGTTACTGTTTTTGTGTATATAGTCAACATTTTAAAATTTTGTTTTGTTTTGTTTTGTTTTGTTTTTTTTGAGGAAGATTAGCCCTGAGCTAACATCTGCCAGTCCTCCTCTTTTTGCTGAGGAAGCCTGGCCCTGAGCTAACATCCATGCCCATCTTCCTCTACTTTATACGTGGGACGCCTACCACAGCATGGCGTGCCAAGCAGTGCCATGTCCACACCCAGGATCTGAACCGGCGAACCCCAGGCCACCAAGAAGCGGAACGTGTGAACTTAACCACTGCGCCACCTGACTGGCCCCTAAAATTTTTAAATAGAAAAGAAATCTTATATATTTGCCCATATATTTATTATTCCCACTGCCACTGCTCTGAATTTTTTTCTGTAGATTCATATTTTATTCTGGAATCATTTTCTTTCAGCCTGAAGAACTTCTTTTAACATCTCTTATAGTGAGATCTACTGATGATGAATTCTTTTAGCTTTTGTACATTTGGAAAGTCTTTATTTCACCTTCATTTTTGACAAATAATTTCACTGGGTACAGAATTCTAAGTTGACAGTTTTTTCCCTTTCAGCACTTCAAAGACATTGTTCTTCTTGTTCCCATTGTTGCCAGTGAGAAACAATATCTTTTGTTTACAAAATGCCTTTTTTCTCTGGCTCCTTTTAATATGTTTTCTTTATCACTGATTTTGAGCATTTTGATTATGGTGTGCTTTGGTGTAATTTTAATCATGTTTCTTGTGACTGGGGTTCTTTAAGCTTCTTGGATCTACACTTCTGTGGTTTTCATCACTTTTGAAATTTTTTCACCAATTATTTCTTCAAATATTCTTTCTGTCCCACTCTTTGTCATCTCTTTTGGGGACTCCAGGACATATTATTAAGTATATGAAGTTGTCCCACAACTTGATGCTCCACACCCCCCTCACCTCCCCATTTTTCACTGTGTTTCATTTTGGAAGGTTTCTCTTGCTACGGCTTCACGTTCCCTAATATTTTCTTAAGTCATGTCTAATCTGCCTTTAATCCTTTCTAGTTTATGTTTTCTCTCACATGTTCAGTTAATTTTTCTATCTAGAATTTCAATTTGGGTCTTTTTACAAATGCCTTCCATGTTTTAACTATTTGAACATACGGAATACATGGTAATGACTTTTAATCCTTGTCTGATAATTCTAACATCCATGTCAGTTCTGGGTCAGTTTTCATTAAGTCCTTTCTCCACATGATAGGTTTTATTTTCCTACTTTTTTTGCATGACTTGCAATATTTTGCTCAATGTTTGACTTTGTGAATTTTATCATGCTGAATGTTGGGTATATATTTATTCACATAAATGTTCATGAGCTTCATTCTGTGAGGTGGTTAAGTTGCTTGGAAAAATTCATCACTTTGAGCAGATGTTGGCTAATGTTTTCTGTAACGAGACAAATAGCATAAATTTTAGGCATTATGGGCTATACATGATCTCTGTTGAATAGTCTTCTTTTTATTTTCTTTTCCTACAACTCTTGATAATGTAAAATAAAATTTAAAAAACAGTCTTAGCTTACAGGCCATTCAAAAATAGGCCATAAGCTTGATTTGACCCACAGGCCATAAATTGCTGACACCTTTTTGAGTCTTACTTTTATGAGTTATTAAGCAGGAACAAAGGAGAACTCAGTCTAGAATTTATTGTTTTCCACTCCTGAAGCAAAACCCTTTTACAGATTTGCTCATGAGGTTTTAGTCAGTTAGAAGAGGTACTGTTCCTCGCTCAGGTACTATTATTGCTAATCCTTTTTGATGGTCGTTTCCCCAGCCTTGATAGTCTGTGCATATGCAGACCCTCATCAGTCTCAGCTGAATACTCAGGAGGATCGTGTGCAGATGTCTGGGGCTCTCTCTCTTCTCCAACGCTTTGTCCTGTGAACTCCAGCTGCTTTGTTCTCCCTGGAATCTGAGCTCTGTCTCCTCAATGTAGACATGCTGCCTGGGTTCCCTTTTCCTTGCACCATGGCCTAGAAACTCTTTTCAGACCATAAGCTGGGGCAATCATAGGATTCACCTAATTCGTTTCCTGTCTCTCAGGAATCACTGTCCTTCATTGTCTGATCTCCAGTCTTAAAAACCATGGTTTCATATATTTTTAATCTTTTGTGAGTATTTCTGGCAGGAGGGTAATTCTGGTCCCTGTTGCTCCTTCTTGGTCAGAAGCAGAAGTCCCTCCAGGTTCCTTTTGATTCTACCATTCTTCTACGAATCCTGCAAGGTTGAGTGATTCTTCCAATAAATTTCCTTATGCTAAGTTGAATAAAGTGATTTCTGTAGTTTCCAAACAAGACCTAAGCAGATACAACATCTTGCGGTGTCTGATTAAGATAATTCAGTTGCACTCTGTGCTCTCTTGCTGCCCTGCAGAAATTTAGGGTTTGGGTTTTTTTTTTTTTTTTTGGTTGTGAGAATGTAACTGTGGCTTTTTAAAGATTATCATGTAAAGTTCTTATATGTAAAACATTTAAGATTTACACAAATTTACAAATTTGAAAATTTATGTGTATGAAAACGCATAACTGTCTCTAAACATGCGCCAAATATCCTATCTCCTGAAGGAAGTGGTAAGAACCCGTTAGCAATCTTGCTGGTTCTCCTTGTGATGACTTTAGAAGTTCACAGATGTTCAAGGACTGCAGAAGCCTGAAGAAAATGATTTCTGCACTGTCAGGGGCCAGAGTCATTTAAGGAACTAACCTCCAAGCCATATAACAGACAACTCATTTTTTTTAAGAGATAGAAACTGGAATCTCCTTTTCTTTTCGTTGTATTCCCATATTCAGAAGCAAACCAGTTAAAGTCAAAGCTTTAAGTTAGGATTTAGAGAGAGGAAGAGAAATTGTAATAGTAAAATAAACCCTTCAAGCCATTGTTGAAGACACCTGGCAGATGATGAAAGTAAGTGTCTGGAGCTAGAGACATTTGAAAAAGAGAGTTAAATTTATAACCATGCTTACCTGAAGCCATGACAATCTTGATTTATCAATGAAGAATAGGATAAAATAAATAATGGAAGATCAGAAACCTGTATTTAAATGAATTCTCTAACAAATAGGTAGCCAGCTGCACCAATTCCTCCACTGGCAGTGCCAGGCTGTTCCCAGACACCGTGCTAACCCGTGGTGCTCTGATTCACTCTCCTGAGCATGCTGCTGGGAAGACTGTTGCTTTGAGGGCCACCAGCTCTTGGATCATATCTTGGTTCAATGTTGGAGCCAGTGAAGGATCTGCTGGTACAGCTCATTTCCCATTGACAGTATTCTGTGATTACCAGGAGACTTTGGGAAGCTTAGAGTTCCTGATTGAGTTGCTGCTGGTTTTGCACCACTTTTACTGCATGAACAGGGCTCTGGAAGAGAGCTGCTTTCAATTCTCAGACCCTATGGGAACCTGCTGACCCTGTGGCCACCTGCTGACCCTGTGGCTACCTGCTGACCCTGTGGCCACCGGCATCACAGCACTTTGTCGCTGGCCTTCTTAAAGCTGACTATTATGCAAAGTCCAACTAAATTAAGAGGGTAGCCAGGTCAACAAAGATAAAACATCCAGGTGCAGTCAAGGGGGTGTAGGAGGGAAGGGCTGTGCTTCTTTGTGCGGTGGAGCTGTCAAACCAGGGACATAGTGAGATTCAATGACCCTGCTATATCCCCAAATACTCATAATCAACATTAGCAAGCATCGGAGTCATGCATTTATTGCCTACCTGATCAGGTTTTCCTGCTTTCTTTTCAAATGTCACTCCTCCTATAAAAATGTGTGTGTGTGCATGTGTACACATTATCAGCCATCATCTCAAGTAGTAATAAAAACACCCTTATTCTCACTATACTAAAAATTTTTTTTAAAGATTTGATCAGGAAAAAATATTAAAATTACTTATAATTCCTCCTAAAAAAGGAAATCATTTTTAATAACTCTATGTTTATACTATGCCTTTTCCATATATAGTCTATATTACACACATATATAATATATACTTTTTTACAAATGTAATTGATTTTTTTCTAATTTTTTGTGGTAAAATACACATAATATAATTAGCATCTTAACCATTTTAACTGCGCTGCTCAATGGAATTAAGTACATTCATAATGTTGTGCAAGTATTTCCACCATCCATCTACAGAAAACTTTTCATATTGTAAAACTGAAACTCTATACCCATTAAATAATAACTCCTCTTTCTCCCCTTCCTCAAGCCCTGACAACCACCATTCTACTTTCTGTCTCTATGATTTTGACTACTTTAACTACCCTAAATGAGTAGAATCACACAATATTTGGGTACCGTGTGTGTGTGTGAGTGGCTTATTTCATTTAGCATGTAATACTCAAGGTTCATCCATGCTGTAGCATATGTCAGAATTTCTTTACTTTTTAAGCCTGAATAATATTCTATTGTAGTGTATATCATATCTAGCTTATCCATTCATCCCTCAATGAACACTTGGGTTGCTTCCACATTTTAGCTATGGTGAATAATGCTCCTATAAATGAACACTGGGATATAAATATCTCTTTGAGACATTTCTTTCAATTCTTTTGGATATATACCCAAGTGGAATTGCTGGATCATACGGTAATTCTATTTTTAATTTTTTGAGGAATAGCATACTATTTTCCATAGTAGCTGCCCCCATTTTATATTCTTACTAACAGTACACAGGGTTCCAATATCTCCACATCCTCACTGACACGTTACTTGATGTTTTGTTTGTTTTCTTTCATAGTAACCATCCTAATGGGTTGAGGTGGTATATCATTGTAGTTTTGATTTGCATTTCCCTAATAGTTAGTAATGTTGAGCATTCTTTCACGTGCTTATTGAACATTTGTTTATCTTCTTTGGAGAAATGTCTATTCATGTGTTTTGCTCACTTTTGAATTAGGTTGTTTGTTTATTTGCTGTTGAGTTTTAGAAGCCCACTGTATATTCTAATTATTAATATCTTATCAGATATATGATTTACCAATATTTTCTCCCATTCTGTAGGTTACCACTTTACTCTGTTGATATTCTTTTGATGCATAAAATTTTTTAATTTCTAAATTGGAAATCCAGTTTGTCTATTTTTTATTTTTTTGCCTGTGCTTTTAGCGTCATATCCAAGAAATTAATGCCAAATATAATGTTGTGAAGATTTTGCCCTATGTTTTCTTCTTAGGGTTTTATAGTTTTAGGTCTTAAATTTAGGTCTTTGATCCATTTTGAGTTAATTTTTACACATGGTGTTAGGTAAGAATCCAACTTTATTCTTTTGCATATGGATATATACTTTTCCCAGCAACATTTTTTGAAAAGACTGTCCTTTCCCTATTGAGCCCTTATAAAAAAGTCATTTGATCATATATGTCAAGGTTGATTTCTGGGCTCTCTATTCTATTCCATTGGTCTTTATGTGTGTGTTTATGCCAGTAACACACCATTTTGATTATTGCAACTTTTGAAATAAAATAGCAAATAAACTTTTGTAGTAAGTTTTGAAATCAGCAAGTTTGAGTCCTCCAGCTTTTTTCTTTTTCAAGACTATTTTGACTCTTCAGGGTCCCTTGAGATTCCATACGAATTTTAGGATGCATTTTTTTCTATTTGTGCAAAAAAAGGTAATAAAAAGTCATTAGAATTTTGACATGGATTGCATTGCATCTCTAGATCACTTTGAGTAGTATTGACATCTCAATATTAAGTCTCCCAATCAACAAACACCAGATGTGTTTCTGTTTATGTCTTTCATTTCTTTCAGCAATGTTTTGTAGTTTTCATTGTACAAATCTTTCACTTGCTTGGTTAACTTAAATTTTAAGTATTTTATTCTTTTTGATGCTATCATAAATGGAATTGTTTTCATAATTTCCTTTTCAGAGTGTTCATTGTTAATGTACAAAAATGTAACTGATTTTTTACATGTTGACCGTGTATCCTGCTACTTTGTTGAATTCATTTATCTGTTCCAGCAATTTTTTGGTGGAATCTTTAGACTTTTCTATATATAAGAACAGATCATCTGCAAACAGAAGTAATTTAATTTTTTCCTTTCCAATTTGAATGACTTTTATTTCTTTTTCTTAACTGATTGCTCTGCTAGAACTCCCAATACTATGTTGAATAGAAGTAGCAAAAGCAGGCATCCTTGCCTTCTTCCTCATTTTAGAAGAAAAGCTTTCAATCTTTCACCATTGAGCATGATGTTTACTATAGGTTTTTCATACATGACTTTTATCATGTTGGGGTAGTTACCTTCAATTCCTAGTTTGCTAAGTGTTTTTATCGTGAAAGGGTATTGAATTTCGTCAATTGTTTTTTCTGCATTAATTGAGATGATCATTTGGTATATATTGTTGATGTGGCATATTACATTGATCAATCTTTATATGTTGAAACATCCTTGCATTGCAGGAATAATTCCACTTAGTCATGGTATATAGTGCTTTTAATACACTGCTGAATTCCGTTTCCTAGAGTTTTGTTAAAAACGTTTGTACCAATGTTCATAAAGGATATTGGTCTGTAGTTTTCTTTTCTTGCAGTGACTTTGTATGGCTTTGGTTTCATGTAGTGCTGGCCTCCTAGAATGAGCTTCCTCCTCTCCAATACTTTAGAAAAGTTTGGGAAGGATTAAAGTTAGTTCTTTTGTAAATGTTTGGTAGAATTCTCTAGTGAAATCATCACATCTGGGGCTTTTCTTTATCAGGAGATTTTTGATTATGATTCAGTCTCCTTATTAGTTATAGATCTATTCAGATTTTCTGTTTCTTTGCAATTTAGTCTTGGTAGGTTTCATGTTTCTAGGAATTGATCCGTTTCATCTAGGTTATCCAATTTGTTGATGTACAATTGTTAATAGTACTCTTTTATAATCATTTTTATTTCTGTAGAATCAGTGGTAATGTCTCCACTTTTATTTCTGATTTTAGTAATTTCAGACTTCTCTCTTTTTTTCTTAATCCATCTAGCCAAAAGTTTGTCAGTTTTGTTGATCTTTTCATTCTGTTATTTTTATCTTTACTCTGATCTAATTTCTTTTTTCTGCTAGCTTTGGTTTAGTTTGTCCTTTTTTGTGCCTTAAGTTATAAAACTAGGTTGTTGATTTGATATCTCTCTTGTTTTTTAATGTAAGCATTTATAGCTCTAAATTTCTCCCTTAGCATCCCATTCACTGCATTCTGTATGTTTTGGTATGTTCTGTTTTCATTTCCCTTTGTCTCTAAGTACTTTTTAATTTCCTTTGTTATTTCTCCTTTGATCCTTTGGTTGTTTGCACAAATTTGTGAATTTTCCACAAATTTGTGAATTTCCCAGTTTCCTTTGTGTTACTGATTTCTAACTTCATCCTGTTGTGGTTGGAGAAGATACTTTGTATGGTATCTGTCTTTTTAAATCTATTGAGACTTAATCTGTGTCCTAAGCTATGGTCTATCCTGGAAAATGTCTCATGTGCACTTGAGAAGAATGTTATTGAAGAATGCTGTTATTGTTAGGTAGAGTGTTGTATACGTGTTTGTCAGAACTAGTTGGTTTATTGTGTTGAACCTCTATTTCCTTATCTTCTGTCTGGTTGTTCTATCCATTGTTGAGACTGGAGTATTGAAACCTCCAACTATTTTTGTAGGCTATTTCTCCCTTTGTTTCTGTTTTTCCTTCATACATTTTGTTAGTCTATTAAGTATGCAAATGACTATAATTGTTATATCTTCTTGCAGTATTGAAACTTTTATTGGCTCTTGTGTTTTTGGCTCTTGTAAACTTTTTGACTTAACGTCTATTTTGTCTGATCTTAATATAGCCACCCTTGCTCTCTTTTGGTTACTATTTTCATGAAAAATCTCTTTCCATCCTTTCACTTTCTATCTATTTGTGTCTTTGGATAGAAAGTTAGTGTCTTCTAGACAGCATATAGTTGGATCATGTGTTTTTATCCATTCTGCCAATCTCTGTATTTTGATTGGAGAGTTTCATCCATTTACATTAATTACTGGTAAGAAAGAACTTATTTCTGTCATTTTGCTATTTGTTTTCTAGATACCTTGTAGATTTTGACCCTCATTTCCTGCATTACTGTCTTCTTTTCCATTTAGTTTATTTTTTTATAGTGAAATGTTTAAATCCCTTTCTCATTTCTTTTTGTATATATCTATAGCTATTTTCTTTGTGGCTACCATGGGGGATTACATTTAATATCTTAAAGTTAAAACACTCTAATCTGAATTTATACCAGCTTAACTTCAAAAACATACAAAAACTCTATTTCTTCAACGGCTCTATCCCTACCTTCTTTGATTACTGATGTCACAAAATTACATCTTTATACATTGTGTACCCCAAAACATAAACTAATAATTCTCTTACATACATTAATCTCTAAAATTACGTAAAAAACAAAATGTGAACTTATAACCAAAGTTACAGTAATACTAGATTTTAGACTAATAACTGTTCTTAAAAAATGTATTAGTCTCTAAAATCATGTAGAAAACAAAAAGTGGAGTTGCAAATGCTACAATAATACTAGCTTTTATAATTACCCATGTATTTACCTTTATTGAGATCTTTCTTTCTCCATATGGCTTCAAGTTACTGTCTAGTCTCCTTTCATTTCCCGCTACAGGACTCCCTTGAGTATTTCTTGCTGGACAGGTCTAGTGGTAACAAACTCCCTCAGTTTTATCTGGTAATATCTTAATTTCTCCCTCACTTTTGAAGGACAACCAGATAAAGGATTCTTGATGGACAATTTTTTCTTTTAGTACTTTGAATATATTAGACTCTGGTCTCTAAAGTTTCTGATGAGAATCTGCTGATACTTTTATTGAGGATCTCTTATATGTGACAAGTCACTTCTCTTTTGCTGCTCAAGAGTCTCTACTTTTGGCTTTCAAAAGTTCAATTATATTCTGTCTCAGTGTGGGTCTCTTGGAGTTCAATGAGCTTCTTGGATGTTTATATTAATGTATTTCATCAAATTTAGGAAGCATTCAGTCATTAACTTTTCAAACATTCTCTCTGTCCTTTTCTCTTTCTCTTCTCTTTCTAGGACTTCCACATGTGTATCTTGGTCCATTTGATGATGTCTCACAGGTCTCATAGGCTCTGATCACTTTTCTTCAATCTTTTTTCTTTCTGTTCCTCAGACTCTATAGTTCCCCTTGTCCTAATTTCAGTTCACTGATTCTTTCTCCTGTCTGCTCAAATTTGCCTTTAAATTTTTCATTTCAGTGGTATTTTTCAGCTCCAGAATTTTTTTGGTTTCTTTTTATGTTTCTATGTCTTTACTGATATTTCTATTTTGTTCAGACATTGTTTTCTTAACCTTCTCCACATCTTCCTTAGCTCTTTGAGCACATTTAAGACAGTTGTTTTAAAGTCTTCGTCTAGCAGATGTTCCATCAGGTGTCTTTCAGGGACAATTTCTGTTGATTTCTTTTTCCTTTTGAACTGACCTACCTTCCTGTTTGAATGTCTTGTGACTTTTTGTTGAAAACTAGATATTTGAATCTGATAATGTGGTGACTCAGGAAATCATATTCTCTTCCTTCTCCAGAGCTTGCTATTTTGTGTTATTGCTTTTGCTTATTGATTTTGTTTCTGATTGTTGTAGGCTGACTCTGTGCCAAGGATCAACACAAAGTGTAAACTTAAGGTCTTCTCAGGTCTTTTTAGCCTGCGTTTTTCATGGGTATCCACAGTGACTTTCTAATTTTCCCCATAAATAGTTTCTTTTCAACATACAGTCTTTAATCTCTGGCTCCCAAAAAGAGGAAAAGAAAAAAATGAAGGAGAGGGGAAGAGCACCAGACCTTTAAGTCCCCTGGAAGTCACTTCAGCCAGCAGAGGAGGGGCTTGCAACAATGGGGAGAGGTTCAACAACATTGGCCACCTGCTTCTTTGTCTGCACTTCTGAGATCAGAGGCAGCAATCAGTGATCAGAGCGCAGATCCTTGATAATGGGAAGGCAGAGGACTTTTTGCCCATCCTGGCTCCTGCAAGCTGTGGGCATGTTGCTCTTGAAACGTGTTCTTAGCTGTGTGCCAAATGGCTGAAGGGGGGGATGAATAGCTGCTACTGTGCTAAAAGCTGAAATTGACCAAAACGAACATCAATAATTCACTATCCAGGCCCATCCTGAAAGTTACAAGCCTCAATAGATGCCAGGGTTCCAAAAGACTTGACAGATTCTGCCAGTACAATTGCTGTCTAGATAGGCAGACAGATTCTTGGTGCTTCCTACAGAGCCATTTTCCCACAACGCTTTAACTTGCTTTTAGAGCTTAATACACAGTGACATTATTTGATTTCAAAAGTATATGTCTACATTGCCATGATTGATGACTACATAGTATTCAATTTTCTAGATCAGGAGTTGGCAAATTTCTCTTGCAAAGGACCGGATAGCAAATATTTTAGGCTTTGGAGACCACGTTTGGTCTCTATTGAGGATGTTGCTCCTGCTGCTGCTGCTGCTTTTTCTTCCTTTTCTTATACTACTTTTAAAATGTAAAAGCCATTCTTAGCTTAGGGGCCATTGTCTAGATATAGTATAAATTACAGGCTAAATAAGAAGACTTTTTCCTCTTATTTGCTACTATAAATGCCATCATAATAAAAAAGTAAAATCCATAATAGTTATAGTTTTTAGAATTTCTTCAACCTTCTGCTTCAGGCTTTATATCATTTTACTGATGATTGGAAGTCCCTCACTAAGTGAGGAGAATTTTTCTTCTGCTCTCTCTAAATTTTGTTAACTTGATGCAAAAAAGTTACAACAGAGTCTTTCAGTTATTAATTCAACAAACATGTACTTTGAGTCCATTAAATGCACTGTAACATACTGGTAGTCAATTTGATCAGTGGTTTTAGTAGAATAAGCCCTCATTTCAAAACAGAGAATATTAGTAACATCATTTAACCGGCCCTTATACTGCATTTTGTAGAACAATTTTAACTTGGAGCGGATCTTAAGTTTTCAGCACTATAAACTTTTTGAGGAAATGGTGCCCAAAACAATTAGGAAGTGAAAAGTGAAATTTTCCATGTTGATCTCCTAAATACCCTCTCTGCCCTTGAGGTAACTGCAGGTTGCTTTCTGCTATGAAAATATTCCAATTTCTCCCTTCTACATTAATCTTAAGCGACCTTCCTGTAGCACCTGGTTCATAGGACTAATTCTGAAGAATACTGCCATGCTGTTGAAAGAAAATGTTGTTAGACTTGCTGAATGCTTTCAGATGCTGACAGAGTTGTTTCAAATATATATTTTTCAAAAATATATATTGAATAAAAAGAGTCAAGGATGCTTAAATCCAAATATAGTGACATCAGTGATATATAGTAAAGCACTACGTAAAAACAATTGAAATTGGCAAATGGAATTTTTATTACCCATTTGATTAATGGATTGTGTCTTAGAGAATTACTTAGCGGTAGAGGCTGGGAATAGAGTTGTTCTTAATGTCCAGTGTCTTGGTCAGAGAATTGACTAAAAGACAAAATCTATCAGGAAAGCAAATGGCACAGACAGAGGCTGCACCCTGGAGGTGTGTGTATCCTGCCTCTAAAGGCACATTTCATTAAACTTTTATATGCAACTTAGGGTTTGTATATTTACTTTTTCTGTTGTTTCAATAAAAACCTTATTTTTCTAGGTTCCAAGCCCTTTAGGAGCAAAGCTTTAAACTGTAAAAAAAATTGCAAAATTTGAGAATATAACAGGTATGGTTTCCTATGTCATTAATTAATATCCATAGATCTAAAATATTTGGGAACTATTTAAATGACTACTCTCTGTCAGGCACTGATCTTGGTACCATGGATATATTAACAGACAAAAAAGGATAAAACACCCTGCTGTCATAGCCTTGTATTACAGTGGAGGAAGACTACAAATTGAAAAGTAAAATTATACTGGGAAAGTCTATGGATAAAAATATGGCTCCCCCATATGAGAGAGTATAAATGCTTAAGTGTCATGGTCAAAGTAACATCTTCTGCTTCACTCTCAAGACAATATCTGTGCTGAGACTAAAGGAAACCATGCGTTGAACCATGCAGATATGGGCCATGATTTCACACCAAGAGCAAGAGCAGCCTGGGGTGTCTGAGGATCAGCATGGAGGAGGCCAGCGTGGCTGGAGCATGCTGAATGAAGGAATAACAGTAAAAGCCAAGAGGAGAGTGTATCAGGCCCAGACTGGCAGCCTTGTGGGTCATGTAAGAGTTTGGCTCACTAAGAGTTGGGCGGGAAGTCACTGGAAGGGCACAAGCAGAGCAAGTCATGATCTCACTTATAAAGTGCCATCTGAGGGTTGTGCGGAGAAGACGGGCAAGGATGGGATGAGGGGGAACAGTTAGGAGACTTTAGAAATAACCAGGCAAGAGGTTAATGATGGTTTGGTCCCTGATACTTGTGCCTGGAGGTGATGAGAGATGCTGGTGAGAAAGATGTAAAGTGTGAAAGATTGACAGAAGTCATGGATAACTTTCTCGTTTAATGATTTTTGCTTACTTCTTTAGTGTATCTACAAAAAAATCTACAGCAAACATCTTACATGGAGGCATATTTTCCCTGGAAATTGGGTAAAAATAAAGTGCCTACTACGTCCATTTCTGTTCATCATTGTACTGGAGCTCTTGGCCAAGGCAGTGAGACAAGATAGAGTAATAAAACTTTAAGAATTGAAAGGAGAAATTAAAATGGTATTTTGTTATTGTGATTGGATATAAGAAAATGCAAAAGAACCTAGAGATAAATTATTAAATACTTAGAAATATATCTCCGAGGAGAGATGCAAGACTCTACAAAGAAAATTATAAAATTGTAATGAAAGAAACATCGAAAGAAATGCAGGGGTGAGGGAGGACAAAAATCACGTTCATGGATTGGGAGGCTCAAGACTGTAAAAGTTGTCAATTCTTCCCGCATTGACTTATGGATTCAGTGCAATTCCAATCAAAATCTGAACACTTGAAAAATATGAACAGTTTGTTTTCTTTTCTTTTTGGTAGAACCTGAAAACCTGATTCTAAAATTTTTATGAAAACACAATAGACAGAAAAAAGCAAAGAACCTCTGGAAGACCTGAGGGGAGAAGATCCGCTCCACTGAGAGTTCAGATTTAGCCTAAAAATGTGAAAACGAGAGTGTGGTCCTGTCTCAGACAGAAGAACCGAGTGCAGCAGAATAGAAACAGATCCAGGTCTCCAGGAACAACTGATTTATGACAAAGGCAGCACTACAGAGCAGGGAGAGAATGGTAGTCTTTTCACGAAATAATGCTGGAACAGTTGGCTATTCGTAATAAAAAAGCAAGAAATATTCCTCCACCCCACTTCATGCACAGAAAAATCAATGCATGTTTATAGAAATATACACTATCTTCGTGATCTGCAGGTAGAAAACATTTTTTAAAACCAGACTCAGAAAGTAGTCATCAGCAAGACAAAAATGGATAAATTTAACCACGCTCGTTTTTTTAAATCATTGAAAGACAACCTTAAGAGAAGGAAAAAGAAAGCCACATTGTGCAAATATATTTTTAACACATCACCAACAAAGAGTTTGTGCCCCGAATGTGTAAATACTTTCAAAACCAATAAGAAAAAGAAAAAGAATCTAATGAAAAATGACATGAGGTGTGAGCAGGTACTTTCCAAAAGAGCATATCAACTGGGCCAACAGATCTATAAAAATGTTCTCAAGCTCATTAATTATAGGGAAATATAAACTAAAACCACAATGAATGAAACTACAATGGTACCAGTATGAATCCACCAGATTGGTAAATATTAAAATGTCTGACAATAGCAAATGTTAGTGAGGAAATGAACAAACTACAATTCTTATACACAGCTAATGGGAATACAGGTTTGTAAAATGACTTTGAACGAAATTTGGCAGTATTGACCACAGCTGAGGATACACATACCCCTCTACTCCTGGTTTTATACCCTACAGAAATGCATGCTTGTATGTACCAGGATACATGCAAAAGAATATACAGAGTAAAAGTTTTCAAAGTAGGTCCAATCAAGAAGCAATCAAATGCCATCAATAATAGAACGCATAAACACAGTGTGGTATATTCAAGCTACAGGACATTATACAGCCCTGGAAATGAACTATAGACACATGGCAACATGGGTGAATCTTAAATATGGAATATTGAGTAGAAGAAGCCAGACACAGTGGAATGAATAGTGCACTGTACCATTTGTATAAACTTCAAAACGAAGATTAAAAATAAACTATATGTGTTAGAGATACTTAGGTACTAAAATTGTGAAGGAAATAAAGGAAAGGAAGACCTTAAAATTTGGAATAGTGGCTGTTGCCGGAGGACAGGAGGGGGTGATGACTGGGAAGATGAGCTGGACAAGCTGGTTATGTTTATGTCTTCACCCAGAGGGTGTCACACAGGTTTTATAACCACATGTCAAGCTGGAAATTTGTATCTCATGTACCTTCCTGCTTGTTTCTTATATTTCTTAACAATGATATAAACTGAGGCTCAGAAAGTGAGAAAATCCCTTCCATGTGACAAAGCTCGTAGGTGACAAAGCTGGGATTTGATCATCATCTCGTCTGCCTCAAAGCCCGTACCTTTGCCAATGTATCATTTGTTCTTAAATTATGGTGCATGGAAAAAAAATGGCATTTATCAAAAAAGCACATTAGAGAATTCCATACAAAACTAACTGAATCAGAATCTTCATGTGTTGGATCCATGAATCTGCAGTTTTTCAAGTTCTCCAAGGGTGATTTCAAAGCACAATGAAGTTTAACAAAAACTGCACCAAATCACACTTAACTTTCCTCAAAAGGAAATGACTCCAATAATCCATCCCTTCTGAAAGTCTCGCTCTTTCTCTTTATTCCAGGAAGGAAAGTTATTTTAACAGTTAAAAAAGGAAAAAAGGCAGCCAGCCTGGTGGCATAGTGGTTGAGTTCGCATGTTCCGCTTTGGCGGCCCGGGGTTCGCGGGTTCAGATCTTGGGTGTGGACATATGCACCACTTATCAAGCCATGCTGTGGCAGGTGTCCCACATAAAATAGAGGAAGATGGGCACCGATGTTAGCTCAGGGCCGGTCTTCCTCAGCAAAAAGAGGAGGATTGGCGTCAGATGTTAGCTCAGAGCTAATCTTCCTCAAAAAAAAAGGTGACTGCACCTCCTGGAGCCAAAGGCATAAGTTGGGAGCAAGTTAAAACTGTCTGGGAATCTGCGGTAAGGAATAGAATAGAAAAGAGTAAGAAACTCAGTGTGCCAAGGCCATGTTTCAAGAGTTTGGCTCTAGCATGAGGTTCTCTTCTCTTGTCAGCCTTTGTATATAATACAGTGTTTCTAAGTCAAAGGAGGAAGCTGATTTCTTGTGAATTTTGTGTTTATTTTCATATGTCCCCTTGGTATTTAATAAAGTCTCCTAGAGTATTGTAGTTTATCTCAGCTCTTCTGAAAGTAACTACAGGAGGAACTATCAAGGGATAGAAACGAAAAAAAGAATGTTCCCGAATATTGTCTTCCTTCCTCCCACCAAAGAAGACTCTTGAGCTTGGTGTCCTCCCTTCCCTGCACTTTAGTGACAGAGCTGTCCTACCACACAGATCATGGTCGGGGGGGCGGGTGGCGTTTGTGTGCATGCATGTATACGTGTGATGCAGAATCTGGAGGAAAGACCATGGAAGGGGAGATGAAGAGCGTGGGGTAGAACTGGAGATGAAGCATGCACAAGTATGGAAGCAGATGAAATGCGTGTGTATACGGCTGAGAGATCCAAAAGGAGTGCAGGCAGAGCAAGGGAAGAATTAACTTTTGGGTTGAGCGTCTGTGACCACAGCACCACTCAGAGGCCAGGCCTCCTGGGGCACAGCTTTATCAGCAAACTGGAGCCAGAACTTGAAAGGATAATCAGGGCCCCCTCAGAAGACAGCGGGGTTCTCTGTTGGCACCAGTAATTGGTGAGAGAACACCAACACAAATGTGGAAATCAGAGGTGCAGAACTGTGTCCGTTGGGTCCACTGCCCTTCCCTCGCCTGCGCCTGCAGATGCTACAGGGCAAGCCCAGTCCCGCAGTTCCATAAACCGCAGTAACGCTGGTGCCACTTTCCTTTCTGAGTCTGTGAACGTTAGGCTCTGTGTCTGAAAGCAGATCAACAAGATAACATTTTGACTTTATAGAAATACTGTTTCCACTAAACCACCTGGGTGGAAGCATCCTTTCACAGTGACCAAATTATGTCTTGTTTTAGGTAAGAACAATAGCATATGCTAGATATTGTGCTCACAGCAAAAGAACAGAACAATTTCTTTTTGATTCCCAGAACATTGCTACAAAGCATAAGCAAACAATTCAGAGGTTGAATTTCATATTCTTAGATGTAGCCTACATATTTGTTCAAAAGGGACCATTTTTTATCTTTGTAGCGTTTTCTGAGAAGCCACGTTAACCCATATTATATTCTTCTCCAAGGTGAAAATGATTTAGGATTAAAAATAACAACACCTAACATTGAACAGCACTTTATGGTTCACAAAACCTTTCATGAATATTTTCATATATGTCCCCTTCTCCACTCTGTGCGGTAGGGTTTATTATTCCCACACCCCGCCAAGGGAAACCTGAGTGCAGGGCTTGAAGTGACTTGGCTGAGGGCTGGATCTTTATGAATTTTAAAGGTACAATATAAAGATGAAATCTGTAATAAATGTATGAATTAACTTTGGGTGAAAATGGAAAGCTGAATATTTTTTATAAAAGTAGAATTAATAAGAGATCCTATTCATATAGATTAAGTTTACTAAAACAATGCTTTTTTTAAAGCACCCATCAACTTTCTGGTATTAAATAGCAAAATTCAGTAACAAATTTTGTTTTCAAAAACAGAGTTTGAGTATTTTTTCAGTAACAACAATGTGGAAACTGCCAATGACACAGCCATAATGGCACAGTCTCACTTCTGAGATGTGTGAAGTATGACGATCCTTGAATGAATCACATGATAATTTCCTTACCTCACTGACAAATCTGTAAGAAAGAGAGGGAATAGAAAGACTGAGTTAGCTCTGCAGAGTATAATATACCCAGTAACCATAAAGTACCCAGTGGAGATTTTTCTTGAAAGAATAAAAGACTGTGGTTACAGGAAATTATTTGTAATAAGAAAATGAAAAGATAGTCAAGTGGACTTTGTCCCTTGCATCATACTCCTACATCCAAGAGGATATCTTGACACTGAAAACAACGTACTAATGGGAAGCCAACGCAAGCAAATTGATCTACAGATAAGACCAAGAAATGATAGGGCATGTATACGATGCTTGTTGGGGTTTTTGCCACTCCAAACAATAGCACACAGCTTCTGCTTTTGGCTTCCATATACAACAATGCCAGGATGTATAACGGCTGTGGGAATAGTGGCACATTCAGGTACAACATCCTCTCTGATGCATTTTCACACTGGTCAGAAGTCTCCGGTGGCCTATTTCAGGCTTCTGTATCATTCTGTTGAAAAATACAGCCAATGACTTTGAAGGTGGAATTACTGATCAAAGGCATACTTTACACAAAGCTAGAAACAATTGTAAGTAAATGAGGTGGCAGATGAATAAAATAAAGTTGACTGTCTAGAACAATGATTTGAAATAAATAATAAAATTTAACAGTAATAAAAAATAAAGTCCTCCACCGAAGTTATACACATTAATGACATGAAATAGTATGGGAAAGCCTGGTTTAACTACTGTTTTACAGAGTGAATGCCTTTCTTCTTTATATTTCCATATGGAAAGACCTCCAATATGGTGACATTCCTAGTCTCATCTCATGACTTACCTGACTAGTGGATGACAATTATTAATTAATGAATTTAATGGAGCTGATCTTCCATAAATTTGTAAGTACTGAAAGCCATTCTTACCTCTCCATCCTGGGCATTGCAAGACAGCAATTAAGAGTAAGCCCATCAATTCTACAAAATTCTTCATGTTTGCACCCAGGTTCACAGGAACCAGGGATAAGTAGTAGCAAACCAATTATATCCCACACTTAAGCCATATACTCCAATTTAGCTTCTATCTTTAATAAATTTCCATTCATGTAACTTTTTTGTCTATCAGAATTTTTCCAAAGTCAAATGGGAAAAAAAATATTATTTATTGTCTTCCCCCAAACTCAGACAAACATGTAATAGAAACAACTTAAAATTATTGATATTTATCCAGAAATCTAGAAGGTTTAAAGGTAGGGAATAATAATGGTTTTCAAATAGGTGGACTCTCTTTTAGAACAGAGATTATCCTATGTAGCCTCAGAGGCAAACAGATTTTTATTAAATGTAGAGAAATCATTTCTAGCAATTAAAGCAGGGGCAAAAGAATTCATTCAAGCATCTACCAGGGGTAATCACAGTGCAAGGTACTGAAAAACAGTGAACATGGCCAGCATGATCCCTTCCCTCATGGAATTTGCTATTCAGAGGGAATAACAAACAGGAAATTACAACAGAGTGTGATGAGGACAGCTACATGGAAAGTAAAAAGATGTAACTGGAACACATATTATAAGAGAGTGCCTAACCCAGTCTAGAGCACGTGAGAAGGATTCCCAGAGGAAGTGATATTAAGTTGACAGCTAAACATAACTAAGATGGATGATTCAAGTGCAGGAATGGGGAACAGAACAGTGTTCCGGGCAGAAGGAAAAACATGTAGTGAAGCTCAGACAGGAGAAAGATGTAAGGAGCTTGAAATTTATACTAATGACCACGAGAAATCGCTGAAAGTAGAAGCGTACCAAAATCAAATCTGTAATTTTAAAAGATTATACTAACATTCTATGAAAAAGCGAAGGTGGCACAAGGAGAGGGGTGATACAGATTGAGTACATGGGGCTAGATAGAGGTGGAGAGATGTGGAATATACTTAGAATATGGGCTGAATGACTTGTGAGGTGATGCTCCCTCTCACTTGAAAGGTTTGAGAAGATGCTGAATGACCATGCAATCCTCAAAGGTGTTATATATACAAGCTTCATATTTTGACTAAGCATTTAGTGATCTATAAGCATTGCTACCTCCAGATTCCTTCACAGTCCTGGTTAGCCAAGTTGAACAGAACTGGGTGAAGGTCCTCACTCACTGAGATTGGATGAGTTAGTGAATGCTCAGCCAAATGAAGCTTAACAGCTGTGTTTTGTCCATCCAACCACCCAAATCTGTGGTGAACTGCTGACGTGGAGGTGGCGAGGACTGGGTTCCGTGTGACAGGATGAATTTTTTTGACGTTTATATTTTCAAAAAGATATCATGACTTGGAATATAAGATTCCCTAGAGAATCTTTAGAGACAGGATTGCTATTATCAGGGGCCATTAGAGATAAGTGGAAGCAATCTGCCTAAACTACGGCTAGTGATTTTATTTATGTATATACATATTTTAAAAATGTGTTCTTTATATTTCAACTCTTATCAAAATAATATATGCATATAGTTTAACAAATCAGATTAAACCAAAATATTTACAATGAAAGCCAGCAGTCCTATCCTCTCCAAACCTCAAACCCTGTTCCCTTGAGGCATTCACTGTTAGCTCTTTCAGCTATGTTTTCTGGCACTTACTTTTTATAATATTTATTCTATTTATTTATCTCTTCTAAAAATTATCAGTTGGCTTCAGTTATAATAGATTCAAATTTAAACTTATCTTCCTCTTCCCAGCTTTAATTTAATCCTCTGTAAAATATAAGAAAATCGTAAACATTCAACAGATCCCCATGAGGCTCAAATGAGATCATCTCAGAGCCCTGAGGCTTCCACATGGAATCTCCCTTTCATCCACAGAACATTTTCCCTACTCTCCTTCAGCCATGGAAGCTCACTGAGTTTTAACAGGGCACATGGCTGCTCAGCCTACATTGCAGCCAGAATTGGCCATGTGACCTTTCACCAATGAAATATGAATGAAAATAATGAGTACTACTTCCTTAAAAGGAAGACTTACTGTTCCAAATCATCCCTTCCATCCTTCCTAAAAGCTGGAAAGCAGATAAACTGATGTGAGACACCTTGGACCCAGAACAAAGACAACCCTTTAAAACACTACAAGGTAGCAGGATAAAAGGATCCTTATTCCCTGGATGACCTGTCTCATGAAGCAGAATTGTCCTCGACACGTCTACGTCAGCAGTCCGCCACCGATTTGGGTAGCCAGTGGAAAAAACACAACTTTATCTTTCTAACATATACTCCTCTATCCTCTAGGTTATATATATAACTATATTTTAAAGTACCTTTGTCATACTACCTCAGCCTGTATACTAACTATTGCAAACATTTTGTAAACTATCAAGTGCGGGCTAATGTTCAGTTATAATAATTTGGCTTGTTCATTATAGTCACTCACAATAGCTCTGCTCATTCCCTGTGCCCTACCAAGTTCCTATCCCAACTGAAAATGAGAGCATGCCAGCCACGCAAATTAGCACAGAACTAGCAATTTACTAAATAGATCCCTTGTGATTTTAAAGAGTTAATATAGCTGCCAAAAGTACTTAACCAAGCCTGCTCAAAATTTAAGCCCTGGAAGGATCTGGCTCATTATAAACTAGTACTTTCAAGCTTTAAGATTTTGATAGTAGTTTTATAACATTCAGCTATTTGGGTGAGAACAACTAAAGAATTCAAAGACAATTCGTTGTTCAATTTAGGAAACATTAATTGAATAACCAAAACATACAGCCTGACTTAGTAAACCTCTCCTGCCTAGCTCTCCTGGGGCTAGATTAGGAAATGGAGATTTTTCAGAAACAGTTGGCAGACAGGGTCTGAAACAACTAGGGGGCTTTGTGGAACATAGAAAATAATGGCAATTAAACAGGCATCTAGGACTACGCACTCTCCATCCCACTCCTTGAACCAAAGGGAATACTTAAGAAGAAAATTCCAGAGAACCAGCTAGTGAGACTCAACTTTGCAGAGAAGTTGATTTTTTCTTGCACAGTGACGGCACTTCAGTACAACAGTGATAACAGACTGGCATATGGCATTTTGATGTCATGATGGCACAGACCTCTAATATACTTGATTGAGCTTCTCAAGGAAGCTTCTAAAATAAAATAACTGATTTGCATTACTTTATTAATCTGACTCAATGCTTTTATATATTTTTTGAGCTAAGTTTTGACAGTTTGCATTTCTGAATTCCAATATCCAATTCCTCTAAGCAAACAGTGACCATATTCTGTGAGTGAACAATTGGAACATGCTACCTGATGAGGATGCAGATATGAAGACAGTGAAACAGGTCACTTGAAATTGAGAAAGTCCCAGAAAAATCTGCATATAAAATTGTCATTGCAAGTTTCAACTCATGCTAGTATCAAGCTACACAAAACCTAGGGAAGAATTAGATGATTCGCTCTGGAATTGGAATTTATGTAACTATTTCTTATCTTATTTTTAAAGCTGGAATTTAACCTCATGGATATTTTGTAAAATCAAATTTTATAAAGATAAGGAGTTTATTAAGTGCTTCAATAAGAGCAATGTTTTTCTGCCAAACAGCATACAAGAAAGGGAATATTCTTTTAAATACTCTGGAACTCACATACCAGCTCATCTCTGGTTTCTGGAAGGGACATTTAACCTTGTGGCAAAGGAGGTATATATTTCAGAATAGAAAATTCTGCAATACCAAAAAGTATTTTACCTCTTTGCTCTGAGGTGTCACGATATGATTGGTATATGATTCTGCACCAGTGCCCTTGTGGTTTTTGTATCCATATTAAAATCTATGCTAAATACAGTCAGGGATTACAACCAGTTAGATAGGATAATGGAATACCTTCTTAGTTCTTGGTTTTTTGTGGGGTTTTTTTTAAGTGTTATTTGGAAATAATTCACATACCCATACAACTCACCCATTTCAAGTATAGAATTCAGTGGTTCTTAGCATATTCCCAGAAATATGCAATCATCACCACAGTCCATTTTAGACCATTTCATCACCTCTAAAAGAAACTCTGTACCTTCAGCTATCACCCACCTAAATCTCTATCCTCTCCAGTCATGAGCATCCACTAATCTACATTCTGTCTGAATAGATTTTTCTATTCAGGGCATTTCATAGGAATGGAATTATACAATTGTATGTGGCTTTCATAACTGGTTTCTTTTGATTACCATAATGTTCTCAAGACTCATTCATGTTGTAGCATTTATCAGAACCTTGTTCCTTTTGATGGTTGAATAATATTCCATTATATGGATATGCCACATTTTGTTTATTCATTGATCGGTTGATAGATACTTGAGTGTCCAGTTGTTGGCTGTCATGAATAATGCAGCTATGAACACTCATGTTCAAGTTTTTGTGTGGACATGTGTTTTCATTTATCTTGGATATATACTTAGGATTGGAATTTCTGGGTCATAAGATAACTGTATTTAACCCTAGAGGAACTACCAGACTGTTTTCCAAAGCAGCTACACCATTTTACCTTCCCACCAATGGTATATGAGGGTTCTGATTCCTTCAAATCCTTGCTAACACTTATTAGTATCTGACTTTTTGATTCTAGCCATCCTAGAGTGGTTTTAAATGTGGTATCTCATCCTGCTTTGTTTTTGTCTTTGTTTTTTGTTTCTTAAGATTGGTCTTGAGCTAACACCCTGCCAATCTTTTTTTAGCTTCTTCTCCCCACACCCCCCCCCCCCAATACGTAGTTGTATATTCTAGTTGTAGGCCGTTCTAGTTCCGCTATGTGGGATGGACGCCACCTCACGATGGCTTGATGAGCAGTGCTATGTCCACGCCCAGGATCTGAACCCACATCCCCGGGCCATGGAAGCAGTGTGCAAACTTAACCACTACACCTTGGGGCTGGCCCCTCATTCTGGTTTTGATTTGTATTTCCCTGATGACTAATGATGTTGAGCATCTTTTCATGTGTTTATTGGCTATTTGTGTATATTCTTTGGAGAAATGTCTCTTCAGATACTTTGTCCATTTTTCAATTGGGTTGTCTTTTTGTTCCTCCCAAGAGTTCTTTAATTCTGTCTACTATCCCTTATTCCGTGAATACACAGCTTCTCTTTCCCTTCACTAAAAAGTACTTGAACTGTTTGTTGGGGTTTTTTCCCCCGAAAGGCTAAAGCCGTTTTAGAACATTTGTTTCCATGTGGCAAGCTTCTGCTTTTCTGGATAGCATCAGAGATTTTTTTGCCTTCCTTAGGTCTTCATGACAAAACTAAATAAGCCCAACACAATTCTTCTCTGCACTAGTAGTTAGACTTTTCCAACCAGAACAGCTTCTATTGATCCCTAGGGAACCAGCTAATGTAGAATGACAATGAGTTGGAGAGCTAGGTAAGCTTCTAAAATGATTACAAAATTTTAGTATTTTTCTTTCACATTCTTTTAATTCCAACAAATTTTTCATGGTCACTTTCAAATTTTGCTTTGTATATTCTAGATTCAGACAAAAAGCAATTTATTTCACAAACCTTAAAAAGTTAATTTAAATTTGGTTAAATGTTCCTGTTTCTGTGATTTGTGTGCTTTTAGCATTTTAATAAAGATTACAATTCATAATAAAGCTATATTTTTCATGGGACTTTTATGTGCTAAATAAACTACATCAATACATATATATGCATCAAAAATATGAGAAATGGACAAAACCAACAGTGATGATAGACTCTAACATAACATTTTAAGTCTTTAATCAGTAAGTAAAATAAAAATAAAAAATGATAAAAGTATATGAATAAAATAATCATAGGAATACAATAGAATTGATAAATAATCAAAAGCTCACTGTCAAGCAATAAAACGTCAAGAATAGTCTTTTCATCAAGAATCTTTTTAAAAAGTTAATCTAATAATTTTGCTCCCCTGTTGAAAACTCTCAGAAGCCTTTCTGTTCCTCTTGTGACAGAATTGCAAATATTTCATGTGGTGTACAAGGAAGTCATTGCACAACCTGCGCCCACGTGACCCCTTATGCCTCATTTTCACCAGTTTCTTCCCCAACTCTCTAAGTTCCATTCGTATTAGCCTTCATCCAAATTTTATTCAAATACATGAAGCTCTTTCACATTAAAAGCCCTTATTCATAAAGCTGATGAGAACTTATGGTGAATCTGTATTTGTGTTAAATGGTATTAGGACCAGGGAACCAAGGAATAAACAAATCCTACAGAGAGTATCTTTCAAGACATTCTCAAGGGAGATACTTAACAAAGAATAATAACACAGGAACACAAAAGAGTCATAGCACTCACGCATCTTTTGGCCTCAGCCTAAGCTGAACTCTGGCTGGCTGAGTTAGAATATGCGGACTAGGCTAGTGAACTAATTGGCCTCCTTATTTCCTAAGGCGAAACCCAAATCTTGATTTATCACACAACAAGCAGTGCTGTGGAAGACAGAAAGCAAGGAGTGAGGGCAAAGCAGCCTGCTATTTCCTAAGGGTTGCTGCAGGTCAGGCAAACACCTCAGACAAATGGATAGAACAGGAAGAAGAGAACCTGCCACAAAAGAGCTTTAACATAGGGCCATGAGCCCCTGCCCAACAGCAGAATGGCGCCTTCATTGTTCTCAACATCAACAGATCCATGTTTCTCATCCTGGGAAGGGTGAGAGCGAGCAAAATCCATCCCCAGTGTTAGTAACATTATTCTCTTTTCTGAGATTACTTAAACCTTTCCATTTTTTAACAATAAAGCATAAGAACAGGCTCAAAAAAAAAGGCAGAAAACCCCAACAAATAGTCAGTGGGGGAACAGTCATAAAAGTTCTTTTTCCCAAATAACATCTAGGAGGGCCAAACCCAGACTGATTTACAAATAGATTTATTCAAACACTTAAGCAAAGGTACTACTTAGGTTATTTAGGCCCTTTAAGTTCCAAGCAATCAAAGTAAAACTTCTCAACTTACCTTATTTATTAATGGTGAAAGTACACCAATCAGAGAAATTAATGTTAGGTTCTCAGTTCACACTCGACACCAAGATAAATCCCAAGTCAATAAATAGTTTCAAATTCTTTTAAATGTCATAAAAGTGCTAGAAGAAATATAGCTCAATGTTATTATAATTGTGGGATTGTGGACCTATATCCCAAAATAATTAACCAAGAAGAAAAAGGCAATAGAATTTAATACATAAAAGTTTTATATTTCTATACAGACAAATGATCATAAGAGACCTGAAAAAAGCAACTGGGCAAACTATTTACAATTTATACAACTGAAAAAGAATTAAAATAATTATGTAAATAAGACCCAAGCAGACAAATAGTTGAAGGAATTGTATAGGCAATTTACAAATGTGAATTATAAATTTGGGAAAAATTATTTTTTGCAATGCATGTAACTGATTAACAACTGATTTAAGGGGCTTGCCCAGTGGTGTAGCGGTTAAGTTCCTGCACTCTGCTTGGGCAGCCCAGGGTTTGCAGGTTGGGATCCTGGATGCAAACCTACACACAGCTCATCAGGCCATGCTGTGGAGGCATCCGACACACAAAACAGAGGAAGACTGCCACAGGTATCAGCTCAGGGACCATGTTCCTTGAGCAAAAAGAGAAAGATTGGTGGTGGATGTTAGCTCAGGGCCAATCTTCCTCAAACACGAAAAAAAAAAACTGATGTAAAATGCATGTAAAAATCAATAATATAAAGAGTAAACACTCAACCTGACAAATAGATAGGGCTAACATAGAAACAATTCACAAATGTTCCATAAATATGTAAGAAAAGGTGCATTATAAATTAGTGTATTTAAAATAACTATTAATAATTCGGATTTCCCCAGGCATTTCTTTTGTCTGTCTTCTAAAATAAATTCTGAGATCTACTACTATCCTCTCCTCCTCGTAGGTCGTTTCAACGATGTGATAGAAAATAAAGAGAAAAAGGAGAAGATGGAGAATATAGCCTGGGAAGACATTTGAGTTGTTTCTCTGCAGTTTGTAGAGGAGACCCATTCAGAAGCAGCTGTAGGAGACAAGAGAAAGGACGAGGGGAAATGTGAATTTCCTAACTTATTATTGAATGCTTGTTGAAAACCACTGAGGACCTTATTTTATATTTTCCACTGGTTTCCTACACTCAATTCTACTGGTTTCATACTCTGAGTTCCTTTTTGCATTGCTCTTGGAATAAACTGTGTGGGTCACAGCCTCACATGATTTACACATAATCTTACAGATGTAGAATGACCATCTTTATAAAGATATGTGGGAGTACGGGAAGAAGGAAAAGCCAAATGCTTTTTGTTCTCTCTGGGTGGATGGACATAGGATAAACAAAGACAATTTTTTAAAGTTTCTGTCCAGTATTTTAGAAATGATATACGCATTTTTGTTATTCCCTCCTCAAAAAATACAGAAAAGTAAGGAGAACATGTAAGGCATTTCACAAGTTGGTTATACTATTTTTAAATGTGGCATTGCCTTAGTATTTTTTTAAAGTTATTTTTAGAACATCAGAAAAGTTGTCCAAGTAAAAGAGAATCAACAAATTTAATTTTTAAACTAATTTAGTATTTTAAAAATAAATTTAATATTTCTATAGAATTAGTCAGTACTTACTCCATAGATTCGTATGTCCTTTATTTCAGCTTTAGAATATTGAAAAATGAAATTGAAGTTCTTATTTTTTAAATAAGAAAGGTGACGAATCTTATTAAAATCTTTGAAACAGGGGCCGGCCTGGTGGCATAGCGGTTAAGTTTGCATGCTCTGCTTCGGCAGCTCAGGGTTCACAGGATGGGATCCTGGGTGTGGACCTATGCACCGTTTATCGAACCATGCTGTGGCAGGCGTCCCACATATCAAATAGAGGAACTAGGCAAAAAGAGGAAGATTGGTGGTGGATGTTAGCTCAGGGCTAATCTTCCTAAAAAACCAAAAAAATCTTTGAAACAACTAAAAGGAAAAAGTGACATCTTTTTATAGGTGTTTCAAAATATATCATTGAATTCTACCTTAGTTTTTTTTCTGAGCCAGTACAAACCTTTTCCACTGGAACTAGATGTCTTTTTGTTTTCTCCACAGAATTATATTAGACTTCAACAATGAAAAAGCGACAGCACTGTATATGCCTCAGCAATGCCTATTCTAGTCCTGGTGTGCTAAAGGTCCACACACCAATACTGTTCGACATGTACATCTCTAACTTTAGTCCTCACAGCAAGTGGGGATGCATGCTAAGGATGCTGCCTAAGGAAACAAAATAGGACACAGAAAAGAAATGAAGTGTGTACTAGATACACAAAGGCTATAGTCATGCTAAATTTGGGCAATTTATCATCATGTAGATGAGCTCAGATTATATTCAATTCTATGAGTAATAATACCCTTCTAAATTTTCAAAGTGGGCAAATTTTCCAAGGCCTGTTGGAGGAAAGCTGGAAAAAATCCCAGCTTTCTTAAGAGTCACTCAAAAACATCACATTTTAAAAGTCAGGAAGAAATTTTTGTGTGAATTTTAACCTCACACTGACTAGACTAGCAGAACCATTATTTTAAAACCTAGAAAATTTCTTGCCACTTGCAAGATTTCATGAATGCTGTGTGCAAGAAGGAAGTAGTGAAAACTCAATGATGGTTCCTATATATAGCGGGGGTTGGAGGGAAAATATTCAGTGCAGTTTGGAAGCAGGAGTACAACTCTGAAGAAGATGGCACAAAATCTCTCAAAAGTCAAGCTTATTCTGTAGATGGGCAAGAGTCATGTTTTGTCTAAGATGGTTCTGGAATTTTCATTGTTGACTTCTAAATTATATATAGCACTCAGTCAATGTTAGGTAGGTGAATATATAATATTTTATGTTATGTTACTTGGAGGAACTCTACAATAAGATAATCTGTCTCATATTTCAGATAACAGTGGGAGCTCTTAGAAAGAAGACTCTTCCATTTATCAGTAGTCCATCAAATAGATTATCTGGGGCAGGTTGCTCAAATCTGGATGCTATGGAATGGGAAA
Organism: Equus przewalskii; assembly: GCF_037783145.1. Classification (NCBI taxonomy): domain Eukaryota; kingdom Metazoa; phylum Chordata; class Mammalia; order Perissodactyla; family Equidae; genus Equus; species Equus przewalskii. The sequence continues at coordinate 46,399,323 of NC_091837.1, read as the reverse complement.
CGCTGTATGCTGACTACTCTTCTGGGTAATTCACTGTGCACGTTAGCATGTCAAAGGTTTTCAGAAATCTTGCAGTAGAGACATATTTTAACTTTGTATAACCCACTGTTTCCCAAATTATTTGACTATTGTTTTATCAGTTAAGGCTGCAATAACAAAGTACCAATAACAACAGACATTTATTTCGCACGGTTCTGGAGGCTGGAAGTCTGGAGTCAGAGTGCCAGCACAGTCATATGCTATAAGGGCCCTCTTCCAGGTTGCAGACTGCTAACTTCTTGTTGTATCTTCACATGATAGAGAGTGTGAACTAGCTCCCTGACCTCTTATAAGGACACTAAGCCCATTCATGAGAGCTCCATTCTCATGACCAAATTACCCCCAAAGACCCCACCTCCTAATATCATCACAATGGGGATTAGATTTCAACATATGAATTTTGGGGCACACAAATATTCAGTCTACAACAACTGAAATATTTGTTTTGGTTTTTCTTCATATGACACAAACTAATATTTCCATCAGTTTATATTCTAAAAACACTTTTTAGGAAAATTGGATCAAGAGAAATGCCCTGATTCCAGTGTCAAATTGTCTTGACATTGACACCTACTACCATTAAAATAGTTACAAATACCACAGTGATTCAGGGTCCAGCAGACTGCTGTGGCCAGCGACCTCCATCAGCTGACTCAAGAGATAATTAGTGTACACAAAACTGCAAAGTCTCAATAGTCAAGGCTCAGAATACGCATCCTGTTCTCTCATCTATTAGAACAAAGAACACAAGCAGAGACTCTAACATTGTTTCTGGAACGATGTCACGAAGTGATGAAAATTATCCATCCTAGAGTCAGTTTGTGAATGCTAGAAACCATTAACAGACTCTCTTAAAAGAGAAATCGAAAACTGGGTCAAACTCAGGGATCAGCTGAATTAAAACAGGGTGTCTACAGTTTATCACAATGCTCTTTCCAAAGGCAAAATGGGATTTTTCCATTGGCTGTGGTCTTAATGGGAAATGTGGATAAAATTAATTCAACGAAATGTCATAGGATGAAATCATCTGAGAAAGTACTTAGAGAAACAGAGAAAGGACACAGTAACTTTATTGAAGATGGCAGATTTTCTAAGGCTTACAGGAGGAAGAAAGAAACAAAGAAACAAAGAAACAATGTTTCACTAAGTATAACATACGTGATAGTGAGAGTAAAAATCACAGCTAAGTTTCTTCACATAATCACATCCCCTTTTTTTCAGTTATACTTTTGCTCCATTTTAATTTATTCTTTTCTTTTGGACTGTATCAGTGAAGACTGAACTAGAGAATCAGAACCATTAGGAGATACATGTGAAGAGATTTATTGCAAGGAGTTAGCTTATGTGATTTGGGGGGCTGGCTAGGCAGGAGGGAAATCTGTACAGCAGGGCATGAGGAAGGGCTGGCTGGAATTCACAGGCAGGAGCAGAAACCACCATCCTCAGGGGGAGTTCCTTCTTCATCAGGAAGACTGAGTTTCCTTTTAAGGACTTTGAAGTGATTGAATCAGACCTACCCAGATTATCTGAAATAATCTCCATTACTGAAAGTCAACTAATTACAGACTTTAGTTACATTCTCAAAATACCTCACAGCAGCATCTATATTAGTGTGTGATTGAACAACTGGGATTATATGCTAGTCAAGTTGACACATAAAACTGACCATCATAGGAACATAGGAATTCATAGATACAACAGAGTTTTTAAAAATGATTCATGACTCTGAAGATCTATAGATTTTCTATGTATTTCTACCAACGAATCAATCACACACATACACACACACACACACACACACATCAAATTACATGGTAACATGCCATAGTGTAAAACAAATAGAAGATATTTGTTAGGATTATGCGTGGCTTTATATAACAGGAACAACAAAAAGATAGCATAGTTTTTTTTTTTTTTTTTAAAGATAGACTTTTCTCTTTTATGTAAAATCAGTCTGAGGGTGCACTATCCAGGGCTGGGGTGGTGGCTCTTCTGTCTCAGTAGTGATTTAGGGTCCTATTTTTCTTGCACATTTCTGCTCCACTCTCTTCAGCACGTCTTTTGCATCATCAAGGTCAACTCACAGTCCAAGAAAACTTCTGGAGTCTCATTCTGCATTTTTGTTCTCTAAGCAACAAAAAGGGCAAAAGGGAGAAAGGCCTGGCCCCTTCCCTTTGAAAGAGTCTGGAAGTCCTGCATGTCTGCTTACACCTTCTTGGCCAGAATTTCATCACATAGCTACATACATGTTAGGTAGGGTAAGGAATGTAGTCTCTGGTTCCAGGAGGCAGTGTAGCCAGCTAAAATTTGGGTTCTATTACCAAGAAGCGAAGGGAAAATGGATGTTGGAGTAGGCCACTAGTATCCTCTGTCTCACAAGGTGATCTTAAAATCCTTGAGAACGTCTGGCCTCTTACAGTTGCACTAGCACAGCCTGTTTGAGACTGACTATGAAGGATGAGTTGAGGAGGTGTTATCAATACACTGATCAAGTACACTGGTGCTTTTTCACCTGCTCTTTCAGACTCTGCCAGGGTCACAACTTCTGCTACCTTTACTTTTTAACCTATGCTCTTCTACCTAAAATGCCAGACTTAACCTTGAAACCCTTATGTGGGAAATGGTTTCAGGATCGATGACAAAACTCTTTGGAATTGGCATCAAGTCACACTGAAACTGAGAACGAAGAAGTTAAAAAATCTTCCCTAGAACAAAACTTTGAGATAAGCTTTGCTAACTGCAGCCAGGCATATTCAGCCATCATCAACTGTTGTCTGAAACTAACCAGGTCTTTCTTTCTCTCCTTAGTATATGAGTGAGCTGTCTTCCCCGGGCATCAAGGACCAGACATCAAGATTCAGCCTCACAAGGCCAAACACAGGCTGAAGATAAAAACTAACCAGAAAAATCCAGACAGTCAAGGGAAAAGAAATTCAGTCTTCAAGGCTAAATGCAGGCTGGTGGAAAGGCACCAACCAGCAATGTCTCATGCTCTCCCTCCCCTACCTAAAATCCCAGATAAAAAAAAAAAAATCATACTTTTCTCCCTTCCAGGAGGTGGATCTGGGTTCTAACTCCCATCTCCTCGTCTGGTGGCCTTTCAAGAGTAAACCGCTTTTCTTGCCACAAACCTGGTGTTTCAGTTTATTATTCTTTATTGGCCCTCCTGTGTGATGGGTAAACGAACCTGTGTTTGTGTTCAGTAACAACCTTAGTTGGGCTCTGACTTTGTGGCAATTCTGGCAACTGGGCTTCTGTCTTGTTCCCCAACATAGTTCCACTCTATATTCAGTTTTAGCCAATGAAGTGTGTGTGTGTGTGTGTGTGTGTGTGTCTTTCTTTCTGTTTTTATGTTTCTCTCTCATTCATATCATAGATTCTGTGTTAGGCGGGGAAGAGGGCTAGTCCTGCCTTGCTTGTACCAGTATGACCTTAGGGTTTGAGGTGTTTCTGATAATGTTGCTGAAGTGAAGCAAATTTTTTTGGCCAGTTTTGATTTCTGAAAATTATTTGAAGGCCTGAATTATAGAAATTTGCCTTCTCCCTTTCTTATCAGTTACCCAAGCTAAAGTTTCTCTCTTTGAATATTGACATAAAATTATTACTCTTGTGTTCAGTAAAGGAGGCTTAAATATGTGACTCTGAGGAATGTGGTTTGTAGAGATTGGCACTGTTTTGAAGAGGACCATAATTTACTTTTACATTATCAAACATGAGAAGCAGGGAGGGGGTAGAGAACAATATATACTCTATTTGTAAGAAGAAATGTCTCATTGGTTCATTACTGACTTCTTTGATTAATATTGAAATGCCTTGACTGTGTAATAATGAGGTTGAATACCTTCTGCTTATTGCAGTAATTTGTAATCATTTATAAGGTTGCTGAGTAACAATTTTATTATTGTTGTGAGGATATGAATCCACTAGGAAATAGCAGTTGCCAACTATTTATCCCTCATACCACCACGTAAAGAGAATTATGATACCAATCACTGTTTTCTATGAAACATTGTTCTCTAATTGGCGATGCCAGAGTACAATAACAGCTAGCAGAGAACTGCTTAAAGGTATATGTTTTTCCCCAGATGGTCATAAAGGGACCATTGCCTTCCTACAGTCTAAGTAGCAGTTGGGACTACATTTTGTCTCCTCTGCAATTTTCAACAGCCAACCCTGGTGGTCTAGTTGTTAAGATTTGGTGCTGTCACTGCCATGGCCTAGGTTCATTCTCTAACCAGGGAACCACACCATCTGTCTGTCAGTGGTCACACTGTGGCAGCAGAGTGTTGCTGTGATGTTCAAAGCTATGCCACCGGTACTTTAAATAGCAGCAGGGTCACCCATGGTAGACAGGTTTCAGCAGAGTTCCAAACTAAGACAGAACAAGAAGAAGCACCTGGCCACCGACTTTCAAAAAAATTGGCCATGAAAACCCTATGAACAGCAGTGGAGCATCGTCTGACATAGTGCTGGAAGGTGAGAGGATGGTGCAAAAAGACCAGGAAGGGTTCTGCCCTGCTATACACAGGGTCGCTAGGAGTTGGAATTGACTCGATGGCACTAACAACAAATGATTTTGAACATTTTCATTTCCTCCCTTTGTTTTGGCCTATTTCTTTTGTGGCATCATCTTTTGAAAAAAACTATCACACTTTCATACATTTCATTTTGATTATCATATGTAAGCAATCAATAAATTTAGGCCACCATTTGAGTTTTATGTTGTTTAAAATAATTTTTCCTTCATTCAAAAAGTAGATGAGTGATTTCAGCTCAGAAATGTAGAGAGCTGGAAAAAGCAACACTCCCACTCTTACAACAAGAACAAATCTGGACAAATTGCAAATTAATGACTCTTCTTAAATCCATCAGAGAACTGAGTAACAGGGCCAAACCCTAAAAGATGCATGTTATATGATTCCATTTATATAACATTGTGGAGAAAGCAAAACTATAGAGATGGAAAGTAGATGGGTAGTTGGCAGGGAGTGAGGTTTGGGGAAGGAGTGACTAAAAAGGGATTTAAGATGACAAAAGTAGGGTGACCAACTACTTATCTTAGTTTGCCCAAGACTGTTCCAGTTTTAAAACTGAAAGACCTGCGTGCCAGGAAATCCCTCTCAGTTCAGACAAACCAGGATTGCTGGTGACCCTAGAGTGAAGTACTCTGTACAGTCCTGGTTCGGTAGACTCATGACTCTATGCCTTTGTCACAACCCACAGTACTGGACATTGCAAAAGGTGAATTTTACTATATGAAAACTTTTTTAAAACTCAACTAGTATGTCCTGGATCTCAGGATATAGTGCAGGATGTGACAAATGAATCTAACTGTATTAGAAGTGAAGACAACTTCAGAAGAAATTGGAATCACGTGAGTAAAAATAAAGAACAGATATGTAGAGTTTTGAGAAGCACATGATAGGAATCTGCAAATATTTGCAAGGCTATCATGGAAAAAATGGATTGAACCATTTCAGTTCTAGCAGCATGATATAACTAATGACCCTAGATTTGTGTAATGTACAACCTGAATAACTGCGTTTCGTGGCCCTACATAGTCTTAATCATTAAGTATCTTGAGATCTTATTTTCCTCATTCATAAAATGAAGAAATTAAATGATGATCCCTTTTGCAATTATTTGTTGTGGCAATGGGCTCTGGTATTGATCCTATCTGCATTCAAATACTGGCTCCAAAACTTTCTTCCTCGGTGAATTTGGTTAAGTTATTCAACCTATCTGTGCTTTGATTTTCTCTTCTTAGAATAAACATTATAATGGCATCTCCCTCCAGTGCTGGGAGAAAGGTAAAATGAGATCACGTATGTAAAGAACAGCACAATGCCTGGCAAATAATAAAAATAGACAACATCAAATCTTATATTTTCTAAGTGGATTACTAGCATTCTCATTTGACATTTCTACTTTTTGGACTTACGTAATACAGAAGTATCTAAAATCTAAAATGCCAAAATGGACTTTTTTTCTGTTTCAAAAGAATAATGAGAGTTGCAATTCTTATAAATTTAACTTTATCACCTACATACAAGAATGGAGTTGACAAGAACATAGAAGAGTGTTACAGGCAAGAAAGAAATAGTTACATAACAGAAAAACAAGTACCAAAAAATGTAGGGGCTATTTATTTATTTATTTATTTTTGGTATGACCTTGGGTCGGGTCCTTTTTACCAAAAAGCTTAGACACTCTTGCTATGTTAAACATATACCAGAGTTAAAGGCCAGGAATACTTCTTTCTCATCTGCTGCTACAAATCTATAGAAAGCTGCTACAGAAAGTTGTGCAATTAACGATCCAAAACAGTAAGCAGGGACTTCTGGTTTCTGGTTCCACACGTAAGGCACTTTGAAGTTGCCACTCTGTCCCAACAACAAATAAAAGACTGACCATTCTGAAAAGTCAACAACTCTTCTTGGATCCATAAGAGAGGGAAGGACACGGGGTAAACCCCTGCACTCTGGATTGGAGACACAGAAAATTGAATACGTGCATCGTGGTTTACCGGAGCAGAGACTTCACAAGCAGAAACCTCCATGGAACTAGTGCTGGAGCAGGAAAATCTGAACCATAATGGTGTCAACCTGAAAAATAATACAGCCAGTTATTTTACTAGCAAAACGAGTTTATTTGGGGATACCAAAGAATTGCAATTCGGGATGTCCATGCTATGGCAAACCATAGGCAATTCCAACAAATAAGAGAAACGAATGTCATTTTATGGAGAAAAAGAAGGAAATTGGGAGGGGTTGTTTTGAATGAAAGTCCATTGGAGAAAAGCAAGAGTTTAGGGTGGTGGTGGTTTCTTATTGACTGAGTTACTGGGGTAGTCGATTTCTATTTGGGATGCAATGTACATTTCTTCTTGTAATTAATGATTTTTTCCAATTGGGCACTTCTGTTGGGATCTGTAATTGACTATCTTTCCTGTAATTGACCTCAAGTGGTACTGCGTGAGACTTCCCCCTTCTGGCCTCCTGACTCTCTTCAAATGAGGTTTCCCCTTATTAATTTTTACAATTGATTAATTGCTAGAGGCTCAGTGCAGACAACTCTGAGTTCAAATCTCCAGGGGAACTCAATCACAGGGAGACCTTCATGATATTGTGAGATTTACCTCCAGAAATTCCATCAGGTTCCCACAGTAAATATGGGAGAAAAATCACCTCGTGCTTCTAGCCAGGAGAGGGGAAAAGGAAACAATTTGAAATACGCCAGAGGGCTGTATTCTTAACAAGGCCCGCCCTCAGGAGAAACTAGTTAACCAGAGCCTAACCTGCTGGGATATTATCAGAGCCCAGCTGACCTGGGGAAGGCAAATACCCAATTCCAGCCTCCTGTAGCCATCCTGTCCCAGCTAATGGGGAGAAGAAAACTGAGAAACACTTGTAAACTTCATAGTCCAGAGTCATAGGCTCACTAAAAGACTGAGATCTAATCCCAGGACTGTAGGTGCTTCTCCTCACCCCACACCTCACCACATTACTACAGGCCTATTTAAAGCCGGTCCTTTTACCTGGTACATCGTGTCTGGCTGTCAAGAAAAATTACAAAACACACCAAAAGACAAAAACACAATCTGAAGAGACAGAGCAAGCATCAGAACCAAACATGACAGGGTTGTTGGAATTATCAGACTGGGAATTTAAAACAACTATAATTAATGTGCTAAAGGTTCTGATGGTTAAAGTAAAGAGCATACAAGAACAGATGGGTGATGTAAGCAGAGAGATGGAAATCCTAAGAAAGAATGAAAAGAAATGCTAGAGAAAAAAAACACAGTAACAGAAGTGAAGAATGTCTTTGGTGTGCTTACTACCAGACTGGACATGGCTGAGGAAAGAGTCTCTGAGCTAGAGGATATAGCAATAGAATTCTGGAAAACCTGAAGCAAAGAGAACAGAGACTGAAATAAACATACACCTAAGGACTGTGGGATAGCTGCAAAAGGTGTAACATATGCATAATGGAATACCAGAAGGAGAAGAAAGAGAGAAGGGAACAGATGAAATACTTGAAACAATAATGACTGCAAATTTCCCCAAATTAATGTCAGATAGCAAACCACAGATCCAATCACAGATTGCACAACTCTGTGAATATACTAAAAAACGTTGAATTCTACACTTTAAATGGGTGAATGAATCCAACAGTATATGAATTGTATCTTAGTGAAGCTGTTATTTTAACGAGCCCTATCACTAAAGAGTTTCTAATTCAATTAGATAGAATGGCAAATGAATACATACATAAGTGATAGTAGAAGGACACATAGAGGGGCTGGCCCTATGGCTGAGTGGTTGAGTTTTCTCACTCCACTTCAGCGGCCTGGGTTCCCCGGTTCAGATCTTGGGCACGGACCTACACACTGCTCATAAAGCCATGCTGTGGCAGTGTCCCACATAGAACTAGAATGAGCTACAACTAGGATATACAACTATGTACTGGGGCTTTGGGGAGAAAAAAAGAGGAAGATTGGCAGTAGATGTTAGCTCAGGGCCAATCTTTCTCACCAAAAAGAACATTAAAGAAAAATATAGAAAAATACATAGAGACCCCTAGGAGCAGGGTAAGGAGAGCCACACTTCGTCATGCATTCATGGATGTGTGTGTTTACTCTCATGACATTAGGTTTTGAGTTTGTAAACTCAGCACCCCAGAAGTACCTGTATACTAAGCTTACCCCAAATAAAAAGTATATATTTCAAACTGAAATATGGATCAAAAATTTTACCTTTCTCTTTTCATAAAAATTGTAAAAAACAAACGAGCACAAAACCAGATCATGACAAATTATTTTGCAAATGTATGCGGTGGATCAATACATATTTTTACATGTTCATAATCAATGTAATTATACTAATTTATACTTTATAAGAAAATTTTACACATATATTTGATATATTGATATATATTAATACATTTGATATTTTTATATAAGTATAGTCTATCCACATATAAATTTAGTGACAATACATATTTTCATCACTTAAGGGATATCAAGTAGTTTTATCATAGCATACAATTAAATAAACGTGATACAATCTACATATGGAAAAAACAGACAAAATGGACCAGAAAATCTCTTCATATAAAATTGACAAAGCAAAATCAGGAATATTAGCATTATAAGGAGAACTTAGTAGCCTCTAGCCCAAGTCTCTTTCAGAAATAGCAATCCCGTTTACTGGATATTTGTTAGTCAATCAGCCGGTTATGCTTGATATCTTCAGCATGAAGCTCCCTCCTTTATCAGGCTGCCTGTCTCCAAGCTGACCAGCTCTGAGCTCTTGGGAAATTTATTGAGAATTTCTCTTTGCCGTGGCTCCAGTGTGACTTAGGCTTGCCTTTTGGGCAAATAGGCCCATTCTGCATTAAAATCTTACATATGTCATTCTTTGTTACCTTTCAAGCTGTTTCACACACATTACCTCATTTCATTCTTACAGCAACCCAGTAAGGTTTGCAGAAGTATGATTTGTTTCAATTTTGTAAATAAACAGCAGATGCCTCTGTTATCAGGGTTCCTAATGAGAAACAATAGAATCTCATTTTTTTCAAAACATTAGACAGCAGAATTTTTGGCAACTCTGTAAGAACAGCGACTATGTTAAGCAACCTAGCACAACTCCCAAAATCACGGCTCGGACCTGTTCTGGCCGCCACTGAGCCCAGCCGCATCCCCAAAATCAATGGCTTCCCCTCAGGCAGCTCTATTCTGAACTGACTTATGTTGGTGCAGCCCATGGGTAGAATATAAGCCACACGTCTGCACCTTAGCGACAAGGGAAGCTAGAAATGTGATTTTTGCTGAATTTTATGTGGAAAAGGCAAGATAACAATGTGAGAAAATATCAAAGTGTAGAAAGAGCAATTAAATTATTTTGAGCTGTCAGAAATGACAGATGCCTGCTATGATTCCTGCTTTAGTTTTCAGATCCTGAGTTCCCGCTCCCAAATTATCTTCTAAGCCTTTCTGTTCTGTTTTTATACATTTAAAAACCTGCACAGGGAACTTTACATCTGTATCTGTTTAACTTAAATTTACTAACTTGGGGTCCTTGCTTCAGATTCTTCAGATCATTTCAAAACCAGTTTAGTTGCGCACCATAAGTGCACATCAAACCAGTATTATTTATTAACACCTGAGTACATGTCCTTTTTCTTTTTCTTTTTCTTTTTTTTTTTGAGGAAGATCAGCCCTGAGTTAACATCGGCTGCCAATCCTCCTCTTTTTGCTGAGGAAGACTGGCCCTGAGCTAACATCTGTGCCCGTCTTCCTCTACTTTATATGTTGGACGCCTACCACAGCATGGTGAGCTAAGTGGTGCCATGTCCGCACCCGGGATCCGAATTGGTGAACCCCGGGCTGCCGAAGCAGAACATGCAAATTTAACTGCTGTGACACCAGGCCGGCCCCACATGTCCTTTTTCATTCTATGGAGGCACAAAGAATCTCTCTTGGGTGGTGACAATGGTTTGGAAATATTGCCAAGGATACTCTGATACATTCTCTATTTTAAGAATCACTATTTCGTACACTTTAAATATACTTTAATTTTGTTAGTCAGTTGCGTCTCAATAAAGCTGAAAAAAACATGTCAGCATGAGAAGAGACTGGGTGAAGGGTATACAGGACCCGTCTGTACTCTCTTTGCAACTTTCCTGTAAATCTAAAATTATTCCAGAATCAAAGTTTATTAACATATAAGACAAACAAAAGAATCACCACTTTGTCGTATAGTTGCTCAAGCTTCCAGGAATTCACCTATCTCCCTCACACCCCTCCGCCCTGTCCTTAAGAAGCCATGAAATGTCAGGTCACCTCTGCCACAGTCCCCAGTTTTACCACCTCACTGCTGATGTCTTCATGGCCACCTGCAGCATACTTGCAATAACACTCCTCCCAAAATTTTTTCTCCCTTCTCACAACATTTTATTCTCTAGCTGTTAAGGGTGTTTTAATGAAGGCAAGAAAAATGGTGAGGGGAAAAGTACAAAATTCTGACCACTTCAAAAAATGTCCAATATTCTAGAAATGATTTTATTGATTGATGGATTCATTCATTTTGAAATATTGATTGGGCACGCGGAGAATATCCTTTCCTTGGGGAAACCTACCCCTCCTCCTCCACGGGTGAAGCTTTCAGCACTGTAACCTCCCCTAATCCTGAGACAGAGGTGTGTGTGAGACCCAGGCTGAGACTATCAGAATCATTTTGGGGATTAATACGTGGACAGCGCGCCATATGCCTGGAGCTGGATGCAGAATGAAGCTGCCTGAAGACAAGCAGAGCTGAGTGCCAGGGACAGGAGAGCCTGGCTGCATCCTCTGATCCCCCGGATCCTGCTTTATATAAAGCCAGTGCCAGCTTTCGGCTTCTCAGTTTAATGATCTGATAAATTCCATTTTTGTTTAATCTAGTTTGTGTTTCATTTCTGTCACCCACGACAGAAAGGACACTGAAAGGACACTAAAAATATTCTATCATCAGTCTGACTGTTAGGTGTATTTGTGAGTTTTTTCCTCTTCTAGCTTCAAAAGTATAAAAAGGAAGCACAAAGAGCCTCTGACAGGGGCTATTCTAGCCTCTATCCTAGAGGGATGAGTTGATAATAATGCTGATGTGGCGGGTGAGGTTAACAACAGGATGTTCAGAGTTTTATAGGAATACCAAGGGAAAAAATGACTAAATGCAAAATTCAAAAGCATGGCCCTCCACCCTCCCCATCACCACCTCTCTCCCACTCAGTGCCTTTAGCCTGAGACCTGTTCTACTGTCAGAGCCTTCGTCAGTGCCTGCCCCTGCTCTGGAAGCTTGCTCCCAAAGAAGCTTCAATTTCCCTCTTGGCAGTACTATAGGGTCAATAACAAATTTATTTCTCTTCCTTTTTTCTCCTAGAATGTTTATAATGTAGAGGTTTTTTTTAGGTAGAGTTTTTATGTTTCCTTTCAGGCAATATTTAGTCTTCCAGGTTAACCTATGAGCTTACGTTAATTTCAGTGAGAGTTGGCTATGTATTTTTTGACCTTCACTCTCAGTTAGTTTTTCTCATTCCTTGACTTTATGTCTGTAGATACCCCTGACTAGTTAGTTCACCTTGATATACTTAGGGGAAGCAAAAAGAGTAGGATTTAATCTTTGATGTACTGATTAGAAAACAGCTACTTGGTTTGGAATACGTCTTAATAGCATTCGTCTGTTGGTTAATTGGCTCTAAGTCATACATTTTTGACCTTTTAGAAAATGGCAGTGTTTCATTCTGATTCATCAGCCTGGTTACTCTTTTGCTTGGAAAAAACAAGAGGTTCCTGTCTTTTATTTAACTTAGCTGTATTATTTGTGCAGAATTAACACCCTTTGCTCTGACCTACAGTTCTTGCCAATGGCTACAATTTTCTAACGTTCAGTAGAAGTTGCATTAAAAGACTTCTCTAGACAGCTACATGCAAAAGAATGAAACTTGACCACTAGTACCGCATTTGCAAAAATAAATTAGGATGAATTAAAGGCTTGAATGTAAGACCTGAAACCATAAAACTCCTAGAAGATGATAAGGGCAGTCAGCTCTTTGACATCAGTCTTAGCAGTATTTTTTTGGACCAGCCTCCTCAAGCAAGGGCAGGAAAAATCAACAAATGGGACTACATCAAACTAAAAGGTTTTTACAAGGCAAAGGAAACCATCAACAAAACAAAAAGGCAACCTTCTGAATGGGAGAAAAGATTTGTAAATCATACATCTGATAATGGATTAATATAAAAATATATAAAGAACTTACACAACTTAATATCAAAAAAAAAACCCAATTAAAAAACGGGCAAAGGACTTGAATAGACATTTTTCCAGAAAAGACCTACAGATGGCCAGCAGGCTCATGAAAAAATGCTCAACATCACTAATCATCAAGGAAATGCAATACCACAGTGAGATATCATCTCACACCTGTTAGAATGGCTATTATCAAAAATACAACAAATAGCAAGGGTTAATGAGGATGTGGAGGAAAGGGAATCCTTGTGCACTGTTGCTGGGAATGTAAATTGGTAGAACCACTATGAAAAACAGTATGGAACTTCATCAAAAAATTAAACAATAAACCTACCATGCAATTTAGCAATTCCACTTCTAGGTATTTATCTGAAGAAAATAAAAGCACTAATTTGAAGAGACATATGCACCCCTATGTTCAGCATTACTATTTACAACAAGCAAGATATGGAAGCAACCTAAGTGTTCATCAATAGGTGAATGGATAAAGATGATGTGGCATATATATACACAATGGAATACTACTCAGCCATAAAAAAATGAAGTCTTGCCATTTGTGACAACATGGATGGACCGCAAGGGTATTATGCTAAGTAAATAAGTCAGACAGAGAAAGATAAATACCATATGATTTCATTTATGTGTGGAATCTAACAAACAAAATAAATGAACACCCAAAACAAAACAGAAACAGACTCATAGATACAGGAAACAAACTGGCGCTTACCAGAGTGGGGAGGCATTGGTGGGGGAGCAGGTGAAATTGGTGAAAGGGATTAAGAGTTACAAACTTCCAGTTATAAAATAAATAAGTCATAGAGACGTAATGTACACTAAAGGAAATATAGTCAGTAATATTGTAATAACTTTGCATAGTGACAGATGGTAACTGGACTTATCATGGTGATCATTTCATAATGTATATAAATATCAAATCACTATGATGTGCACCTAAAACAAATAGAATATTATATATCAATTATACTTCAATTTTAAAAAAAGGTCAGCTCACAGGGTAATGGCATTGATGAATTGATCTATTTACAGATAATAGATTACATGGCTGCCCATGGTTTATAAAATCTAGTGGTATCATCATTATATCTGAGATATTTTATTCCTGAAGCAACTAGCACAATTTCTGACACATAACAAGAGCCAAAGAAAAGTTTATGAGCAATAGTTTATACATGAATAAATAAATGGATGGAGGGGCCGGACCCATGGCCTAGTGGTTAAGTTCGGCACCCTCCACCTTGGTGGCCTGGGTTTGTGGGTTCGGACCCCAGGCACAGACCTACACCGCTCATCAGCCATGCTGTGGCGAAGACCCACATTTAAAATAGAGGAAGATTGGCACAGATGTTAGCTCAGGGCTAATCTTCCTCAAGCAAAAATAAAATAAAATAAATGAATGGACAAATTTTATACATTTGAGAAGAGTATGTTAATTTTCCGTAAACTATACAATGTTGTTCTCTTAGGCTTAAAGATATTGTTTAGGTTGGATGATCTTTTAGGTAGAAAGGGATGAAAAAACAAACATTTTCTACAACAAATAAACCTTTTCCATTATGGGTATATTTCTCCTTTATAACAGGTATTTGCAAAGCTTTTTTGCCAACACTTGTATAAAAAAGTCTCTAATGCCTTATTGCTGTACCTTATTGCTGTACCCACCATTTTGTTGTGTTTATGTTGCTCCACATATAGTAGCTAAAATATTCTTCACAGATCATTTCCTACAATCTTAACAGAAAAAAGTTAAAGGTTATCCAACTTAATTATTAAAATAACAATAAGGCATTATATGAAGATGCCTTATTTTCTGAGGTAACAGAAAGATAATGGCATTCAAAAAAAAAAAAGGTGTAAATCCACTAATAAAGGCTCTCCAGAGAATTTATCTTCTTAACGTTATCAAGATAGTCTGGTTCAAAGAATCCTAAGATTCACATGGGGCAAGAAAAGACCCCGAATTGCTAAAGCAATGCTGAGAAAAAAGAACAAAGCTGGAGGCATCGCAATCCCTGACTCCTAAATATACTACAAAGCTAAAGGAATCAAAACAGCATGGTACTGGTACAAAAACAGGCACACAGATCAATGGAACAGAACTGAAAGCCCAGAAATAAAACCACACATCTACAGACAGCTGATCTTCAACAAAGGAGCTGAGGGCATACAATGGAGAAAAGAAAGTCTCTTCAATAAATGGTGTTGGGTAGGGGCCGGCCCAGTGGTGCAGCGGTTAAGTTCGCGTGTTCCGCTTCTCGGTGGCCCGGGGGTCACCAGTTCGGATCCCAGGTGCAGACGTGGCACCACTTGGCACGCCATGCTGTGGTAGGCGTCCCACATATAAAGTAGAGGAAGATGAGCATGGACGTTAGCTCAGGGCCAGGCTTCCTCAGCAAAAAGAGAAGGACTGGCAGTAATTAGCTCAGGGCTAGTCTTCCTCAAAAAATAAATAAATAAATAAATAAAAATTAAAAAAAAATAAATGGTGTTGGGAAAACTGGACGACCACATGCAAAAGAATGAAAGTAGACCATTACCTTTCATCAGACACAAAAATTAATTCAAAATGGATCAAAGACTTGAATGTAAGAACTAAAACCATAAAACTTGTAGAAGAAAATATAGGCAGTACACTCTTTGACATCACTTAAAAGGATATTTTTGAACACCATGTCTTCTCAGACAAGGGAAACAAAAGAAAAAAAAAACAAGTGGGACTTCATCAGACTAAAGAGCTTCTACAAGGCAAGGGAAACCAGGATTGAAATGAAAAGACAACCCACCAACTGGGAAAAAATATTTGCAAGTCCTATATCTGACAAGGGGTTAATCTCTGTTAAATATAAAGAATCCACACAACTCAACAAAAAAATCAAACAACCTGATCAAATAATGGGCAGAGGATAAGAACAGACATTTCTCCAAAGAAGATATACACATGGCCAATAGGCACATGAAAAGATGCTCAACATCACTGATCATCAGGGAAATGCAAATCAAAACTACATTAAGATATCACTTTATACCCGTTAGAATGGCTATAATTGCCAAGACAAGAAATAACAAATCTTGGAGAGGCTGTGGGGAGAAGCAAACCATCATACACTGCTGGTGGGAATGCAAACTGGTGCAACCACTATGGAAAACAGTATGGAGATTTCTCTAAAAACTAAAAATAGAAATACCATATGACCCAGCCATCCCACTACCAGGTATCTATCCCAAGAACTTGAAATCAACAATCCAAAGAGACTTATGTACCCCTATGTTCATTGCAGCATTATTCACAATAGCCAAGATGTGGAAGCAACCTGAGTGCCCACCAACCCATGACTGGATAAAGAAGATATGGTATATGTACAATGAAATACTACTCAGCCATAAAAAATGACAAAATAATCCCATTTGCAACACCATGGATGGACCTTGAGGGTATTATATTGAGCAAAATAAGCCAGATAGAGAAAGACAAACACCACAGGCTTTCAGTCATATGTGGAAGTTAAACAAACACATGGGCAGAGAGAACTATTTAGTGGTTACCAGGGGGAAGGGGAGTGGTGGGTGGGCACAAAGGGTGAAGGGATGCACCTACATGGTGACTGACAAATAATAATGTACAACTGAAATTTCACAATGTTGTAAATTATCATAACCTCAATAAAAAAAATAAAAAGTTGGGGCTGGCACAGTGGCACAGCAGTTAAGTTCGCACATTAATCTTCAGCGGCCCAGGGTTCTCTGGTTTGGATCATGAGTCCAGACACATGCACTGCTTGTCAAAGCCATGCTGTGGCAGGCATCCCATATAAAACAGAGGAAGATGGGCACAGATGTTAGCTCAGGGCCAGTCTTCCTCAGCAAAAAGAGGAGGATAGGCGACAGATGTTAGCTCAGGGCTAATCTTCCTCAAATAAAAAAGTTGCACCCAATACACATTTGAAAAAAAAAAAGGATAGTCTGGTTCATTCTCATTTCATATTTTAATCCACATTAAGAATTAGAACTAAACCGTAACAGAACATATTCAGTGGTAACCCAGTGAAAGACTCTCACAAACATGAGAAACAAAACTGTGTGTATTCATAAGCTTTGAAAAATAGCATTAGTTCAATGGAAATCATATCAAACATTTCTGACAGTGATTGTATTTGTTCTTGTATTGAAACCTGCTTTTTCATTTGTTTCTTTTCTTCAGAATGAAACTGCCCACCTGCATCAGGATGGTCACAGCTTTCTCACAGCTGAAGAAAGAGCTGTTCATTTTATTATCATGCCCCTCTCCTTGCCCAGGTGCACTTCACACCTTTGGGTACAAACCTTTAGGTGCAAACATTTCCTAGGGAAGCTGTACAAGTAAGAGCTTGGACTCTGGGAACAGAGTGATGCATTTAAATCTTAAGATGGCCTCTGGGGCAGGTTAATGTAATGTCACTAAACTGCCATTTTCTCATGTAAAATGTAGAAATCATAACAAGATTGTTGCCTTGAGAGGCAAAGGAGATAATACACTTAAAGTGCTTCGCACATTACCTGGCATAGTAAGTGATCAGTTGCAAGAATAATAAGTATTGTTAACATTGTACAGAGATGAAATCTTATAGGTCGTGAGACAGTGATGTTATCTGTTTTCTAAAAATTTTTACAAAAAATTGGGATTATCAGTTTCTAAGTGTAAAAAAATAAAAGGCTTAGTCAGACAATCATATTTTTCCCAACTCTTTCTTTGAAAAATTTCAAACTCAGAGAAAACTTTCCAGAATAATATGATAAACACCTTTTGTTCACTGAGTCACCAACTCTTCACTTCTTGCCACATTAGCTGCATCTCTCCTTCACATTTTACTACATCTGCATACATCTCCTAAAATCAAGGACATTCTGCTACATGCCCTCAGTATAAGGATCATGTTCAAGAAATTTCACACTGATATACTACTATTACATAATATGTAGTTCATATTCAAATTTGCCCAATTGTCCTAATAATGGTCTTTATAACCATTTTATTTTTATGTTCATTTTGATCCAAGACCCAATCAAGGATCATTATTTGCACATCATTGTCACTTTTCATTTGTCTCCCTCAATCTTGAAAATCCCCTGGATTTTCTTCTAGTCTTCCACCATAATTGATTTACAGAGTGTAGATAGTTGTTTCATAGATTCTTCCTCAATTTGAGTTGTCTGATTATTTCCTCAGCCCCAGATTCAAGTTCAACTTCTTGGCTGGATGCTACCATAGCTGATGCCGTGTCCCTCTGAGTCCTCACGGCAGGAGGTGCGTGACATCTCATTTTTTGTGATGTTATGTTTGATCTCTTAGAGTGTCCGCCAGCTTTCATCATTATATAGGCTCCTCTACGCCCTTTCAAATTAATAAATATTCTATGAAGCAACGCTTTGAGAATGAGCATGTCCTGTTCCTCAGCACCTTTTCACCTAGTGGTTTTACTATCGAATTATGATTTTTGCCTAAATCAGTTATCACAATAATGGTTGCAAAGTGATGACTTTCTACTTAAACCATTCCTCCTGTCTTTATTAGTTGGTATTCTCCCATAAGGAAGAGCCGCTCCCCATTTTAGAATCACTATGAACGCACAGATTTTTTAAATTATGATTAAATGTTTTAGAGCACATTTAATACGTACAAAACATGGGTGCCAAATAATTTTTAGGTCGAGAAGATCAGAAATGTGCATTGTCCCTTCTGAGTACTGTTCCCAATTCAAAGCTTGTAGCAAAAGGCCAAGTGTACATTAGATTCTTCATAAGGATTTTTAAACGATGTGATTTTTAAAGATAAATCTATGCTTTGTTGATAACATGTTGGGGTATTTGTAGTCCTGCCACTCTCCATATTGATAGATGTCTGACAATTTGTTTTTAAATATAAATCTCTATCAATTATAATACTGTTTAGGATATAAAACAATTCCTCTTACTTATGGCTATGAAAACCACAAAGGTAAGCGACTGGTACCAGAGCACAGAGCTCCATTTGTTTATGCTAAAAATATTAAATGGCATATAAATAAAAAGTTGTATGCTTCAGGATTTTTCCTTGGAATAATTATGAGTTCTGGTAAAAAAAAAAAAAAAGGTTTTGACCCAAAGGTAGAGATCTGTATTGAGTTTCTATTTGCAGACCTATTCTTTTTAGAGTCACCACCCTAGAAAAGTTCCCAATTCTGCTAATTTCAAAGCCTCATATACAGCATGAAGGATTATTATTAAGTCTATGGTCTAACAAATCACTATTTTTTTTGTGAGCAACCTGTTTTTCTTATCCGATTAATTTTAAGATTTTTCTCTTTGCTTTGCTTTTCTAAAATTTTAGTACGATGTATCTAGTTGTGGAATTATTTTTATTTATCCTCTGTTTGCATATTTTTCTTCCTTTTTCTCTCTATTCTTTCTTCTGAAACCCTTTTGTACATGGGATCTTTTTCTTTTGTCCTCCATGTCACTCATCCCCCTATACTCCTACACGCCTTCTTCACCTCTCCATGCAACATTCTAGGTAACTTTTCTTGTCTTCCTACTTATTGTCTCTTTGTCTCTTAATCTGTGTCTAATTATATTTTCTTCATTTGAATTTCAATTTAGATCTTGTCAAATCTTCCTTTTCCTTAGTATCTATTTTCTTTTTCACAGAATTTCAATTATTTCCTTTGTCTGTAATTATTTTTAAATTACTTCTTATATATTCTTTCTTTAGATTATTATACCCTTTCTTTAAATTCTTGAAATACTCTTCCTAATCAAAGTGGATAATTTCCTTAAGCATTATGCCATTTTATAATGATGAAGTCATCTTTAAATGGTCTGGTTTTCCTGTGGGGATCCACAGTGGCCAAAGTTGTGGGATTCTCCCTTCAGAGCAGTTTGCTGTTGCTTTGTCCACAATCCCAGGTGTATCACCATCCAGGGACTAATTTTGATGTTAATTTCTTGGCTAGGATTTCATTGAACCAGAATTTGTACCTTAAACTCCTATGAAGATCAGATCAGACTCTCAGGGGAAACTTTTTTCCATGAAAACATCAAAAGGAAACAGCACATTTCTTATCTCCCTCTGAGGTGGAAGAGGTTTTCCTGCCACACTTTTACTGAGAAGAGCTCAACTTGAGGATCTTATCTTAATGTGGGTTTCTCAATCCTCACTCCTTGCCTTAGGCAGCCCAAAGTTACGTCCTCTGCCCAAGTGGGGACTCAAGCATGAATCCCTAGATTATGAAGGCTAAACTACCCCTATCCCCACCCCATCCCACTAAGCATCACCGTTGACTCACTACTCCAGTTTCTTGGTCCATCTTCATGTCCAGCACTTAGGCCAGCACCTAGGGGTATCCCTTTCTTTCTCAAGAGTGTAGCTTTTTTTATAACAGAATGTTTGTTATTTGATTTTTACAGAATTTCTGGGTTTTTTAGAAAGAGGACTTTTTAAAATTATTTTTTCTTTTTTTGTGTGAAGAAGATTGGCCCAAGCTAACATCTGTTGCCAATCCTCCTCTTTTTACTTGAGGAAGATTGTCACTGAGTTGACATCTGCGTCAATCTTTCTCTATTTTATGTGGGATGCCACCATGGCATGGCTTGACAAGTGGTGCTAGGTCTGCACCCGGGATCCAAACCTGGAAACCTTGGGCCACCAAAGTGGAGCATGCAAACTTAACCACTATGCCACCTGGCCAGCCCTATAGAAAGAAGGCTTTTAAATTATCAAGTCAGACATATTGTTGCAAATAGAAGTATAATCCCATACTTTATAATAATCTTTACTTCCATTTAAAATATACATTAAGATTATTTGTAGCAGGATAATTATGCCATGTAACCTTGTTCAGCACAAAGAAATGTAAATGGAATTCTACTGGGTGAAGCTTCCTTCACTTTCCTGATATAAAGAGGAAGAACTTTCCCTCTCTTCCTACGTGGAACTTTATGTCACGCCTGGAGGTGGAGCAGTCATCTTACAGCTGGGACAATGACTGCACCAGTACAAAGATGGGAAATCAGGAAGACAGAGGAGTCCAGTTCCTCGACCAGGTGCCCCAGATCTGAACTCCAACACTGGGATTCCTTGGTGCATGACAAAGGCAAACCATTTTTGTAGTTTGAGCTGCTATTTGTCAGACTCTGATAAATGCAGCTAAATGCAATTCAGATTGATACTGTAAGTGTTAGCTTCAAATAAATAAATTTAAAATTAAATCTGTAAAACATATGCACCTTTAAGTCTTTCATATCTAAGTTGAAAAGGCAGAAACACGAGACTAGCTACTCTATTTAGCAGCATTCGAGTAAACAAATTGCAAATACAGGACTTGGAACACCTTGTGCTCCTGGCACATGAAAAAGTAGTCTTCTCTGAAGACAGTGTCCTTTTCCACATCCTCATACCTTTTCATCTGCTGTCCTCCAAGCTAAACTGTCCTCTGTGCCCTCTGCTTATCATACTGTTTTACAATTTTTGCTTATTAATGTGTCTTCCTTACAAGACGATGTCTTCCTTGAAGATAGAAGATATGCCTTAATCATTTTCCATCACCCAACACTTAAAAGAGAGTCTGATATTCTAATTAATTCATTTCCTTACTAGTTCTTTAAATGAGCAAATGTTATAGGAGATTACTGATAAAATACTAAATGCCAGGCTCTATTCTTGGTTCTGGTGACATAGCAATGAGCAAAACAGACACAAATCTTTGCCCCTGTGGAGTTTTTGTAATTTATGCTCCATTCATCTTGGTTAACTGAGAAAATCCATGTTCTGAAATCTTTTCCTTATTTTTGAGTACACAAAAACACAGCAGAATAATATTGGAAAGGAGTCTATAAAAAATCACACTTCTCAGGATATAATTTGGTCCTCTTATTCCTGTTTCTTGTTGTCTGGAGAGCATTCATTAACACACATCACTTTTAGCACCTGTTGATGAATCTCAAAAACAATTGTTTCCAGCACAGAACTTTCTCTTGAGATCCATAGCTGTGTCTTCAGCCTTTTTGTAGATATCTTAAATTGGGTACCGCAAAGTTATCTGTAATTCAACATGTCAAAAAGGCAATTCCTTTCTCTTCATCCCAAAACATATTTCTCTCCTGTATGACCCTATTTCACAAAAATACCTCCACCCACTTATTCATGCCATTTAAAATTGACCATGGCATCCTTCTTCCTAGTAGTCCCAGGACTTTCCAAAAACAGTCTAGCTCCTCAGCACAGCATAAAAAAGTGCCTCCTCCCTGAATTCTCCAGCTGCAACTCCAGCTGCTCCTCCACCCGTATCCTTCACTCTCACTGTAAGCGATGTAAATTAAATTAGTAAATTGTAACTTATTTTCTGGGTAATGTTTATTTTTATATTTAGTAAGCTAAACATGGTAATAAAGTTAACAGATTGAATTGTATAAGTTGCATTTTTATGTTTCTGTAGCCTTATGTTACAGAAGCACCCAAAAAGAGTCAGCTTCCGTAGGAAACTATGTTTTAGAAAATCACATAATATTTTCTTTATCATACAAATACAAATGTCTTCAATACCGTAGAAAACAGAGGTCAAAAAGGAAAATGGGCACTCTAAGATTGTACTGGATCATCTCCTGTCTAATTTAACAGTTCTTAAAGTTACCAACTAACTCAGATTTGAAATTAATTCTGTTTGGGGGAAGAAAAAACTAAAAGTTCTCATTTCTTTTCTCTTTTACTGCAATATCCATTAAATCTCGCTTATATTTTTTTGTTCATGTAATCTCAAGAAATATTCTGAATATTTAGGACAGTGAGGGAAAATATAGAATCAAATAGAAGCCCCTTAACTCACCCTTAGTCACCCAGGATAGTGGCAGTGAAATTTTGCACAAACCTGATGTCTCCGTCCTACATTTCAACTACTTCTTATCCTTACTTTTATCCCCCTGTGATTTTTTTTTTAAAATTCTAGTATACCTTGAACACTCATATTTTATTTTTTCCCCAATAGAATGAAAATTAATTACACCAAAGAATAAGGGCTCGTGAGCAGACTCATGTATAAGTTAAGCCTGTGCTACAGCATCTCTCAGTTCCAAACACCATAACGGGAATATACCTACTAGAAGTTAAGAAAGTAGCAAAATATAATTAATATTACACACTTTCAAGAGCTATTGCAGTCTTTGTCACCAGTGAATTTTTATAGAGAAACTCAATCCGCTTCTATGGCCAGTCCCCTGGCATAGATACCTTTTCATTCATTTTAGCATAAATATACAATCAAGACAAATCAGTATTGTTTTATGACTTGAGGTGATTGCTTTTAATATCTATTTTTAATATCTATTTTTAGCCAAACATCTTTTTCCACTTTTGAAGATAATTTTGTCATAAGAATTTTGATGGGCTGTCAGCAAATCCTCTTCCAGACAAGTCCATGGACAATAACCCCCATCAGATTAGTGTTAGCAATCCTGCACCAGAAATCAATAAGCTAGCCACCATGAGTGTGGCATGTAAAATTCCTATTTATGAGTAATAATTCATCATGATTACATGAATCTGTCCATAATTGCTGATGTTGCCTGCAGAGACTTTTGGAATTATTGTTCCAGATCACAGAGAATTAAATTCAGGCAAGGTGATGCCAATGTTGCACAGGTTACAGCTTTCATCTGGTGAGTTCTCAGGGGACATAGTTTTAGCAGGAAATTCTAATTTTGATGTTTGTTTAAAGAGCCAATTTGTATCAAATACGTGTTACCTTTTCTTCAGGTTAAATTCTTTAGTATTCATTCATACAATATTTCAAAATTCAATTTCTAAGCCTTTAATTACCTTTATCGTCTCTGAAACTTTTATGATTTTTAACCCAGAGAAAGCCTACTCTGAGGAAATTTTGAAGTCTCTGAATCTAATCCTTGCTGTCTACCCATCTGTTTTCTGAGGATGTTTTCTCTTTCACTTCTAACTCCATTTCCTTTGGTTTGTTCTTTGGTTCGCGGGAAGAAATTATGTTGAGTCAAGGTATTACCAGATGAGGCTCAATTCACAGATATTTCGGGTTTCCTGAAAACTCACGGGGGTGCAGAAAGCATGAAGCAGAATGGTGGCCGTTCACCTGTGGTGTTTCTCAGGAAGTACACCCGGTCTGCTGGTTTACAATACTGAGCCAGAACTGGGTGCTCCATTCTAGAGAGAATTTGACCTCTGCTGAGGGAAAAGCCACCATTTTACTTTTGTAAATACAGCTCGAAACAGTAGGCATAAACCAGTATTTTGTTCTCATAATGTATTCAAAATTATGCAGTATTGTTCAGGCTTAATTTGAGAAAAGTCAAGGTGGATAAGGTATTTAGCAACAAATTTAACAATCTTCCTTATCTACTCTTTTCATTCTTCCTCCTCAGAAACTCACAATGGCTTCCTGTTTCCCCATATTGTTTTCAATCTTTCTAATCTCTCCTTACCTTACCCTCAGGACAACTTCTCAACTCCGTACCTTTGGACATTAATGTTGATTCAGTATTTAAATATTTTAAGGAACGTCAATTCATTTCGTTTGTTTTGGGCTATTCCTCTAATGTGCATGCTTGGATTTTTGGGCGGCATAAACCATGTTCTTTTGTACCTTCGAAATATATCCAGAATCCAACAAATTCTCACCACATTTATTGCTATTATCCTAGCCCAAGCCACCATTATCTCTCACCTGGATTATTACAATACACCTAATAGGTCTCCCTACATTTTTTTAATTGAGGTACAATTGACATATAACATTATATTTGTTTCAGATGTACAACATAATGATTTGATATTTGTGTATATTGCAAAATTATCACCACAATAAATCTAATTAACATCTGTCACCATAAATAATTACAAAATTTTGTGTGTGTGATAGGAACTTTTAAAATACACTCTCTTAGCAACTTTCAAATATGCAATACAGTATTATTAACTGTAGTCACCATGCTGTATATTACATCCCCAAGACTTATTTATTTTATAACTGGAAGTTTGTCCCTTTTGATCCCTTTCACCCATTTTGCTCACTCCCCATCCCTCTCCTCTAGCAAACACCAATCTATTCTCTGTATATGTGAGCTCATTTTTTAATTTGTTTTTGTTCCTTTTAAATTCCACATAAAGGTAAGATTATACAGTATTTGTCTTTCTCTGTCTAACTTATTTCACTCAGCATAATGCCCTCAAGGTCCATCCATGTTGTCACAAATGGCAAGATTTTCTTCTTTTTTATGGCTGAATACTATTCCATTATAAATATATACCACATCTTCTTTATCCATTCATCCATCAATGGCCACTCAGGTTGTTTCCATATCTTGGCTATTGTAAACAATGCTGCAGTGAACATGGGGGTGCAGACATCTTTTTAAGTTAGTGTTTTCATTTTCTTTGGATAAATACCCAGAAGTAGAATTGCTAGATCATTCAGTAGTTCTATTTTTAATTTTTTTAGGAAGTTTCTTACTGTTTTCCATACTGGCTGCACCAATTTGCATTCCCACCAACAGTACACAGAGTTTTCTTTTCTCCACATCCCTGCCAACACTTATTTCTTGTATTTTTTGTTAATGGAAATTCTAACAGGTGTGAAGTGATATCTCATTGTGGTTTTATTTGCATTTCCCTGATGATTAGTGATGTTGAGCACCTTTTCATGTACCAAGTGGCCATTTGCATGTCTTCTTTGGAAAAATGTCTATGCAGATTCCCTGCCCATTTTTTAAGTGGACTTTTTGGGTTTTGCTATTGAGTTGTATGAGTTTTTTATATATTTTGGATATTAACCTTTTATCAGATGTATGATTTGCAAATATTTTCCCCCATTCTGTAGATTGCCTTTCATTTTGTTGATGGTTTCTTTTGCTGTGCAGAAGCTTTGTAGTTTGATATCGTTGCATTTATTTACTTTTGCTTTTGTTGCTTTTGCTTTTGGGGTCAGATCCAAAAGTCATCACCAAGACAAATGTCCAGGAGCTTACCACCTATGTTTTCTTCTAAGAGTTTCATGGTTTCAGTCTTAGATTCAAGTCTTTAATCTATTTTGAGTTAATTTTTGTGTATTGTGTAAGATAACAGTCCAGTTTCATTCTTTTGCGTGTGGCTGTCCAGTTTCCCAACACTATTTATTGAAGAGACTTTCCTTTCTCATTGTATATTCTTGCCTCCTTTGTAGTTAATTAATTGACCATATATTTTTGTTTATTTATTTAATTTAATTGACCATATATGCACTGGTTTATTTCTGGGTTCTCTAGTCTGTTCTGTTGACCTATGTGTGTATTTTTATGCCACACTCATATTTTCCTCACATCCCCAGGAGAAGTTATTCAGTGTGATTTCCACGAAGCCTAGATGCTCCTTACTCTTGCTCTTCCTAGAGACCTTAGAACTCCACTAATCATGGGTAGCCATGGAGTGAACTGGAAAATGGGACTGAGAGATTCTAAGAGACTAGACCATGGTTCCGAGAGATGTGGGCTTCTCCCCACACAGACTGGGAGCACCATAAGGATAGAAATTGTGTTGGCGTGTATATCTATGTGTATATGTGTGTGTTACACATATACAGTGTATGTATCTATATCCATCTATACCTATATCTATGTCTAAATCATATTATAGTCTTATACTCAGCTCCTGGGAGCATATGTGCCTAAATCACATATGTGGAATAAGCAGACAGAAACATGTCCGATTTTAAACAGCCTGTCCAAAGTGTGATTCTCAGCAATAATGAGCTTTGTTTATGTCACCTGGACAAGTTCTAGCTACACATGGAGTCCCCTTAGAAAACCAGGAGAATATAAGTAAACTTCGTTAAAAAATCCTGTCTTCATTCATTCCCCTAAATTTGGCTGAGCACCTCTCAGGGATTCTTTGCAGTTTTATTTTTAAGCAAGTTTAAGGGAGGTGACAAATTATATTGCACTTAGTGTCCACTATTTGTATCCTGAAAAAGAAGCTTCCTTAAAGAGTAAATAGTAATGATGTTTTCCTTAGTCCAAGGAAACTGTCACTCTAAGAATCCATCTTTTTGTTACCTAATAAGAGACTTTCTATAGTATAAACTCCTCTAAAATTATACAACTGCATTCAATTTTTCCTGTTTTTCTTCCATCTCATCTCATTTTGTTGTCTTTTAAGGCTAGCATCTTTCCTTAGACGCGTGGTGAACTATAACAACCGTGGTACCGTATCTTTCCAGCCCTCAAAGAGTTAGGAATCAATGCTACTTCTTATCAGAGCAGTTAGCTTCCATTCGTGTGATTTCCCAATTGTGACACCAAGTTCCAATCAATGATTTCAGTTATTTTTGTGACAACTGTCAAAGTGAGCATTGAGCCAAGCACATTGTGCCGCCTGCTTCAGAGTGAGGTACAACTGGCTTCAGGAGAGAAAGTATCACCTGGCTCTTGCCAAGGAAGGTCATGGATTTATGGAGCCATGAGTGTACTGGCTCATCTCTGTATCAGAAGGGGAGGTCACAGGGGAGAGCAGTTCTACAAAAAAAAGACCAGCCCTGAAGGGAGACCAAGTGAATAGTGTAGCTGTGGATTTCTAGAAATTCTGTGAAATGCTGCAATCCTCAGTATTAACTCGGCAGTGGTTGTTGTTGACATGTTTGACATTGTTTTGAATCATTCAATTTCTTAAAGTGTCTGCCAGCATTTCCAGGATTTAAAAGAGAGTCATAAAGTCCAGGAAGTTGAGAACTGCTGCCTCTGTAAATAAAGCCATTTGAGAAGCTTAATATTTTCTTTTGCTTAATAAGGGGTAACATGCCCTATGTTAGAGATTGTCATACTAGTAAAGAATTTAACAGTTTTGGTTGTCTATGCTGCATAACAAACCATCCAAAACTTACTGGCTTAAAACAATGACAACATTTGTTTCACTCATGAATCTGTAACTTGGGCAGGCTTTGGTGGGGACAATTTATCTCTCTTATTTTGGTATCCACTGGAGCCACTCAAAAGCTAGGGGCTGGAATCGTCTGAAGCCTTGTTCACTCACATTCTGGTTTCTGATACTGGCTGTAGGTTGGGATCTCAGCTGGGAATGTCAGCTATAATATCCACCCATAGTTTCTCCATTTAATCTGGGTTTCCTTAAGACATGATATCTCAGTTCCAAGGGCAAGTGTCCCTAGAGAGAGAACCAGATGTAAGCAATGTCACCTTCTATACCCAGCATTAAAAGTCATACAATGTCATATCTGCCACATTCTATTTGTCAAAGTAGTCGCATAGGCTCACTCAATTTCCAGAGAGAAGAGAATGAATTCTACTTCTTGATAAGGGAAAGCCAAAGCTCTGGAAGAGCACATCAGACCACAAATGCTGCTGTGGCTAATTTAGGAAAATACGGCATGCTACAGTCTGCCCTTTGACCTTAATACTTCACACCCCTCCCACAGGCAAAATACATTCTAGTGAATTTTCTGTTTGTCCTATTTTTCTCTGATAATTTAGTTACTGCTTTGCTTTTTTAAATTAGTGGGGTTATTTTTTCCTTTTTAAATTCCACTTTTTGCTGTACTGTTCTGGAAGCTATGCACATTATTCTTTATGATTTTCTTTTAGTGTGCACCCTGGATATTTTGCCATAGAGTCATGCACTGCGTAACAATGCTTTAGTTAATGGTAGACTGCATATACAGCGGTGGTCCCACAAGGTTAGTACCAAATAGCTTAGGTGTGTAGTAGGCTATCCCAACTAGGTTTGTGTAAGCACACTCTATGATGTTTGCACAACAATGAAATCTCCTAACAACGCATTTTCCAGAACGTATCCCCATCGTTAAGCAACACATAACTGCACACACTAACCCAGCAGATTTTTTAAATGATCGATCGCTTAATATTTGACCCAAGCAATGCAAGAATCCTAGCACACTTTCACTCTGATTATGGCCTCACAGCTTGATATGTGTCTGAGCTCAGGCTGCTGTAACAAAATACCGTAGACTGAGTGGCTTAAACAACAGACACTTATTTCTCAAAGTTCTGGAGGCTGAAAGTCCAAGATCAGGGTGACAGCAGATTCGGTGTCTGGCAAGGACACTCTTCCTAATCTGCAGATGGACACCTGCTTGCTGTGTCCTCATATGATGGAGTGAGGGGGGCTCCGGTCTCTTCTTCTTCTTCTAAGGGCACTAATCCCATCAGGGGGCTCTGCCCTCACAACCTCATCTAAATCTAATCACCTTCCAAAGACCTCACCTCCAAATACTGTCTATGTAGGAATTAAGGCCATATGAATTTTAAGGGGACACAAACACTCAGAACATAGCAATATGCTATTACTTTCTAATGTTTTAGATCTGGCCTATTTTCCCACCAAGAATTAGATGTTGTTATCGTTGCCTTAAGAAGTTAGAAAAAATACAGTTGATTGTTGTACATTAGCCCATGTTTTCACCAATATTTTTTCTCATCACTTCTTTTTTTATTGGGATATGATTCATGTATGATAAACTCCACCATTATAAAGTGTGTAATTCAGTGGGTTTTAGTATACCCACAATGTTGTGCGGCCATCACCAATATCTTAAAACATTTTCATCACCCTGAAAAACACAGGGTTTTTCCCGTGTTTTACCCATATGAGGTAGCATTTACTCCCCATTCCCCACTCCTCCCAGCTCCAGCAACTACTAATCTACTTTCTATGTATTGGATTTGCCTGTTCTGGACATTCAATATGAACAGAATCACACAATACGTGGCCTTTTATGTTTGACTTCTTGGCATAACATTTCAAGATTCCTCCGTGTTGGAGTGTGTATTATTCCTCATTCTTTGTTATGCCTGAACAATATTTCATTGTATGGATCCATCTCATTTTGCTTGTCCATTTGTCAGTTGATGGACATTTTGCTTGTTGCTTCCACTTTCTGGCCATTATTAAGAAATGAATGCCAAACAGTTTTCCATAATGACTGCACCCTTTTGCATTTCTACTAGCAGTCTATTAGGGTTCCAATTTATCGACATCTTGACCAACACTTGCTATTTCCAGTTTCATTTTTTCCTTTTAGATTATAGAAATCCTAGAGGAAGTGAAGTAGTATCTCATTTTGGTTTAGATTTGCATATGCCTGATGAATAATGATCTTGAACATCTTTTCATGTATCTATCTTGAAGAAATGTCTGTTCAAATATTTTGCTCTTAATTGGGTTATTTGTCTTTTAATTATTGGGATACAAAAATTCTTTATGTATTCTGGATACTAGACCTTTATCATATGTATAATATGCAAATATTTTCCCCATTCTGTGGGCTATCTTTTCACTTTCTTGTTAGTGTCCTTTGAATCACAAAAGCATTTAATTTTGATTTATTTATGTATTCTTTGCTTGCTTGTGTTTTTGGTGTCATATTTGAGAAACCATTGCTTAGTATCAAGTATGAAGATTTACAATTCAGTTTTCTTCTAGGGGTTTATATTTTTATCTCTTATATTTAAGATCTTTGTCTATATTGAATTAATTTTTGTATATGGTGTGAGGTGGGGGGGGTCTAACTTCATTCTTTTGTACGTGGCTCTCCGGTTATCCAGTACCACTTGTTGAAAAGACTTTTCTTCCCTCATTGAACAGTCTTGGCACCCTTGTCAAAATCAATTGACTATAGATGTTTGGGTTTATTTCTAGACTATTCTGTTCCATTGATTTGTACACCTCTCCTTGTGCCAGTACCACATTTCTTGGCTGACTGTTGCTTTGTAGTAGGTTGAGGTCAGGAAGTGTGAGTCCTCTAACCTTGTTCTTCTTTTTCAAGATTATTTTTCCTATTCTGGTTTCCCTGCATTTCCATATGAATTTTAAGTTCAACTTGTCATTTCTGTAAATAAGGAAGTTGAAATTTTGATAGAGATTGCATTGGATCTGTAGATCAATTTGGGGACTATTGCCCAATATCTTAACAACACTAAGTCTTTCAATTCGTGAACACAGGATAACTTCCAATTTTTAAATTTCTTTCAAAAACGTTCTGTAGTTTCACCGTGCAAGTCCACATTGCTTCTTGTATCTTGGCTGTTCCATCTGGAATTCTTTTCCTTTTGTTTAAAGAATATCCTCTAGAATTTTCTTTCCTAAGGATCTGCTGTTAAACCCTGTATTTGCTTGTTTAAAAATATCTTTATTCTTGCTCCCATTACTAAAAGACTTTTTTGCTTGTTATTGACTTCTAAGCTGACAGTTATTTCTTAGCATACAGAAGATAGTGTTTCAAAATATTTTGGCTTCTACTGCTGCTGTCAAAGTGTCATTCTTTCTATGTGAGTTTGAGGCTTTATTCTTTCCTATACAATTTAGAATCAACATCTTAAGTTAAAAAATATCTTTTTGGAATATTGTTTGGAGTTGCAATGAATCTATAGCTCAGCCTAGAGAAAAGCAGCATATTTACAGTATTAAGTATTCCTTTCAGTGAACATGGGATATTGGTCCATAATATCTTCTTTTATAGTTTTTATTTTATTTTATTTTTTCAGGAAGATTAGCCCTAAGGTAACATCCACTGCCAATCCTCCACTTTTTGCTGAGGAAGATTGGCCCTGAGCTAACATCTGTGCCCATCTTCCTCTGTTTTATGTATGGGATGCCTACCACAGCATGGCTTGAGAAGCGGTGCGTAGGTCTGTACCTCAGATCCGAACCGGCGAACATCAGGCCACCAAAGCGGAGCGGGCGAACTTAACCAGTACGCCACTAGGCTGGCCCCATAACATCTTTTATTAAAGACCTATAATAATCTACATATTGTCTTTGCTCATCTTTTACTAGATTTATCCTCAGGAATTTATAATTTTGATGCTATTTTAGTTATCTATTTTTAAATTTTCTAATCTTTTTCTGCTGATGTATGGAAATGCAACTGACTTTCTTATATTCCTCTTGCATTCATACTTGTTATACTCTCTTCTTTTTTCTAATTATTTATCTGTACATCTTGAAAGGAGTTTCTATAGAGTCACTTACAACATCTGAAAATAATAACAATTAACAGTTTTATTTCCTTCATTCCAGTCTGTATGCGTTCAGCTTTGTTATTTTTCCTTGTGTGATGGTTAGGAATTTCAGTGTAATGTTTAATAGAACTGGCAAAATTAGATATTTTTGTCTTGTATCTGAGTTTAAAGAAATGGTTTTAACATTCTTCTTTAATTTGATACATTTTGTAGCATTTATTTAATCTTCATTTTGTGTATGATAGGATGTTGTGGTATAGAAACAGTAAATTATTTTATTTCATTCATTGTCCCAGGTTGGAGTTAGGAATAGGATCTGGAATTTTGAAGCAGTGCTTTCTTTAACCTCATCGTTTAGCCTCATGACCTTTAACCTCATCAACATTTTCTTGTCTGTAGAGAGCCAAACCATTTTTTTCTGATTTATTTTAATATTTCAAGTCTGGCATGCACTTAATGATTGTCAAAATTATTAGGTAAATCAGAATGTAAATATTTCAAGAACATCACCAGCAACAAAATGGTATTTGCCCTCCCTGCAGAGAATTAAAAGGATGCTCTTGTTTATTAGGGCATTTTTGGAAATTTTCTAGCTTTATTATCACTTTAACAAGAATTTAAGTAAAGATCATCTATATTTTTTTAAACATAACTTAAAAAAAAGTTGAATCTGAATTAACAATGCCATTCCTAGGAAAAAAATAAACCTGATCTGTTTAAATGGAAGTTAAATTTACAATAAATAGGGATTTAGGGACATGTAATCAGCATTTGAATATTTTCCTCATACAAACCTTATTTAAGCCTAAAATACCATAACAAAACTAAGAGGTTTAATTTATTATAGTGGCATAACTTGATGAAAGTTTAAGTTAATCATTTTGTACCTTCAGGTACAAAACACATAGCATTTTTTTCATCAGCTATATAGTAGGTTTCCACTAATTCGTTTATCATCTACATGCAAGCAGGCTACAACAGTTATGCTAAAACTTGGAGATAATCCTTTCTAGATCCCCCTTTCTCTGTAACCTAGCGCCTTACAGTCACCCAGTTTGCCGACGGCCTCGTGGCTTTGGCTAAAGGCCATTTGAAAAACTGTGGAGAACTTCAATTAATACCTAGCTTGAATTTGCTTGGATACTACTCTGATTTCTCAACTAACTTTCTATACTTCATTGTTGCACTTGCCACGTTTGCATAGTTACAGAGCTGGTTGTATCTACAGTGTTGTCATTTTGTTTTAGCCCAAGTCTATTGAAAGTAAGCTAAGAAATATATATCTATTAAGTCAACCAACATGCACTGAGCACCAATTATTGTCCTCTTCCTGATTTCATAGAGATTATACTCTCAATCTATGGCTGAGTGACAAGCCATAAAAAAAGTGAACAGAAAAAATTTAAATAGTGATAAATGTTACAGAAATAAAGCACAGCGATGTGACATAAACTGACAGAGTTGGTCGGATCGTCAGGGAAAGCATCTCTGAAGAGGTGACCTTTAAACTAAGAGCTGAATGACAAGAACCACACTATTCCTCTTTAATCCCCAATAAAGGAACTTTACTCGTCTTGTAATTCAATAATACAAAATCATTATGGGGATTATTGAAATAACTGGAATATTGAAAGAATATACATTTATTTGGAACATTTATTTTCTGTTATAACATCTGTATAATCATGTCAGAGTTACTTGTGATTATGTCAATAATTCTTAAATTCATGTCTGTCAATAAATTTTGTTTTAAAAAATTAGGTCTATATCAATCCAGAATATTTAAAATATTCAAAATCAAAATTATAGGGGATTAGAGAAGAGCCATGCTTATGTAACTGTCATGTTAGAGGGAACTTGTAGCTAGATCCTGATAAATTTAGGAATTACATACAAGTGAATAAATATGAATACGGGTTTTAAGTTAAGGGTAATGACCATTAACTTTAAAAATCATCAAAATAAAACTCAATCAGTCTAATGAAAAACAGGACAGGAGAAAAAAACAAAAATAAAGTAGAATAAATGGAAAGTATGGATTAAAAAGGTAGAAATAGCTCCCAAATTATAATTATAAGTAATGACAATATATATAAATAAGTTAAACTCACCAATCAGAGACTCTAAGATGGGATTTTAAAAAATTGAACAACATATTTTACACAGAAAGCATTCTTTTAAAAGATTTCTCACAGGTGCATAAGAGTATATGTTCAAAATATTTTTTGAGACATTATTTATGATAGTTTGGGGTTGCAGGCAATTTAGGTACATCCCTGGAGTTTATAGATCAAATGTGGTGGACGGACAACACGCAGCAGTACGAAGCCATGGACTAGACATGCAATGGGCATACTCAAAGTATGGGTAGAATGAGAATAGTAAGAAACATCATGTGAGCGCAATAGAATTTATACAAATTAAGCTTCTACACAAAATAACACATGTATACAAACAGAAAGGTACAAGTTAAACACATTTAAATTGTTGCTCTCATAAATTTGACAACTTTAGAAGAAACGGACATTTCCTTGAAATCACAAACTACCAAAATTCAACAAAGATGAAATAGATAATCTGAATAGTCCTATAATCGTTAAATAAATTTAATATGTGATTAAAACCTGCCATAAAAGAAAACCCCAGGTCAAGATGGTTATACTGAGAATGTCACTAAAAACTTAATGCCAATTTTACATAATCACAGAAAACAGAAGAGGATATAACACTTCCTAGCTCATTTTCTGAAGCCAGTATTACCATGATACCCAAACCAGACAAAGGCAATGCAAAGCAAGGAACTATCACCTACAATTCTCATGAATTGAGATGCAAAAATCCTTAACAAAATACTGGAAAATCAATCCAGCAACAGATACAAAGAATTAAAGACTACAGTGAAGTAGAATGTGTAAGCCTGGCTCCACATTTGAAATTTAAATAATATAATCTACTATATTAACAGGCTAAAGAAGGAAAATCTTACAATCATATCAATTGACATAGAAAAAGCATTTCCCCAAGTGTGACATATTCATAATGAAAGCTCTCAGCAAACTAGGAATAGAGGGAAATTCTTAAACTTGATAAAGAATTTTCCTTTTTTTAAAGAGCTAGTATCATGCTCAATGGTGTAAGACTGAAAGCTTCCCCATAAGACTGTAGATAAGGCAAGCTCTCACCACTCTTATTCAACATAGTTCTGGAAGTTCTAGTCAGCACAACAAGGCAAGAAAATAAATAAACAAAAGCATATATATTGGAAATGTTTTCCCCTGTTTACAGATTATTTGATGATTTTAATATTAAAAGTCCCAAGAAATCTACAGGAAAAAAAATACTCCTAGAACTAATATATTGAGCAAGATGGCAGGAAGCAAGATCAACACACAAAGATCAATCACATTTCAATATTAAAAACAATGAACATGAAAACCAAAATTGGAAGCACAATTTTATTTGTAATCACTCAAAAGTAAATTAAAAACTTAAATATAAATATAAAAAGCACATACAGAATCTGTATGCTGAAAACTACAAAATGCTGATAAAATAAATTTTAAATAATTGAAGGGATTTGCTGTCTGTATATCCTCTTTAGTAAAATATTTGTTCATTTCTTTTGTTCATTTCCTAATTAGATTGTTTTAATGCTGACTTTTGATGGCTCTTAATCTGCTCAGGCTGCTGTAACGAAATACTATAGACTGAATGGCTTATAAACAACTGAAGAAGATATACAGACAGCACAGAAACACATGAAAATATGTTTAACATCATTAGATATTAGAGAAATACAAACAAAAACCACA
Source organism: Equus przewalskii (assembly GCF_037783145.1). Lineage (NCBI taxonomy): Eukaryota > Metazoa > Chordata > Mammalia > Perissodactyla > Equidae > Equus > Equus przewalskii. Next base: position 46,363,664 of record NC_091837.1, on the reverse strand, counting down.
ATGGGCTGTCACTACCCACTCATCTGAATGGCTAAAATAAAACATAATGGCAACACCAAATACTTGGAAAGATACAGAGAAACTGCATCACTCATACATAGCTGGTGAGAATGTAAAATGATTCAGCCATTCTGGAAAATAGTTTCTTTTAAACCTTTGTATGCACTTAGCATACAAGCCAGCACTCTTGAGCATTTATCAAAAAAAAATGAAAACTTACACTCAAGCAAAACCTGTACACAAACGTTCATAACAGCTATATTCATAATATCCAAGAAACTTAAGCTGCCTAAATATCCTTCAGTGGGTGAACAGTTAAACAAACTGTGGTTTATCCATTCTATGAAATACTGCTTGGCAATAAAAAGTGAACCAGTGATACATGTGACAACTTTAATAGATTTCAAAAGAAGTATTCTCCCTGAAAAAAGATTCGCCTCAAAAGTTTACACATTGTCTGATACCATTACATAACATCCTTGAGATAGCAAATCTATAGAGTTGGAGAACAGATTGCTCATTGCCTGGGCTTAGAGATTGAGATGGGAGAGAGGAGAGGCATAAAGGAATAGTGTGAGGGAGTCTTGTGGTAATGGAATAGTTCAGCATTTTGATGGTGGTGGTGGTTACTCTAAGTTACACGTGATAAAATTGCATAGAATTATATACACATATATGCAGTCATATGCTTGTAAAACTGATGATATCTGAATAAACTTTGTGGATTGTACCAATGTTAATTGCCTCACGTGGATAGTGCATTATAGTTATGCAAGATGTTGCCATTAGGGTAAGGTAGGTGAAGTGTGCGGGTAATTTTTTTTTTTGCCAACTGCATTGACGCCAACTACCCAGAGTTAGGCCAAACTTCGTGCATAAGGGCACTTCCCTCCATCAGACTGCCCTCCCCTCAGATACCAGCTGCAAGTTGGAGAGTCCCCAGGCCACCCTCACTTCTGAAAAGCTGACTACAAATTGGGCAGTTCCCAAGATCCTTTCAGATTCAATAATTTGCTAGAATGATTCACAGAATTCAGAAAAATACTGGATTTCTGATTACAGATTTAATTTAGTAAAGGGATACAAATCAGAACCAGCCATACATACATACATACATAATAAATTGCAACTACTGGTAGAAGAAGATATTGGGGTGAAGATCTGTAAAACCAGGAAATAAAATCCACGCATTCTAAAAAAAGATTGTTAGAATTAACACCGCATACAAAGTTAGAACACAAAATGACAATATGCAGGACATATACAGTAAAGTAGTAAAGGAATTAATAATCCTGACAGACCTGGAGCCCCTGTACATCAGGAAGAAAATAAAATCCAAGAGAAATATTAACGAGGGTATCAATAGAAAAATTTCAAGAGAAAGACATTTCTCTAATAAACATAGGCAGAGTCTAAGTATCACCAAAGAAATGCAAAGTAAAATACTGAGACATCACATTTCACTGATCAGATTGCCAAAAATTTGCAAGATGGATAGTCTCCAGTACTATATGGAAAAAGTGTCCTCACACAGTGTGGGGGTGTAAAAAGTTCACATTTTCTGTGAGTAAAGACATTAAAAAGCAAATAGACATAAGAGGAGGTTTGCATTTTATGTTGTTTTTCCTTACTAACCTAAATGGGTACAGATTACTACACATTTCCGTCACTTATTAACTAAAATATACAGAAAAGCCGAGTTTCCCTGAAGCAAACCAAGTTTTCTAAAAACAATTATTCGGGAAAAAGACTTTTGAAAGCGTGGGTTTTTTGTCAAATACATTTAAGGTTTTATGTGAAACAAGCTTATATGAAAACTGAAGTCAAATAAATGTTTTCCCCATAGAGATCCAATGCGTAAATACCCCTCCTGGTTACATTATTGTGATATTTGAAGATAAATATATGATGAACGTCAAGGAATACCTTTGGCCTTTTCTTTTTTTTTTATTTTAAAGATTTTATTTTTTTTCCTTTTTCTCCCCAAAGCCCCCAGGTACATAGTTGCATATTCTTAGTTGTGGGTCCCTCCAGTTGTGGCATGTGGAACGCTGCCTCAGCGTGGTTTGATGAGCAGCGCCATGTCCGCGCCCAGGACTCGAACCGACGAAACACTGGACCGCCTGCAGCCGAGCGCGCGAACTTAACCACACGGCCACGGGGCCAGCCCCGGCCTTTTTTTTTTTTTAAATCTACCCACTTCTTCTTTGGGAAGATTGGCCCTGAGCTAACATCTGTTGCTGATCTTCCTCTTTTTTTTTTCTCCCCAAAGCCCCAATGTGTAGTTGCACATCCTAGTTGCAAGTCAGTCTAGTTCTTTTATGTGGGATGCCACCACAGCATGGCTTGATGGGTGATGTGTAGGTCCATGTACATTATCTGAACCGGTGAACCCCAGACCACCAAAGTGGAGTGCATGGAATTGGACATGCGGCTGGTCCCTGGTCATTTTTTTTATAGACAGATAAACAGAGATACTTGAGGATATACTTAAATCTCTGCCTTCATTGGTTAGGGGCGCTCAGCACCTGAGTGGTGCTCTGAGACCCCTTTGCACTTAACATAGCTCTGGTTTTGTTAAGTGTAGCCTATCCTGGGATATGATAAATTCAAGGAAAGTAATGGGAAGAGGCAATGCATAGCAATATGTTACTACAAAGGAAACAATCTTTTAATAAAGTGATGATTTTTTTCTTTAAAATTTTATAACGCAATCCCCCATTCCAATTAAAAAGGAGAATCCCAAATCTCATTTTGGGCTATGAAGCATACTATATTGAAATATATATATACATATTTGTATTTTTTAATTTCTTAGAAATTCTATCATTAGGCAACTTTTTACCTTTTGCCAATGTAATACTTTTTTAGGGAACAGAGAATTCAATAATTAGGCCAATGAAAATTTCATCAAATGGCACAAATTGCTGTTAAATATTGCTCAACATATCAATAATGGAATTAGAGATAGTCTATCTCAAAAAGAATTATCCAACCCAATTCTGCATTTTGAGTTGAGGATTACAAACATTGCAGACTTTCTCATTTCTCTAATCCTTCCCTAGAATGTCTCCTGAACTTGCCATATCCTTGAACTGGTGACGTGCCTGAAGTACCTCCAGGAGCAGTATACTAGGACAGCTGTCTGAGTTTGGGGTACTGAAGGTAGATGTCAGAGGCAGGAGATCAGAGGCTAGATTGGAGCTTATCATAGTTCGGGGAATTTTCATCTGCCATTTCAGTTTGCAGATTGGAGCAATAAGCGGGGAATGAGCCAATTGCCCACTTAGAGTGACCCCATTGGTATTTTGGGAAACACATCTGGTTAATAGTGCTGGCACAAATTTCTAGAGGCCACCAGAAATAGTGGAAATTGGCTTCATTTTTATTCAAAAGGAGATGATCATGGAAGAAATCCTAAAAAGTGTACTTCAAATTTTTAGTTTATTTTATAAGTTGTTTGTGGCCAAGGCCTAGGAAAACGAGGATTGGTTGTGATGCAATTCTAACAAGATATTTAAGGGCAGTAAAAATGAATAAACTTGAGCTACATGAAACAATATAGGAAACACTGTGAAAACCCTGTTGGTAAGGATAAAAAGCAAGTTGGAAAGGACGATATAATTTATATACAGTTCAAATATTATGTAAAGATTACAGGTACAAAAATATGTAGAGAAATATGTAAGTATGTATGATAATTTGGAAGACCAAATTAATTTAACCATGGCACGTTTTACTATAATAACACATAACAGTACATCAATGCTATTATCGATGAGACATTTTGAATAGTTAAAATTTTCACTATTCTAAATAGTACTAAAACATCACTGCAGAAGTCTACCTTTACAGGTGTGTGAGTTTCCTTAAGAAAGATAGATAGATAGACAGATAGATAGATAGATAGATAGATAGATAGATAGATAGATAGATATAGATAAATGGCATTGATATTCAATGACATCTTCTAATATATTCAAGATGTTAAATATCTTTCTGTGATATGAGTTGTAACTATTTTTCTCAGATTTTCATTTGTCTTTTGACTTTATGTTGTTTGATATGCAGATATTTAAATTTTTATCTAGTTGACTTTGGCAGTCTTTTCCCTTATGATTTGTGGGTTTTCGGTTATAATTATAAAAACATTCCTTGTTTCAATTACCCAAAATTCCCTATGGTATCATTTTCTGCATTTTGTTTTCAACCTTTCTGACTGATTTTTTCTTCAATGTTTCTTATATAAGCAACATAGAGGAGATTTTTGAAATCCAATTTGTGTTTCAATATCTATGCATAATTTTCATAGTTATGGTGATTTCTGAAGTATTTTGGACTGGTTTTAATAATTATATCACTATTTTATTTACTATCTTTATTTTACTTTGAATCTTTTTTTCCTTTCTGACTTCTATTATATTGTTAACTTTTTTGAAAAAAATGCTCTCATTATCCCTCTGCTGATTTTAAAGTTGTAAAGAGTATTGAACACATCTACTCTTACATTTTTTCTTTAAAATGTCTAAACTTATTTAGTATTCTTCTATCCCTCTTCCAAACTTGAAAAGATGCTTACAACTCTTTAATTACTAAAAATAATCACCTTTCCAATCTTGTGATTACTGTACAGACTATTAGGTTTAGAAGTTTATTTTAAAATATAGGTCTTTACTTAATGTTTATAGTCAATAGCTAACAAAATTTCCTGGCATTTGATCAATTCTGGAACTCATATTTGTTTCTTGAACTCCACAGCTTCCTTTTCGGTTCTGTTTACTTTTTGCTGAAGTTATATTTAATAGTTCTTTTTAGAAGTGTCTGTGTAGGTGGTAAATTCTTCTCGTTAACAGTAAGCATGACCATTCTCTGTTTTTCATTTACTCATGAATAATAATTTATCTGTGTATAGAATTTTAGGTTACAGTTATTTTCCTTCAGCACTTTCAATATATTATTCCCTTGTCTTCTTGTATCTATTGTTGCTGATGTCTCTTATTGGTTTAATTGGTCATAACATGGTTGGCAATATTGGTAATATGTTGTTGCTCTCTGATGCCTTTGAAGATTTTCTCTTTATCCTAATGTTCTACAACTTTACCACTATATATTTATGCATTCATTTATTTTAATTCATTCTGCTGAATATTTGGAATATATTTTTGATCTGAAAATTTTCAGCAACTACTTCAAATCTTATTGCTCTCACCTTTGCTCCAGTTTGCTTTTATTGAACTTCCCTCACATGAGTGTGGGAGCCTCACTATGTATTCAAAATGTTTACTAGATGATTTTTCTTTTACTTTTGGGTTTTTTGGTTTGTTTTACACTTGTTTCTCTAAGGTACATCCAGGGTGACTTTCCCAATACTGTTTTCTAGTTGACAAACGCCCTCTTAAACTCTGTCCAGTCTAGAGTTTATACCAGGCTTCCATTTCCCCCTTATGGAAGACCCAGAGCTTTAGCTTCTTTTATTCTTTGATATTTCCATTCCAGTAAGTCCTTTCAGTTTGAACTTTCAACATATTATTCATCACCACTTTGTGTTTGAAGCAGAGGGGATGATTAGAGAATGGACTAAGTATATCACTTTGTCTCTTCATCTTACAACTGTTTTTTAAAGTTGTATGCTTTAAAACGTTGATCAAATATTTAGCATTCTGCAGTAAAAATGCACATTATCTGCACATCATTGCCTGAAAATGCCAAAATGGGTCATTTGAGGGAAGTGACATGAGCATCACGGCAAAGTGAGCTCTACCAGTGATCTCTCCCCTCAAAGATACAACGAAAAAGACATTCACACTCCAACAGAGGACATCCTCACAACACAAAAGATGTCTGAGAGACCCACGCAGCCATACATCAGAAGGTGGAGAGGCTGGAACCCCCTCAGATGAGGTGGAATGGGGTAAGAGAATACGTTGCTCCCTCCCCCAAAAGACTTTGATCTGGGACTGCATGCAGCCTCTGGGAGGGAAGAAAGGTGGGAGGAAGCATCCATTAGTGGGAACATCAAAGATCCTCAAGGTCCCTTGCAGCTTAAGAGAAAGGCCCCTACCGAGGTGAAAGCTATTGCAGGGGTGAATTCATCAAGCCAACACCCCAGGAGAGCAGATAGTGAGGCTGGAATGAGTAAGCCCTCGAAAGCATGCAGAAGAAAGCACCGTCCCCACAACTCACCCAGTGCCAGATGCAGCACCTGGAATCTCAGCAGAATGCAGAGGGCTTGGAATACGCAGCTCTTGACCCCCATCCGGTGACGATAGGTAGTATGGTGATCAACAATCCCAGGATGCAGAAAAATAAAGCAATGCCTTCTAGCAGTATCAAAAATTATATTAAGTCTTCAGACCAGAGAGAAAATGACAAATACCCAGAAATGAGTCCTGAAGAGACAGAAATATGTAATCTAAGTGACAGAGAATTCAAAATAGCTATCATCAAAAAACTCAACAAGTTAAAAGAGAATGCAGAGAATTAATTCAATGAGTTCGAGAGCTACTTCACAAAAGAGATTGAAACTATAAAGAAGAACCAATCAGAAATATTGGAGATGAAAGACACAATGGATGAGATAAAACAAAATAAGATTCCCTGAATACTCAAGCAGACATCATGGAGGAGCGAATCAGCTTAGTTGAGGATAGACATATTGAAATGCTCCAGATAGAAGAGGAGAGAGAACTAAGACTAAAAAGAAATGAAGGAAGTCTCTGGGAAATATCCAACTCAATTAAGAAATGCAACATAAGAATTATAGGTATTCTAAATAGAAAAGAGAAGGAGAATGGAGCAGAAAGCTTGTTCAAAGAAATAATAGCAGAGAACTTCCCAAACCTGGGTAAGGAGATGGAAATCCATGCAAAAGAGACTATCAGATCTCCTAAATATGTCAATGTAAAAATACCTACTGCAAGGCATATAGTAGTGAAACTGGAAAAAGTGAATGACAAAGAAAAAATACTAAGGGCAAGGCAGAAGAAAATAACCTGCAAAGGAACCCCTATCAGGCTTTCAGTGGATTTCTCTGCAGAAACCTTACAGGCTAGGCAAGACTGGAATGACAGATTCAAATGTTTGAAGGACAAAAACTTTCAGCCAAGAATACTCTATCCAGCAAAAATATCCTGCAAATACAATGGAGAAATAAAAACTTTCCCAGATAAACAAAAGCTAAGGGAGTTTGTAGCCACAAAACCCCTCCTACAAGAAATCCTCAAGAAGGCCATCATACCTGAAAAAACAAGGGGGAGAAAAGGTTACAAAGCATGGAGTAAGGAGATAAACAGATAAAAATAATAAGAAAATTGTAGCTATACATCAGAACAGGTCAGCAAACACACAAGTGTAACATTAAAGGTAAAAGTAAGGAAAATACCAAAAACAAAGATAATCTTGTCATTTTAACCACAGACTCAACACAAGATGGAATAAGATGTGACAAAAACAACATAGGAGGGGAAAAGGAAGGGGACTGAATCAGTTTAGTATAAAGAAATAAGAAGCCATCAGAAAAATGGACTATCTTATCTATGAGATTTTGCATACAAACCTAATGGTAACCGCTAAACAAAAAAGCAGAACAGAGACACAAATGATAAATAAGGAGAAACTAAAGAAAGCCAACACAAAAAGCTACATAACTCAATTGGTAGACTGAAGCACACAGGACAAGAAAAAAAGGAAATACAGGAGAATCGAAAACAAGTGATAAAATGACAGCATTAAGGCCTCATATATTGATAATCACCCTAAAAGTAAATGAATTGAATTCTCCGATAAAAAGAAACAGTGGCGAGATGGATTAAAGAACAAGACCCAACAATATGCTGCCTCCAGGAAACAAATATCAGCTCCAACGACAAACACAGGTTCAGGGTGAAGGGATGGCAGATGATACTCCAAGCTGATAGCAAAGAAAAGAAAGCAGGTATCGCCATACTTATAACAAAAAAAGTATACTTCAAGATAAGACAGGTAAAGAGTGACAAAGAGAGGAAGTATATAATGAAGAAAGGGACATTCTATCAAGAAGAAATAACACATAAATATTTATGCACCCAACACAGGAGCATGAAACTACATAAAGCAACTATTAACAAACCTAAGAGGAGATGTTAATTATAAGACAATAATAGTAGGGGGCCTCAACACTCCACTCACATTGATGGATAGATCATCCAGACAGAAAATCAGCAAGGAAACAGTGGAATTAAATGAAAAGCTAGACCAGTTAGACTTAATAGACATTGTGATACACCACACCAACAAATTGAGAAATAAAAACCACATGATCATCTCAATAGGTACAGAGAAAGCATTTGACAAGATCCAACAGCCATTTATGATAAAAACTCTTAACAAAATGGGGATAGAAGGAAATTACCTCAACATAATAAAGGCCATATATGACAAACCCACAGCAAACATCATACTCAATGGGGAAAAACTGAAAGCCATCCCTCTGAGAACAGAAAAAAGATAAAGATGCCCAATATCACCACTCTTGTTCAACATAGTACTGAAGGTTTTGGCCAGAGCAATTAGGCAAGAGAAAGGAATAAAAGGAATCCAAATAGGGAGTGAAGAAGTGAAACTCTTGCTGTTTTAAGACCACATGATCTTATATATAGAAAACCCTAGAGAATACATAGGAAAACTATTCGAAATAATTAACAACTACAGTAAAGTTGCAGGGTACAAAATAAGCTCACAAGAATCAATTGAATTTCTATACTCTAATAATGAACTTAAAGAAAGAGAACTCAAGAATACAATTCCATTTACAATCACAACAAAAAGAATATAATATCCAGGAATAAATTTAACCAATGAGGTGAAGGACTTATATAACAAAAACTATAAGACATTATTGAAAGAAATAGATGATGACATAAAGAGATGGAAAGAGATTCCGTGCACATGGATTGGAAGAATAAACATAGTTAAAATGTCCATACTACCCAAAGCAATCTACAGATTCAATGCAATCCCAATCAGAATCTAAATGACACTCCTCACAGAAATAGAACAAAGAATCCTGAAATTCATATGGGGCAATCAAAGACCCCAAATTGCTAAAGCAGTCCTGAGAAAAAAGGACAAAGCTGGAGGCATCACAATCCCTGACTTCAAAATGTACTACAAAGCTATGGTAATCAAAACAGCACGGTACTGGTACAAAAACAGACAGACAGTTCAATGAAACAGAACTGATAGCCCAGAAATAAAACTGCACATCTACGGACAGCTAATCTTCAACAAATGTGCCAAGAACATACAATGTAGACAAGACAGTCTCTTCAATAAATGGTGTTGGATAATCTGGACAACCACTTGCAAAAGAATGAAAGTAGACCATTATCTCATGTCATACACAAAAATAAGCTCAAATTGGATCAAAGACTTGAAGATAAGACTTGAAACCATAAAACTCCTGGAAGATAATATAGGTAGTACACTCTTTGACGTCAAACTTAAAAGGATCTTCTAGAATACCATGTCTTCTCAGACAAGACAAACAAAAGAAAAAATAAACAAGTGGAGCTTCATCAGACTAAAGAGCTTCTGCACGGCAAAAGAAACTAGGATCAAAACAAAAAGACAACCTCCCAATTGGGAGAAAATATTTGCAAATCATATATCTGACAAGGGGTTAATCTCCACAACTCACACAATTGAACAACAGACAGACAAACAACACAATCAAAAAATGGACAGAGGATATGAACAGACATTTTTCCAAAGAAGATATACAGATGACCAATAATCATATGAAAAGACGTTCAACATCACTAATCATCAGGGAAATGCAAATCAAAACTACACTAAGATTCCACCTGATGCCTGTTAAAATGGCTATAATCACTAATAATAACAAATGTTGGAGAGGGTGTGGAGAGAAGGAAACCCTCATACACTGCTGGTGGGAACGGAAACTGGTGCAGCCACTATGGAAAACAGTATAGAGATTTCGCAAAAAACTAAAAATAGAAATACCATATGACCCAGCTATCCCACTACTGGGTATCTACCCAAACAACTTGAAATCAACAATCCAAAGTAACATATGCACCCCTATGTTCATTGCAGCATTATTCACAATAGCCAAGACATGGACGCAATCCAAGTGCCCATCGACTGATGACAAGATAAAAAAGATGTGGTATACATATACGGTATACATGTACATATACAATGGAATGCTACTTAGCCATAAAAACAACAAATTCATTCCATTTTAACAACATGGATGGACCTGGAGGGTATTATGCTAAGCGAAATAAGCCAGACTGAGAAATACAAACACTGCATGATTTCACTTGTATTTGGAATATAAACAAACACGTGGACAAGGAAAACTGCTCTGTGGTTATGCGGGGAAGGTGGGTGGGGGGTGGGCATGAGGGTGAAGGGGAGCACTTACGTGGTGACAGACAAGAAATAATGTACAACTGAAATTTCACAATGATGTAAACTACTATGAACTCAGTAAAAAAATGCGTTATTTGAAATGTCCAAATAAGTTTTTAACCCAAGGGCAAAAACACCTGAAGCCCTGTGGAGATAAAGTTGTTAAAGTACTTAATTGGTTCATTTCAAAAGATATCATAATAAGTCATTACAGTAACCACCACCGTAAAAATGAGTACTGAATTTTTAATTTTGTTCACATTCTTTTTTTCTAAATATTTTAACAATAATTCAGAAAACAAGACAAAGTTCCTAATACACAACGTAAAATATAACTTCTGAAGTTGCTTTAATACCTACAGAATTTTGTCCGCTTTATTACATTTTATTGTAGAATAACAATTTTGAAGTGGCATCTTTTGGTATTTATAAGTTATTACAAATTCTTTCACCAAATTTTTTCAAAAACTGAAGCTCCGTCACTGGTCCTTTGGTTAACATTAACCCCTTCATTGCATCTTTTAATGCTTTGTCTTCTAATATATAATATTTCCAAATTCGGCATTTGCTTCCCATCCCAATAGTATTATAGCTTACATGTTGCAAATAGCATACTTAAAAATTCCCACCACTTGATAATTATATACATAATTTCCACCTTTTACTACAATACAAATGTGAACTCTATTCTGACAGTTATATATAGTGGAAAAGATCGTGAACTCTGAAGATACACTGTCACCACTCGAAGTGTTGAGACCATGAGCAAGTTCCTAAATCATAGTATGCCAGTTTCTTTATCTGTGAAATGGAGAAATTAATAGTGCTAAACTCATTGAATTGCTGGAATGATTTACTGTTATCATAAGTGCCTAGAATAATGCCTTGCATGTAAGACTTGCATGTAAGTATATTCCATATATTTATAGGTATAAAATTTATAGCCATAAAAGCTATTCTTTTTTTTTTTTCTGAGGAAGATTCACCCTGACCTAACATCTGTGCCAATCTTCCTCTTTTTTGCTTGAGGAAGATTTGCCCAGAGATAACATCTATGCTAATCTTCCTCTATTTTGTATGTGAGTCACCGCTACAGCATGGGCACCAGTGAGGGGTGTAGTTCCACACCTGAGAACGAAACCCAGGCTGCATAGCAGACTGCACCGAACTTAAGCACTAGGCCACCAGGCCAGCCCATAAAAACTATTCTATGTGTACTTTAGATATGTTATTTTTCTTTTATAATCAAACTAATCCCGAGTACTACTTATAAAATAGTTCTTCACAATCTTTTTAGAGAGTGATATTGAAATGAGAAAAATGGACATATGAGAAATATCTTGGGAAGAATTCATGCAGTTCTATGTCATACTTATTTACAGCACATTCGAAAAGTAAGGAATGAGCAAGCAGTACCAGAGAACATAATGTTCTTTAAAGGGTAAAATAAGTTTGGAGTTAATGTTAAAATCAATTACCACATTGCTTCTCGTTTATTAAAATATTTTAAAAGTTAAATGTAGATCTCTTAGGCCACTTCCAATGGAAATTCTATGTTAAATGCACAGCTTTTTAAAAGGCAAACTTCACTATGAATGAAGCTTTAAAAATCAAATTTGGGGCCGGTCTGGGGGTGTAGTGGTTAAGTTTGCATGCTCTGCTTCAGTAGCCCAGATTTCGCTGGTGGGCAAGCACCACTTACCAAGACATGTTGTGGCAGGCATCCCACATATAACGTAGAGGAACATGGGCTTGGATGTTAGCTCAGGGCTAGTCTTCTTCAGCAAAAAGAGGAGGATTAGCAGCAGATGTTAGCTCAGGGATAATCTCCCTCAAAAAAAAAATGTAAACTTAGATAGTGACATCAACATCATAGCGGCATAAGACATCTCTCATTTTTTGTCCCTACTCAACAACAAACATTTGGCATCTGTCCACAGATAAAAGTGCCTCTATAGGAGCTGTGGAATCCAGCACCACACACCAAGGGACCCAGGAGGAGTCTCACTCCAGAGTTGGCAGAAGGGAGCGAATAACAAATATCAGAGCAGAAATAAGTGGAAAAGAGACCAGAAAAGCAATAGAGGAGAACAATGAAACTAAGAGCTGATTTTTTTGAAAGATAAACAAAATTGACAAATCTTTAGCTAGATTAACTAAAAAAAAGAGAGAGAGAGTGAAGCCTCAATAAAATCAGAAATGAAAGAGGAGACGTTACAACTGATATCACAGAAATACGTAGGAATATAAGAGACTACTATAAACAACTACATGCCAACAAATTGGATAACATAAAAGAAATGGGTAAATTTCTAGAAACATACTACTTACCAAGACTGAATCATAAGAAATAGAAAATATGAACAGACCAATTGCTAGTAAGGAGATTGAATCAGCAATCAAACACCTCCCAACAAAGAAAAGTCCGGGACCGGATAGTTTCACTGGTGAGTTCTAGAAAACATTTAAGGAAGAATTAATCCCAATCCCTCTCTAGATCTTCCAAAAGATTGAAGAGGAGGGAGCACTTCCAAACTCATTTTATGAGGCCAGCATTACTCTGAAACCAAAACCAGATAAGAACACTATAGGAACAGAAAACACCAGACCAATGTCCTTGATGAACATAGATGCAAAAATTCTCAACAAAATATTAGCAACCTGAATTCAACAATACATTAAAAGGATTATACACCATGACAGAGTGGGATTTATCCTTGGGATGCAAGGATGATTTGACATACATAAATCAATAAATGTGATATGTCACATGAACAAAATGAAGGTCAAAAATTATATGATCATGCCAACAGATACAGAAAAAGCATTCGACAAACTTCAACATCCTTTAACGATAAAACCTCTCAACAAATTTGGTATGGAAGAAATATACCTCAACATAATAAGGGCCATATATGAGAAACCCACAGCTACCTTCATACTCAATGGTGAAAGGTTGAAAGCTTTTCCTCCAAGATCAATAACAAGACAATGTTGCCCACTCTCAGTATGCCTATTTGACATAAAACTGGAAGTCCTAGTCAGAGCAATCAGGCAAGACAAGGAAATAAAAGACATCAAAATTTGAGAGGAAGAAGTAAAATTGTCTTTGCAGAAAAAATTATTTGCAGATAATATGATCTTATATACAGAAAATCCTAAAGACTCCACCAAAAATCGTTAGAACTAATCAAAAAATTCAATAAAGTTGCAGGATACAAAACCAACATACAGAAATCAATTGTGTTTCTATTCACTAACAACAAATATCTAATAGAAATAAAGGAAACAATCCTATTTACAGCAGTATCAAAAACAATGATAGGAATAAATTTAATCAAACAGTGAAATTGCTGTACATTGAAAATGATAAGATTTTGATGAAAGTGAGTGAAGACACAAACAAATGGAAGAAAATCTCATGTTCATAAATCAGAAGAAATAATACCATTAAAATGTCTACACTTCCCAAAGCCACCTATAGGTTGGATGCAATCCTTATGAAAATTCCAATAGTATTTTAACAGAAATAGACAAAACAATCTTAAAATTTGTATGAAACCGTAAAAGACCCCCAATAACCAAAGCAATCCTGAGGAAAAAAAAAAAAGCTGGAAAGCTGGAGACATCAGACTTTCTTATTTCAAACTATACTATAAAGCTATAATAATGAAAACCGTGTGATACTGGTGTAAAAGTAGGCACATATAGACCAATGTAACAGAAGCAAGAGCACAGAAATAAACCCAAGTGTGTGCAGTCAACTAATATTTGACAAAGGAACCAAGAATACTTAACGGGGAAATGGTAATGTCTTCACTAAATTGTGTTGGGGAAACTGGATAATCACATGCAGAAAGATGAAATTGGACCCCTATCTTACACCACTTACAAAAATTAACTCACAATGGATAAAGGACTTAACATAAGACCTAAAACCATAAAACTCCTAGAAAAAGAATAGGGAAAAAGCTGCACGGTATTGACATTGGCAATGATTTTTTGGACATGACACTAAAAGCACAAAATCAAAACTATGACGTACGAAGGCAAAAATCAACAAGTGGGACTACATCAAACTAGAAAGCTTCTGCACAGCAGAAGCAATCAAAAAAATGAAAAGCCAGCCTACAGAATGAAAAAAATATTTGCAAACTATATATCTGATAAAGGATTAATATCCAAAATATATAAAGAATACTTACAACTCAATAACAAATAAACAAACAAAATCCAACTACAAGACAAGTAGTGGAACTGAATAGACATTTTTCCAAAGAAGACTTACAGATGGCCAACAGCTACATGAAAAGATCATCAACGTCACTAATCATCAGGGAAATGAAAATAAAAACTGCTGTGAGATATCACCTCACACCTGTTAGAATGGCTATCCTTAAAAAGACAAGAAATAATAAGTGTTGGTGAGGATATGGAGAAAAGGGAACACTTCTGTACTGTTGGTGGGAATTTAAATTAGTACAGCCACTATAGAAAACAGTATGGAAGTTCCTGAAAAAATTAAAAGTACAACTACCATATGACCCAACAATCCCACTTCTGGCTATATATCCAAAGGAAATGAAAACAGGATATTGAAGAGACATCTGCACTCCCATGTTCATTGTGACATTATTCACAATAGCCGAGGTATAGAAACAACCTAAGTGTCTATCAAAGAATGAATGGATAAAGAAGATGTAGTAACTATATATAACTATATAACTATATATATATATATAACTATATATATATATATAGTTATATATATATATACACACACACATAATGGAGTATTATTCAGTCATAAGAAGGAAGGAAATTCTGCCATTTGCAACCACATGGATGGACCTTTGAGGGCATATGGTAAGTGAAATAAGTCAGACACAGAAAGACAAATACTGTATAATCTCACTTAAAGGTGGAATCTAAAAGAGCCAAACTCATAGACACAGAGAGTATAATGGTGGTTACCAGGGGTTGGAGGACTAGGGAAATAGGGAGATGTAGATCAAGGGTACAAATCTTCCCCTAGAAGATGAGTGAGTTGTGGGGACGTAAGGCAAAACATTTTGATTATAGTTAACAATAATGTATATACACTTGAAAGTTGTTAAGAGAATAGATCTTAAATGTTCTCACCACAAAAAAGAAATGACAATTTTGTGACATGATGGAGGTGTTAGCTAACACTATGGTGGCAATCATTTTGCAATAAAACTGTGTCAAATCAACACGTACTCCTTAAATTTACACAATGTTACATGTCATTTATATCTTAATAAAGCTGGGAAAAAATTTTAATTAAAAAATAAAAAAGGGAAATGTAAATTTATTTAGACTATATTGGCATATATCAATATTTCTATAAATTTTAGGCAGATAGCTATATACCACCTATATAACACATAATATGTATAGTGAACAAATAGTATATTTTTGTATATTATTAGCCTATATTTATCATTGTTCTGTTATATCGTATTAAATAAACAGTATTCCCACATGATTCACTAGTCTGGCCCCTGAAAAAGCAGTGAGTGGATAGTGGATAATGGTGGACAACCTGAAGCTTAACAAAGTTGGATCCCTCATCACAGATGTTGTGGCGGATGTAATATCTCTGCAGATGAACCCAGCCTCTAAACTTCCTGTGTGGCCATTGACCTGTAAATGCACTATTTCAATTCATAACCAGAAAGACAATCAGAAGCAGTTTGCATTCCCTTGAAACAGCCAACGACATATATTCATTTTCTTGTCCCAGGGCTAAGTCTGGCCTCAGTGACTCCTGCTCTTTCCCAATTTAAACTGAAGGGAACCTAATAATCTGGATATTCTGAAGAACATCACATTCGTTCATTGTATTAATTGACCTCAGAGTGATATGGGGGTCCTTAAATAAGATCCGAAAAGGTATAATTAATAAATTAATATATTGACACATTTTAAAGCATTAAAATTTAAAATTAAAAGACAAGAAAATATCCGAGCATAATTTTATTTTCAAGATTATTTAATTTGGAATAATGAGAGAGGAGAGGCCTCGAAAGGTTGATTTGGTTCTATTTCTTAAGCAGGAGGTCTGGTACTTGGGTGGGTTTTTTTGTTTTTTGTTTTGTTTTTTGGGTGAGGAAGATTCACCCTGAGCTAATATCCATTGCCAATATTCCTCTTTTTTTTTTACTTGAGGAAGATTAGCCCTGAGCTAACATCTGTGCCAATCTTTCTCCATTTTGTATGTGGGATGCCTCCACAGCATGGCTGATGAAGGGAAGAAGTCCACACCTGGGCCACCAAAGTGGATCACGCAGAACTTTAACCACTAGGCCTTGGGGCTGGCCCCTTGCATGTTTTTATTGTCGTTATTATTATTTAAATCATGTAGATGTTAAACTGTCATTTTGTGTATGATATATTACTTAATAATTTTTAATGAGCTAGCAGAGCACTAATAAAAGCATGAACATAAAGTTAAATCATTATATAAATGAATGATGCATCAAAAGCAATAAAAAGGAGATTAGAATCATTAGAAACATAGACATTTGAAGGATAGGCTTGCGATATTCAAGCAAAATAGAATGGAAAAGAACATAATGTTTAATAAGAGAAAAAAAATGGAGCTACGGCCAAAGCATAATCAACATCTGGTGTTATCAAACAAAATAGAACAAGCAGAAGATAAATATATTTTAAACACAGAGGAAAACTTGATAATGATGAAAATAATATCGCTAACTAGGAATCTGTAAGGAATAGAGAAATGGGAAATAGATTATTTTACTTCTTTCTTAGCAGGGTAATATTCACACCCATGAGGATAGGGAAATTAAGATGATGTAAATTTAGCTAGTGGTGGCTAGTGTTACATTTTACCAGTTAGAAAATAGTTTAGTCATAAATTCCACACCTTATAAAAATTATTTTTTCAAGTATTCTGTTTTTCAGCCTGAATAAACTTGCATTTACATAGTTACTAATTAGTTGTTTTCCAAACATTCTTATTGAAATATATGTAACCTACAGAAAAAGCTCAATTCATAAGTATGAAAGTTCACGAATATACAAAGTGAAAGTATTGGTGAGACCACCACCAGGTCAAGAAATAGAACAATGCCAGAATCCCGGAAGTCACTTTTGTGTCCCCTTCTAACCACGCCCCTCATCTCCTTCCCAAATATAACAACTCATCTGGCTTCTAACATCACCTAGTTTTGGAAATTTATATAAAGAGAAAATATTGTTTTCTGGCCAGCTTCTTCTGCCCAAGGATGCGCTGATGTTGTCAATCTTTTCTACTTTAGCCATCGTGTCTCAAATGAGCAAGTCCCTGATGGCCCATGAAGTTTCTCAATGCTTCATGTTTGTTGGCTCTTTGGATATTTTCTTTTGTGAATGAATATTTGTCTCTTTTTCCTTTTTTAAAAATTATCTCTTTGTTTTATTGGTTTGTTGAAGTTCTTCATATTTTCAAAATAAAAGTCTTTTGTATGTCTTACATATATCAAATATCTTTTCCCATGCAGTGTCTTGCCTTGTGACTTTCATAATGTTCTCTTTTGATTACACCTAATTTAGATCAGCACACTTTATCAACTTTTTTCTTATAGTCAGTGATTTTTGTTCCCTGTTGAAGAAAACTTTGATTACTCCAAGTTTGCAAAGATATTTTCCTGTGTTATCTTCCAGAAGTTTTATTCTTTTACTTTTCACATGTAGTACTAACATCTAATTCGAATGGAGATTTGTGAAGGAAGTATTGAAGTACGAGTTTGAATGGCGTGAGGAGTAATATTTTTAACAGCTTTATTGAGGTATAATTGATATACAAAAATATGCACATATTTAATGTGTACAAGTTAATGAGTTTGGACACATGAACACACCCATGATACTATCAATACAATCAAGGTAATAAACATCCATCACCTCCAAAAGTTTCATTGTGTCTCTTTTGTGTGTGTGTGTGTGTGTGTTTGTGTGTGTGTGGTAAAAGCACTTAGCATAAGATTTACCCTCTTAACAAATTTTAGGTCTATCGTATTGTGTTGTTAACTGTAGGCACTATGTTTTGCAAAAGATGTCTAGAACTTATTTTGCATAACTGAAACTTTATACCCATTGAATAACACCACCTCCTTTTCCCCTGACCCCAGCCCCTGACAACCACTGTTCTATTCTCTGCTTCTGTGAGTTTGACTATTTCAGATACTTCATATAAGTGAAATCATACAGTATTTGTCCTTTTGAGACTGGCTTATTTCACTTAGCATAATGTCATCCAGGTTGATCCATGTTGCTGAAATGGTAGGATTTCCTTCTTTAAGATGGTATAATACTCCACTTTATGTAATAACACATTTTGTTTATTCATTCATCTGTTGATGGACATTTGGGTTGTTTCCATATCTTTGCCAATGTGAATATCTGCAATGAACATGGGAGTGCAGATATCTCTTCAATATCATGTTTTCAGTTCTTTCAGGTATACACTCAGAAATAATTTGCTGTATCATATGATCATTCTATTTTAGTTTTTAGAGGAATCTCCATACTTTTTTCCACAGAGGCTGCACAATTTTATATTGCCAGTATACAAGTATTCTAGCTTCTCCACATCCTTGCCAACACTTGTTTTATTTTGTTTTTATTTATCCACATATTCACTCTTTCCATTGTTCTTTATTTCTTCTTACATCTCCATACTTCCATCTGGGATCATTTTCCTCCTGCCTTAAAAAAGTTACTATATTACTTCCTTACAATGCATCTGCTGGTGACATGTTCTTTCAGCTTTCCTTTGTCTGAAAATGTCTTTATTTTTCCATCATTTTCAATGGTGATTTTAACAGGTTAAATTTTAGGTTGGAAGGATTTTTCTTCTTTCAACATTTGAAGATGTAATTCAATTGTTCACTGATCTCACTTTTTTTAGCTGATAAATCAGTTATTGGTCTTATTTTCGTTCCTTTAAAGGCAAGATGTTCTAAGTCTCTAACTGCTTTTAAGACTTTTCTTTGTCTTTGGTTTTCAACAGTGTAACTATGTACCTAGTTGTAATTTTCTTAGTTTTTATCATGCTTGGGATACATTTTAATTCTTTAACATGTAACTTGATGCCTTTTAGTAGTTTTGGAAAAGGTTCAAAACAGGTTATCTGTTCAAAAACTACTTCTGTTCCATTTTTTCTGTGCTTTCTTTTGTGAAACTTAGTTATATGCATATTAGGACTTTTCACTGTGTTGCATATGTCTCATAAATACTTTTTTATATTTTTCTCTTTTTTTGACTCTATAATTTCTGTCTTGATATGTTATTCTGACCTATTTTCCATTCTACTACCTTTCTCTTCAATTGTATCTAATATGCTACCAAACATAATTGCTGAATTTTTAAGTTCAGTTTTTGTATTTTGAGTTCTAGGACTTCCATTTGGTTCTTTTTTATATTCTCTTGTCCTCTTCTAAAATCTTCATCTTGTCTTCTAATTGTCGAATATATTAATCACACTTATGATACTTATAGTCTATTTCTGATAACTACAAGGTCTGGATCTACTGTGGATTTACTTCTATTGGTCTTTCTCTCTTTTTCCTTTTTTTTGGTCATTTGGTCTTATTTCCTGATATATCTTGTAATGTTTGATTGAATACTGCTCATTATGTATGAACAATTGTAAAGATAATTTTAGGTTCTGGTTGATGTTATCTTCCTCTAGAAGGAGTTTCTTTTACTTCTGTCAAGCAGTTATGTAGGGGCAGGTCACCTTCTTACAATCAGAAATTGAGTTAATGTTGTAGGATGCTTTAGGCTTTGTGGAAGCCAGATTTAGCTGTGATTTACTCCTATTTCTGGAACGTAGCCAGATTTTCAGGGGTTCTAAAGGGAAATTCCCTTCTCCTCGGTGGACTTATACTTCAACTTTTGTACATCAAGTTACTAAGACTTTGGAATCAGTGCTCATCTTTTTAGTCTCACCTTGTGATTTGGCAAATGACCAGATAAACAGCTATGTCAAATGTAGGTTCTTTCTTTCTCTCTGAGCCCTTTACACCTTAAGTACTTGCTGTCTTCTTAGTTTTTTGATGCTAACACTTATGTGTTTTGTTTCCAGCAATTATACTGATCTCAGGGGGAGAACTGACTGGTCAGCAGAAAGCTAGTCTGCCTTTACTGGAAATGTAAGCACTTTTATATTTGAAAGACCATGTTTCTTTTGTTTGTTTGCTTTTTATTCCATGTGTTCTTTTTTTAAATTTAAAGACCACATTTCTTGATTTAAGAGGATGTGAGGAAACTTACCGTGATAGCAATTAGGAACATGGAGACAGCCCTCTTACCCTTTGTTCATTGCAAAACCAGTTAATTTTTGTCGAAGTTCTTGAAGGAGGTACTTGGCCAAAAAGAAAAAGAAATCAGTTTGTAGGGCTCTTAAATTACTCTTACTCTGATTTTGACTTTATCTTGCTCTTATGTTCCATGAGTTGTTTTGGACTCCAGTCTAGCTTTACGGAGTCATAGAAACATAAACTATTTGAGTTGAACTTCATCTTTACCATTTTCCTTTATTAAATCCTCTACTTCCATTTTGTCATTAAATCTTATTATTTATTCTTTCCAGGGTCTTTTAAGTTTATTCTCTATTCTTCTTATTTCCATTATCAACATCTTTGTCATGTCAAGTATAAAACATACTTTGTTCTGTATTTCTAAGGATGGTAGTTTAAATTTTCCAGCTTTGTCTCTGCTGTAATGATGAAAATTAGAATTGTTACTACACAGATATTTTCAAGAGTACCACTAACCCACTTAAGACAGGGTATTGGTAAGAGGCCTGGGAAAATATCCCCAGGGAAACAAGGAGTGTCTGATTATAGAGGCCAAAGATACAATTTCTACTTGCTGTTCTATATATAGAAAATTTTATTTATTATCAGTGAGCTTAATATTATTGAGTGAGAGGACTCATTTCCTTATAGTCTATACTTGAATAATTTTCCAACTAATCTCACCATTTTCAAATTCATCCTTCCAGTATCTGCTGGAGTGAGCTATCTAAAATACAAATATGAACATATTAATATATTACATTACTTTATTAATATACATATTATATATTAATATATTTCTTCAAACTTTTCAGTGGGCCTCTATCACTTAAACAAAGTTCAAGTTCCCTACGCTTTTTATAGTTGGTCTCATATCTACACCTCTAGTCTATCTAAACAAATCTTTCCACCTTACATATGTATTACAGCATTTTGGCCATAATACAGGTACTCTTCAAATATATGTGATTCCTTAAGAGTTTAACACCCATGTTGTGAGGAGACTCTCTCTTGCTGGTTTGATGAAGTATGCAGCCATATTGAGGGAGCCTATATGGTAAAGAACTGAGAAGCCCTCTGGGAACCAAAGGCAACCTCCAGTAAACAGCTAGCCAAGGACTGGTGTCCTCAGTTCTATAGCAATAAGTGAATGAATCCACCAATAACCTGAATAAGTTTGGAGGTGTATCTTTCTCCACTTGACTTTCTGAGGAGACTGCAGTCCTTGCTGACATCTGGATTACAAGATTGAGACTCTGAAGCAGAGAGTTCAGCTAAGCCATCCCCAAACTCCTGTCTCACCAAAACTGTGAGCTAATAAATGAATGATGTTTTAGGCTGCTAAGTTTGTGATGATATTGTTGCATAGCAGTGGAAAACCAAAACTCACATCATGCTGTCTCTCGCCTAGATATTTTTGCATTTATAGTTCCCTCAGCCTTGATATTGTCACCTACTCACCACTGTTCAACCAACAAACCACTATTTGTCATTGATGACCATCACTTCTACAAAGCCTGTGAATTCTTTTCTAATTCTGCCTTTTGCAAAATATGAATAATCCTTCATCTAGCTCCTTAACCTAAGTAATTTTAAACTGTACTTTTGGCACATTTAACACTATATTAGGTATGTTTGTTTTCCATGTACTAAAATTGAGAACAGAGACTGTGTCATGTTTACCTTTATAGCCACAGAGCCTACCACTCTGCTTGGTACACAGGCACCCAAACCTCCCTGTTTGCACTTTAATCGTGCATATTACTATTGCTCTGACTTTACTCTTTTATTATCTTCCCTAAAATGTCCTTCGCTTTATGCAAATCTAAATCATTATTCAAGGTCAACTGCAATTTTACCACCTCTCATTATCTTTGAATATGGATGTTGGACGGTCTAAAAATTCATATCAAAGACAAAGTGTAGATTTGATTGCAGAAGGTTAAGACTGTTGCCTGGCTTTCTTCTCACGCCTCAGTGCTCAGAACTACTTCCCATCCTCTCATCCATGCTGCATATAAACACTGCCTGTTACAATGCAACAATGCACCAATTAAAAATTATTTCTGTATCCCTACTGTACTTTTGTCTAAACTTCTTGTGTTTAATCATTCATATTTTGAGAGACATCAAAAACAGGAAAAAAAAGTTTGTAAGAAATGAGACCCAAATGGTTTATAACAGTAGTCTGCAAAAAATTTATGTTTTGATTAAAAAATTTCAAAAATACTAAGGAATTAAGAAGAAAGTATGTAGGATGTGAGGGCGATCTGGCTGCGACATCTGTCATCCATCTGATCGCCAGGGTTGATTCGGCTGATCCGGCTGGCTAGGCGGGATTCTCCTTCCTCCCACACCGCTCCACGTGCGTCCCTCCTGAAGGTGTGCGCTCCATGGAAGAGGACAACCTTCCCAATAGAGGATGACCAATCTTCAGTCAAGGGTATACCAGTAGCTGCGCTACCCTTCTGGAACCTCCAAAAAAGCTCTCAAGAATAAAGTATGTAATCAATTTATAGAAAAAAATAACTATTTTTGGCTACTAATTATTGTGTGTTCTCTTTGTTTTGCTACAGTGCTAAAATGTTTCACATACATACACATCTCCTTTAGGTCTTCCAACAGCCCCGTGGGGCAGCACCAGGTACAGGTTAGCAGCATAGATTGTGGTGTAATGATAATGTCCTTTTTTCATGGGGTTGTTGTGGAGATTACCTGAATTAATATATAAAGCGCTCTTAGAACAGTGCCTGGCATTTAGTAAATGTTAACTGGTATTATCATTGTAAAAGAAATGGGCTTAGAGGGGCTAAGTTACAGGCCAAAGGAACATTACAGGGAGGTGGAGCTGCCGAAGCTGAACCCCCATCTATCCGACTCTAAATCCCATGATCTGAACTTGACTATATTGCATGATAATCATTTTTTAAAGTTTATTTTAGACAAAGAAGTACAAATTGACGCGATGCTATTTCTCACTCAAAATAGCAAAGATTAAAACAAAATGTGGAGGCAAATTGCAAAGTTGCCATGTGAAAGTGAAACCATTGAAATGATCAGTCTCATATTTGGCTGTAGGAATTTAAACATTGATTAAAAACTAACTCTATAGCATTACTATTTAATAATCTGCTATTGTGCTACTATTTCATAATCTACTATTTAATAATTCCCATTCTATGGATCTACCCTAAGTGGGGAAAACAAATCAAATAACTGGAGATGAAGATCTTGATCACTGAATTATTTATAATAACCTCGACTGTCGAAGAATAGTACAATGGTTAAATGAAAAGTATTATTTTCATTCTTGACTATTTTATTTTTATAGATTTATATTATTCAATACTATACTGTTATTAAATTCTTGTTTTTATATAATGCTGTCATATGGATAGATAAAATAATATTTTAAAAATAGAATTAAAATAGGTATTTTGATACATTTTATAGTAGAATTATCTAAGAAAGAAATTTTATATGCAAAATAAAGCCCAAAGGGAAATAAAATCATAATGGAAATAGTGTTCATATATGGATGGAATAAATAACATTTTAAATTTCTATTTGAACATTTATTTACCATACACATCTCAATAATGAGCATGTATTACATTTAAAACAAGAGAAAGAACAATAAGTATCATTTAAAGACAAACTAAAAGCCTACTTTTAGTTTATGGGTTTTTGGAGGAATAAAAATAAGGACTGTGAATAGGTTCAAAATGTTGTGTATTTAGGGTTTGGCCCCGTGGCCGAGTGGTTAAGTTCGCGTGCTCCACTGCAGGCGGCCCAGTGTTTCATTGGTTCGAATCCTGGGCGTGGACATGACACTGCTCATCAAACCACGCTGAGGCAGCGTCCCACATACTACAACTAGAAGGACCCACAACAAAGAATATACAACTATGTACCAGGGGGCTTTGGGGAGAAAAAGGAAAAAATAAAATCTTTAAAAAAAAAAATGTGTATTTATAAGATCATGAAAGCAATACGTGCTATAGATAATCCATCAGCTGATATAATACTACTATACTTTTGCTGCCCCAAGATGACTATTTCAGTAATAGAGGTATTGTGACTTGGAACGAGTTCCACTCCACTCTCATTTCATGATTCTGTGAATTGCCAATGGATGCTACCGGAGAAAGGAAGAAAAACACCCAGCCTAGTCCATGTCCCATATTCCTGCCCATTTCTTTCCATTCCTTGGAGTGAAGGATAATGATCAGCCTTGGCCAACCATGTCCCTTTATAATCATTGCAAAAGCCTCATAGCCTGTAAGCTCATATCAACAGGGAATGCTATTTAAATTGTCTATGTTTAACATAGCTCATAGTTGAGTCTTTTAACTTCAGCAATGATGTTACTCAGGAGAAAAGGAGATGTAAAATATTCATGTCCTCCCAAAATGTCAGTTATCAGCATGTACATATTGCATCTCCCTAATGACTTGGCTTGGCAAATGAGCAGAAAACATTACCTTGTTACTGTGAAATAGTAAAAACCATGATGCAAAGCATGACCTTTTGGATTCCCTCCACAGTAAGTCTGGCTGTGTGACTCCTTTATGACAGCATTTAAATGTAGTATTTAAGTATCTCTAATAATTAGAAATAGCCTCCCTAGAACTAGCATCCTCCTTTGTTTCTCTTTTCCCTCGCTAACTTCTTGAACAATTGCTCTCCCCACTCTTTCATTTCCCTTTCTTTCATTGAAGAAAAGCAGTTTAAGCTGTCTTCCACCCTCAACACTCTACTGAAAGACTATCTTCAACTTTACCAACAATCTTCATACTGCTATATCCCATGGCCACCTTCAGGTCATTATTTAACTTGATCTTTTTTTCCCAGCTTTACTGAGAAATAATTGACAGACATCACTGTATAAGTTTAAGGTGTACAGCATGATGTTCAATTAGCACATATTGTGAAATGATTACCACGATAGGTTTAGTTAATATCCATCATCTCATATAGATACAATAAAAAGAAAAAAAGATTCTCTTTATGATGAAAACTCTTAGAATCTACTCACTTAACAACCGTCCTATGTATCGTACAGCAATGTTAACTATAGTCATTTACACTAACAAAGACTTCCTTTAAAAAAAATTTATGTTTTCCTGGCTTCTATGACACACTGCTATTTATTCTTTATTTCCTTTTTCGGTTACTTCTTCTCTTGTCTTCTGTATAAATCCTCCTTCCTGTACCATGCGTATGCCACAGCACTGTCTTAGGCTCTGTCTTCTCACTCTCCATGCACAGAGGCATACATTCCGATGGCTTCACATTTACAAATTATATCGCCTTCCTCCTAAGCTCAGAATTTAAAATAGCCCACTTCCTATTTTGACATCTTCATTTTAAAATTGTACTGGGGAGCCGGCCCAGTGGCCTAGTGATCAAGTTCAGTACATTCCACTTTGGTGGCCTGGGTTTGGTTCCTGGGCATGGACTTACACCACTCATCAGCAGCCATGCTGTGGTGGCAACCCACATACAAAATAGAGGAAGATTGGCACAGATGTTAGCTCAGGGACAATCTTCCTCAGCCAAAAAAAAAAAAAAAGAGGAAAATTGACAATGGATGTTAACTCAGGACAAATCTTCCTCAGCAACTACAACAATGACAAAAATTGTGTGGAACTTCAATTCAAAATATATAAAGCTAGTGAAAAAACAGACTGGGCTTTTGAGTTTCAACTTCACTTTCCCAACTTACAAGCTGTGCCACATTGGACATATAATTTAAATAAACTCTCTGAAGCTCAATTTCCTTATTTGGGTTATTGGGAAAGTTGATTAAGATAATGTACAAAAAGCAAAAAGCACTGCTCCTGGCACATAATAGGTTTTCAACTGCTATGCTCCTTTCTTGTGAGTCTATTGTCAATATATGACCTGTTAATACAACTAATTTGTCCAAGTGAGTAACTTGAGCATCAACGTTTACTCTCGTTTCTATCTCAAACTCCATGTTCAATCATCTACTTTTGTTGATGGCCCTATTTAACCATATCTCAAAAACATTCGCTTCTTTAGATCTCCACTGGCATTCCCTAGTTGAGGCTGTTAACATCTCCTGACTGTTTTTCTGATCTGTCTTCATCATCAAAAGCCCCTGGTTTTCCTGTGTTCAATCTCATTCACTTCAAATCCACAAACTCCAAAGTCACCAGATAAAGTTTCATGGCATTAACCTAATTGAGTCTTTTTAGCTATTAACCATCCCTTTCAGTCTAAATCGCAGGCACTTTAATTGAACGTGGGAAGACGTTAGAGCTCTCTCCTTCATGTTAGCTATCTTCACCTCTTGATAGTCACTTTATGATAAGCTCTAACCATACTGTACAGTGGTCCTCTCTTCATTTTGGCATGATTGTGTATACTTGCATACAACAAATATTTTTAATGTATTATTTAGTTTCATGCTTTACAAAGTTACGTTGAGTCTTTTTAAAGAAGAATAACACAAAAACATTGCTTCCTCCACTTTGAAGACCATATGGAACTATCAAAGGAAGTATGCAAAGAGTATTCTGGCTCATTATCTGATTACAAGACCAGACGTAGAAGGCAAGCACTTGAATTCTATGACAACTTACAAAAATACCAACGAGGATCTGCCAGTAATTGCAAAAATGAAATGAAGGTGATTTTAAGTGCAATAGGTCAAGCTCAAAACTTTTTAACAATTAGGTACAGAACATAAAGTGTGTGGGAGAACAGGCTTATGGAAAACATAACAACTCAGTAATATTTCCAGATAAACTGAATATTCAAGTGACACTAGAGTAGGGCTTTAATTCCATTCACTGCTTGGTTTTGGAAGAAGATATCTTCTAAAGCATAGATATATTCCCTTCATTTATTTTACTTTTTTCAGAACTGTTATTGAGACCTTGCCTATGCCAACCATGGATTGCCACTCACAATACATTTCTAAAATGCAAGTGCTCACTTGGTAGGGATTGCTGTTCCTAGACTATGTCATGTTCTCTCTCACCTCCTATTTTTTTTTTTTTTAAAGATTTTATTTTTTCCTTTTTCTCCCCAAAGCCCCCCCGGTACATAGTTGTGTATTCCTCGTTGTGGGTTCTTCTAGTTGTGGCATGTGGGACGCTGCCTCAGCGTGGTCTGATGAGCAGTGCCATGTCCGCACCCAGGATTCGAACTAACGAAACACTGGGCCGCATGCAGCGGAGCGCGCGAACTTAACCACTCGGCCACGGGGCCAGCCCTCACCTCCTATTATTTTGTACACTATTTTCTGGCTTTAAATGTTCTTCCCTATTCTTATGCTCTTTTCTTTAGCTGACTTCTACCCATCCTTTAGGTCACGTAGCCTCCAGAAAGGCTCTGAAGTCTTAACACTTGGTCAGGTTCCCCTCCTGTGACTTGTCCTGTGGCTGCGCTTCTCATCCTGATTGCAATCACTCTCTTTCTTGTATGTGCCCTTATTATACTGTCATCTCTGTAAGGGAGGGACCTTGACTGACTCATTTATGTGCCCATGAGCTAGCAGAGAGCCTGCCTCTTAAGAAGAGCTCAAAGTGCATTTGGAATCACACATTTAATACTTTTAAAAGTGGAAGTTGAGAATCAATGATAAAAATCCTCTGCGTTCCTATAGAACCATTTTCTTGATGTTTCCTATTTTCAATAATTTTCTCTAGCCAATGCTAACAAATGCTCTATTTGAAAATTACATCTAGTGACATCTCTTTCAATAATGTGCTTAGTGCGCTCAGGAGGCTGTCAGCAAAGTCCTCTCTCATCAGGAAGGCCCCTTTCCTAATATGAGTACCTCTGTTTTTATTATTTTGTTTTTGCTTTTGTTATTAAATATTTCTGTCTTCCTAATTTCATTTTAATTTTATTTCTTTGTCATCTTGTCATCACCAAAATATCTATTTTCTTTTTCTGTTGTTTTCAGGGTGAAGAGAAATGACCTTCTTGTTAGCACGTCTCTGGTGCCTGACAGCAGACTCATTTCTCCCCAGTGATAACGCTGATAGCCCCAGGCCAGTCATTATCAAATATGATGATGCTGCAGCTCTATGCACAAGACCATGATAGTAGTTTATCACTCCAAAGAGCTGATGAAAGTTTTTAGACGATTAAAAATACCTGTTAAGCTTTTGGAAACTTCTTGATGCTTTCATGTCCTAGTTATCTGTCTAAAAGTTACTGCCAAATAAACCCTCACATTTGATTATAATTTACTAAAGTTAACTTAAAATGAGATTTTATTCTCTGTGTTTACAAAGAAAAACAAAAGTACAAGAATAAAAGTACAAAGTATAAGAGGAAATACAAATTGACATGAGAAAAGAAAAAAGTAGACATTTTCTTGTCTTTAAGGAGTTTTCAGTATGCTGGAAAAACCAGACACATAGAAATAAAAATAATCAGAGTGTATTCACATGTGTGCCATAATAAAGATGGACATGGTTTGGAGGTTCAGAGCATGAGCATGATCCTACAGGCCAAGATCTGTACTCTCATTCTGTCAATAGTTTATTGTTATAGCCTCATGTAAATTTATTAATCTTTCTAAGCCTTAGTTTCCTCACCGTAAAACTGGGTTATTAGTAGACTTTACCTCACAAGAAATTTTTGAGGATTAAATGAGACAATACATGTGCCTGCTGTATAGCAAATGTTAAATGCATGATAACTATTATTATAATTTACAAAGGGCTGGGAGAATACAGAGGCATTCTTGTCCTGGAAAGGACAACTGAGGCACTCGAGTAGGCACAAGAGTAGGCCACAAGGGACATCCTCGTGCTATTTGGAAGGCAGAAAGTAAGCAGCAACATTTTACAGTTCACACGTTACAGATCTGCTGACTCACCGCGTTGGTGTGAAGCAGTAGCCGAACCTGCAATTGTTCCACTTTTCCCTGGAAGCTCCTTTAGCTTTCTGACTGCTGTGTTACATGTCTGTGTTTAACTTCTGACAAGGAAATGGCTTCTACAGGATACCCTAGCAACCAAGGCCAGAGACAAGATATAGATTCAGTCCATCCAGCTGGGTTTCCAGCTCGTGCTTATGGATTCCATCTTGCTTTTTGTCTTCCCCATTTGCATCCATGCGCCTTTAGACTGCCTGCCCTGTCACCTTCAAGAGCTGGAATTATATGAGGAGACATCAGTCTTATAGACACAGCTTAACAAGCCTCCACAATTATGTAGGCCAATCCTCTGAAACAAATCCACACACACACACACACACCCTTACACACACATACCTTCTCATGTACAGGTTCTGCTTCTCCAACTGAACCCTGACTGATACAGTTTCTACTGATACTCCAGTTTTTCTTTGGAGGTCACTACCCTATGGCCTTATTGTCCATTGCATACATACATCATACCCAGAACAAAAATCTCAGAACTTCCCCATCAGGGTCTCCAAATACAATAGTAAATTACTGACTACCATGACTTTATACATGGACACATTCATTTAGAATTTCATTATCATTTTATATCACTATTAATCTATGAAATAAATGAAAAGATAAGTGTATGAATGAAATATTTGAAAATAGAGTTGAATGACTAATTGAAATCATTTCTTCAGAAGCAAGATTATAGTATTTGTATTTCTACCATAACCAACATGGCATAATCTTTGAAGGGGCAAAGCATTTATGAGATTGTTTATTCTAGGGGACAGCCCCTGTGTCTTCTAATCATTTTTGAAAACATTACAAGAGTTTACAAATTGACAAAAAGAAAAGATCAAAATAAAATACAATGGAAATAGCTGTTAATAATACTTATATCAAGATCTTTCTTTTCTGCCTCTATTGGAGGGACTTTGACATTTAAAAATATCAGAGTATAAAACAAAGGAAAAACTCCGAGAAAATTACAAGTAAATAATTATCTTTCAGAAATACATATTGTATGTGAAGAAACTATTTTTGGTTCTCATTATTTTCTTTTTCTCCCACTCATGATTTTCTGTACTGCACTGGTGTCCATGGTAACATCCATAGCTAACGAGTAGATTACTACCAATGTCCTGCCACTGCCAATCACTATTTTCTTGAAGTCAACGCAAATTCTAATTTCAGTGGTTTTCTCATTCCCTCAGTCTCCAATAAACGAGACCTGAATCTATACCAAGAATGCGTGGCACCAACACCTGACTGTCTGTTGCCTTGTCTATTTTACCACATTGGAAAGTTTTATCAAGATGATAACATTTATTCATAAATACTTGGACAGATTGAAAACCTCCCTGTTCTCTTTACAAAATGAACATGAAAATAATAGATGAACATAAGTCAAATTGTTCATAGAAGGCACTGTGCCTTATGCACCATATTGATGAGTATTCCTCAATAGTTTTTCTACTGAAAAACTGTTTATAATATTAAAAGCATTAAACAAGAATAAAACATAATTTAAAAGTTTGTAATCATGATTATTCCCAATTAACTACAGACTACTTTTGGCTCTGTGGTAATAGTATGAGAAAATTAGGGAGTGCTAGAGTAGTGTTTTGCAAAAACATTACTTTCCACAATTGATTAACAAAGTCAATTTGGTCACTCATGGTCAGTGTTCTTTTATAACATCAAGGAGAAAAGAGTAGAATAGAATAGAATAGACCAATCAGAGTGCATCATGTGTGGTAAGAGTTAATATTTTGTGAAACTTTTAAAATTAAATATAAAATGTATGTCTCACCTTTGTCATTGCCCCATACAATTCTAAGGAAATAATATCAAACTTCCTTTTGATTCTATGAGATTTGGGGTTTTTTTCCTCAGGTGTACGTTGCTATATTTCGACTTCTGTATAGACTGCATTGTGTTCACCACCAAAAGTCTAGTTACCATTCATCACTGTACACACATCCTCTCTTACCCCCTTCAGCTTCCCCCGACTCTTTTCCCCTCTGGTAACCACCAATCTATTGTCTGTATCTATGTGTTTGTTTGTTTATCTTTCACATATAAGTGAAATCATATGGCACTTGTCTCCCCCCGTCTGACTTATTTCACTTTGCATAATATCCTTAAGGTCTATCCATGTTGTTACAAATGGCAATATTTTGTCATTCCTTATGGATGAATAGTATACCATTGTATATATATATACCACATCTTTATCCGCTCATTCTTTGATGGATGCTTGGGTTGTTTCCAAGTCTTGACCATTGTGAATAATGTTGCAATGAACATAGAGGTGCATATATCTTTTCAAAGTAGTGTTTTCATGTTCTTTGAATAAATACCAAAAAGTGGAATAGCTAGATCACATGGTAGTTCTAGTTTTAACTTTTCGAGGAATCGACATACTGTTTTCCATAGTGGCTGCACCAGTTTAGATTCCCACCACCAGTGTGTGAGTTTTCACTTTTCTCTACATCTTCTTAAACCCTTTATATTTCTTGTCTTATTAATAATAGCATTCTGACAGGCGTGAAGTTATATCTAATTATGGCTTTGATTTCCATTTCCGTAATAATTAGCAATGTTGAACATCTTTTAATGTGCCTCTGGCCATCTGTATATCTTCTTTGGAAGAATGTCTGTTCAGATCCTCTGTCCACTTTTCAATTGGGTTGGGGTTTTTTTGTTATTGAGTTGTATGAGTTCTTTATATATTTTAGAAATTAACCCCTTGTCAGATATATGATTTGCAGTTGTCTTCTCACAGTTGGTAGATTGTCTTTTCATTTTGTTGATGGTTTTGCTCACCATGTAGAAGATTTTTAGTTTGATGTAGTCCCATTTGTTTTTTAGTTTGTTTCTCTTGCCTGAGGAGACATGATATTCATGTAATTCTAAGACTGATCTCAAAGAGCATACTGCCTGTGTTTTCTTCTAGGAGTTTTATGATTTCAAGTCTTACATTCAAGTCTTTAATCTATTTTGAGTTAATTTTTGTGTATGGTGTAAGATAGTAGTCTACATTCATTCTTTTGCATGTGGCTGTCCTGTTTTTCTGATACCATTTATTGAGGAAACTTTCCTTTCTCCATTGCATGTTCTTGGCCCCTTTGTCAAAAATTAGCCTTCCATAAATGTATGGGTTTATGTTTTAGCTCTCGATTCTGTTCCATTGATCTGTGTGTCTGTTTTTCTGCCAGTACCATTCTTCAAATCCATGAGCACAAAAAATCTTTCCATTTCTTTGTGTGTCCTTCAATTTCTTTCAACAGTGTCTTACAGTTTTCAGTGTACAGGTCTTTCATTTCCATGGTTAAATTTATTCCAAGGCATTTTATTCTTTTTGTTGCAATTTTAGAAGGAGTTGTATTCTCAATTTCTCCTTCTGCTAGTTTGTTGCTAGTGTATAGAAATGAAACTACTTTTTGCATGTTGATTTTTTATCCTGCAACTTTACTGTATTTGTTATTATTTCTAATAGTTTTTTAGTGGATTCTTTAGGGTTTTCTATATATAAAATCATGTCATCAGCAAATAGTGACAGTTGTACTTCTTCCTTTCCAATTTAAATATCTTTTATTTTTTTTCTTGGCTAATTTCTCTGGCTAGGACTTCCATCACTATGTTGAATAAGAATGGTGAGAGTGTGTGTCCTTGTCTTGTTCCTGTTCTTAGAGGGATAGCTTTCAGTTTTTCATCCTTGAATATGATGTTAGCTGTGGGTTTGTCATATATGGCATTTATTATGTTGAGGTACTTTCCTTCTATACCCATTTTACTGATAGTTTTTAACATAAATGGATGCTGGATCTTGCCAAATGCTTTCTCTGCGTCTATTGAGATGATCATGAGATTTTTCCTCTTTATTTTGTTAATGTGGTGTATCATATTGATTGATTTGTGGATATTGAACCATCCTTGCATCCCTGGAATAAATCCCACTTGATAGTGGCATATGATCCTTTCAATGCCTAGTTTTATTTATTTGCTAATATTTTGGTAAGAATTTTTGCATCTATATTCATTAGCAATATTGGCCTATAATTTTCTTTTTTTGTGTTGTCCTTGTCAAGTTTTGGTATCAGAATAATGCTGCCCTCATGGAATAAGTTAGGAAGCATCACCTGCTCTTCAGTTTTTGGAAGAGTTTGAGAAGAATAAGTATTAAGTCTTCTTTGACTATTTGGTAGAATTCACCACAGAAGTCGTCTGGTCATAGAGTTTTGTTTTTTGAGGTGTTTTTAATTACTGTTTCAAGATCTTTCCTAATGACTGGTCTATCCAGATTCTCTATTTCTTCTTGATTCAGTTTTGATAGGTTGTATGATTCTAAGAATTTGTCCATTTCTTCTAGGTTATCTAATTTGTTGGCACATAACTTTTCATGGTATTCTCTTATACACTTTTATATTTCTGTGGTATCTATTGTTACTCTTCTGTCATTTCTGATTTTATTTATTTGAGCCTTCTCTCTTTTTTTACTATTGAGTCTACCTCACTAGTTTGTCAATTTTAATTTTCTTTTCAAAGAATCGGCTCTTATTGTCATTGATCTTTTCTCTTGTCTTTTTAGTCTCTATTTCACTTATTTCCTCTCCGATTTCCTTCCTTCTACTGACTTTGGACTTCATTTGTTTTTCTTTTGTCTGGCTCTTTTTGATGTAGTGTTAGATCATTTATTTGATATTTTTCTTGTTTTTTGAAGTACGCCTGTATTGTTGTATATTTTCCTCTGAGTTCTGCTTTTGCTTCATCCCATAGATTTTAGTATGTTACGTTTTCATTTTCACTTGTCTCCAGGTATTCTTTTAATTTCTTCTTTGATTTCTTTGTTGCACATTCAAAAAAACGAGCCTAGATCAGACCTTTCACCTTTCACAGAAATTAACTCAAAAATGATCAGAGACCTAAACATAAAATGCAAAATTGTACAACTCCTAGAATATAACATAGGAGAAAAGCTAGATGACCTTGGATTTGGTGATAACTTTTTAGATAGAACACCAAAGGCATGATCCAAGAAAGTAAAAAATTGATGAGTTAGACTTCATTAAAATTAAGAAATGGACATCAGCAACATTATGGAGTGAGAAGTTCCCTTTGTCTCTCCCCCTTCAAACTACAACTAAATGGACATTCATTGACCAGTGGAGGATGCCCTCACAGCACCTCAGGATGCCTGAGAGACTCATGCTTCATTACATCAGGGGGTAGATTGGCTAACCCTGGGGAGATGGTGGAGATAAGTGAGAATGTTCCAGACCCCAGACAGCTGAGTACCTGCAAGTGACTACTCTGCTGGCTGAAGTGCTCATAGTACCACCACAGCCCCAAGGGTAGGTGTGCAGCTTGGTGTGACTGTGTAAACAGGTGACTGCAGCCCTGAGCCCCTCATGATTGCTCTTTGGTCAAGTTGGAAAGCCCATAGTCCCACACAGCCCCAGGGAGTGACTTGAGCTCAGACCCAGTGGGGAAGCCCTCCCACCAAGCACAAAGGCTGGTGTGGCTTAGGAGCAGACACAGCATGGCTGCAAGTCCAGGCAAACAAACCCCCAGCTGCCTTAAATGTCCATACCTCTGCTGTAGCCCTGAAAGGGAAAGTGCAACCCAGCGGGACAGTGGGAGCAGGCAGTAACAATCCTGAGCCCCAGCATGCTCACTCCTTGGTGCAGTGGGAAAATGCACAGTCCCATCATGGCTCCAGGGAGTGACTCGGGTTCTGTCCCAGTGCGGAGGTCCTGTGCACCAAGCTCAAATGCTGGTGTGACCTAGGAAGAGAGGGTGGGATATCTGTGGCCTGGGCGAAAGTGCCCCTGGCTACCACAAATGTCCACAGTATCACAGCAGCCCCAAAGGGGCAGTACAAGTGGAAAATGTGGGAGCAGGCAGAAGCAGCCCTGAATCCTGTGTGATCACTCTCTCGACCACTGGGTGAGTCCACAATTCCACCACAGTCCCTGGGGGCAGAACCGGCTCAGACCCTGTGATGAGGCCCCTCCCATCAAGCACAACAACTGGTACAATCCAGGACCAGATGGCAGCAGACCTGTGAGTCAGGGCAGACAAGATCCTGGCTGCCTCTAAAACCCATAACACTGCTGCAGTCCTAAGTGGGGAGCATGTCTGGGTGGGTCTGTGGGAGCAGGCAGCAGCAGCAGCACAGAGTCCCTGTATGATTCTTCCCACAGTTGGTAGGAGACCCCACAGGGCTGCTGCAATCCCAAGGAGTGGCCTAGGCTCAGACAAGAACAGCTGATGGGGATCCTGGTGGGCACAGATTACACAGCTCCTGCCTCTTCCCCCCAATGGCAGAAAGTGGAAGCTGTGACCAAATTCCATCTCTATGTGGAGGCACAAATGCATGTCATTAAGCAGAATGAAAAAATGTATTAAATCTCTAGAATAGGAGGAAAATGAAAGTACCCAGAAATCAACCATGAAGACACAGAAATCTATAACCTAAATGATAAAGAATTCAAACTAACTATTTAAAAACTCAACGAGTTAAAAGAGAAAACAGACAGACAATTGAATGAGTTCATGAGATACTTCACAAAAGAGCTTGAAACTATAAAGAAGAATCAATCAGAAATGTTGGAGATGAAAAAGGTAAAGGGTGAGATACAGAAAAATCTGGACTCCCTGAATAGTACAGCTGATATTATGAAGGAGAGAATTAACAGTCTGGAGGGCAGAAACATAGATAGAGGAGACAGATATATATCTTTAGATAGAGGAGGAGAGAGAACTAAGACTAAAAAGAAATGAAGAAACTGAGAAATATCCAACTCAATTAGGAAATGCAACATAGGGTTTATAGGTATCCCAGTGGGAGAAGAGAAGGAGAATAGAGCAGAAAGATTGTTCAAAGAAATAATAGCTGAGAACTTCCCAAACCTGAGGAGGGAGCTGGAAATACATGTGACAGAAGCAAATAGATCTCCAACCTTTATCAATGTAAAATGACCAAATCCAAGACATACAGTAGTAAAGCTGGCAAAAGTCAAAGCAAAAGAAAAAATATTAAAGGCAGAAGAAAATAACCTACAAAGGAGCCCCTATCAGACTGTCAGCAGATTTCTCAGCACACCAGCTAGGAGAGAGTAGAATGATATATTCAAAATTCTGAATGACAAAAACTTTCAGCCAAGAATACTCTATCTAGTGAAAATAACCTTCAAATATGATGGAGAAATAAAAACTTTCCCAGATAAACAAAAGTTAAGGGAGTTCATCACCACAAGACCCCCATGACAAGAAATCCTCAGGAAGGCCCGCATACCTGAGAAAAGAAAAAAAAAAAGAAAATGGTTACAAAACCCTGACCAAGAGGATAAGTAGATAGACAAAATCTGAAAATTGCAGCTCTCCATCAGAACAGATTAGCAAATGCTTAATTATAACATTAAAGATAAAAGGAAGCAAAACACCAAGAATAAATATAATCTTGTCATTTTAACCACAAACTCACAACACAAGATGAAATAAGATTTGACAAGAACAACTTAGAAGGGGAAGAAGAATGTGATGGAACTGGCTTAGTCTAAGGAACTAAGAGGCTATCAGAAAATGGACTGTCTCATATGAGAATTTTTTATACAAACCACATGGTAACCACTAAACAAATAATTAGAACAGAGACACAAATTACGAATAAGGAGAAAACTAGCATAAAAAACTACCTAACTAAATTGATAGTCTGAATTACATGGGATGAGAAACAAAGGAAATGCAGCAGATAATGAGCAATAAAATGAGCATTTTTTTTATTAATATTATATTAATAATATTAATAGTAGGGGATCTCAACACCTCACTTACACCAATGGATAGATCAAGTAGACAGAAAGTCAACAAGGAATTTGTAGAATTAAATGAAAAACTAGACAAGATGGACTTAATAGATATATATAGAACACTCCATCCAAAAACACAGGCTACACATTCTTCTCAAGTGTGCATGGAACATTCTCAAGGAGGGATCATATGCTGGGAAAAAGGCAAGCCTCAATAAATTTAAGAGGACTGAAATAATGCCAAGCATCTTTTCCAACCATAATGCTATAAAACTAGAAATTAATTACAAGAAAAAAGCTGGGAAAGGGGCAAACATGTGGAGATTAAACAACATACTATTGAACAACCAATGGATTATTGAAGAAATTAAAGGAGAAATCAAATATTATCTGGAGACAAATGAAAACGAGAGCACACTATACCAACTTATTTGGGATGCAGCTAAAGCGGTCCTAAGAGGGAAATTCATTACAGTAACAAATAAGAAAAATATCAAACAAGCAATCTCAAACTACATCTAACAGAATTAGAAAAAGAAGAACAAACAAAATACAGAGTCAGTAGAAGGAAGGAAATAATGAAAATGAGAGCCAAAATAAATGAAATTGAAACAAAAATGACAGTAGAAAGGATCAATGAAACAAAGAGCTGGTTCTTCAATCTCAATAAAAAGTATAAAATATCTTGGAATAAATTTAAACAAGTGAAAGACCTATATTATGAAAACTACAAGACTTTACTGAAAGCAATTGATGATGACATAAAGAAATGGAAAGACATTCTATGAACATGGATTATAAGAATGAGCATAGTTAAAATGTCCATACTACTTAAAGCAATCTACAGATTCAATGCAATCCCAATCAGAACCCCAATGACATTCTTCATGGAAATAGAATGAAGAATCCTAAAATTTACATGTGGTATCCAAAGACCCTGAATTGCTAAAGCAATCCCGAGAAAAAAGAACAAAGCTGGAGGTGTCACAATCCCTGACTTCAAAATATACTACAAAGCCATAGTGATCAAAACAGCATGGTACTGGTACAAAACAGGTGCACAGATCAATGGAACAGAATTGAAAGCCTAGAAATAAAACCTCACATCTATGGACAGCTAATCTTTGACATAGGAGACAAGAATATACAATGGACAAAGGAAAGTCTCCTCAGTAAATGGTGTTGGGAAAACTGGACAGTCACATGTAAAAGAATGAAAGTAGACCATTCTCTTACACCATTTACAAAAATAAACTCAAAATGGATCAAAGACTTGAAGGTAATACTTGAAACCAAACTTCTAGAAGGAAATATAGGCAGTACACTCTTTGACATTGGTCT
The DNA here is from genome assembly GCF_037783145.1 of Equus przewalskii. Taxonomy (NCBI): domain Eukaryota; kingdom Metazoa; phylum Chordata; class Mammalia; order Perissodactyla; family Equidae; genus Equus; species Equus przewalskii. Next base: position 46,324,857 of record NC_091837.1, on the reverse strand, counting down.
TAAAAGGATCTTTTTGAACACCATGTCTTCTCAGACAAGGGAAACAAAAGAAAAAATAAACAAGTGGGACTTCATCAGATGAAAAAGCTTCTAGAAGGCAAGGGAAACCAGGATTGAAACAAAAAGACAACCTACCAACTTCAAAAAGTATTTGCAAATCATATATCTGACAAGGGGTTAAACTCCATAATATATAAAGAACTCACACAACTCAACAACAAAAAATCAAACAACCTGATCAAATAATGGGCAGAAGATATGAACAGACATTTCTTCAAAAAAGATATACAAATGACCAATAGGCACATGAAAAGATGCTCAACATCACTGATCATCAGGGAAATGCAAATCAAAACTACACTAAGATAGCACCTTATACCCATTGATGGCTGTAATTACCAAGACAAAAAATAAGAAGTGTTAGAGAAGTTGTGTAGAAAAGGGAACCCTCATACACTGCTGGAGAGAATTCAAACTGGTTCCCGCCACTATGGAAAACAGTATGGAGATTTCTCTAAAAACTGAAAATAGAAATACCATGTGACCCAGCTATCCCACTACTGGGTATCTATCCCAAGAACTTGAAATCAACAATTCAAAGAGACCCATGCACCCTATGTTCACTGCAGCGTTATTCACAATAGCCAAGACGTGGAAGCAACCTAAGTGCCCATTGACTGATGATTGGATAAAGAAGATATGGCATATATATTCAATGAAATATTACTCAGCCACAAAAATGACAAAATCATCCCATCTGCAACAACATAGATGGACACTGAGGGTAGGATGTTAAGAGAAATAAGCCAGATAGAGAAGGACAAACACTATATGATTTCACTCATACGTGGAAGATAAACAAACACATGGGCAAAGAGAACAGATTAGTGGTTACTGTGGAGAAGGGGGTTGAAGGGTGGGCACTAAGGGTGAAGGGGCACACCTATATGGTGACTGACAAATAATAATGTACAACTGAAATTTCACAATGTTGTAAACTATCCTAACCTCAATAAAAAAAATTAAGAAGTAATCCGGGTGACTATTATTAAAAAGACAAGAAATAACAAGTGTTTAAGAGGACATAGAGCAAAGGGATCCCTTGTACACTGATGCCGGGAATGTAAACTGGTGAAGCCATTATGGAAAACAGTATGGAGATTCCTCAAAAAATTAAGTGGATCACTACCATATGATCCAGCTGTTCCACTTCTGAGTATTTACCCAAAGAACATAAAAACACGAATTCAAAAAGATATATGCACCCCTATGTTCATTGCAGTATTATTCACAATAGCAAAACTTGGAAGCAACCTAAGTGCCCATCAATGGGTGAGTGGATAAAGAAGATGTGGTATACATATATAATGGAATACTAATAAGCCACAAAAAAGATGAAATCTTGCCATTTGCAACAACATGCAAGGACCTTGAGAATATTATGCTAAGCAAAATAAGTCAGACATAGAAATACAAACACTGTATGATTTCACTCACATGTGGAAGATAAGAAAGCAAATAAACAGAGAACAGATTGGTGGTTACCAGAGGTGGAGGAGGGGAAAGGGTGAAACGGTTAAAGGGGGACTTATGTACAGTGATAGATGGCAACTAGACTTTTGGTGTCAAACACGATGCACTCTATACAGAAGTCAAAATATAATGATGAACACCTGAAATTTACATAATGTTATTAACCAATGTGACCTCAATAAAACAAAAGATAAAAGTAATCTGAAACACAAATGAAAATGCTAGAGGAGGGGAGTGGGCACATAGTTTGTTATGTTTTTATTGTACTTTTCTGGATGTCTGAAATTTTTAGTAATAAAAATGATTTAAACATTAAAAAAACAGAAAATACTGATATTTTCCCCTCAATAACATTTCCTGAAAATGTTTTAATTTAACTTTGTACATTCCTTTTTAAAAATACATCTTTATCATTACTAAAGCTGTGTTTTGATTGATCTAGCATGGTTATTGTTTGAGATATACATTTCTGACCCATGTATGGTCTTGGAACTGAAACTGACTCACTACAAAAAGACCCACTTGCATAACACTGTAACAGTTCTTTTTCTTTCTTTAATTCTATCTGTTGATGTATATTTGTAATATCCACAGATAACTACTTTGTTTCTTGTTGAAGTGTCTATAAATAATTTATAATGACATGCCTTACTCAAAACCCTGAGATAACACCCCCAGGAGTATTTAGTAAATTTGCATTAAATTTCTTTACTCACTTTTACTTCTTCTATCTCTTGACCTCTCTAAGCAGCCAAAGACACTATTGATAGTTTGAGTGGTTTCTTCCTTAAGCGTCAACTTTCAAAATAAAGTCATTGAGAAAGTGTTCTGTAATATGGAAGACCATATTAGCACTCAAATATAAAATGATTACACTTTTTCTGAAGGACAATGTTGAGGAGAGAATCCCTTGTTTAACATTCAGATAAGTTATTGCCAGTTAAATGTCTCTAATAGAGACTACGCTCCTTCAGTTATGAGCCGTGTCTTGGACATTCAAATACTCTTAGCACTGAGAATTGTGCCTGACTCATAGTACATGTTGGGTAAATGCTCGTGAATGAATGGATGGATGAAATAGCATTTGCATTAGTCATGCACCTGTGTACATGCAGGCTGTGCACTGCACAACGTTCACGTCATTGACAACACAGTATTGTATATTGGGTATGTCATTTTTTCCGGGACTTGGCTGGTAAGTGTCTTGTTTTAACAAAATTAGTAGACATTACAACAATTTTCTGACAGAAAATAGGAAAATGTTCAAGTAAGTGTACCTACTATGAACTAGGGCCAGCAACAGCCCTGGTGTTAGTGCTACAAATGGAGTTAATTTACCTTCGGAAACAATTTACTTCCTTACTATGCCTCGGAAGCATCCCAGAAGGAATTTTTGCCACTTGAGAAAAATTATGTAAAATATTTAAATCAGTAATAATTAAGCATCTGAATTATGCAAAATTTTAAATATTTAAGTATGAGGTGATACTCTGGATAACTTGATTTTAAGAAAAAAATACCTTGATAAAATTGATATTTGTGTATATCATGTGGTTTGAAATGTTGTAGGCAATACTGTCAATAGCTTACCAATAGAAGAGTTGTTACTTTGCAACAGTAATAGCTTACTCGGCCCCTCTATTTACAAAAAATTCTCTCTTGGTGAAACTTAATTATGTGTTTTGAGTACATATTACAAATATTAAATTTTGGCTACCTGGCTGACTCGTTGTTTCTGCAAAGCTTATTTCAAAATGATATTTGACTTCAAACAGAAGAAATGGCCTTCAGGCAATTTCATACCTACTTTGTAGCTGTGTAAAGAAGCATATTATTTTGTTATAAATAATTGTCATACATATTTTCCACTCTATTCTTAACCAATAGATATCTCCTACTTTTCTCTTCAGATTGCTGAGCGTATTTGAACTCTCCTAAAGAAGGCTTTGACAATCTGTCTAAACCGTTTTTTTATGACATCTCTTGTGGGAAACTACTCTGTTTTGACTGGAATATGAAGTGTCTGTAGTACATGAAGAAAAAAGGGAAAAAAAGCAATTCATTAATAACTACAAAATCTTTGAAAAGGTAGTTAAATAATTTCAAGCTACATTGTACTATTTAAGTCGCCCTAATGTTTATCACCAGTTTTGGTGATTCTAGATAAATATATGACACAATGGTGACGCAGCTAAACGAATGTTACCAAAAAAATGAATTTCATACCACTGGTGGAATGAAATATTATTTTAGGTAATTCAGAGACCAACGTTTTCTAATAGTAATATATTTAGATTAACGTATGTGGTAGCTAATCTACAAGAATGATTCCCAATGTACCATTCTTTTCTGTTTTTAAGCCATTGTTTAGTCACCTGCCACATGGAATCAGGATGACTTGCTTTAACCAATGGGATGTGGCAGAAGTGCTGTTGTATCATCTCTAGACCTACCCTTTAAGTATACCTGACCCCTTCAACTTTTTGTCACTTAGGAAGGTCTGGGCCACCAAGTAATAAATCTGGTTTCCCCTCTAGAGAGACTATGTGGTGAGACCACATGAACCAGCCATGTGGAAGGGGAGAAGCTCTGTAGCCACATGATACAGATAGAGGATAGACAGAAAGGGCTGCCATCCCAGTGTTCCATCTATCCCTGCTGAGGCACCAGTCACATGAAAAAAGCCATGTTGGAGGTTCCAACCTCAGCACCATCTAACTGTCATAAAGCAGACCCTGAGTGAAACTAGCAGAAGAACCAGCCAGCTGGTCATCAGTCAACTCTGGATTCATGAGAAGTAGTAAAATTCTGGGGTTTTTTTAAAGACACTAAGTTCTGTGGCAGTTGATTACACTGTAATAGATAACCAAAACAGAAATTGCCATCAGAAGTGGGTAATGCCATAGCAAAAAATGTGGTATTGGTTTTGTTAGCAGGTAGCAGGTAGATACCGGAAGGGCCTGAAGATATTGTTAAGGAAACCTGGAAAGATAGTACGGAAATCATGATGGGAGACTGGAGGAAAGGGAATACAACTTATATAATAATAGAAAAATAACAAAACAGACCCCTGAGATAATGTGAAAGATAAAAAAAGGCATCTACAAAACTCAGATTTTAGCTATGGAGATTTCCAGACAGAAAATTGAAAGTGCCAATTGACTTATTTTGGCCCTCTTTGATCAGGTATGAGAGGCTTGAGAGGAGCTAAAGAACCGTTCAGTTTGCAAACAGAATTTAGAAGGAATATAATGAAACCGGGGCTTGCTATGTCTGAAAATACAATTGTTTCTCATTCCAAGTATCTCCTGGAAAAAGACTCTCAAAATAACTGACTTCAATGCAAAGATCACATCTATAGTAAAATGTAACCTCAGGTAAAGATCAGATCTGGGTTTCATCTGTAGGACCCTTTGTTAAAAACTCAAAAAAATTTAAGGCAAGGTGTGCAGGTCATCTCACCCAGAGAAAAAGCCTTCTAAAAATCTAAGGGTGATCCTTACAGACCATCTCGGATAGAAATTAAGGTGTCTAAGAGAACCTCTAAGAATCTTAAGAATGTTGTTCCATAGCAAGCTGACCCATGGCCCAAGTCGAGAGGGGCCTGTCTTGAAGAGATTTGTGCTCATGGCTCCATCTGATGGAGTGGGTTAAAGCATAATAAATGGATGGCTTAAAAAGTTTATTTAGGGTGAAGAGACAGTTTAAGAAGAAAAAAGACCTATAACTCCAAGAATAGAAAGCAGGCTGAGAAATTTCCTTAGGCTGCCCACACAGGCCATTTCTCATGGAAAAGGAAGAATGAACTCAGAAATCAGAACCAAGAGTCCAGAGGACAGAGCTAAATGATTAGACGAGTCACTCCCAGGAAGCAGAACTGGGTCTAGACCAATATCCATTGCCTGCCCCACAGCCAGGGCAATTGGAAACATTTTAGAATTGCTGGATTTTAGAATTGTTATGGACCAGCATCTATTAAATGACTTCCAAAATCTTTTTGAATGAATAGTCTCTTTCAGTACTCCTGTTTCTGCCTTGTTTTTGTTGTAGTTTGCCAATTTCAAGTCTAAACCTTAAAAACCGTTGGTATCTTCTGCTTTTGCATTTTTTAAGTCCTGAAAGACCTCATACAAGTCCACTACTCTACTGAAGAGAACAATGTAGGGAGACTACATGGATAGGCCTCACAGAGAGGGAGAGACCCCAAAACTACATGAAGAGAGAGAGCCCCAACCATCCCATTGCCACAAGTGAGCCCTGTCTTCTGGAACCATCCACACCAGGCTACCAGACATGTCAGTGAAGCCATCTTGGACACTCCAGCTCGCTGAGCAGTAAATACTGCTACATGGGACTCCTTAAGTAAGAAGAGCAGAAGATCCATCCAACTGAACCCTAGCAAAACCATAGGATTCTGAAGATAATAGAATGGTGGTTGTTTTAAAACACTACGTTTTGGAGTGGCTCATTATAAAGCAATAAAAAATGTGTTTTACACGCAAATGTAACTGTTCAATGACACTTGTAATCCCCAACATATGGCTGCTCTGGAGGAAGTGCCTGTAGTGGGTCTGCCCAGATAGCGGATTCACCCTAAAGTTTCAGGGTGAATGCCCTGAACTGAATGCCTCAAACCTACAGAAAACAAAATGCCCACCATAATTTCTTAGAAGGATGCAAAGTATAAAAAATGTGGGTTTCTACCGTGGACTATTAAATATTGAATTTATAAGCACATCACTATATTTTTTTCAGCAGTACTTTCAAATTGTCACTTCTGAGGGTTGGCAGTCATTGATTATAAAACAAATACTTGTAATCATGCATAATTGTGAATTGGAATCAGACCTGTCATTAGTATTTTTATTGGTTTTTGTTTTTTATTTTTTTGTTGATTAATCCCATCATGGATGAATGATTTAAAAATGAATTTTTAAAGCATGAAGACGGTGATAGAATGTGAGTACTTTTACTGGTTAACGATTCAGTCATAGGTCTTCAAAGAGTTATGAGGGCTAAGTAAATAAATTACTTAGTGTTTTTTAAATATCATCTATAAAAATAGTAAAATGTCTTTAAAATATAGAGAAATAGTTGACTGCATCAAACTAAACAACTTCTGCACAGCAAAGGAAATCATCAACAAAATGAAAAGGCAACTTACTGAGTGGGAGAATAGAATGGTGGTTGCCAGAGGCAGAGGATATGGGGTGGGCAGAATGGGGGAAGGGGATCAAAGGGTCCAACCTTCACTTAGAAAATAAATAAGTCATAGGGATGCAATGTATAGCATAGCGGCTATAGTTAATAATACTGTACTGGATATTTGAAAATTGCTAAGGGAATAAATCTTAGAAGTCCTCATGACAAGAAAAAAAAATTTTTTGTGACTATGTATGGTGACAGATGTTAACTAGACTTATTACAGTGATCCCTTCACAGAATATACAAATATTTAATCATTATATTGTACACCTGAAACTAATATGTTATGTGTCAATTATACCTCAAGGAAAAATTAAAAATAAGAAAATATATAGAAATATTTGTTGTTTCTTATTTTTGTGAACTGGAAATATAATTTATTCTATTCTGGTTTGAATAATATATTTAGAGACACAAGTTAAACTAATCAATATCAAGCACAATTTTGAAGTACTCAAAGAATACCAAGGGTAATCTATCAAAATATTTGAAATCAAGTGTAAAGATATTCAAGTGTGTCCCAATAATTAATGTGTATTGTGACAAGGGACAAATGCAAAAGCTTTGGAACACTTGGGTACAGTGTCACTTTTAAATACAAGGGCTAGAGATGCTGAAGTACTGGCAGGATCTTCAGTAAATTTACGGTGAAAAAATTGATGAAAATGATATTTGGGCATAGAACAAATAAAATGATTGAAAAAGTACTTTCATGAAAAAGTAAAGTTTATATTAATATTCTAGATATAGCAGAAACCATAGACATGATTACTGTCTTAAGTGTGGCAATGTGTAATTCATTAAAAGCTGTTTTTCAAATATGAGTTAATAAAGAATTCCATCAAGACATTTTTTTCAGTTAAGCATTGAAAATAGTTATGATTAGAGATTTCTAAATGAACTGACAAATTCGTCCCAAATAGTAACATAGACTAAACTTGATATATTGGGTTAAGCACCCATGCTAAGTATGTCTTTGGTCTTAGCTAAGAAAACCCTGTTTCAGGCATTTAAGCTGTTATAGCAAAAGCAAATTATATTCTGTGTTGAATACATAAGGAATTTTTTGTTCCATTGGATATACACAATTATTTAAGAAAAATATTTTAAAATCTATTAAAATTGTCATTTATATTAAGGGTAGACCTCCAAATTCTTGACTGTGAAGAGATGGGGAATGTTTACAAATAATCGCTATTTCTGACTGAAGCATGTTGACTTTCACTCAGAAAGTCTTTGGTGTTTTATCAGGTAATTAGAACTTCAAGATCCTCTGGAAGAAATATTTAATCAGTAAGATTGATATGCAGGAATTTGCAAATTAATTTTGTACATATATCTGGTCATTTGAAAAGTATAAATGTATGTGGATTAGTCAGGATGGGCTAGATTAAGCTGCAGCGATAAACAATCCCCCATAGCCTTTGACTTGCAAACCATGATTGCTTGAGCTTCTGAGTTTGCCTAGAACTCTGCTCAACAATGGCAGCCTTCATTTTAGAACCTGATGTGACATATTGCCACCATTGAAATATTGTCAATTGCCAGGGCAGGGGCAAGGAAATATAAGCAATTGTACACTGACTCTTAACAGCTTCCACCAAGGGGCCAGCCCAGTGGCATAGTGATGGGGTTCACGTGCTCTGCTTCAGCCCTGAGTGGGTAGGTTCATATCCCGCAAACAGACCTAGCACCTCTCGTCAAGCCATGCTGTGGTGGCATCCCATATAAAATAGAGGAAGATTAGCACAGATGTTATCTCAGTGACAATCTTCCTCAAGCAAAATGAGGAAGATTGGCAATAGATGTTAGCTCAGGGACAATCTTCCTCACACACAAAAATAGCTTCCGCCAGAGGGTGATCCACATCACTCCATTCACCAAAGTAAGTCACGTGGCTGAATTTTAAGAAAGCAGTGAAGGGCAGCCCACCATCAGCCCGAAATCAGGAGGACCAGAATATTGTGAGCTCCCAAATGATGCCATAGTTTCCTTACAAGTTAAGTTTGTGTAAGTATGAAACTAAAAAGAATGTAAGCATCACATACTTAGAAGTGTGCACATATCCTTCATCAGATTGACATCTTCTTGTTGTCTAAACCACTTATGATCTTTTTTAAAGAGTTTGCTGAGAACCATTAGGATTATTATAAAAGGGCATTTGAAATATTTGAAAAACGTTCTTCATAAACATTTTTCCTAGTCAGAAGATATGGTGAATGGAGAATAAACCCTTTTCTTATCACATGTGGGCAAAGTACTAACATAACTAGATTCACTCATTTTGTGGATTACTTCAGATGACAATTTGAAATAAAAATTAGTCTAGCAAGGGTCACATATCTTTTCAGGGATTAATCTTCAGTATCCAACTATATCAGAGATATAGGTAATTGTTTATTTTGCTTTCTGATTCTATATGTAAAGTTTTGATTCTTTAGTTAACATAAAAACTTTAAAAAGGAAAATTATTTTATTCAGGAACTTCATCTTCACCTTAAGCTAAACCAAATGTGCTTTTATCACTGACTAATCAAAAACATTATCATTTTTCTCATTAAGTAATGAAACTTTAGGTATGCAATTTTGCAAATTGACAAGATTTAGCATTACTTATATATTCTTTAACATAAAAACTTGGTTTCCATCATATTTACATTTACAATTACACTACTTATGGCAAGTGAGATCATTTTAAATGCATGGCAGTGACACAAAGTTATTTTAAATACATGCATTTTAATAAAAGGTAACAAAATATAGAGTGAGCAAATGTACAGGTGGAACACACCTACAGCTAAAAACTGTGTAAGGGTCATACCAATGCTGACGTTTAGAAAGCAGCAATCTAATGAGTGGATTACAAATGATTTCCTGAATTAAAATAGAAAAATAATCAGCCTAAGTTTGGTCTGAGTTAAAAGTCATGTTACTTTGATTGGGACTTATAATCATGAATGAATTTTGGAAATGCTAAAGATTTTAAAGTATTACTTCCAATGAAAAGAAACTGATTTCCAAGGCTCCTTATTCCTAAACTAAAAATCAGAAAACAATTTACTGTGGAAAATAATTTACATGAAATTATTTGAATATGTACATATTGATGCTAGTTTTTTACCGTAAAAAATTTGTAATTATATAAATAAGTAAAGCATTTTTAGACCTACAGTGATATTTAAATTGTGACTTTTTTCCCCACTCTAAATTGCTTTTTTCGAGATATACGAGAACAACGAGGATTTCTTACCAAATAATTTACTGCCACTAAAGTTTACTCTCAGCCACAAGAGGCCTTAAGATAGCAGAGGTACCTGCTTGTGTGAGGACATTTTAGAGACATTGAAAAGCCCTCTAGCTCCCATGAAACTATAGCAAAAACTTCTCTTTTTTGGTTTATAGCATGAATCCTTACTAAAGTCTAAATGATCCTAAGAAGGACATAATATTCTCACCTGTTAATTATTATTTGTAATTTAGCATGAATCAAGTCTCTGAAAACAAACTTTGATTAAGGAGTAAGGGCTAATGTTTTAACCGCGTATTTGAGAGAAAAGTGAAGAATGTGAGGATAGGGGAGAACAGGGGTCAAAAACAAACACGAAAAATTCCACAACTTTCTTCAGGGCTGGCCCTAACAGTTTATCTAAGTCAGCTACTGGTGACATCCCACCCACCCCTTGCAGATTCCTGAGAATTCAAATCCAGAACCTAGGTACAACTGGAGCCAGTACAAGAGATTTCCAAAGTCATGTTTTTAATATTACAGTCGTGAGACCATGAGAACATTCTTGTCTGCCTGTGACAAGAAGGGTGCCCCGCGGTTAAAGTAACTTTGCCAGTGAGCATCTGAGATCCTGCACTTCTGTCTCCTGCATTAAATCCAGGATTTCTGAGCACTGCTTGGGGAGAACATCGGGAGCAGGGGCCCTATCAGCGCAGACATGTCAGCATGCTATTGAACAGCAATCCGTATGAACAGTTAGAAAAATCTAAGTTAATACAAAAATCTTAAGAACCACTCATTCAATGGAAGAATAGTATTTCCTGGGTTGAAGTCAATTTCCCAAATCTTGCCATTAGAAACACTCATCTATGGACTCAGAGGAAGGGCTGGGTTATGAGAGTAAAAATGCTGTATAGGTGCGGGAATATTCTATTCAAAGTAAAGGATGAAAACTATAAAGAGATAGAAAACGTTCAGATATTCTAAGAAAATTCACATGGCAACCTGAAGAATACAAAGTGCACAATTGTGTACACACAATGCAGAAAAAATTATGGAAATAATCACTGCTTAGAGGTGTGCATATTTGACACTAATTTTAGAGCTGGAAGGTGTCTTAAAGATATACTTAATCCAGTCCCGTTATTTTATAAATTGAAAGTATCATTTATTCCATAATCGCTGTATCCCCGAATAAAGAGTAAAGCTATTTTTAATCATTCGAAACCAAAAGAAAGCAACACAAAAAGCATAATAAAAGGAAAAAATTGATACATTGGCTCTTCCTAAAATTAGAACTTCTGCTCTGCAAAAGACACTGTTATAAAATCGGAAGACAAGCCACTAGCTAGGAGAAAAATATTTGCAAAACACGTATGTGATAAAAGACTTGTGTCCAAAATAGACAAAGAACTCTGAAAAGTCAACAAGAAAACAAAAAAAAATCAGTAAATTAGAGCAACAGATCTGAAAAGATACTTCTCAACAGAAGATACACAGATGTCAAATAAACACAAGAAAAGATGTTCAACGTCATTTGTAATTAAGAAAATGTTAATAAAAATGAGATATCACAACACACTTATTAGAGTAGCTAAAAGAGGAAAAAAATTGACAATACCAATTGCTATTAAGGATGTGGGGCAATAGGAACTGTTCATAGCTGGGGAGAATGCAAAGTGCTACAACCACTTTGGAAGACAACTTATCAGTTTTATATAAAGCTAAACATGGCTTCACGATACAATCCAGCAGCCGTGCTCCTTGGTACTTAACCAACTGACTTTAAAACTATAACTGCACAAAAGCCCAGACATCAATGTTTTACAGAAACTTCTCCCATATCACCAAACCTGGAAGTAACCATAATGTCTTTCAATAGGTGAACTGTTTTAAAAAAATCAAACTATGGTATAAATAAAATTATATAGGATAAATTATATGGATAATGGAATACCACTCAGCAATAAAAAGAAGGAACTGTCAAGTCACACAGAGACATGGATGACTCTTAAATGCGTATTGCTAAATGAAAGAAGTCAGGCTGAAAAAGCCACATCCTGTACAGCTCCATTTATATGACATTTTAGAAAAGGCAGAGTTATAGAACTGGTACACAGATCAATGACTGCCAGGACTTCTGGGGGAGAAGAAGGGGCAGTGATAAAATAGGGGAAGCACAAGGAGGTACTTTTAAGCTGCTGGAACTCTTCTGTATGACATTATATCATGGGTATATGTCACGATTCATTTGTCAAAACCCGTAGAATGTATAGTAAACAGAACAAGCCTTAATGCATGCAAATAAAAAAAAAAGCATTTATGAGGCTGGAGGATCCCAGTAAAGAATGTAGACTGTGACAAGAGAATCTAACTGTGTTATAAATGTATGAAACAATCTCACTGAAGGGGTAGTAGTAATAAAGTATGAATCCAAATAACTTTCAAAATGAATGGAGTCTGTAAGACTAAAGGCAAAAGGAACCGTATACAAACACATACTCTAGCTGATACAGTGGTTTGCCATGGGGTACAGGTTAACAATTCTGAAATCACTATACATGTATACTGGAATTGAACAAATAAGTGGATGACAGATGGTGGGAGCCAAGTTTCTCACTGTGGGGGTGGGACTTTACGTATAAACAAGGGGTTGAGGCTACAAGATCTATGCTGTAGCGGATTCAAGTTGGAGACATCAGTATTAATTCATGTTTAGCTTAATACAGATACAAATGGGTACCCATAGAAATACTTATAGATGTGTGTATATTCATAGGTTAGTATACCCACATATATTTCTTTATTGTGTCAGCTGAGAGGGCGTAAAAGAAATGACACCCCAGGGGCCAGCCCTGTGGTCCAGTGGTTAAGCTCACACACTCTGCTTCGGTGGCCCAGGGTTTCACTGGTTTGGATCCTGGATGCGGACATGGCACTGCTCATAGGTGCCCCACGTGCCACAACTAGAAGGACCCACAACTAAAATATACAACTATGAACTGGGGGGATTTGGGGAGAAAAAGCAGGAAAAAAAAAGAAAGATTGGCAACAGTTGTTAGCTCAGGTGCCAATCTTTAAAAAAAGGAAAAAGAAAGAAAAAATAAATGACACCCCAGTAGCAAAGCGAAGAAGTTTCTAATATCATTCTCTGATAAAAGGAACTGGGACTGCTTAAAGAAATGGCTGATTCTAGGCTTGGGGCAAGAAATATACAAGACAAGCCTGGAGCGTCTTGTAGTGCCAAAAAGTAAAGAAGTACTCAAAACACAAAAACAAAAAACAAAAACCCACAATCCACATTCATCTAGGGATGTCAATAACACACAGGAGCTAGAACAATTTGAGCAACTAAACGAATAGAGAAACAAAATGTTCGATCATTCAAAACCTAAAGGCAAAGTTATAAAAAAAATATCCATGAATCCATTCTGACGGAAATGATTAAATAAATATATAAATTTATATATTTAATGCATAGATAAATCTCCTGCACAGCAAAATTCTAAATAATTTATGTAGGTATGCTGCTCTCAAGGAGATGGAGCATAACTCCTCACTCCTTAAGCCTGGACTGGATATAGTGACTTCCTTCCACAGAACACAGACACTATGGAAAAGAATAGAGCAGAGCTTTACAGTGGAGAAATCTAACAAACACTACATCAGCCAGATGACCAAAGATGACATCCACAGCGTCAAGTCACTTTGACAGTATATACCCTTGATGAGATGTGATGATAATGGTACCTTATCTCTGTGATCTTCCTACCAAAATTGAACAACCCAATTCTAATCATGAGAAAATCATCAGAAAAATTCCAATAGAGTGGCATCCTACTACTCACCTGGCCAATACTCCTCAAAACTATCAAAGCATCAAAAACAAGGAAAAGTCTGAGAAACTATCACAACCAAGAGGAGCCTAAAGAGAGATGATGACTAAAGGCAATATCATATACTAGATGAGATCCTGGAACAAAAAGTACATTAGGTAAAAACTAAAGATATATTAATAAACTATAGACTAGTTAATATTAATGTATCAAAATAGATCCATTAGTTGAGACAAATGTACCATACTAATGTAAGATGTTAATAATAGGAAAAATTGCATTTGGGGATATTAGAATGTTCTGTACTATTTTTGCTATGTTTCTGTAAATCTAAACCTTTCCAAAATTGAGTTTATTTAAAAGTAAAATCTAGAGGATTTTTTGTTGTTGTTGGATAGACATATGAACTCAAGCCTCAAGTTTCTACATCTGCACATCTGGAGTTTCTTTCAACATTTTATGATTAACTAGATTCCTCAAATTAGTAATGATTATCATTGTTAGCAAAAAAAAAATAGTGACATTACAACTACTAGGAAATACAATGGCTTTGTTTTTGGAAATTAGAAGTTTACCACCAAAGAATAAGAAAATCACTAAATGACCAAGAAAAATTTTTTTCTAATACTTATAATGACCATGTCTCAAATTGTGATCAGAATATCACCGGCAGAGGAATCACATAGGGTGCTCACTAGAAATATTGATCCCTGAGGCCAACCCCAGAACTATTGAATAAGAATTTCAGGATAGGGGAGCGTGAGACCGCAGGATAGGGGAGACCAAGAACGTGAATCTTCAACAAGACTTTCAATTTAGCCAATTGTCATCATAGTTTCTGTGATTAAACATTTGTTATTGAGGAAGTAAATTTTGAAGATCTCCTAAAATAATGAAAGGTACAATTTGTTCATACATGAACACTACGGATTAAGTTGTCCATCTCTTTTGCTTTAAGCATCAAATAAACAATACAAAGCTTGTATTGGCATACGTGCGTGTGAATTTTGATTATTTTTATGATCCTGCTAGCACATTCTTTATTTGGTAAATTAATTGATCTTGCTTCTCTAATTTGTTTTCTGAAGAGTCACTAACTGAAATTGATTTTAGGAGTTCTATACATTGGAAACTTTTTTATTTTTATTTTTATTTTACAGTTTTATCACCTTCATGCATTCACACACCTCATAGTTTACTCAGGAAAGTTTTTAAATAGCAACTTTAGATAAATCCTAAACATGCATTACTCCATCCAAAAATTAATTTTCAATGAACTGCTGTTTTGATACCAGTTGGTGAATCACGATTTTTGCATGTGTATGTGTGTGTTTCTCTTTAATTTAGAAATCTTTTCATTTGGCATTTCCTTGGTTGAATGGTATTCCATTTCTGTTGAAAGTCTAGTAGTCTTGAAAGTCCTAAATTCAGTTGTGATTTACTTTTTATTTCACTTTTGTTTTTGTTAAACTATCTCTGATTTATTTTCTCCAACTAAACTTTCAATAATTCAGATTCATAAGACACTTTAAATTACAAATCTAACTAAGTCCTAAAATGTCCTAGAAAAACAAATGATTCATTTTGTCCAGAAGAAATATGACCACGAAATCAGCTTCTCTTAGTTTATACCTGGGTTGTAAGGGCACTAAAAAAACGTCTAGAGCAGCAATAATCATGGAAGGTGAGTTTGTTTTCAGTGTTATTAACACAAAGCTTTCTACTTCTCATATATTATTACAATTTCATAAAATATCACAATCACAATTTGAATTTTATATAGAAATGAGAAGGCATATTTTTGAGGGTAGATGAAAAGTAAAACCAAACCTAATTGGTAGGAGCTACATAGAACTCAGTATAAGAAAAACCTTAAAAGAAGCTGAGAGTCACCCAAAGATGGCAAAACTATGTCATAAAGTGACAACACTTAGCCCTGAAAGCATCATCAGAAGTTGACCAATTATTTTGTGCAGTTGAGAAAGAGAGTGATTGAAATAAATGTTCTAAGGTCTAGTATAGCTAGAGTTCCACATTCTGCATTAAGCCATTTGAGTTTAAAAATAGGCAAGGGGAAGGGAAAGAGAGGGAGCAATAATACAATATTTTAACGTATTTGTTGTGTTTTATATATAGATTTTTAATTTTTTATATATAGATATAAAGATCCACATAGAGAATTATACATGTTTGTTCTGATTATCATTGCTGCATTAAAATTATACCCAAATTCAGAGGCTTAAAACAAGCATTTTATTTTGATCATGAATTTATGGGTTAGGAATTTGTGAAAGACTCCGCTGGGAAGTTCTTCCTTTGTGGTTTCTTATGCAGTCAAATCATGGCTGGGGCTGTGGTCATCTGAAGGTTTGACTGGAGTGAACATCCAAGATGGCTCACTCACGTGGCTGGTAGTGGATGCTGGCCCTCGGCTGGGAGCTCTGCTGGGTTGTCACTTGGAGCACTGATTTGGCCTTTCCAGTATGGTAGTCTCAGAATAGTCAGATTGCTTACACTGTGGCTCAGGGCTCCAAATATGGGTGTCCATCAAAAAGAGCCTCAGGCAAAGTCACGTAACATCACTGTCACTCCTCTCTGCTGGTTTCAAGCAAGTCACAAGTTATGGGCCAGTTAGAGTTGAGATACATTGAGCCAGATTCTTTTCACCAAATTGGATTTGAGCCTTAACAAATAAAGATGGTTGACATCTCTTGATCACTCTATTGAGTTGTTACTACTTTTTAATTCTCCATGATGGAAACCAGCCCTTATTGGAGGACCAGGTTTACTATTCCTCATTATTCTTCTAATAGAATGCAGAGTCATAAAAATAATTTCTATAGCAAGAAAGATATTCATTTTGTTTTTCAGTCATAAAAAAATCAAACGGTAAAATGACATTGCTGCGTTCACCCAAACAACTACAGCGCTGTTAAATTTTGCTTAACTGCTTGGCAGATGAGCTAAACTTGATAACCTACCAGCCGAGAGGGAGGAAATGCAGCATGGAATTGTCACTGAAATTTTTCATGATTACAGAGTAAAGGTATGTGGCACTATTTTTAAGTAAAAGTAGTTTTCTTCTCATTACGCAAAAGAAATATTTCTTAAAAAAATTCAAAGTGTGGGCAACTATCTGTAGTCATGGAGCATAATTCATATTTTTGAAAAATTAGAAATATCTTAAATGTCCAAAGCTAGGGAGGTCCACTGATGAATATTGCAAATAACAAGTATATTTTTTAGGAACTTTAGATCACATGGGAAAATGCTTACAAAAGTGCTTATTGAAAAGTCAGAATATAAAATGGTGTATGCTGTATGATTCCAAATAATAGAAAAAAGCAAAAGTTTTCTAAACTGTTAATAAGACAACTTATATAGAACTTTTAAAAATTTATTTCTACAGTGTTTACATTTTTCCTTTTACGACCAAGAGGACCTAAAGCAGAGGGTTTTTATTCTACAATGTTAAAAATAGAATGTATTCTCATACCTATGTACCTACCTACACATATTTACTATTTTATTCCTTCATTTACTTGTCTTACTACATCATAATCTGTCCTGTTCTCTGATGGTACCAAGGCCATATCAAATTTTACTTCTTTTTGTAGCTTTTCCTGATATATCTAGACAGAATTGTGCTCACATAGGACATTTAAAAAAATTGTTATAATTTACAATAATAAAATTCACCCTATTGAAGTGTACAATTCAGTATACTTTATTATACACTTTAGTAAAACTATTTCAGTAGTTTTTAGTATATTCATGAATTTGTGCAACCCTTACCACTATCTTAATTCCTGAATATTTTCATCACCTCAAAAAGAAGCCCTGTACCTGTTAGCAGTCATACATCATTCACCGCTCCCCCCAGACCCTAGGAATCACTAATCTACTTTCCATCTCTAAGCATTTGCCTATTGTGGACATTTCATATAAATGGAATCATTTTAATAAAATCAATACAAATGGAGTCATATAATATGTGGCCTTTTGTGTCTGGCGTCTCTCACTTAGTATAATGTTATCAAGATCCAACAATGTTGTAGTATCTATCATTACTTCATTCTTCTTTGTGACTGAATTTTATTTCATTATATGGATATACCACATTTTGTTTATCTTTTTATCGGTCAGTGGACATTTGGGTTATTTCCACTTTTTTTGGCTATTGCGAATAATGCTGCTATGAACATGCACATACAAGTTTCCATTCTCTTGGGTATATGACTAAGATTGGATTTGCTGGGTCGTATAGTAACTCTATGCTTAACTTTTTGAAGAACTGCCAAACTGTTTTCCAAAGTGTCTGTACCATTTTACATTCCCATGAATGGTTTCAACTTCTCTACATCCTTGCCAACGCTAGTTATTATCTTTTTAATTATAACCATCCTAGTAGGTGTGAAATGGTATCTCATTGTGATTTTGAGTTGCATTTCTCTAGTGATGAATGATGTTGAGCATTTTTTCACGTGCTTACTGACCATTCATATACCTTCTTTGGAGAAACGTCTATTTAAATTCTTTGTCCGCTTTTTAGTTGTGTTGTCTTTTTATTGTTGAGTTATAAGAATTCTTTCTACATTCTAGATACCAGATGCTTATCGTATACATTATTTGAAAATATTTTCTTCAATTCAATGAGCTGTCTTTTCGCTTTCTTGAGAGTGTCCTTTGAAGTACAAAAGTTTTTAATTTTGATGTAGTCCAATTTATGTATTTTCTTTGATTGCTTTGCTTTTGATGTCATATCTAAGAAACCATACAAGTGCAAAAAGATTCACACCTATTTTTGCCTCTAAGGATTTTATAGCTTTAGCTCTTTTATATAGGTTTTTAAATTTATTTCTTGTTAATTTTGTGGACAGTGCAGAGAGGACTTCATACAGATTTTCTAATTATACTTGATGTTGCTTCACTCTTTACTGAATTTATTCTTTACTCTCTCTCTGTTTTGATCTCCTGGAATATTGCACACAGTAACTGGTGTGGTAGTAATTAATCATGGGACCTGTTTAAACTGACCCCTGTCTTATCAACAGAACGTTAAAGCTGCCTTGCAGGGGCAGTGAGACAAAACTGCAAGTCATGTAGCTGCAGCATGCACAGAGGAGAAAATTTTGACCTGAAGTAGCACCCAGAACCAGTGATTCTCTCTCCATGGAACCAAAGGACCCTGGGACATGACCAGAACACCAATGCCAACTCTCATCAGAAGCAAGGGGTCTGTTGTCTGGGAAGATCTGATGTTATAGGCCCTTTCCACAACTTGTCATAATGTTTAAAGCCCACCAATCAACACCTGCCCTGCCAGTACTTCTGTGTACCAGCCTGTTCCCCTAACCTCTTAAATTTCAGCCCAAACCATGGATGAGGGAGACAGATTGGAGAGTCTTGCCTCCTGTCTCCTTCCTGGTCAACTTTACAATAAAGACTTTTCTTTCCTCAAAAGCCTGTGTGTTCAGTATTGGCTTTTTATTCACATCAGGCAGTGGACCCCCTTTTGCATGGTAACAGTAATCAGTCTGAAAAAACGATTATTTAAAAACAAAAACAATTGAATTCAACAGTAGTATTAAAGTGTTACCCAAAATCTCTTAACTTTTGCTTCAGCTTCCATGATGGTGGAACAACAAGCACCAGAAAATTAGGAAGCAAGTGCTGAGGCCATAGGGTGGAATAGGAAGTGTCTCTGAATCTTCAGCTACGCAAATCAGAAGAAAGACTTTGAGAGTGCTGAGGGTTTGATGTCAAAGAAGGAACCTCGTCAGATGTATTTACCAAATTTTAGTTGGACATTCGTGGTGGTGTTTTCTGTTAACTAAACATCATAATAAAATTTCTCATTAGTTCATATGATTTCAGTTTTTGGATATCAGAAAACCCAAATAAACTACTAACTAGTCGTTCATTCCTTTCAATAGACAGAAAACTCATTGTAAAGGGCAGATGCAAAATGAGCTACTGGAATGGAAAGAGGCCTGATGGAGTGGGAGCCACTCCTTGTGTGAAAAAAGAGACTTGCCAGTGGGGAGACAACAGGAAAAAGCCAGAGTTGAGGTCTCTAGGCAGTGATCCAAGTAACACTCTAGATGAGAGGAAAGAGAAATCATCTCCTCTACGCAGAGCAAAGAGTGAGTAGTAGGTAAATGCTTAGAGTAAACAAGTACTTTCAATGACAAGCTGGTATAGGACAGTCAGATGTTGTAAAAAGGGCCTGGTACTGAGCATGTATGAGAAAGAACCCAGCAGAAATGTATAAAAATAGTTTATTTTAGAAAATGGAACACATTGCATTTAGGTATTGAGAGGCCTTTCTGATTTGTACTTAAATTTTTGTTTTATGTTTTTTGTTTTGTTTGTTTTGAGGAAGATTAGCCCTGAGCTAACATCAACTGCCAATCCTCCCCCTTTTGATGAAGAAGACTGGCCCTGAGCCAACATCCACACCCATCTTCCTCTACTTTATATGTGGGACGCCTACCACAGCATGGCTTGATAAGTGGTGCACAGGGCTGGGCCCGGGATCCAAGCCAGCGAACCCTGGGCTGCTGAGCCAAGCTGCGCCATCAAGGCGGCCCCTATTTTGTTCTCAATACTCCCTCTGATGGGGCATATTAAGCTGTTTAGATAAAAAGTAGAAATTATAGCTATACATGCTTTTAAATTAATAAAGACACTTTTATGTCATCAAAAACAACTAATAAAATTGTTTGCAATGAAAAATAAATCACAAACCAATAATAGGAAACAACACTTAACTCTAAAAATTCCATCAATTACATATGTTGATCCTAATAGACAATTTGGCTATCCAAGCTTAAAGAAACTTAGATAAATAGTGCCACGTAGGTGCTGTGTGGAATTACAGGACAAAGAGAAAATAGCATATCCAAATGAAGGAATTTAAGGCTTTGGGATAATTTCAGTTTCTAAAATAATCATTAACAACAATATACTCAGTGGCAATAACTATTGCTAAGAAAAGCCTGTGCTGCCGCTGGAAGTAATAGTTCACATGTTCACTAACAAGGGAAGGGAAGGACAAGATAACCACTCTAGCAATTTCCTTTTTTTCCTGTTAATGAAGTAAAACGTAATATCTATTCTACCATCAAGAGTTTGTTAATGCAATGGTAAAGTTTTTTCAGTGAAATATTTATTTAATGGCATTTAGAGAGTACAAACTATTTGCTATGTAGAATTCTATCATCTTATGCTGTGTCAACTGTAGCAGTAGGAATGGAGATGAAAACTTCATAAAAAAAAATCAACTTAGGTTCTTATAAGTGTTTATTCACATGCATTTTGAGGAAGATTTGTATATAGAGCCTAACCTAGCTATAAAACGCCAGACCAAAGCAAACTTTGTGAAAGGTACAGACTCACAGAGACTACTTAATGTGAAGGAATGGGTAAAGATGAAGAAATTTGCCTATAACTGCTCGTTTAACTAGCAATGTCAAGCATTGTTCAGAATTCCTTGGTTACCTTGCAGAGCAGCCCCAGTGGGGACAGTTTTCCTCAAGGTGGTGGCAGTAGTGTTGAATCTACATTTCCAGCTGTGCCCCGCACCACCCCGCCACCATTTGCTCCTGGAGGCCCAAACACAGGATAGTCAAAAGTGAGCTTATCCTCTCCTACTTCTCTCGCGTTTTCAGTCTTGGTCAATGACAACACCCGTTACTTTGTGACAGAATCCAGAAACTTAGGATTTCACACAGACTGTCCTCATGCTTTAACTTCCTATTGTAATAAAACTGTACATGTGGTTGAGTTGAACTCTTTTATATCTCAATCATCCATCCCCTTTGTTGCACCCTCAATATGACAACCCTTACCATCCCAAGCTGGACTAGAACCATGGTTTCCTAACTGACATTTCCAACCTCCAGGCTTGATCACCTTCAAAGTCTCTGAGTTTCAAAGATTACCAGAGTAATCTCATAAAATTACAAACCTTATTATTTTCTTGCTAAAAATGCACCACGGTTCCTCAATGCCTACAGAGTAAAGTCTCAGTGTCTCAACCCCTTAGCAAACACTTAAGGCCGTCCTTAATCAGACTCCTCCTTCCTCCAATTGTATCTCTAACTTCTTCCTTATGCTCTAGTATTATCAAACGACTTAGCTTTTCCTGTACCTAATAGGTTTTATACAATGGGGACTTCTCTCTGCCGGGACTTTTCTCATTCTTCATATCTGCCTTGCTAAGTCTTATTCACTTTCAATTCCCTATTCAAATGTGTCCTCCTCTGTGGGCCCCTCCTGAGGCCTACTTCTCTGCTTTGTACATACCTTTGTTATATGACATATCATACTATTTTATATTATTTTTTCATGATTGCTTCTTTTTACTATAGTGTTAAAACGTATTATATTTCATTTTAGTACTCTCAGGATTTAAAACACTCTTCTTAATGTATTAAGTTCTTTATATTTATGAAATTAAAGATTGTTTTTGAGCTCACAAGAGAAAAAAAGGACATTACAGGCAGATGAAATGTGGGGAGTTATGAAAGGGTGTGGTGTCATGGAAATGGTGGAAAGTTTTGTGTAACTTGGGTTTATTATGGTCATATACTATACTGTGCAGTGGTGGAATTTATTAGGGTCAGACTGTAAAAGATTTTATATGACAAACGTAGGAGACTTTTGAAATAATCCGGAAAACGAGAGCCTGACCTTAGTAGTGGCAGACTGAAGGGGATTTCGTAAGCATTTCTGAGGACACGAATAGAGCCCGTATTGGATGAGTGAAGTGAAGGAGAGTGAATAGTGGAGGATTGATTTCTCTGTGGTTTCAGTTCAAGAAACTGGATAGATAGTGACAGCATTATTTAAGATAAAGAATACAGGAGTTTGACCAAAATTAGGAAATTTTTTTTTTTCAGATATTCAAAGGATACAGAGCATGACTATCATTGGCATGCGGATGAAGGTGGAGTATGTTGGACACTTACTATCACTGAGATAAATTCAATTTAGAATTGGATAACTTCCACACAAAGATGAGGGTATATTCCCTGTATACCAGAAGGAATTTTGAAGAGGAGTAGCATATTGCCACCTCTGCTCTAATATCACCCATCTTTGCCTTCTTGAAAAATGTCAAAGTAAGGGGCTGGCCCCGTGGCCGAGTGGTTAAGTTCACGCGCTCTGCTGCAGGCGGCCCAGTGTTTCGTTGGTTCGAATCCTGGGCGCGGACATGGCACTGCTCATCAGACCACGCTGAGGCAGCGTCCCACATGCCACAACTAGAAGGACCCACAACGAAGAATACACAACTATGTACCAGGGGGCTTTGAGGAGAAAAAGGAAAAAATAAAATCTTTAAAAAAAAAAAAAAAGTCAAAGTAAACAAGCAAAACATGATCTCAAAGGCAGTTAAAACAAAAAGTACTGCTTCTCTCTGTGCATCCTCAGAGCACTTGAAACAGTCAAAACTTTACTCTTGGGCCAAGGCTTGTACTTGACAAGAGAAATAATGAAATTAACATGCTTTTTCGTGAATACATCTGGGAATCAGTTGGAATAGAGCCCTTGTTACCAAATAGTTATCTGAAGAGTATAAACACCAAACAAGAACACAAAAATCCACGTACCAAGCAAGTGCCTGTATTTTAGATAAAGGCCAATCTAAGTTAATTCTGAATAGTACTATGTGGACAGAGTACAACTGTTTCCTCATGACCTCATGATGTAGCTTGTTCAGAAAATTTACTTAATGAGATTGTTAAAAAAATTTTTGTAAAGTTTGACACACTTTCAAGAGCCCCAAGACAAAAGAAATAATGTTTGAGCAACCATAAAAGGATAGATCTCACTTCAAGACAAGGCGTGAAAAGACCATTAACGTGTAACATATTTATATATTAAAAAAGTTCTCTTTAGCTTAGGGGAATATACTTGGAAATACCTTTCTTTTATGCACAACACAATTAATCTTTCCAACTCTATTAGGCACTGAAAACACAAGATGAACAAGTCCTTTATCTTCTGGGTTAAATGCTCCCTGTCCTTGCTACTCTTTCTTATATAGTATGGATTCCAGGTTTTGCATCATTCTGCTTGTCCTACTCTGGACATTCCAGTTTCTGACCAATCAACTTGAAATACAACTAGCAGATGAACTTTAACCCTTCAGTGACTGACTAAGATAAGCTGTCAACGATAGAAGTCTCAATACCCCAGATCAGAGAGCTATGTCTGCTAATAGAACTACATCTTACACTAAATTTTAAGGTAGGCATGCCTACTTTTGGTTCACATTGAGCTTATATTACGCTCTTTTTCCCATATGTTAGTAAATTTTTCCCATCTGCTTGATCAAATGATCTTTTAAAAAATTTAAGGCAAAAAGTTCAAACAAGAGCCCCTAACGTTTATTCCTACTGTTTCACATTCTTGTAGCTCATTGCCTGAGCATGTCCGTCTCTTTACGAGTAGTCATTTGGTGTCTTTCTTAGGAACGTTGTGCCATTGGCAGATTTATTAGACTTGGCTTCTTTACTCAATCCAAGGACAAAATTTTAAAAAGGACATGGAAGAACCCTGTTCTATGCCACTATTGATTTTTCTGATTGTCATCCTCAGTGACTGACACACTGCATTAATCAACACTCTTGGATAAAATTGTTCAAATAAATATGGTTTCAACTAATTGGACTATGATACAGTTGGACTATAATACAGCTGAGTCCTCACTTTTCAATCTTCTTCACAGGATACGAGTGACAGACTTACATGCATGCTGAAAATCAAGATACCTTCCCAGTATATGTAACTTTCTCCTGGTCTAGTCAATAATCCTATCTTGGTCCAAGTTAGCCCATGAGAATTTATTCCTTATGCATATATATTTGATGCATTTGTATTGATGATCAGTTTCTTTGTTTAAGGGATTTATTAAATCATCATTTTTGTAGTCTTTTGTAGAATTTTGCTGGGGACTGATATAAAATTTGGCAATATTTAATAGCAGAACTTTTTCTTTATCCCCTTTTGAAAAATATCATGGTGACATTGGTACATCTAAAGTCACCCCAGCACTCTCTCCATATCCAGGCTTTTTTTTTTTTAAAGATTTTTTTTTATTTTTTCCTTTTTCTCCCCAAAGCCCCCCGGTACATAGTTGTATATTCTTCGTTGTGGGTTCTTCTAGTTGTGGCATGTGGGACGCTGCCTCAGCGTGGTTTGATGAGCAGTGCCATGTCCGCGCCCAGGATTCGAACCAACGAAACACTGGGCTGCCTGCAGCGGAGCGCGTGAACTTAACCACTTGGCCACGGGGCCAGCCCCCATATCCAGGATTTTTAAAAAGCTTATTAACAATGTTTCTTCAATTATCTGCAAGTTCATTCAATATATTTTACTTTAACACATTTTAAGTAGCTAAGACTGTCTTACTATTTCTCACCTACTTCGGACTTCAGATCTCTCTTAATAAAATTTTAAAAACTTTTTTATATTGCAGAACTTTCTCTTTGATTAAAAAATATCAATAACAGCAAAAAGAACACTGAAAATGAGTCAAGTAGTTTGGTAGCGTTTTGCCATCTGCTCAAATGATTATGCTTAGGCCACCTTTAGTCTTATTCCAATTTTGTTTTATGAAGTCTTATGTTTTTCCTTATACTAAAATCATAAGAAAGGAGGCTGGAACATGTTTTCACAGACATCCTTGGTTCTATGTTTCTCTTTTTGACATTTGAAATTATGATTTCCAAAATCTGAACTCAACAGAAAGCCTTCTTTGAAGTTCATTTTGTTTCTTTAGGAGCTTTGATCTTTCTGTCAATTCAGAATAATTTGTGATTGTACTAATTTTAGTATGTGTCATCCCTGTTGAATATTATTCCATTTAAAAGTTTCTCACTATTAGATCATATCTATTTTCTCTACGGATTTTGGAAGTGAAGGAGTCATGTTTTAATTATACCCAATATCTTTCCTATCATAATTTCTTCCTATGTCATTTTTACTTACTACATTCCAATTCTTTTTTATTGTTTCCCTTATTTTTATCAAAGTAACGCATGCACATGGTAAAAATTACATAATGTTAAATAATTCATAACATTCCATCTCATTCTTCACCATCTCCAGTCCTGCTGCAGGGGAGCACGCATTTTTAGTTCTTCTAGAGTTTCTTCCAGTAGTTTTACCTGTAACTCTTAATAATACACAAATATTTCTTGATTTATCAAACAAATTTTTGATTCTCCTATGAAAGGTTAAGAATTAGCTAATTTCAAATACTCTCATCTAACCGCCTCATATTGTCCTCAACTTTATTAATGTTATTATTTTAGTTCAGTCATTGCTTAGTTTTGTAATTTTATGTAGAACTATCTATACATCTGGATCCATTAATTTCAGGTAGTCTCTCCCTCACTTGAAGATATTAGCTCTCCAATTTTTCCTCCTCATCTGCCTTACATCCATCTTCTTCCTCATCTTCCTCACATCTATCTTCTAAATTCTGTCAGGTATAGCTTTATCTTTACAGGGGATGGACTATAATTAGTGTTCGGGTGGTGAACATGATGTAACGTACACAGAATTCGAAATATGATGTACATCCGAAAAAAAAATGTCCTATACATAAAAAAAAGAAATACTGATGACTTTGTTCTTTTATAACTATAATTAAATATTGTATAAATTGACTTTTTAAACTCTATAAATAGCATTTACATTATTGCAGCTGTGTTACTACTGCCCAAGGAAGGACACACTGGTGTAGGACTCTATTTTAGTCTCTTCAAACCCAATGTCACATACCCAGGAACACTTGAGAAGAATGTTGCTCAAATCCCGATCAAAAAAATGTGCCTTTTGTATTTTCTTGAATTACCTGAAATCTTGTCCTATTTTATGTTTCATAAATTAACAATGACTTTTTAATACAGTTCTTTATTTTTCTCAGAATTTTTCATTTTCCTTACATTTCCTTGGCTGAGAGAATAAATATATGCATTCCTCAACATAACCCTAAGAATCTCCAGTTCCCTATTTATTTCATCTATTAATTGGAATTTATCCCATTCTTTGTAAAGACATTCTTCTCAGGGTTGACTGACTTGGGATCTAATTTGAACCAATTACTTTCTAGGCTTACTGCAAGCATGTCCTTTCAGCGTTCTTTTCACTGCGTGCCTAACTCAGTCACCGCTGCTTCTCTTTGTTGATTTTTACCCTCGTTTTGCTGGAGTACAACCTCAAGAAATATCCTCAGAAAGGGTGCATCAAAAGTGAACTTAATTATTGCTGCAGAAACTATATTGCCTTTATTTTACACCCGCAATTGAGTAACAGGTTGGTCAGGTATAGAATTATAGGTTAGCTGTTTATAAACCTGCAATCAGTGGGATTTTTATTGTTTTGTAAGTTTTATGTCCTGTCTCTCTGTCTCACTGTCTCTCTCAGATTTTAAGACATTTATTTATTCTCAATGTTAGATTTCACAGGGATTTGTATATGTGTGGATTTTTAAGGACCCATCTTTCTATGCATTCTATGGACCCTTTTTATTTTCTTTGCATTTTTTTTAACCAAACCAAATAGTTTATGCTGTTTCTTATCTTTATCTTCATTGTTTTTGGTGTTGCTCTTTTAATTTTCCTACAATAGAATTCACTTTGGTATAAATTTTATAAGTTTTGAAAAAAGTGTAAACAAGACAAACAAGATAAAAAGTGTTGTGTTGCACTGTCCCCAGATATTCCCTGTGCCGCCTCTTTGAAGTCAATTCCTCCTCCATCCTCAGCCCCTGGCAACCTCTGATCTGCATCCCATTCCTGTAGATTTGTTACATAAATCAAATTGTACAATTTGTAGAGTTAGAGTCTAGTTGCTTTCACTTAGCATAATGCCTTTGGGATTCATTTGTCTTGAGTATATCAGTAGTTTGTTCTATTTTATTACTGAGCAGTATTCTACTGTATGGATGTACCACAGTTTGTTTATCCTTTCGCCAGTTAAAGGACATTGGGTTATTTCTAGTTTTGGACTATTGTGAATAAAGCCTCTATAACCATTCACATATAGACTGTTGTGTGAACATAGGTTTTCATTTCATTTGAATAAACACCTAGGAGGAGTATGCGCTGTAGATGGTGAGCGTATGTTTGAATATATAAGAAACCACTACACTCTTTTCTAAAGTGTCGTAACATTTTGCATACCTACCAGCCATGTATGAAAGTTCCAGTTGTTCCACGTCCTCATCCACATTTGGCATTGTGCACTGTTTTTAATCTTAGGCATTTTGGTGACATTTAGACACGTTGTTTGATGTTCATTTGCCTAATGACTAATGCTGTTGAACGTTTATTCATGGGCTAGTTTACCATCTACCTTCTTTTGTGAAGTGTCTGTTTAAATACTTTACCCAGTTTGACATCAGGTTTTTTCTTTTCTTATTTTTGAGTTTTTAGCGTTCTTCATGTGTTCTAGATACAGTTCTTTTGTCAGATATGTGATATGAAAAAAATTTCTCCAAGACTGTGCTTTGTGTTTTCATTTACATAATAGAGTCTTTCACAAAGTAAAAAATTTTTATTTCTATGAAGTCAAATTTATATATTTTTATGGATTGCATTTTTGGTAACTAAGAACTGTTCACCTACCTCAAGGTCCCAAAGATTTTCTCCTACATTTTCTTCTAGAGGTTTTACAGTTTTAGGTATCATATTTAGTTCTATGATCCATTTTGAGATCATGGGTGTATATGGTGTGAAGCATACGTCAAAACTTGTGGGCATTTTTTGCATAGAGATATCTATATCAAGTCCTTTCATAGGACTCATTTGAGGGTCAATGATCCATTGTCTTCTTGCGTCAAGGATTGCCATTTTAGAAGGGCAATGCCACTCTTAGTCTAAGACATCTATTCTTTTATCCAGATAATACTGAGATTCTCATTTTTATTAGAAGTATTTTTAAATTTTATGATGATATAGCTTAGTTTGTTTCAAAATTTTATGATTATGCACCCTAATTTTAGACTTTTTTATTCAATGTGCTGAACATTTGTTGGGCACATCAATAGATAAGATATTTCAACAAAGGAATGTTGGCAGATGAAGTGGATTCCTGGAAACTCTGGGCCAGCATATGCAAGGTGTTGGTAGGAGCAATGAAGGAAAGAAGAAACAAACAAGGGTGATGAAAATAAGAAGGATGGAAAGCCTGTCCTTAGAGCAGTTGTTAGATGATAAACTGCCCAAAAGACACTTCCTAGGCTCTCCTCGAAAGAATTGAGCCATGTTCATTTACGGGAAAACTAGAGCAGTCTATCCCCATACTAGTTCCCAAGGGCCCTTCACTCTTTATGCCAGCACTTTGCAGAGTTGGAGAAGGGGGAGAGTATTGTTCAGAATCCCATCAAATGGATTGACGTTCCTGACTGTGCTGGGTTCTAGTCATCTGGAGGTCTAGTTGAGGTAGGATAGTGAGAGAATAATGGACTAGGTAAATGTGGTAGGACAGCTGGGCAGCGGTAAGAACCAACTGTAGTTAGTGATCTTCAGTTTAAACTGAGATGGCTGTGCGTGCGTGTCAGGCCTCATTCACCTGTCCAGTGTGGGTACATTATAGGTGGAATGTGGGAATTGTGTCCAGGGCCACCATATATATTAACTTCTGAAACCTCACAATCATAATATTGCAGTCATCTACTTAGTTCCCATCACAAAACTTTCATTCCAATTGTTTCCCAATCTGTATTTCAGGATTTTCCCAAAGCCAGTACTTTTCAAGCACAGGGATCTAGCACTCTCCACAAATGAATAGCCCTCTCATCTGTCCATGCCTCCTCTGTTCTTATCCCTCACTTGATTATCTTTTTGTGTCATAGAGCCCTTTCTGAGGGGAAAGGAAAAGAATAGGGCAAATAATTACACTGGCTTAGAGGGAAGGATACCTACCAGACACGTCTGGTTGGAGCCAGTCAGTGGAAAAATGTTAAGGATAGTATCTCCAGCAGTGTTTGAAACATACCAGCAGGGATGCAGGAGAGCAAGGTGCTGGAAGGAGAGCAAGGCGCAGTCCCTAAAATTAATCCCTCAGTGTCAAGGGCAATGAGATTAACAGACTGATTATTTGAAGAGGGGAAGGGGGAAGGCTGGTACGTTATAGAAGAGTGGTGTCCAATACCTCACCGAATGCCTAAGTGCCATTTGAGGAGCACTGAAAGCAGAAATAGACTAGAGACTGGACAATGTTCCTGGATCCACGGCCTCCTTTGCACTTTCGTGGATCCATTGACCTACAATACATATATGACTAAACCCTTGACCCTTGATTCTCTTGATCAGCTTCTCTAAGAAGTTTGTGGACTGGGGCTGGTCTGCAAAATATTTGATGCTGCTCTGTGGGGAGATAAGTACCAAAAGTAACAGTAAATCCTTAAAAACTCTTATAGGAGTTTGACATTGACAAAATGTGACATGCAAGCACGTTTTGTATTTCATAAATGTATTGGTTCTTCACGGATTAGGATTATTTTAAATTAAATTTGGTCTTTCAGAAATTCTGCTCAATAGAACATTCTTTATAAAGAAAAATAAATAGTGCATTTCTCAGGCTATTTTAAAGTTTGAAATGATGCTCTTTTATACTTTCTCAAAGGGCATTTTTTTATGTTTAATCTTCTCACCCTCATTGCCCCCCCAAAAAAAGGAAAAATGAGAAAAATATCCTGCCAAAATAACTTAAACTCACTGTTATAACAACCAAACCTATTCAGTTATTCCTTAAACTAAGGCCAGCCTAGGTATGACTGTCAGTCAGCAATAGGTTTTCCCCTGGTTGCTGTTTTCTTTGAGTCTTACCAGGATCATGTCAGGAGTGAAAACGTCTTCAAAAGTCCCCACTTTTCTTCATTTAATTCTTCTAATTCTCCATTTTCTATTTCCCTGCATTCCCTGTTATTGATTCAAAGAGCAAGGAAGTTGAATATTCTGCAGGACTTTACTGGAATGGAACAAGCTCTCAAGAATGGTGCATTTTAAAAATTTGATTTCTCTCTTCTTTTGGTGCTGCCTTGAGTGACATCTGATTTTTCTTTTTTTGTTGTTGTTGTCCCTCATTCTCAACCGAAACAGCTCGACGGCTCCTTACTGCTAGCTGCATCAAAGCTAAATGCATCCGCTCGAGGAGGCTGAGTCTGCGGCTTTCCTCACCCGGTGCGGAACGTGTGTACGTGTACAACAGAGACAGACAGGGCTTTCGCATCTCCGTCACTTGACCCTCTTGTTCCCAGGGGTTGTGAAAAGAGTTGAGCGCTGCACTGCGAAGCAAAGCCGCAGGTGTTATGTTGTGAAATAAAAGCTTTGAAACATGAAATATTCGCACTTCTCCCTGAAATCTCTTTCTGAATGCCTGTACAGTACTGGAATCTAACACAAGAACTGTGTTGAAGTCTAAATTCTCAGAGGTGGCTTTTGTGACCACTTCATTATTCTTAACTTGGATGTTATCAACCAGGAAAAAAAAAAACAGGAATTGGCTGAAGTGTTAGAAGGCTTTATTTTAATTGAAGACTTGCGAAGAGTGTAAACCTGTGCTACTAGCTCCAGACTTGATTGGAACAGGTGCCTGAGATTTCAAAACTATATAGTCAGGGGGAGAGAAAGGCAGCATGTAAGGGATAAGATACTCTTTAAAAGTGTAATGCGCTTTGTTTCATTAGTCTTCTTAAGCAGAATCTTTTCCATGGAGAAAAATTCCTCCATTCATCACAGGACTAATTAAATGAAAATTACCAAATTTTCAGTAAACTAGCAACATTTATCTAGAGCCTACTTCTTAGAGATTACCATCCCAGCACTCAGAAGGAGGCATCTCTATTAAATCTAATTACTACTTCTTGCCAAAGGAATGCTTCCATAGGGTTAGTGTATATAAGATTATGTCTTATATCATGTTAACTGTTCCTATTCCTCATTCTCTCACTGGACTACAAATCCCTTGAGGGTAAAGGTTAAGTCTTACACTTCTGAGTTACCCCTCAGCATCTATCACAACACTTTCTAGATACAAGATCCTCATTAATGCTTGCTAAAATGAAATATTGGAAGAATAAAATTGGTCCCCCATGTGAGGTTGAGATGGGAAACCAGACCATAGTTGGGAGAAAAGTTTAGTTATTAATTAACTCATTTCATCATTCTAAAAATATTTATTTTGCACCTACTATGTGCCAGTACTCTTTAAGATGCTAGGGATATAGCTACAATAAAGACATAGATCATAAGTCAACGGCCTCATGGAGTTTATATCTGAGTTTGGGCCCAAGACTGGATCTCCTTACTTCTGGTCCTGCACCCAGTGTGACTGTACCTCAAGTGGTTATGCTCCTCCCCATCCCTGCCCAGACTCCTGACAGTTACACACCTGCTCCCAAGAGTCCCATAGTTATTATTTGTTGCTGACTTGTGAAACGAGTGTATCTGATTGCCACTCATATTGTCTCTACACCCTAATAAAACAAAGACCCAGATGTTTTCATAACTATCTTTCTTACTAGTGTCATATTTCCTCCAGGATTTGCTGATTTTGCCTACCCTGCTAACATACAGACCAGAATCAGAAGCCATGTAGAAAGCCCTGACATTCAGTAGAGGCAGCGCAGTCTAGGAGAAAAAACTGAAAGGGTGTTAGAGCCTGGGAATCTGGGTTCAAGTCTTGGCCACAATACATAATCGATATGGGCCTGATGCAAGCCAGTTTGCTTTTTTGAGCTTCACTTTTCTCAATTGTGCTTAGAAAATATAGAAACTCATGAATTAAAATTAATTATGGACATTGTGGAATAGAAACAATCTAAATTTGAGCATTGAGAAAATGTTATCCGAAAGCTTGGTATCAGCTCAAATCAGGCCATAAAGGGAAATCACCAATCTGACTGCCATGATTCGTGGAGCAGTTTCTTGAGCAGCCAGAGGAGTCAATATGTATAAAAGACCAACTTGTTACCTATTCTTTCACTGACGTAAAGGACACCCCTTCAATACCTTGTGGTTATTGTAACGATATTGCTGGAATACTGCCACTTAACTGGACAGCAAGAATAATGAATTAGCAATCTGTCTTAGCTGGGATTCCCAGTGAGCAGAGAATGAAACAAGAACTTCAGCCCAGGTAATTTGTTTGAGAGGTTAACACAATGCCCATGAGTGAAGAACTATAGAGATTAAGAAAGATACAAGAAAAATTTATATGAGGTTTGATTATTAAGGTGAACACTGTGGACAATAAGGCCTTGCTTCTGTCAGGACTAAGATTATCTCCCAGAATAGTCTATCTAAAGAACAGGAAGCAAGAGTTTCCAGCCCTCATTGATCAAGGGTTGCCTCCGGGTGTTAACTCCCTCTATATTTCCAAGATGCCTCTGAAGGTAAGATGAACAAGTGCCCAGGGATATCTGGTAGCTTTGGAGAACCACTGAGGCAGAACTCAAAGATGCTCAGTTTGTGCTTAACACAAGTTGTTGTCAATGAAAAGTGAATCAAATCTACATGGAATTCTCCACCTAAGCTGTAGCTGGAATCAAAGTTATGGTCAAGAGGATGCAAGTCGGAGGACTGAATGCATGTCCTATACAATCAGAACAGAGCAAGAGGTTTCTGAGGAAAAACATGCCTGTGGGACAACTTGACACATAAAAACACATATCTGCCTCCTCTGAGGTTTTAAGGACTCATATCAGGCATAAAAATCTCAAATAAATTGGCTGCTTGTATTAGTGTTTTGTGCTTAAATATTTCTTTTCCTTGAAATTAAAAAATATATATATATTAATTTTATGTTGTTATCTTTAAAAATAAAACAGACAGTTATTTTACCAGTAAAATGTGTTTATTCAGGAATAGCAGAAAATTGAAATTTCGAATAAGTATGCTGTAGCAAAAGCTATAGGCAAGTCTGGCAAAGAAAGGAGAGGAATGTTACTTTATAGAGAAAAAGGAGGATGTTAGGAGGAGGTGCTCTGAAAGAAAGTCCACTGGAGGAAAGTGAGTGCTGGGTGTTGATGGTTTCTCCTTGACTGAGTTGTGACAGTTCCCAATGCCTGGGATATTTGCCGGGCTAGGAGAAATCTTCCCTCCTCTTGCTGGGACAGTAAAGTAGAGACACCTCCTTGCTGGGAATTCAAGGTACAGGCTCCTCCTGTAGGGGTCTGTAATTGATACCTTTTCCTGTGGGGGTGCGTAATTGACATCGAGCGATAGTGCTCAGAGTTCTCCCTTCTAGCCTTCCAACTCCATTTTAAATATTTCCTTTATTCACTTTCACAATATACTAGCCTAGATGACTTTACTGGTAAGTTTTATCATAAATTTATAGAAGAGATAATATTATTTCTACACTAAATCTCAGAAAATTGATACAACTCATTCCATGAGTCTCAAGTATTATTCTGATATAACAACCAGAAAAGACATTCAAAGAAAAGAGAATTGCTGACCCGTATGGCTCATGAGTATAAACAAAACAATTTAACAATATTTTAGCAAACTGAATCCAGCAAGACTGCAAAAGTATCATAAATCATGACCAAGTGAAGTTTACCACTGGAAAGCAGGGTTGGTTTAACATTGCAAAATCAATCAGTGTAATTCACCATTAATACACTAAAGAAAGAAAAAAAAATGTGATTATCTCAATGGGTTCAGATTCATTATAAAACAAATTTATGATTTATTATAAAACAATGGTAATCAAGACAGTGTGGTATTGGCATAAAGATAGACACATAGATCAATGTAACAGAATACAGAGTCCAGAAGTAGACCCGCATATATGATTAATTCATTTTTGAAAAAGTTGCAAAGATAATTCGGTGGAGAGAGGAGTGATTGATTATCTTTTCAACAAATGGTGCTGAAACAATTTCACATCTTCCCTGTGGGGCCACCACAGGAAAGGGAAAAAGGAATGTAGCTCCTTGATACTACATGTGGGGAAGTGGACTGGCCAACTCCTAGAAGAGCAAATAGACATGACTGGTGTGCATTTCGCTAGAGGACATGGGTGTGATGCTGGAGTAAATGAAAGTGTGCCATTCACCTGTCGCTGGACTCTGGCAGTCGGATTACAAAACATAAACTTTGGCCCTCAGACTATATACAAAAATTAGCTCAAAATGGATCATAGACCTAAACATAAAACCTAAAACTCTAAGACTTCTTGAATAAAACAAAGGAGAAAAACATTTTTGACTCTGGTTTAAGCAAATATTTCTTAGATACAACACCAAGTGCATGATCTGTAAGTAAAAATTAATAAGTTGGATTTCATAGTAATTAAGGACTTCTGCTCTTAGAAAGACACTGTTTAGAGAATGAAAAGACAGACCACAGTCTGGGAGAAAATATCTGCCGGTAACATATGTTATAAAGGACTAGCATCCATGATATATAAAAAATTCAAAACTCAATAATAAGAAAAAAAAACAACCATTTAAAATGGGCAAAAAATTTAAAGATACTTGACCAAGGAAGATATATGGATGGCAAATAGGCACGTTAAACACATGTCCAACATCATTATTCTGTAGGTCAATACAAATTAAAGCCACAGGGAATACCTCTACACACATATTAGAAAGTCTAAAATTAAAAAGATTAAGCATGCTAAGTATTAAGAAGGATGTGAAGGAATTTGAATTCCCATACACTGGCAGTGGGAATGTAAAATGGTCCAAGCATGTTGGAACAATACGGCAGTTTCTTAAAAATTAAACACACACTTACCATATGACCAAGAGATCACTCTCCCCGGTTCTTATCCTACAGAAATGCAAGCATATTTGCATACAAAGGCTTGCAAATAAATGTTCATAAAAGCTTATTTTGTAATAGCCAAAAACTAGAAAAACATATCCATCAACATGTGAATGGAGAAACCAAAGGTGATATATACATGCAACAGTAAACTTCTCAGCAGTAAAAAGGAGTGAATTGTCACTGTCAGTACACACAACAATATGGATCACTCTCAGACATTAGATTGAGTGAAATAAGCTGGAGGAAGAAAATACATACTATATGATTCCATTCCTATAAAATTTTAGAAAATAATCTCTGGTGAGAAGAGGGAGAACAGAGTTTGCAGAGAAAGAGCGGGCTTGGTAACGGAGGGGAGAGAGATGAAAGGACAGGAAAATTTTGGAGGGGTTGGATATGTTCATTATCTTGATTGTGGTGATGGTTTCACACACACACACACATCAAGATTTATCAAATTGTACAATTTAACATGCAACGTTTATTGCATATCGATTATATTTCAACAGAGCTGTTTTAAAAAACTGTACAGTTCTCTGCCATTTTTAACACTGTATATGAATAAAATTTCCTTTTCTTCCTAACTCAGGATAATTATTGAGTATATTAACCACGTTTTAGGGCCACCGTATACAGATAATGTCAGTATCTCTAAAGTTCATCAGGTCCGTTTACTCACACAAATGGCCCTGGGCTTCTATGGTTTGTGAAATTGTTTTTCAGCTTTTTATAGTTTATTTGTTGTCTGTGATTTCAAGTACCAAGATTTCTTTTATTTTATTTATTCCTTTAAATCTGTCATAGAAATGAAACCTTTATCATCCAGTTGTTAAAAGTCAACCAATGATTATAAGAGGATACGCTGTGAAAATACAATCTTTGAGGCCAGTAAACTCAGTTTCAAATTCTGACTCTGCCACTTACTGGCTGTGGATCCCAGGAAGGTTATTTAACTCAAGCATCAGTTTCCCCATCATGGAATGGGACCCCTTTTGGCTAATTCGTAGATGCTCCAAAAATGTTTCACTCCTTTCTTCACTGTTTTAGATGGATTAAAATTAACTCTGTAGCTGATAAATTTAAAACCTCAGTGGCTAAATGCAATAGAAATTTAATAATAATGCAATAGAATATCCAATTGGTAGCCAGGGGGATATG
Source organism: Equus przewalskii (assembly GCF_037783145.1). Classification (NCBI taxonomy): domain Eukaryota; kingdom Metazoa; phylum Chordata; class Mammalia; order Perissodactyla; family Equidae; genus Equus; species Equus przewalskii. The sequence continues at coordinate 46,288,093 of NC_091837.1, read as the reverse complement.
GGGGTTCTTCTGGGGTCTCTGCCATTTTCAGTATAAGGAACACTCCATGTGTCAATATCCAGCCAGCCATGCAGAAAAAGGTAGTGGAAGATAGTGTAAGAAGTTTCTGTGTGCTGGGCTTGGAAGTAACATACCTCATTTCTACCTATATTTACTGTGTTTACCAAAACACAGTCATACGGCCATAACTGTAAGGTAGCCTTGGAAAGGCAGGTTAGCTCTGTGCCCAGGAAGAAGTGGAGGGCAAGTGTTGGTGAACAGCCAGTATGTTTCTGCCACATTCTCTGTGTTAAGAATGAAGTTCTGAGGAACACTCAGATGACCTTTAGGATATAGTCTTAGTAATACTCATTTGTTGTGTAGAGCTTATGTTACAGTGATATTTCAGAGAGTTCAGGTTGCTGATATGTGAATTCTTATGTGTTATCACTCTAAATACTAATGCTTACAAAACTATAATAATAGTAACCCTTGTGGACATCATCAGCTACCATTTCTTGAATGCCAACAAACACTGCACTATGCATTTATCAATTTTATTTCATTAATTTCTGATTTAGAGTGGAGAATTCTTAAGGATAGAAGGTATATCTTGTTGTTTTTCCTGGAATTCTCCTGATATTGAGTAAAGTAAGAACAGACTATGATTGATATTTTTTGAAAGAATATTAGAAACAGAATCTTAACCTCTAGGAAATCTACCTCAGTCATTCTAGCTTCCCAGACTTGAATGTATATTCACTGTATTTTTTAATGTATTTTAAAATGCCTTAGAATGGATATATTAATATTAACAATGCGTATCTGGGAGCTATGATCTGAAGATTCAATAAATTATATCATGAGAAATTTGTACCTAGAGAAACTGATTCTTAAGAGAATATGTCTTACTTACAGGATTCTTTGTGTGTAACTTTTGTAGTTATGCACTCAATCACTGGAAATTCACTGCCAACTTTCCCTAAATTGCACATTCTTTCACTAAAAAAAGGAAGACATTTTTCTTTTAAACCTGCTGAGCACAACAATGAAACCAAAATGAAAGTGTACACAAGCATGCATTCTCATTGCTGGTTTAGTTGCTGGTTTATACTGATTTCAGATCATTCCAGTTTTATGAATTATTCTTTAATCTAGATTCTTTTTAACAAGGGTCATGTCTAAAATGGCATTTTCCTCTAGACATATCAAGAACATATCTATCTTTATGTGAAAAATTCAAATGTGAACTGGAGTTGTAAAAGACAGTCAAATTAAGTGTAATGCAAAAAAATTATTGAGATTAATAACGTAAGTATTCTTTCAGCTAGTTGGATGTATTGCATGTAAAATTAAAGGTCAAATCCTAATCCTATCACTTGTTTTTAAACAATTTTACTTAATGTAGTCTGTCTAGACCATTTATGTCTCTGGAGAATTTCGAATACTACATAATTAGAAGTGATTTCTTGAAAGGATAAAATGTCTTGCTCAATTAAAAGACTTAAAGAAGAACTCTTTTCTCCATTTTATTCAGGTATAATTGACAAATAAAATTGTAAGATATTTAAAGTATACAATGTGAAGATTTTATATACGTATATATTGTGAATGGATTTGCCCCCTCAAGTTCATTAACACATTCATCACCTCATACATTTATCTTTTTTTCTTTTTTTTTTTGGTGAGAACATTTAAGTTCTAGTCTCTTAGCAAATTTCAGTTATACAAAGCAATGTTATTAACTATAGTCACTAGGTTTTACAATAGATCCTCAGACCCTACTCATCTTAGACCTGAAAGTTTGTACCGTTTGCCAACCTCTCCCTATTTCCCTCATTCTCCAGTCCCTGGTAACCATTTTGCTACTCTCTTTTTCTATGAGTTTGACTTTTTCTTTTAGATTCCACGCATAAGTGACACCATGTAGTATTTGTCCTTCTCTGTCTGCCTTGATTCACTTAGTATAATGCTCTCCGTGTTCATCCATGTTGTTGTGAATGGTAGGATTTCCTTTTTTTTTTTTTTAATATATAATTATGGTGTTAGTCAGCTTTCTAAAAATTTTTTTTTCATTTGAGTTCATTATAATTTACATCATTGTGAAGTTTCAGTTGTACATTATTTCTTGTCTGTCACCCCCTGTGCCCACCCCCTTCCCCTGGTAACCACTGAACTGTTTTCTTTGTCCATGTGTCTGTTTATATTCCACATATGACTGAAATCATCTGGTGTTTGTCTTTCTCAGTCTGGCTTATTTCGCTTACCATAATTCCCTCCAGGCCCATCCATGTTGCTGCAAATAGGATGATTTTGTCTTTTTTGTGTCTGAGTAGTATTCCATTGTACATATAAACCACATATTCTTTATCCAGTCATTGGTTGATGGGCACTTGGATTGTTTCCATGTCTTGGTTATTGTGAATAGTGCTGCAAGGAACCTGGGGGACATATGTTACTTTGGATTGTTGATTTCAAGTTGTTTGGGTAGATACCCACTAGTGGGATAGTTGGATCATAGGGTAGCTCTATTTTTAGTTTTTTGAGGAATCTTCATACTGTTTTCCACAGTGGCTGCACCAGTTTGCATTCCCACCAGCAGTGTATGAGGGTTCCCTTTTCTTCACACCCTCTCCAACATTTGCTATTTTTAGTCTTGGTGATTATAGCTATTTTAAAAGGCATAAGATAGTATCTTAGTGTGGTTTTGATTCTCATTTCTCTGATGATTAGTGATGAGGAAGATCTTCTCATGTGTTTATTGGCCATCTGTATATCTTCTTTGCAAAAATGTCTGTTCATACCCTCTGAGGATTTCCTTTTTTAAGGGTGAATAATATTCCGTTGTATATATACACACATTTTCTTTATCCATTCATTCGAGGGTGGACACTTGGGTTGTTTCTATACCTTGACTATTGTGAATAATGCTGCAATCAGCCCAGCCCAAGCTCCTAGCTGTCTCTCAAACTTTTGTGACTGTCCAACCAACTTTCTTTGTTCTTAGCGGCTCCCAGTAGTTGAGGGTATGCCAAGACCTGTCAGTGACCCAAAGGGGAGAACTGATGTCAGCACCTAAATGTAGCCTGATTGGAAGCTGGACCCTCAGCCAGCAGCTGGGAAAGTATATAGTTAAGTCCCTTTCAGGGAGAAACTGGGAGATGGGTATTTTGGACTCCTCCTTCTGTACTGGGCCCAGGTGTATAGCCATGGGGGTAAGGCAGGTGCTCCTGCGCTTGTTAAGAACTGTTTCTTTGTTTGCTACAGTCGTGTGGGACTTGTGAATGCAAGATCCATTAACTATCACGGCCAGGAAATCTGGGCTCATCCCTACGGCAGCAGCAAAAGCTGCGGCCACAGAGATGTATACAAACTCCTTCCAGGGAGATACTGGCACCTTGGTGTTATTGTTGGAGCGGGCTAGAGGGAAGAAGTGGGAGAGGTGTCCACTGGCTTCCCTGGTCTCTGAGGAGGATCACAGCCAGACTCTAGTGCCCGCCAAATTAGAAGGCTAACCCTCAGGCTGCAGCTGTTAAAGTATACAGGTAAACCTCTCTCAGGGAACGACTGGGAAATGGGTGATTTTGCTTGCTCCCTCTGTGCTGAGCCCCAGTGTGTGTGTGGGGAGAATGTCCCTTAAGAATTGTTTCTTTATTTGCTATAGTCTTGCGGATCTCTTGGACACAAGCATGCTGGCTTTAGGGTGAGGTGTTTAGGGAGCCCTCCCTCCAGTGGGTGTCTGTGAAGGGCTTTGCATGTCATACCTAAGGTTTTAGACTTTATCTTGAAGGCAAAAAGTATGCACTGAAAAATTTTAAGTGGTAGAGTGAAATAGATAGCTTTCAAGTGGATTTGTCTAGCAGGTCTTTGAATTCACAAAATGAATGAGAATGCTTTGTTAATACAGAAGAAACCTGTATGTCTTTCAGACTTACCATTCAGATTGCCCTTCGAGTTCTTTTTTCTTTCACAACTATATTTCATTTTAATGGGATTTTAGCTGCTTGATTACGTTGTGGTCTAGGAGCAATGCCACCATTTTGATTTAACCAGGGAAATGGAAACTCCTGAATAGGAAGGCTATCTTCCCATGTTTTCCAATTTCCTGCTTTTATCAACATACTGCTGGCTTAGTCTCTTTTGCGTTATCTTTTCGAGAAGTAGACATACCTTTCTGTGTCCCTTCTATAGTAAGGGCTCTCGTGCCACCTGCTACCAACAGTGTGCTTTGGGAAGGGTGCTCCCTAGGGTTAGGTAAGCTGTCCCATTTCCTATGGTTGCTGTTTCTAATTACTAGAAACTTGGTGGCTTAAAGCAACATGAATCTACTATCTTACATTTCTGGAAATCAGAAGTGTGAAATCAGTTTAACTGGGCTAAATTCAAGATGTTAGCAGACTGCCATTCTTTCTGGAGCTCTAGGGGAGAATAGTTTCTTTACCTCTTCTAGCTTCTGGAGACTATCTGTATTCCTTTGTTCATGGCCTCTTTCCTCCATCTTCAAGGTGCCTCACTCCAACCTCTGCTGCCATCATCCTATCTTTTTTTGCTTGCTTTTGACTTTCCTGTTTCCCTCTTTTAAGGGCTCTTGCGATTACATCAGGTCCATCAGGGGTAATCCAGGATAATCTTCCCACCTCAAGAGCCTTAACTTAATCACATCTGCAAATTGTCACGTAAGACAACATTCACTGGTTCCATGGATTAGGACATGGACATCTTTCCAGGCCATTATTCAGCTACCACACTGTCTATGACTAGAAATGAATGTACCTGCTAGCCCCAGCTTGTTATTGCTCTCATAGGCACTATGCTTATAGAAACAAAGTAACTGGCCATACATATGGGATAATTAAATAACATTCCTTAATTAGAACTGAGTATATGTACAATGACTACAAAACAGTGTTGTCAGTTTTACTTGTACAATATCACTGTTTATTTCCAGATAACTCTAAGAATGCTAATGCAAATTTCATAGCCAGCCAATGTGATATTCATCTTCTTTTGACCTCTCTGAACTTGTTTGAGGAATCATCTCCAATCCTGTGTACTTTTGGAAGGGTGATAAAAGCAGGTGCCTGCCTTCCATTCTGGAAGTCAAAGAACCAAATGTTTCCTCTCCTTATCCTGGTATAGCCAGGGAGCTAGTGCCTGACTGAAGTCTGGCCAGGCAAATGCTTTACCCTGGGACTCAAATCTTGATCCAGTGATGTAAGCTTAGAAGAAACACTTGGCATTTACTCATGTTGACTGTGTAGTACCAAATCAAACTGCTTCTGTCTTTGCAGCTTCCTAGCCTTCCAGTCTTGCCTCAAATCCTGTTTCCAAGACTGCTTTCCAGTCAATTCCAGTCAAGTCCCTTCAATTCTGGAAGCTTTCAATATCTTTCCAATAAATTACTTTCTTTTAATTTAGGCAAATTTGATTTCTGTTGCTTACGATCAGAAAACCCTAATAATAGCAGTGTTACATAGCTATTATGGCTGCTAGGTTAAATCCACCATAAGAATTTTGTAAGATAAAAGATTTTCCACTTCAAGTAATTTTATTCGCTCAAGTCACCTAATTTGAGTTAGGGCCGAACAGTTATATTGGCCCCTTATTTACGTGAGCTCATTAAAAATTCTATGGATTAAACATATTTACAAATCTGGAAAGGCAAGGTAGTTCCTTTTATCCAGAGGGCTATTTTTCTTATTTCAGTACTTTGCCTTTTCATGGAATCTTATTTGAAGCATAGGCGCCCCTATATAGTCATTCTTGAATTGTCTGGGGATATCTTTTAGAGCTTTGTTAAAGCGTTGGTGATCATGGTACATACTACAATGCTGAGGATTTGCCTCCATTTCTTTGATGTTTAGTGGTTTAAAGACTTTTTTTTTCTTTAATGGAAAATCACTCAGTGAAATTGCGGAAAAGTGATTATTTATCTGAGTCACATTTTTATGGAAACTGTTTTTCACTTCTCTGCATTTTTAGAAGTGTTTTCTTTAAAAAGGATATTCTATTAATATTTATAATTAGATATCACACAAAGCAGATGCTAAATCTTATGCTATAACTTTACGGGTACAGTTACATAAAGATTATTTACTCTCTGGCATAATGTTCTCTCTAGGAGCTGTAGAACAAAGGACATTCTCCCTGAAGATGCCCATTCCTTTTTGAGCAGAGGGAAACAGGAAGACCGTGATTACAGTATTTTAACTATTATCATCCAGAACATTAGTACTTAAATGGGTAGAGCAGGAACTCAATAAACACTTAATTGATTGACTTTTTTCTCTCTTTGACCCACATCTCAGTTCACCTATACACACCATTTATCTCTGTTCTTACTCTGAAGCCCCGTGGATTCTTCATCTTTTCATAGCACGGAAGGAATGGTGCGGTCCTCAGCCTGCGTGAATGGGCCTGGCTTCCAAATGCAGTTGGGATGGATAGTGGGGATTCTATTAAGTCAAGAGGACAGGAGGAAAAGGGATTCATTTTTAATTACCTAGAGCCCAATACCAAGAGGAACCCAGGGAATTGTGTAATCCACACGACCTCCCGTGAACTACTGTTGTATAAATGGGGAAACTGAGGCTCTGAGGAATAACTGAAAGTAATGGCACTGGGTTTGAACGTCGGTCCTTGTGAGTCTAGACTCTTTTCACTACCCGTCTCCTCCTGGCGATTACTTCTTCAAAAATTCTACTACGGGCCCTGAGGACGGAGAGGAGAGGACTGCAAACCCTCTGCCGGCCAACTCGATCTCTTGCGAGAAGTGTTATGAATTCTCCTGATCCCCTCCCTCAAGAAGACAAGGTTCGGAACAAGGGCTGGTAAGAGAGGAGGGGAAGGTTTAGTGCTCCGGAGACGCTGCGCAAGGGAACGGATGGGGCACGCCCACCAACGGGTGGCTGCCTCTGAGTTCCATCCCAGGGATGCGGGGCTTTCCTCTCCATCCAGTGTGAGTGCACTTGCCACCCAAAGGCTAAGCGTGCAGAATCCGCAGGCCAGGAGCACGCCCCGGGAGACGCCGGGCGCCTCCCCGCGGCCTCGGCGCACGTGCCTGGGCTAGGGCCAGAGCTAGTGGCCGCGCCGTAGTAGCTGGGCGGGTGGGAGCGGCTGGCTCCGGGCCGCGGCCGCCGCCCGCCCGCCGGCTCCGGTGGTTGGGCGGAGGAAGCGCGGGACTCCTCCTCCCCACCGTATTAACATGCACCCAGGGGCGGGTGACCAGCCCAGCCTCGCCGCCCCAGCCCGCAGCGTCCCGGCGCTCAGCCTCCGCGCCAGAGGCGAGCGCTGCGCTCCCGGCGCCGCAATCCCGAGGACACGGCCTCGCCGACACCTCCAGCTCCGGGGACTCGGCAGCATCAGCGGCGGGAGCGGCCGCAGCCGCCTCGGCTTCTCTCTTGAGTCCTTCCCATCACCTCGCTGAGAGCCTGTCCCGCCGCAGGGACACCTCTTTCGTCCTCCCTCCGAGGCTCGTGGTACAGACAGACGGACGCAGGCACAGAGGGCCGGACTGCGGGCAGCGGCAAGGTAACACTAGGCTGCGCCGCGGGGCTGGGGCGTGCGCGCGTGGCGGCGGCATCCGGAGCCAGGGTCACCGCCACCGCCGCGGTCGCAGCGCGCTGGGTGGCTCCTACCCGCCGCGCGGTCCCCGCTTCTCTCGCCGGTGGAGGGACCACGGGCTGGGCTCTTCTGCCCCCCGTCCGCCCGCCCGCGCGTCTGCTTCTCCTTCCCCTTCCGCCGCCTGGGGCGCACTCCCGGGGCCCCCCTGGGCATCCCAGGCACCCTGGGGCCGGCGCGCCTCTCTCCGGGCGTTCGGTCCTCGGGGTTGCCCCCGGGGGCCCGGGGTGGGGACGGATTTCGAATTGCGACAGGGTCCTGGGAGGGGGAGGGGAGGAGAACACCAGTCCCCGTCATCTCCACCGGCAAAATTCACACCCCAACCCCTGGTACACCTTGCAGGGGAGGAGAGGGCTGCTCACTGCAGGGGATTTCTGGACAGGCTCCTGGGTCGTTTGCAAAGCAAGTTGTTGCACTTGCTTTTTCGGTGACATTTTGGCATTGGCTGTGGAGAGAACCCCCTTCCCCGTGTGTGTGTGCGCGCGCGCGCGCGGGAGAGAGAAAGCCAGAGAAACTGAGACACAAAGAGAGACACAGGCACACAGGGAGAGACCAAGGTACAGAACGAGACACGCACAGAGAGAACGGGGCCCAAAGAGGAGGTCACTGGAGAGTCGACCCCCGCCCGCGGCGGAGGCCAGTTCCGGGCAAATCGCGTGGCAAGCGATGAGACTCGGTATTCAGCGAATTGAATGAGCGGGGCTGGAGCCGAGACCAAACAGGGACCTCTCCTCCCGGCCGGGAGAGATAACAAATTGCACTTTCATTGAGGGGCGGCTGCAGCTGCGGGAGGGACCTTCGGAGGGCCGCGCAGAGATGAAGACCCTGCATTCAGGACTCGGGCTGCTGCGCTCTGCGCGGAAGGCGAGCTGCCCGTGCTTCGCCGGGTGGCCCCGCGAGGCCGTGGGAAGGGGCGGCCCGCGGCTGGGGCGCCCGCGCCCGACACACTGAGTTGCTGTGCCGGAGCGCCGCTCCCGCCCCCGGCACCCCGCGCTGGGGCTCGGCTCCCTCCGGGCCGGGAGCACTGCGGAATTTTCTGAGAAGGGGAGGGCGTGCCGAGGGGAGGGGGTTTGAGACGGCCAGAACGGGGACGTCAGTAGGTGAGATGATAATTTCTTTTATGGACTCAGGCGACGACTGTGCCCTCCTGACCCAGTGAGCCTGGCTCCGGTTCCGGAGAGATCGATGCTCCTTGCCTCCCCGGCATAGCACGTGAAGTTATGGAATTACAATGATGAAAGACATATAATAAAAGTAACAATTAAAGACAGATCTTTAGCTTTTATAGTCTTCATGAATGGCTTCGTAAAATATTGATGGATACATCTGAGTTGTAGTCAGACCCTGGGATGAAGGATGTTTAGAATTGGGAAGGCGATTTTAGGACGGAATGCAAACATCTTGCAAATTATTTTTACCAGGAAGGAGCAGTCTTTTGACTGTTATTTATAGCAGAATTTCGATTTAAAGAGACAAATTTCTGTTGGCCTATATAATTTTGCATATACAGCAATAGTCTTCATCGCAACTTGAACGGAAATGGCATGAAGACAAGAGATGTTACAAGTATCCTAATTTATCCAATGCCAGAAGGATAAAGTTTTCTTTGCTTAAAATTTTAAAAAGGAAATTCAAAAGCATAAAGAAATGTGGAATTTAGATATACCAAATGTATGAAATGTAAGTTTAGGTTATAGAAACTACTCTTGGTTCAGAAAATTCATATTCTGGCATGAAATTGGAAAGTTCATAGAAATCTGGAGTCAATAGCTTTGTTATTGATTTCCTTCGGATTTATTGGTTCAGCTTAAAGTTACTGCAGTGAAGTCACTGCCTTGAAATATTCCCAGTTCCGGATCTAAAATTCTCTGACTATTTAAAAAAAAACTGACTCACTTAAGAGAAACTGTTAGTTACTTTGTATGAGAAAAGACTTGAATGCATTTGCAAATATGGGAGATTTTTTAATAAATTACATCTATCTATTTCTCTAGATATTCCTATTCTAAAATTAGTTTGCCAGGTGAAATGTTTTATCTCGAAAATTATAGGCAATATAAAGATTGGCAAAATGAACTGATTAAGAGGTCCGTTAAAAAATTATGAAATAATTTCCTGAAAAATCCCTTCAAATTACACATGAGCATTGTGCTTTTGGGGGAATAATATGTACATGAGTTTTCCTTATAGGGAATTTTCATGGTTTAGCATCTTTAATTTCCCCTTCAATATAAGCTTTGTTCTGCCAGGACTAAAACCTTGATAAAGCCTATCAGTGATTATTGAAATCAAGACTTTTCTCTCAAAATATTATGTAGCCCATATAAAGAAATAGCCTAAAACTAAGTAAGTGGTGTTCTACTTTCTAAATCCTTCTAAGCTTGAGTGTCCTTTTGAATCCAACTTGGAAATACAAATTGCATGCACTTTGACTTAACTTTATGGGTATGTATGCCTTTGTCCCATGTAGCCGTTTCATTATTTTTTTCAGTATAAAAATTAAAACTGGGAAGAGGGAAACTAAGGTTTTACTAACTACTCATTTAGAGATATGTGGCATAGCAACAGCTTCAGCTACAAATTGAGAGAAGTACCATATTCTTTGAATAGCAGCTTCTTCTGGAAACAGAATTCAGCTTTCTGATTTTGGTTTCACATAAAATTTTAAATTTAGAAAGAATAGTAAAATGCTATCTAAATGTGTATTTTGGTAGTGAAGTTTCTGTGACAGACTCAAATTCACATTATAGTATGTTCTCGATCATTCCCACAAATTGTTCCACCCCTTATCAGAGCAGCTCTGATAAAGCAGCTCTGCTCCGTCTAGAAGGATCTGTTTTGTCTTAGGAAGCATTCAATTGGAAGACGTTTATGAAGATTTCATCTCTATAGAAACCACACTTGTCTCTCCTTGCTTAATTTAAGAAAACGATCTAGTTGTAAGTTCTTTTGTTTCTTTTCTCTTTTCCCTTTGGAAATTAGTTTCCCTTGCTAAAGGAGTACCCTTAAAGCAGGAAGGCTGAAAGGATTTTTGAAAAATCTAAACACTTTGTAATCCTCACTTCCCACACTTACAATCTATGCCTTATGTTTATAGTATGTTGTTCTCTTATTGTACATTTTTATTTTAAAGAAACATAATCACAAGAAGACCCTTTTCTAGTATTCTAAAAATCTTTGTGCTACTGAGACACTTGGAGGTTCAAAAACACCCCATGTCTTGTGTTATCTCTTTTATTTCCAGAAGATCCCACAGGCTTGTAATTCTCCATTTTCAAAGAAAGGAATAATTTCAAGTGGCCCCCAAATGACTTTCTTTCTTTCTTTTTTGTCGTGGGGAGTTTGTAGCCTGATTCCTATTACTGCCCAATGAAGGTGACTTTCTCTAGATGTGTGGTCTATTAGGAATTGCCAAAGATGCTGTTCCTAGGAAGGTCTAAAACATTCTTCTACTACAGAGGAGCAATTAGAACTAATCATCAGTCATTCACTTTAATATATTAAACATCCACTCATAACTCATTGTATGAAATACCAGGTACCGGTTCATTTTTTTCTAACACATACCTATTTGGCTTATGCAAAATACGTATTTGCTATATTAGATACCATTAATGGCAGAAAGCGTTGAAGCATCCATATATATATATACATATATATGTATATATATATATATGTAGCAAATGTACATGTCTTTGCTACTTCTTTTTTTTTTTTGTGACCCTGCAACACACAAACCTGCAGAGCAAAATATGTGGTTGAGAACAAGAAAAATGTGATATGGATATATGGAGGTGAAAAGGTGAATGACTTCTCTTTGAGTTCTTCTGCTCCTTGCTGTGATTGCCCAGAGATTGGATTGCGTATGAGATGTGTGGACCCATCAATTTTATATCTTTCACTCTGGCAAATGTTAGAGGCCAGACAACTGATGTACAGTGAGAAACTAGAGATATTCTCTTTTTTCATTGATTTAAGAGTTTTGCTGTTTGGTGTTTATTGTTTCTCCTTCCCAAAGGATTTAATGATAACTGGGTCACAAGTGACTTCCTACTTTGTAAGACAAGCTCACACACAGAAAACCCTCTGGATATATAGCGGCAGATCTATGGCCCAGTTCCTTGGGCCTTTTCCTGGGTAGATGAGAACCAGTATAGCTGGAATATGATTGCCACATTTGAGGTGGTTGTGAACGAGATAGCAATACTCTGGATCTACCGTGAAGATACAAACCCACCCTCCTCCTGAAATTTGCCTGAAACTAAACTGTTCATTTTCATATTCACTTATCATAGTTTGCTCATCTGTTGTCATTGACAATTTCTATCTCTTTTCTCAATGTTTTCTTGTCAGGTTTGTAAGCAACACATACAACCAAGCCGTGAAGAACGGTTTGGCAGTGTATTAACTGCCCAATCCTGCCAGGTTTTCTTAGTATTCAGCAGAGTGGAGGTCTTGTTGAAACCCTGGATAAACAATTAGGAGAGGAGGGTTTGTGCTGTGACTTTCTTATCTCCTCAGCTTGTGCATGGCAGTCTCCACCAGGAGGGCTCAGAGACATTTAAATGGCTCCCTCAGGCAGCTTGTGTGGAGGTCTCTCTCTCTGGGCTCATTTCCAGCTCTGCTGCTTTACTCTGTGACACGATTTTGGCTAATTTGAAAACATCTGCTAGAGTAACTTCCCTTTTAATTTTACTACTGGAGAACGTGTATGAGTAGGTGATAAGAAGACTGGCCTTAATCCTCACTCTAACCTCGCGATTAGACCCTTTCTCTGGAGACCCTTTCTTTCTTGGTTTCCATTTCAGTGGAAACTCAGTGTGAGGTCTATTTCTGGATTAGAAATTTCCCTGCTAGCTATCACTGAGATTTCTTTACAAAACACATGCTGCAGTTTCAGAGGAAAATGGCATTTTGATCTTGTTTCAGACGTTGCAAACGACTATTCTCTGCTATGATTCATCATACTACTCTAGCAAAAGGGCAAGGCACAGCCCTTCCCTTCGAAACTCTTTTCTTGGACATTAACCCAGAAGACAAAGCACCGTTTTCCTTCTTTCAAACAGGATGTGCTTTCCCACTTAGAGCTGAGGAGAGGCAGCAGGGGAACCTTGAAGCGGTAACACATTTAAAGTTTATTGCGTGAACCCTCGGCTAGGCAATTCAGATGGAACTTACTTGATTCCATAGCTGCTGTGAAGCAGGATAAGATGTCTTTCCCCCCCTCTCCCTGGAACACTGTTTCTTACGTTATTTCCTCTTTCCTAGACCTCAACTGAAAAGCCACTTTAGTGAAGCTCTCCAGTTGAATGCATTTTCGGTGCTTTATACTCTATTTCATTGTCCTTTTACAGTAAATAATGATGCCTTGACTTTTGTCATTATCTGATCAACTGTCTTCCCCGCTGAACTGTGCATTCCATGAGGTCAAGAACTAAATATAACATGTTCACCATATATCATCGATGCCCAGCACACCACCTGGCACTTAGTAAGTGGTCAGTAAACTTTGGTTGGGTGAATGAATGAATAAACAAATGAGTGAGTGCACATCTCTATTCTGACTGTGTAAGGGCTATAACTCTGAGGCTACTATTCCATTGATTTTGCATGGCCTTCCTTGCATTCTCAAGTTCTGCGTTCTGTGGTTCTAAGCTCAGTCTAATACCTGGTAAACACAGGGCTGATCCAAGCATGGCCAACATGTGATGGGTTAGGTTGTGCTACATTTTCGAACTAGGGAAGCTACAGTCTGCTGGTAAACAGAGGGGGAAATAAGGATTAAAACAGGCAAAGCCTGTCCCATTGTCTTTCTCCTCCTTCTGACTCAAAATAAACATATAGCTTAACTACCCCACTTGCCAGTGTATTGAATTCGTCCCTGCCTTTCAAGGCTTAGCCCCTGCTCCTTTCCCACCCTTCACTCCATAGGATTGAGTGCTCCTTTCTGTGCCTCCACTGAATCTGATACATATTCATATCTTAGTTTTGTATTTCATTTTCTGTTTATATTTCTGTCTACCTCTATGAGACCATAAGCTCAAGGGATAACAGATAGTGGCTAGTATAGGATTTGCGTATGGAAGGGACACAAATGTTCATTGGGGATTGAAAGATTGAATCAGATCACAGGGGTGAGAGACAAATCTAGTGGGATAGAGAGAAGTGGCTATAACAGACTCTCTTGCTTGAGGCTGATTTCTGTGTAGGCAGGTAGTTGGAACCTATATGGGGTGGCTCTCATTCATAGGTGATGTTGGAATCTACCATTTTAAATTGTATGGAATCACAACCTTTTAGGTATTTCCATGATTTTTTATACTAGTGTCTGGCCAGGCATATAGTACATTCTGTCCTACTTTATGCTTCTGAGATACTTGAATGATATGGTGAAGTTGGCCAACTTCCTGGATATGTTAACCTGCCACTTGACACTCTGCTTTAGATGCTAGATCCACTGTTCGGCCTTAAATGATCTCTGAGGAAAGGTAAGACTCAACGTGGACACGACCCATGTTTTTACAAACCACCATATGTAATAATTTCTCTAGATCTGCTTTTCTTTTATTGACAATTTAAAATATTCTGCTTTGATGATAAGAGTCCTAAAAGGGATCTAGATTTAAATGTCAGATATTTGGCATGTATATAGCCTTTCCAAGTGTGGGCAAAGAAAAAAACATTAGAATATCTCCAGTGTCCTCGTGTGGAGAATACAGAAGTGTGAAACTTAGTTCAAATCCTTGGGCAGCTTAAAATCTAATCCAAAGGATAAGGTTAAGATGTGGGAAGTAATTAGTAAGAAAGTGTTACAGAATAAAATTAAGTGCTCAAGTATCTGGGGCCAATCATACTTATCTTGGGCTTTTACATGGGCAGAGCTGGACAAAGAATGTGATCATTGTGGGATGCGTTCTAACCAAGAGGTCTTCAGCTGGACTTGCAGGGATGGGTAAGAGTTAAATAGGACGAAGGGATGGCTTTTCAGATAAGGCAAAACACTGACAAAGCCATGGAGATGCAAACCAACTTGGCATATCCCTGGATGAGGGACATGCTCGTCTCCTCTAGCTCCTCTGGTACATTTTAATTAGACCTAGAGATGAATTTGATTGAGAGGGATGGAGACACACTGTGGAGGGTTTAATGACTATACAAGAATGTTTAGAGTTGATAGGAGCATTGAAGGATTTCGAACAGACAGTGACGTGAAGAAGTGGCCTTGTGGACTGATGGAAGTAGGTCAGTCTGCTACCAGATTTGGACAGAAAGAAGCATTAGGAGGCTGTTGCACTAGTTGAGGCATAAATGATGAGAACCAGGTCTAGGGAAGTAGGGATGGGAGAAAAGAAGATAGGAAATATTTTGAAAGATTTTCAAGTAATATTTCAAGTCTTTCCTTTCTCAAGTTACTCTATACTTGTGTCACAAACTATTTTTCAATTCTTTAGTAGTAATTTAAAATTATTATGAAATATTTCAGTAACACCAAAAATTAAGTATTATAATAAACACCGATGTACCAACCCCCCAGATTATGAAATAAGTCATTGCACATACTGTTGAAACTCCCAGAGTACTCTCCCTCCAAGCACATCTCCCCTCAGCAGTACCTTGTATACTGAATTTGTGCTTATCATTCCCATGCATTTCCTTATACTTCGCTATGTATGTGTGTGTACCTAAGCAATATAGTCTCGTTTTGCTATATTTAAACTTTATATATAGTAACATGCTCTTTGTAGTCTTCTTCATCTTACTTTAATTGATTAGTATTTTGTTGATATGTGTAGATCCTATTTATTCATTTTTACTGCTCTATAGTATTCCATTGTATAATATATCATGGTTAATGTATCGGTCTTCTCTTGATGGACATTCAGGGTATTTTCCAACAAGGCCGCTGTGAACATTCGTATGCACATCCCCCTGTGCTAGCAAAGGAGCCTTACCTTAGGGTATCTCCTTAAGAGTGGAATTGTGGGAGGGTGGGATTTGTACCTCCACATTTAGCAGATAATGCCAAATTACCAAAAAGAATTGTGCATATTTATACTCCCACCAGCAATCTATAAGAGCTCCTTTTGTTCTGTCGTTGCCAATGCTTAGTGACACATTTTATGTGTCAATATGGTTGTGAAGTGATATCTCCTTTCAGTTTTAACATGTTGTTTCCTGACTGACTGCTAGTAATGTTTACCATTTTTCCCCTCTCTGGGTTAACATTCATGTTTCTTTGGAGTGCTTGTTCATGTATGTTGCCCACTTTTCCCCTGCTTTTCTAAAAAAAAGAAACAAAACAACTCATTGATTTGTAAGAGTTAATTATATATTCTGGATACCAGAGTCTTTTCTGTAATAGGCATTTCAGTGATCTTCTCCCATTTTTTTCTTTTCATTTTTCTGATGTCTTTGGCTGAAAAGATTATTTCTAAAATTTAAAATAAATGGGGGCTGGCCCCGTGGCCGAGTGGTTAAGTTCGCGCGCTCCGCTGCAGGCGGCCCAGTGTTTCGTCGGTTCGAATCCTGGGCGCGGACATGGCACTGCTCGTCAGACCACGCTGAGGCAGCGTCCCACATGCCACAACTAGAGGAACCCACAACGAAGAATACACAACTATGTACCGGGGGGCTTTGGGGAGAAAAGGGAAAAAAAATAAAATCTTTAAAAAAAAAAAAAATTTAAAATAAATGCATTTTTGATTCTCCTCCTTATGGTATAGATAAGATGTCTTGTTTAAGAAATCTTTTCCAATTCTGAAGTGATAAAGGTATCATTCTTTTATATCTCATAAAGCATTCAAGTTTTATTTGCACATTTAGTTTCACAAGACTTTCTTATCAGTGGTTATTTTATAAAGCCTTTAATTACATCCCAAATTTGGGCAAAACACATAACTACTCTCAGTCATAATTTCTTCCTCATTAAGCTAGAGTTTGAAGTAGTTGTACTGTGTGAATTGCGCTGCTGCCGCTTGACTTCACAACTTCATCATTTTATGCCTGGAATGCACAGAAGTCTTTTAATAGAACTTCCTGCCTCCGAGGTCTCCTTCTTCTAATTAAACTTACATCTAGATTTACTTCTCAGAGAACAGTCAAAGTCATAGTGAGAATCCTCAGCGTTTGTCCTTGAGACCATGAGGGCAGCAATCACATCCATTTTTACTCCCGTGCATTCGAACACATACCTGGGCCTTCAGACGTGGGAGGGGGACAAGCGCATGAAGGCACGGCTGGCTCCGCTCATTGCTCAGCTCCATTTCTTGATTAGTCCCGTACATCAGAACTCTTCTCCACCACGACTGCGCCGCTTGTCAGGACTCTGCTATTCCCGCCCTTCCCTCCTCTTCCTTTGCTTCTCTTCTCTTCATGTATTTAAATTCTGTTGACTTGACGAATTGCTAACAGCAGATTCTCCTAGGGCTTGGACAAGGGGAATCAGGGAATTTTCCCTTTGTGTCATTCTATACAGTTTGAGTTTTTTGCCATGAGCAGGGATTGCTTTTAAAATAATTGTTTAAAGCACTCTCTGTCGTTGAAGGCCCAGTCAAATCCCACGTTCACGTGAAGCATTAGGACTCCTCTAGTCTAGGGCAAACTCTCCTGTGAATTCCTGTTGCATTTTTCTGGATCGTTTACTTTATGATTTATATTTTAGGCATTTTATGTGAATACTCCTAGATTTTAAGCTCCTTTAAGTGATGAATTGGCTTATGTGCTTTTGTCTCTCTCTTAGGCCTAAATCCAGCAGGCAGCAGAGTGGTTTTTCAATGGGTCTCAGCTGCTTTCTGGATAACCGGTAATTAGTTAGTGGAGGTGGCGTGGCGGAGTGGAGGTTTGGAGTGTCAGGACGTTGGGAATAGGGACATTCCTAGAACATATAAGGGTTTGGGACAGGAGGGCTAATTTGTAGTGAGAAAAATTGAGCTCTCTTTTGGTTATGTTAATTTTAGAGATGGTATTGGACACGTCCCATCAGCAACTCGGGAAATGTTAAATCTGAGCTTTAGGAACTGATACGATTTGAGGTTAATTAGGAAGTTATCTGCTGGAAAGTGATCAATAGGTCCATGATGCTAGCAGCTGTTTCCGTGTTCCAGAGTGTAATGTCACCTCCTGCCCTCCATCCTGTTTCTACTCTTCTGATTCATCTAACTAGCTAGATGACTTCGGGCAGGTTAGTTAATTTTTGTGAGCCTACTTTTATCATCTGAAAAATGAGGATAGTTTAACTGACATATCAGAGTTTTTGAAAGGATTAAATGAGCCAACCTATATAAAGTATCTAGTTCAGTAGCAGGCTTGTGGTGGGCAATTAATCAATGCTGTTATTAATATATTTTATCTCTAAGAACTAATCTGCCAATCATCTTTTTACATCAAAGTAGTAAAGAATTTAAAAATTACTTATCTAGTCATGAAATAGTTTTCTTCTCCTATTGAAAATTCCTAGGGGGCCAGCCCGGTGGCGCAGCGGTTAAGTTCGCATGTTCCACTTCTCAGTGGCCCAGCGTTCGCTGGTTCGGATCCCGGGTGCGGACATGGCACCGCTTGGCGTGCCATGCGGTAGGCGTCCCACGTATAAAGTAGAGGAAAATGGGCATGGGCATTAGCTCAGGGCCAGGCTGCCTCAGCAAAAGGAGGAGGACTGGCAGTAGTTAGCTCAGGGCTAATCTTCCTGAAAAAAAAAAAGATAAAAAGAAAATTCCTAGATCGTATTCATGTTCCTTTGTTATCTGACAACAGTGACAGCAATTTGCTGAACAAGTTCAGTATAGTGGGTAATTATTGAGCACCCTGGTCTTTGTGCTCTTGCAGGATACAACTTTGGGTATTGCCTGTAGGTTCCATGTGCTGCATTTACAGGGAAAGAGGCCTGCAGCTCCTACAGCCCAGCCCTGTCTGACATGGTACCATATGCTGTGAGGAGATTACAAAAGAAATCAAAGTCATATCTTTCTCCCCAAGGAAGATTTGATTGTGAAACAATTCAGTGTATCTAAAGCAACATTCAAAACGGGAATTTTAATTTACTCTGGCCAGAATGCATGTTTATTAAGGCAAGATGGGACAGGGAAAAAATCCAGAGGCTAACCAGAAAGAGGCAGTTATTCTTGGTCCTTACAGAAGAGCATCTCCCAACAGGGGAAGCCCTGAGTTAGCTGTCCATTGGCGGGTGGAATGCTCGTCTTCTGATTCCATCCACCTTCTCTGATCCGTGGGCTTGTCTTCTGCCTCCGTGTCGTGTGTCTTGTCAGCTCACAGTTTCTCTTGTAGAAAGGGCTTGGCAGGTGAAAACCAATACAAGTCGGCATGAGAACTGTACTGATTGATTAGCTGGGAAAATTCCATTGGTTTTTCATCAAGGGAAAGGTTTCTGGGCAGTTATATCTAGATGATTTGGGTTTTATAATTTTTTAATCTGTTTTAGTAACACAATATTTCTTATCTTTGTGGTTTAAAACCCCATGGAACAAAATAGAAAATACTTTTTCTCAAGTCTTTATTCTTTCAGGGGTCCCCTTTGGGTAGAAGTGTTGGCACTATAAAGTGGCCTGAGATGCCCCAAACAGAGCTGATCAACTCATAGTAAATGTGATGTTAAATACTGGCAATATTAATTTACAGATAGGTTGTGTTCCAAAGTTGTGTTTATATGGTGAATATTTTTGGACATTGAACAGCATTATCTCATAGAATTTGTGCTATCCAGTGGTGGCTGGCTTCTAGGGTTAAATTTCTAGAGTCTTTTTTACCCATTTTCTACAAACAAAATAGTATTCCTCTAATGAAAGCCATATCTATCTAAAATTCAAAGCTCTTTATCTATAAAAAAAAAACAAAATCTAAATTGTGACCGAATGCCACCCCTTCTGCCACAGAATTAGGAATTCCTTGGCTCTGCCAGTGGTTGGGGGCTGGGCGATGCTCAGGCAACAGCAGCTGCCATCACAGAAGTACAGTTTCCCTTGATCCAGGACCAGAACCTGGGGAGGGTACGAGGGAGCCAAAAGAGGTTGCTCATGAGCACTAATAACTGTTAAATATCTACATTTATATAAACTACTTCTCTTTGTTTGAATTTGAGTGAAGGAAAGAAAGTCTAATGTAGCTTGATTGCCCATATTATGTCCTGCACTGAGAACTAAGATGTGTAGGTTATTTTTAAGTTAGATGTCAGGAAGTTAGGAATGACAGGTAGAGCTGTATTCCTTTGTACGTAGGTCTTTTTTTTTTTTTTTTTTGGTGAGGAAGATTGGGTTTGAGCTAACATCTGTTGCCAATCTTTCTCTTTCTTTCCTCAAAGCCCTGGTACATACTTGTATATCCTAGTTGTAGATAATTCTAGTTCCTCTATGTGGGGATGCCACCACAGCATAGCTTGATGAGTGATGCTGTGTCCGTGCCCAGGATCTGAACTGGTGAACACTGGGCCGCTGAAGCAGAGTGCACGAACTTAACCACTCGGCCATGGGGTGACCCCTTTAGGTCATTTTTGCCAGATGTGTTTTTCAATGCATTTCAGATCCTAACTATGTGCACTTTTGGATGGTGGGAATTACCAATTCATTCATTCATGCATGCATGCATTCATTTAGCCAACAACAACTTATTGAATAACTAGTGCATGCCAAGCACTATTCTAGGTGCTTTGAATTCAGACCTGAACACCAGACGAAAGGCATGCCCTTGTGCAGTTTACGTTCAAGTGGGAGGAAACAGACAACAAACAATAAACTTAGTACTTCTTTTAGAATGTTAGAAAGGAATAACAACTATGAAAAAAATAGAAGCAGATGAAAGGGATTATTGAAGTACTGGTCTTTGACAGATTTCTGGTACAGAAGGAAATGAGCCTTTTTAAAAAAAATTCAGACCTTCACTTGAAATCTTCTAGCTTTAGGATTTGACAAGGCCCTGGGAGAGGGGTGGGGTTACTTTCACTGCTGTGGCAGTCTTGCTTCCGTTTTGTTGGAACCACAGTCTGTATACTCCTCAGATAGAAAATCTACCGCGTTGCATTGTAGCTGCTTGTGTTTTTTACTCTCCCACTGGATTATGAACTGTAACATAAGGCATGTTTCTGACAAACTTATATCCCTGTATTGATACTGCTAGAAATAATAACAGTGATTATGTATCTCATTGAATGCTTACTTTGCACTGAGCACATGATGCCAGCCCCGTGTGGAAAGTGATATCATGCTTTACAGAATATACTTTCAGGCCACAGAACTGCCTAGGTGGAGCTGACAATTGAATGGAGGTCTGTTAGCATCAGAGCCTCTCCTCCCCTTGTGCCTAACCCAGGGCCTGGCATTTGGTTGGCATCCAAGAAATGTAGAGTGAAATGGAAATAAATAAGCTGCAGTTTGGCAAAACTGATAGCTCTCAGAAATGCGTCTCAGGTTGCCTGCAAGATACACCCCTCTCTTCTTTTAAATTGTTTCACTTCACAGCCTAGTGGGCCCAGGAGGTGGTTATTTGGAAATTCTTCAAGTGACACTCCCTTTACTTTTCTTTAATTCCTTCCTCCTGTTTCCGTATATCTCATATATAGAGAATGCAAAAGAAATAGAATTACTTCTGCTGAAATCATCACCCTCTAGTGTGAAGGTGAAGCTGCTTGGTTTTGTAATGTCTCTTACATTAAGGAATCTGCACGGATCCTTTTTTAGAGTTTTACCTTGATTTCTCCTCGTCCCTGCTTCAGTGGGTTCTCTCAGGATGCAGTCTTCATGTCATCAGGAACCAAGTGCATAAATAGGTTGTGTTTAGCTTACCTTCCACTCTCCACCTGCCTCTTCCCACTTGTCAGAGAAATTTTGTGACAGAGGTGAGTCTCTGTGGGACCTTCTGGGGGTGTGACCATCTGCTTGCTCTGAAGAAAATCAGTCCCTTCTTTCCAGGAAGGGAGCTATCAGCTGCCAGAGAAACTTCAGCTCTCTGCTTCCCACTGAGCAGTCTATTTGAAAGGATAAATGAGCACATCCCTCAAAGACAAAGAAGCACAAACACAGAGGAAGTCTGCAGTAAGGACACAATTTAGAGAACACAGATAACAAACCTGGCTCACCTTTGGCAAGGTTCAGATAAGACCTTTAATGGCAAGGGGAAGAAAAAGATGTTAGGTCCTCCTCCTAAGATGTCCCCGAAAAACAGTGCTCGTTGGCACTTAGGACTCTTTGCAGTTCAGCCTGATGGAATTAAAAATTTCAGTCCGTTTAAACAGACATTTGTAAATCAACATTGTTATATCTTTAGCTAAAGAGCGAGGTAATTCAACTGACCTATAAAATGCTAGAATGCTACTTTTTTTTTTTTTAGCTTTAAATTTTTAAGAAAAAGGTGTGCATAAGCATCCCCTCTTCAGATAAACAAGTATTGGTGCTGGATGTTTGGCTTATGTAGATTGACAGAAGCTGAAATGCAGATGAATACATATGAAACTGATAAAATAGTGAGTGCCCTTTGTGAAGTCCTTGTTGTCATTGTAATGTCACAGACAACAAATACATTTTATAAGTGAAATGTCTTACATCTTTCTTCCAGTGTTTCTGTATATTCTATATTTACATTCCTGACCCAAAATAAATTTGAATGTTTAGTTGCCATAGGACATAAACTTAGTGCAAGTTCTAGACAGGTTCCTGACCCAAATAAATTTGAATTTATTTACATTCCTAACCCAAAATAAATTTGAATGTTTAATTGACACAGGACATAAACTTAGTGAAAGTTCTAGGCAGGTACTAGTAAAAGTATAATATACTAATAGTAATGCATTAATTTGTTGAAGACAGGAACTATATGGCCAAAGGCTTGGGTGTTTTTCATTCTAAAAGTGTCCTACATTGAAATTCAAATTCAATTTATTTAAATTAGATGAGTTGTTAAAATTAATTTGTACATACATGTATGAAATATACATGAGTCAAAACGTTTCATTCGAAATTCTATAATTGCAATTGAGAAGTTCGCATCAGACAGTCATATATGTTTAGGTATAGGATGTAAGGATAACTAATATTTTCTAAGATATTTTGTTCCATCTGCCTGGAATTTTGCCCCCTCCCTCCTCTCAACACCTTTTCACACGACTGCTTTTTTTTTCTCTCCGTTAATGCCACTCTTGACCACCATTTGCAAATTAGTTCAATCTGTCCCAGTTTTTCTCTTTCTCAGTATCTTAGCATAGAGCTTCCTAATAAATATTTGTCAGATATCGGTTCTTAATAAGTATTTTTCCAGAGCTTGAATGTGAGATCACAACAAGGCATTTTTGAACATAAAGTTTAAATAATGATTACTTGAAGAAATTGAGTTGAAACCTTCAGTTTTAAGTCTGAGTCCTACAAATATGTCAACTCCTGGTAAGTGCTCATCATTAGAAATGGCATCCTCCCCATTTCAGTGATCTCATGGGCTAGTGAGAGAGAAGGGAAGAATGGGATTCAATCCACTGGGGGTGGCAGGATGATGGGGTGTTACAGGATGCTGCGGTAGGACTGAGCAGGGTCACTCAGTTCATATGCGTGTCAGGGAGGGTTTCTCAGAGGTAGGGATCAGTGGTGTCAAAGGAATGTCAAGGCTGGGAAGGAAGCGTGCAGCAGTTGTTTTCTGAGCCTTTCAAGTCAATTCCTGTGAAGCTCCTCCTCTTCCTAACGTTATGTTGCCAACAACAGTGCTCTGTGGTATGTAACGGGCATTCTCTCAGGGTCTGTTTACCCATGTGTCAACTGACAAGGATGATCACGTGATTTTGAGATTCTCTTAAAATGCTAATATTCTGTGAACTATAATTTCACATGAGACTGGAGTTCCATGGAGGTTTCAGGGAAGTATGCAATACACATTGAAGTTGAATGACTTTATAAACCATATGATTGTAATGATGAGCAGGCTAGGGATCCAGCACTTAAATTTTGAAACACTGGGGAGTCTGTGGAGGAAGCTTGAGTATGTTTGTGTAAACTAGGTAGGTATTTAACTGTAATAAAGGAAGCTGAAGATAAACTGCATTTCTTGGGGGGACTATGGGATATGCTTTTGGAGAGGGTGACTGATGAAAGGGATGACGGGAAAAATGAATGGGGAGAATGGAGGTAATGGGGTGGGGTTGGGGGTTAGTGACTGAGCACAGGGAGGGAGTATGAGAGATTTTAAACAGCTGGCTTGGGTTGAAAATCTCGGGGATAAAAAGTATCTAAGAAGGAATTGCAGTTTTCTACGTCATGTCCTAGGTAAAATCCTGCAGAAAAATCTACATTCTCCTTCAAAATTTCTGGAATCAATTTTTTTTAATCCATCAGCAGACAGAGTCAGGCTTCAAGTCATTAGAACTATATGTATAGTAATAAGAATGGATAAATAAAGGTATGAAGACTTTGTAAGGATCTTGGGCTGAAAACTGAGAGCAAAATGTTCTCTAAGGAATTAAAATAATGTAGGACCTATAGACAATAGCATCAGACTAGTACTTCAAAAACATTTATTGATCCTTTCTTTGCTGTGTACTGTGTTTGATACTGGAGGTCAAAAGTACCAGGTCATGGTGGGACCAGCACATAAGCAAAAATTGGCAATATGTTATAATAAGTACACATGAGATACTGCCAGGACCTGGAGGAAGCTGGGGAAGCTCTCGAGTTGCTTTTCTGAAGGGGACAGTCCATTATTTTGACAGCAACAATTAGCCCTAGTAAAAGGAAATAAATACTCTTTCTATGGTATTTCCTATTTCTCTCCTTAAAAGATCCTCCAACTATATTAAGTGCGCAATTCAAAGATTGTAAGAAGCAAGTAGCAACGCCATATCAGTATATAATCGTTTTGAAACCATGTTTACTGCCCAAGGAAGAGAAATTGGCAAAGAAAACCAAGATCATACCAGCGTAATGTATTATATAAGCTATTGTTAATTGATCAATTATTTAGTAACTCTGAAAAACGAAAAAGAGGTTGAAAACATTGTCCCTTGATTCAAGTGTCTCACTTGGCTAATATGTTGCAGGGGACTTGATTATTTTCCCAATCTCTAAAGTTGCGTTAAAAATCTGTGTCCATGTTTCACTTAGTCGATATCCTTCATAAAATTTCAGAAATGAAACAGCCCATCTGTTCCTAGAGCACCGTCATTCCTCGGCAACTTTATTGGATTTTCTTCTTCTCTGCTTTATCGTTGTTTTGGAAAAAGTATTTTTCTTCTGAGCTCTGGCAGCATGGATGGAGAAATCCAAAGTCTTCCTTTCATTGTTAGAAATTTCTCCTTTGTTTCCAAAGGAGAAATGAACCTTCTATGATGGTTTATCAGTTATTTGTGATGTTACCTAAATCCTTTATTGGCATAAATAGACTTTGGTTGAGTAGGAGCTTTAGTTAAGCATAACCACTATAAGACCTCCCTGAAGAATTTAAACCCATATGTTTAGAGGAGCCAGCTCTCCTTCAGAAAGGTGCCTTGCTGAATCCAAAAAAACCCCTAATTTGTCATCATTTAACTGTACATCTACATGTGTCAATAATTCTCAACCTTGTCTAGACATTGGAATCATCTAGGGAACGTTTTAAAAAGAATACCAATTTCGATCATCTCAATCTCCATCTCTAGGGTAGGTTCAGGTATGAGCATTTACGAAGTTTGTCGGTTGAGTCTAGGGCAGGTGTAGGGATAAAAACTGATGACCAATAGCGATGGATCTTAAAGTATGGTCTCTGGGCCTGCTGTAACTCATTATCTGGAAACTTATCAGAAATGCAAATACTTGGGCCCAATTCAGACATAGTGAATCAGACACTCTGGAGGTGGGGCCCCGAGTTCATTGTTTTAACAAGCTTACCAGGTTTTTATGATGCATCCTAAAGTTTTAGAACCAGTGGCCCTCAGGTTCCTACCTCCCACCGGGCACTTAGATTTGCATGCCTCTGCTTGCAGGTCCCAGGTAGTCATGCTTGGGAATTAGCTCTTTTCATGAGAGGAAAAAACATAAAAAATCATGGCTTGAAACAAGGCATCATTACGAGAGTGTTCCGAACATGGCCATGTTTGTTTACATTCCAGACCACTCCTCTGGGAACTTTCCATCCTTGCCTACTTCCAGTAACGTTTCGCTGTGCTTCTGACCTTCCCCTTGCTGCCAAAATCATCTTGCCTACGTTAAGCTTCTCTGCTGATTGTCCTGGACACCTTTCCTGCAGTCTGCTGGTTTCTAACCACCTAACTTACCTAATTTATGATATCTGCATGTACATCTGCTTGGTTGTGAGCCCCTGGGCCCACCCTCAGCTCTTTGTGCTATTCACAGTCTGTCTTCAACTTGCAGAGTCCCACCTCCTCTGTCTGTGACCTGCCGCTACCCGGGCTTTGGGTGCTATGCAGTTTAGTCTTTTCATGTGTTGGGAAAGGGAAGTGAAAGAAAGAATTCAGAAGTTAGTCAGCTTTCATCTCTCCAGAATCACATTTTTGCAGAGTGATTTTATTACTGTAATTAAAGAGTTGTGAGTTTGTAGAATGTCTGGAGCCATTGCGTTCGAATCTACTAAAACTTTTCCCAAAGTTAAATGATGGATGCAGCTGAATCATGGCAATTTCATGTCAGTGGCCCCCCTGCATTGGTGTGGGCATTGAGAGGAGATTGAATGCTGCTGCATCTTTTGTTACCATTTGAATTTATCTACTTCCGTTTCCCCTCTCCTCCACCTTGTGCATTGTTTTCTGGGATTGTGGGAGTTGTCTTTCCTCACTCCTATTCCTTCTCTTTTCATTTTACCAGAATATGTTTCCATTATTCAGAATTTTATGCCAGTATTTTTATGTGGCTATTATTTTCCGTTTCATGTACGTTACCCTCCTAGTTGCTTCAGTCAGAAACCTGAGGCAATTTCTGAGGTAGCCTTCAAGGGAGTGAAAGTGAGGAAGCCTCCACTTTTACATCCTCACACCCACTCAAAAACCTTACCAACTAACTGCCTACCTTTATTCTTTATTACTTTCTAGATGCCTGCCTATTATTCTCTCAAATAAACTTCCCTTTCACAACTGAGGAACCTCCCACCTCCCTGGTGCCTTCACCATCTCTTTTCCCTGCTAATTCAGGAGCCTCCTTTCCTGCTCGTCTTATGTTACCTTTTACCTTCCTCCAAACTATCCTCTGAAGTTATATTAGATAAACCACTTTGAAATGTTTTTATTTAGTTAAGTTCCCAAATTAAATCACTTGATGTCTAGCCCTCCATGACCTATAAGACAAAGCTTCAACGTTGTAGTGTGGCGTTTAAGTCTCTTATGAGCTGGTTGAGTATACTTTTCCAGCCTTAACTCTTAATACTCCGCTACAAGGTGTAGTTTTATGCTTCAGGCCGCTTCGTCATTTCCTGACTGACACCATTTTGATCATGTTTCTCTCTATGTCGTGCCTCTCTTGTTTCCTCTCATTGGGATGTCCTTACTTCTTTTTCTGCATGGCAGACCTCTAAATGTTGTTCAAAACAGCTCGAGGTTGCCACAGCTTCCCTTGGACGATTTACATGCTACTTCCTGTGGGTTCCGGCAGTATCTCCCGTGTACTTATTAAAACATATTGTAAAAGTTTGCCACCATGCTGGTCTCTCCATGACCTGCTTGAGAAGAGCTAGTTCTTGCAGGACCAACAGAAGAATCATTCATCCCCCAGATAAAATGAGAGTTGGGAACTCTGGAGGATACTTTTGGAACAAATGGGAAGTATGTGGGAGCCAAGGTGGGTGAACTGGGTGACGCAGGTCCAGCAGTGTGAGGAAAGGAAAGAGTGATGTGTAGACTATTTCTGTAATATGGACAGATTCTAGAAGAAAGAGGGTTCAGGAAAAAAGTTCAGAAATCTGAGAATACAGCTCAAAAAACAAAGTGAGAGAAAGGAACAGTTAGGGTATCAGTTATCTTTTGTTGATTAACCAATCACTGCAAAATTTAATGATATAAAACAACCGCTCTACTATGCTTGCAGATTCTGTGGGTCAAGAATTCAGATAGGGCATGGCATTCTTTTTGGAGAGACATATATAGATGAACATCTATGATATAAAGCAGGAGAGGAGAACGCTGTTGTATAGGGACATGATGCTTTTCGGGGTAAGGAACAGGTTTTAATTCATAAAATAGAAGATAGGATAGAGAAGACTTTATGAATCACATACCTTTTGGGATGGGCTTTGAAGGAGAAGCTTCAGAGCCAGGCTCAAGCTCCAGGGCTGAGTAAGGAAATGAAAGGGCTAAACATGTTTAGATAGCATGATTAATTTGTGGTGGCTGGAACATAGGGTGTGTGGCGAGATATAGATCATAGAGAAGCTTTGGGACACAAACTAAAGAGTTTGATTTCATTCACTATGCAGCAAAGAATCATTAAATTTTCTTTTAGCAGAACTATTCTAGAGCCCTTGATATTACCATATTCTGAAAATGACTGAAGAAGGAATAGAGGAGAGTCAAGGAGATGTGTATAGGGGTGTATGTCTGCAACTCTCTAACAGGTGAGATCCAGTAAGGTTCTGGTGATAAGATTCTGGTACAAATGGTTAAAGTGGTGAAGAGTGTCCTTGCTTTCCAGCCTTCGGTCATCTTTCAGGATGGGTACTTCCTTGGTTGTGACAGGAATGTAAGCTCCGTGAGGGCTGCTATATTTATAGTGGCTAGAACGATGTCTAGTATATTCATAAATATTAGACTAACAAATTAATTAGAGAATTGTCATCCATGTTTCCATCAGTGCATGTACCCATTTTGCTTTGACCACTTTAAAAATAAGGTATTCCTGGTGGAACTAAGTGGTTTTTAAAACTTTGGTTTTGGTGACTGATTTCTATAAGCTATTTGAACACTTTTTGTTAACAGTTGTTTATTAGGTCAAAACATATTCCCCAAGAGCAAACTTCAATAAGGTAGAATTATACTATGCTGGAACAGAAAATGTTCCCTTTTCTACAGAAAAGACCTAAGGTATGGCTACCTAAGACCTGTATTTTCAGGTTGGAGAAAGATGATCCCCAGAGACATTGAGTAGCATGTCCAAGGTCACAGATAGTCCATTTCTGACAGCTTATTACAGATGAATAAATTGAGGCCTAGAAAATTTAAATGACAGCCATGGTTATTCAACTAGTGAAGGCTGAAGCCAAGATTAGGAGTAGGCTTCTAATATGTAGTCTGGTGTTATTTCCATTATAAAATGTTGCATGGCACTTTGATTTTAAAGTCAAATCTTAGTTTCACCTGTGTGAGAAAAAACAATCTCCATCTGGCTTTGCTAAATTCCGAGAGGAGAAGCCACCTCATATGGCTGCTGAAAAATTCAAATCCTAGGGTGGCAGCACTCAGAAAAGGAGAGGAAGTGAACAGTGTGGTCTCGTTAAACAACTTAATGTTTAAAAAAGACACGTGTGGATGCTTGTACATTTGAATGACTTCTTGTGCTTGTTTTTGAAAATCGAATTCAGGTAGACTGGACTTTGTCTAAGGTAGAAGGCTCAGAGATTTATAGAATTATAAGACCTAAGACCTGTACTTAAGGCTTGGAGACAGAGGATCCCCAGAGAGATTAAGTAGCACATCCAAGCTCATGAAACTGTTAATGACTATATCAGAACTGGAAACCAGAACACTTAGTTTGGAAGAAATGAATATTGCTTTTCAGGTGTAAAATGCACATCCTTAAAGGAAATAATTGGATTTAAGGTGATGCATTTTAAATTTTTTTTTAACTTTTCCATGTCCCTTTATGATATGAAACATAACAATTGAACAAATACCACAAACATGCCGTCTGTCTTCAGATAGAACCTTGTCACCCGCCATGAAATAGTCCCTGTGCTCTCAGCTTCCTAACTTCAGTCCCCTTTCATCTTCCACAATTAACTACTCTCCAGATCTTTACTTTGTTGTCATTCTGTCTTTCTTTATTCTTTTACCATTACATGCATTATTCATAAAAACCTATTTTTTTATTTTGCTTGCTTTTGAACTTCATCAAAATGGCACCAAAATGTTTGTATTCTTCAACTTGCTATTTTTGTTTAACAATATGCTTTGAAGGTGCATCCATGCTACTGTACACAGTTAGTATATTTTCAGTGTTGTACAAATTCCAGTTTATGACTATTCCACAGCTTGTCCATCCATTTTTCTCATTTTTGATATGTGGCTTGTTTGATGGTCACTTTTGTTTGTTTGATTTTGCTATTACCAACCAGGCTGCCACATACATTCTTTTTGCATGTCTCATGATAAATATGAGCCAGAGGCTGGGCTGTGCAGTGTGCTGGCTTTTCAAGATAATGCCCACCTGTTTTGCAAAATGGCTGTGCTAATTTGAACTCGCACAAGTCGTGTATGAGTCCCCAGTGTTCTAAATCCTTGCCAACACTTAGTGTCACCAGACTTCTTAATTTTTGCCAATCTGGTGTGTGGATATTAGCGTACAAAGGTTATTTTTATCGTGAGTTGGGGGTCTAATATTTTTCTGTAAATGTACAATTTTACAAGGGAATGCAAAAATAAGACATTTTATAAATATTCACTTTACACAAAATGATTAAGAGAAACATGACGTATTTACATGAAGAAAGTCTGTGATGTTTCTGTTAGAGAATAGATATTTTCACACATTCAGAATGACAGTTGTTGGTAAATTCAGCAATAACACCTTCAAGTCATTAATATTTAATGATAATCTCGAATTCAGTAAATGAAGTTCAATTTATTAATAGTTATTTATTTTATCCTGCCGTTTTAACTCATCCTGGAAGAGAATATAGTAAGATGGGAATTTTATGTATGTATATCTAGATATCTATCTATCTGTTTATATATATCTGTAAATGACTCAGGGTAAAATCACATATTGACCTAAATAGGTTATATTGCAAAGTTCATAGAAATAATAATGTTGTAACTTTTGGGGCTATTTTGAGTTTTCACTATTTAATCTTTTTAGAACTCTCTTAGCTCTTTTGTTGAAATGTGCCCTGGCTATGCTTATTAGATGACATTTAATGACTCTAGTGCTGTGATACAGACTCTCCTGGCTCCTGTTATAGGTTGTTCTCTGCCCCCCTGAGATCTGATGTGGTAACACCAGCTTCCGATTTTAATGTGGTGATAAAATTTTGGAAACCCTAGTATCCACTTCCACCCTTCACTGAATCAAGTAAGAGCAGCTTTGCCATAATAGCTTGTTACCAAAAATAGGTGAATAACTCAGAGAAGTGGAACATCGTAAAGAACCAGTAAGTGCCCAAAGTTAAATGAAATTTAATAAATATCTCCCTCTGTGACCATAGATCTGCACAGTTTACATATTAGTTTTGACGGAAATGATCATCTTTGTACTATAAAGTTATTTTGTAATGAGACACTGAACATTGACACAACGGGGTCATGTCATGCATTACAATTGCTGTAAGGACTCTGGATGGTCACCTGTCAATAATCAGAAAGGATAGAATTAGGAGAGCAAGTTTATTTTAGGATCTACTCAGAGCTCAGCATTTCCTTCATAATTTACAATTCAAACCTGTGACCATCCCAGAGTTTGTAAAACAATGGATGACAGCAGCAAATGGTTTTTCTGGCTGAAGCTGGATTGAACAGGCCCAGGCACTCTTGCTTCTCATCCATCCCTCCTACTCTCTTTGGTTGGGTTCCACCCTTTGATGGCAGCAAGGGACACAATCTAAATTTCAAACTGTGAAAATTGCCAGAAGCCATGCCAATTTACAAAAGCTCCCAAAAGAACAAGCTCTGCCAATCCTAGGTTCCTTCGTTGTATTATGAGGCCCAGTAGAAAAGCCGAGGTGATGTGGATTCCCAAACACCTATCTCACACTGGCAGATTTGCAGGATCCAAGAAGATCCGGAGCTGACAAGTTCAGCTAAACCAAGGATGTCCCTCGGGGTTCCATCCTCTGCTTATTGCATAACTGTCTTCCCAGCTCACTTCCAACCTTCACCCAAGGTGGACCTAACCCATCTGCTTGTTGCTGTGTCCCCATTTATTCTTCACTTCCTCTGCATGTGGCTTTGCTCAATATGATATCACTAGCATGGGAAAGCAGTCTCTCTGCTCCATTTGGTTAATTAATCTCCGACTGTGTCCGTGGCTCACCTTGTTCTTATGTTTTTAAGATTATAAAAACTCTGAAACTTTCCCTTGTAGTTTTCTTGCATCTTTATATATAGCACCAAACAAACTATAATTTCCCAAAGCCACCATGTTAAGGCGTTCTATTTCTACTAACTCAAAATCTCTAATACGTCCAACTTAAGAATCTCATAATCATTTCTGAACAAATGGTCTTCTTAACCAAATATATTTCATATACTACTAATTTAACCTAATAAACTTTCTCTTTCATAATAATGTGTTTCCCTTCTGATTATTTCTACTCAGTATTCTTGAAGGTACATTTTATTGGTATTATGTGATTTCGGATCTAATTGTGGAGATTATGCATATGTAAGAGGAAAACGTAACAATTTAATAATGACCAGAATTTACTGAGATCTTATTTTGTCTCAGATAGAGGATAGTTTGCTATGTGTGTTATGTGTACATCATTTCATTCTTATAATACCTCTTTGATGTACTAATATTATTATACCCATTTCATAAATATAGAAACAGAGGCACAGAATTGTCCACGATCACACAGGAAGTAATTTGTGGAACCAGTAGAGAGATGATGCAAACAGAAGTCTAGCTCCAGTCCTAGCATTCTTCATCACTAGTCTACTTCTTCATCAATATGATACATATTTTATCCCCTTTAAATCCTTTCTGAACAAGACAGGTCTTTTAAATAAGTAAATCTGTTCCTTGGTCCAAGAGTTTGGGCAGAAAGTAGTCCAAGAATTCAGAAGCAGAAGCAATCACAGCCATTATTTACATTTTAAAAGAGGCTTTCTGGACTTTAACTCAAAGGCATGAATGGGACAGGACTTTCACAGGCCTTATCAGGACCACTTGGGGAGAGAGTTTTAAGTAAAGGACATCTTCTGCTTCTGCCACGGCCTCAGATCAGGCCATCCTGCTTCCCTACATGCATTAAGGGTGTGGAGGTGGGAGTTAGGGCAGTTGGGGGACCAGAAAGGATGGGCAGTTTGTGTGCACATGGAATGTCAGTTGTGTTGTAACATGACTCAAGCATTACACAGGCACCCTGCTCTCTTGAGAACTTTTATCTTACCTATGCTCCATAGTGTTCTGGGTGCTGTAACTTCCTTTAGCTGTTGCTTTTACCTGGAAGTGAGTATGATCTTATCCATTTTGCAGTAAAAATGCTGGGTTGATGTGGACCTCTAGGAATTGGGTGTTAGAGGAGGTCATAAAAATTTCTATGCTGTGGGATTCCTGTCCTTAAGGAATTTACTATCATGTTAGAGAGAAGAGACTAATACAACCAAATTCACTAGAGAAAAGAAAAGCTTAATGTGAGGCTTTATGGAAGTGACTATAAAACTGTTATAATCTGGTGGGGGTGGGGAGTTTGAAGATGGAGAGGGGTAAGGAGCAGTGTTGTCCACTTTTCTTCTGTTCTCCCCTGAGTATATCCTACCTATTGGTTAGGTTTGTGAAGGTAGTCATCATGTCTGTCTTGGTCACTACAATGTCCTCAGCACTTGACATAATGCCTAGCCTCTAGCAGGTAGTCAATAAATGTTTGAATGTATGAATGAAAAGTATTTTTGGCATAAAAATATAGAGAAATAGTTTTCTGATTGATTGAAAGTGATGTCCAGAGAATTGACTAAACTTTGTGTCTTTAAGCAGGTAAGCAAGTGTCCTTGGCACAAGTTCAGTTCTATTTGCAGGGTTGTGTTAATTGTGCCTTATCATAGTGGCTGTGCCTCTGAGCCGATCCCTGGAGAGTGGAGCTTCATGTTAACATCAGCAGTGGGACAGTAGGAGGCTGAGCTCAAATATGGCTTAAATAAGAGCATAAGCATGGTTTGTCACTGGTGTCCACCTTTAGTCTTGGTGGCCAAATATGAAAGTCAGTTTTAGAATTGGATTTCAAAAATAACGTACAGTGTATTATTATTTTGCTCAAATATCAATGAACTCTTTAGTTAAATCTCTCATAGTGATGATTTGTGGAACCATTTATTTTTTTTAATTTAATACTTTTGGTAGTTTTGAAATTTTTCCCTACATTTTGAGTTTGAAGAAGTAACAATAAAAAAGTAAATAAAATGCTAATAAAATTTTAGCCCACCGAAGAATCTATAGTTATGTTTCGTTTCCCTGGACACTTGCACAGAGTTTGGTGTCTTCTAGGCATCATGTGTGTGTTGGAGTGATTGTGTAGTTGGACATAACTATATTTTAGATTTAAAAGAAGTTTCTTCCAGTAGAATAAACAATGGCACAAATGTTAGATTCATGCCGCCAGGGAATTCTACCAATAAATTGGTTTTGGAAAAGTAAGTGAAAAATAAGGTGCAAATTTAATAGTCCACTTCACCATCTCTTGTATTTCTACTTTCCTTCCCAAAAAAAGAAAGAAAAAAGAAAAAAAACCTTTTAAGAAATACGTAAGCAAAACCACTGCTTTCTTTTTCCTTTTTCCAATTTGTGATTAATAACTCTGCACTTTCAGCTATGCCATGAATTAAATCAGAATCCCACAGAGAACAGTATGTTCAATATTTGGTCACAGTGTGAAGGCATTCCCAGATGGTTTTAAAGAAAAACTAATTTGAAGAGAATGCAGTATAAATGACTAGTTTTATCCTTGAAATTACTCAGTTCCCTCCCTCTCAGTGATTGTGGTCACTTTGTATTATGTTTATATTAAATGTACATCAATTTAAATTTGTATTAAAAATTTTTGATAATAATAAAACTTGGAAGATGGTAACAACCAGAAACAGGAGAAATGAATGCTAGGGAACGTTTGTGAGTCTTTTAAGCTTTCTCTAAACTGGAATGAGGAATTTGGGGTCCTGAGATATGGGACCCAGCGTGTTACCAACTCAACTGTTTATCTGGAGTCAAGTACAATTACAAGAAAGGAGGAAATGTTTGTTTAGGTATCCTTTCCATCTGCAAGAATCCTGCGAGATCCTTTTAGGAGACTCCCCCAACCTCCACCAACTGCCTAGTAAATTCAGGTAGTTTTAAATTCTCTGCCCTCTTCTTCCCTAGGCAATGAGAAGATCTTTTCTGGCCACCTCCCACTTAGCTGTTGTCTCATGCTCTCAAGGGTCCCTCTGGTATGTCAGCCTTCCCAGGACATCTCTAAATGTTCTGGAGTAGGCCACCTGGTAGGAATCCTATGAACTGAGAATTGAAATAGCTTTTTCATGATTAACTTCTGTATGGAAGATGCTCATTTAGGGAGCACTGAGTTCTCCCAATGAGAAGCAGAGATGTAAATGAGCATATCTACCCTAGTTTTCTATCAGGCGTTAGAATAATCTAGCAGATTCTGTTGATAAAATATGAATTTAGAAAATTTTCTCTTAGATTATTTGTGATATGAGCAAAGTTGAATCATTTACTATACTTTGTTGTAAAAGTTTGAGAATTCCAATTTACAGTAACAGTTTAGGAAAACCATTCCCATAGCTTGATGTGAAATGCCTTGCACTTAGTAGGCAAACAGATAGTCATAGTGAATGAAAAAAAAACTAACAACCTAATCACTTTCATAGTTGTTAAATTAATTGTGAACTACTTCTCACTTTAGTATTAATACAAATGTTCTGCCAGTGAACACTGCACAATTTCCATTACTCATTTTATGAAGAGCTACATAAAGTTCTCTATAAAGCTCTTAGAGGACATTTTCTGATTAATCCATTTTCCAGATGAGGAGGCAAATAGCAGTGGAAGTGAATATTTATTGGTTTTGGAAGAATTGGTGGATCACATTTAATGATAGCAAACGAGCAATTTTATGATTTTTTTAGGTTTGAACTATAAAATATACTCTGTACTGGTAGTATATAAAAGATCATTCTTTTATGTGACAAATATAAATCAAAATAAATCTTGAAAGATGCATTTTGTGGACAATATCACTAATTGTGATGCTTTGTAAGATTAGAGCCTCTTTCAGAAGCAATTAAATTTCATGCTTTCTGTGTATAATTTGTTTGCAGGTGTAATTTATTCACAGTCTCCTTTACCAAGCGCATATATATAATTGGCTTTTAAATGGCTTGTAGAGTATATTTACAGCTATAGGCTAGTTTTCTCTTAAACAATGAATGTTTATTACACTCAGGAATAAAAGTTTTACGCTCATTTGTAGTGATATAAATAGATTATGCTAGTATTAATATTTTACTTAGGTGGTTCAAATTTCTTTCACATTTAGACTTTGTAATATTTAGAAAACAGGTATTTGGTTTTTTTCCAAATTCACTTGTATATGTTTCTATATAGTTTTCTTTTTTATCTAAGAATCTTTTTTTTATCTGTCAGATAATATATGGCTAAATTACATTCAAATGTCTGAAATTGTAAGAAAGGTTATAAATATATTTTGAAGAAAGTTAATATGTCTGACAAATTCACTTTTAGTTATTTAAAAATATTATAAGTAAGCTCATTGAAGAAAAATTCAAAATTATAGATAAAAAATTAATAAAATTTCAGTGATCCTACTAGTATTAATGTTTTTATGATCAACTCATCCAGATTCTTTTAGATGTACATTTTTTACTAAAATGTGATCATACTGTATGTATCATTTTATAACCTTTTTATCTGATGATATTGTAAATCCTTTTACATGTTATAAACATGGAATTTGTTACCAATTTTGATGACTACACATGATGTCATTGTATAAATCCATATATACTCATTGTATGAATCCATATATCATGATGAACGCATGATGTCATTGTATGAATCCATGTATATATATGGTTATTATATATCACAGTACCTTGCTAACAAATCTTATTATTTTAAATTTTTGACAAGGTGCTTGTCTAAATTGTGGCCCCTGAAATATATGTCCGTGTCCTCTTCCTGGAACCTGTCAATATCACCTAATATGGTAAAAGAGTGAACATGACCTTATAATGCAAAGATGTGATGAAGTTAATGATCTTGAGGGGAGGAGTTTATCCTAGATTACCTATGTGGATGCTAAATGCTATCACGTGCATCCTCACAGGAGCGAGGCAGAGGGAGTTTTGAGATAGATGCTTAGCAGAAGGAGGTAACGTGAAGACAGAGCAGAGAGAGATGTGGCCACAAGCCCAGGAATGCTAACAGCCACTAAAAGTTGGAAGAGGCAAGTTGTGAGTTCTCCCCTAAAGCCTCCAGAGGGAATGTGGCCCTTTCCACGCTTTGATTTCAAATTCCTGCCCTCCAGAACGGCGAGAGAATACACTTCTGTTGCTTTAAGCCATCCAGTTTGTGGTAATTTGCTACACGGCCCCAAGAAATTAATAAAGTGCTGTACAGAATTCACTGTTTATGAAGAGATATTGTAATAGTTTGAAGGGAAAATTTCTGAACTAAATTCTTAAGAATCATCAGTACCTGTCAAATTCCCACTTTATCTTTAATATCTATTATGATTCCCTCTCTCTCGTCACCTCAGTTGTCTTCAACAGGTCCCAGAGCCTTCAGTCCCCTCGTTGGTTTTGTCCTCACCTAAGTTCCCCTCCCTCAGAAAGTCTTATCCGTGCCCACGACTTCAGTTACTACCATGCACTGATAAGTCTCACATTCTGATTTCTGCCTAGCATCTCTGCTGAGCTGTAGACACAGACAGTTGCTTTCTGGATAGCTTATTAGCACCTCATACCCAGTGTATCTCTTGCTAAACTCCACATCTTACTCCACCCCCTTTATTATCTGGCAAGGTGATTCATACCTTCCTGCACTGAGATGTTTAAGCCAGAATCATGCATCTTCTCATTTATCACCTCCACATGAAATCATTCACTAGGCACTCTTGAAAAAGCATCCTTAGTATCTCTCCACTCCATCCAGAAAACATGATGAGATACCATCATGTATCATACTGTGATAGCTGCCATCTTGCTCCCACCCACACCCCCAGCCGCCTGTTAAACATCTTGTGTAGTGTAGCCAGAGGCTTTTTTATAACAAAAAAGTGACTGTGTCACCTTGTCATTCAGCACCTCGTTACAAAATAAGATCTAAACTCTTAGGAGTGATGAGAGAGGCCTTTGGATCCCTCATTCCTGTCTACATCCCTACCTGCCATTCTGTCTTTGGAAGACTGTGCTCTAACAATTTGAATGAATTGCAGCTTCCCAATTTGCATGTGCTCTCACACATGCAAACTTCCTGCTTTGTTCAAACCGTTCTCTCCGTGGAATGTCTCCTTTAATTAACTTAGATAACTACTAATTCTTTAAATGTTGGTGCAAGGTCTACTGTATCTCAGAATCTTGCTTAATTCCCCCAGTTTTGTACAAGCAGCATTTTCCTGTGGTCCCAGTTTTAGTTTGAGCCGTAATTTTTATAAATCTGCTTGTCTTGTCATTAGACTATGAGGTTCTTGAGGGTAAGGACTGTTTGTCATTCTTCTCTCCAGTTTGTACCAAAATGTCTACTAATTATTAGAAATGAACAAATAATTAGCTGATACCAGACATTGTGCTCAGGGTTCTATATAATCACATCTAATTCTTGTAACACTCCTTGGAAGTACGAATTATTGTTACCTTCATCTTATAGGCAAGGAATTTGATCCACTGAGAAGATAAGCAAATTGCCTAAGGACACACATTTAGTACAACGTGGGCTCACATTTGAATGCTGGCAGTCTCACCAGAGTCATTATTTTTCTAACGTAACCCTTTTAATACTAGAAATTTTCTTCCAAGCATTGCTTTAACTGCATCCCACAAAATTCTGTATGTTGTATTTTTGTTTTCTTTCAATTCAAAATATTTTTAATATTCCTCGAGTTCTCCTATTTGGCTCATAGGTAACTTAAAGAATATACTTTATATTAGTTTTATTATTTTAAAACTTGAGTTTTTTGGTAAGCCAGAATATAGCTTATGTTGGTGAATATTTCAGGTGAAATTGAAAAGACTGTGTATTCTGCTATTGTTGTAAGGAGTGTTCTAGAAATGTAATTGTAAATCATGTCAAGTTGTTTGGTAGCATTATTCAGGTCTTCCATACCCTTACTGATTTGCTATATACTTGTTCTGTCAGTTACTTAGAGAAGAGTGTTGAGGTCTCCAACTTTTGTCTATTTCTGTTTAGTTCTATCAGTGTTTGCTTAATGTATTTTGAAGCTCTGTTGTAAGGTGCATCTACATTTATAATCGTTATGTTTTTGGAGAATTGACCCCTTTATCATGGCATGTCCCTCTTTTTTACTAATGATATTCCTTTTTCTGAAGTGTACTTTATCTGCTATAAATATAGTTACTTCAGTTTTCTTTTAGTTAGTGTTCACATAGTTTATCTTTTCCCATCCTTTTAATTTGAACCTCTCTGTATCTTTATATTTAAAATATGTTTTTTATAGATAGCATATACTTGGGGTTTGATTTTTTTTACATCTACGTTAGCTGTTTTCTATTTGTTCCATCTGTTGTTTCTTTTCTCTTTTATTGTCTTCTTGCAAAAACTGAGAATCTTTTATAAATCCATTTTATCTTATATTAACTTATTATTTATTCATTTGTGTTGGTCTTTTAGTGTTTGCCCTATGATTTGCAATATACCTCCTTATCCAATTAGAGCCTACCTTCAAATATGGTTATATCACTTCATGCATCATGTAAGGACCGTAAAACCATATGTTCTTACTTCCTCCCTCCTGTCTTTTGTGCTATTGTTTTCATAAATTTTACTTTTATGTGTACTATAAATGCACAATATGTTGTTACTATTTTTGTTTTAGACAGGCAGTTATATTTTAGAACAATTAAACATAAAAAAGAATTTTATTTTACATTCGTTAATTCAGTTTTCAGTGCTCTTCCTTTCTTTGTGTAGATCCAAGTTTTGTTTGCTATTGTAATCCTTCTGCTTGAAGAACTTTCTTTACTGTTTTTTGTAGGGTAGGTCTGCTGGCAATGAATTATGTCAGTTTTTCTTTGCTAGAGAATGTCTTTACTTCTTCATTTTTGAAAAGTATTTTCACTGTGCATAGAATTCTTTGTTGACTTTTTTCTTTCAGCATTCTGTTGGCTTCTAGCTACAAGTCTGATGAAATTTTTCTCTTTGTTCTTCTGTGTGTAATGCTTCTTTTCCTGTAGTTGCCTTTAAGATTTCCTGTTTGTCTTTTTCTTTTAGCAGTTTGAATATGACATGGCTAGGTGAATTTTGTTTGCTTTTTATCCTTCCCAGTGTTCTCTGAATTTCTTGGATCTGTAGTTTGGTGTCTGTCTTTAATTTTGGACAATTCTTGGCCATTATTTCTTCAAGTATTTGTTCTGCCCTGTTCTCTCCGTTCTCCTTCTGGGATTCCAATTACACATATGTTGGACCATTTGATATTTTCCTATCACTCTTGGATACTCTGTCGCTTTTTTGTTTTTCTCTCCTTTTTCTTTCTATATTTCAGTTTGAGTAGTTTCTATTGATGTATCTTCAGGTTCCTTGATTCTTTCCTTGACTATGTTGAGTCTACTAATGAATCTGTTGAAGGCATTCTTCATTTAGTTTACTGTGGATTTTTTAAATTCTAGCATTTTCCTTTGATTCTTTCTTGTAGTTTCTGTCTTTCTGCTGAACTTTCTGATCTGATCCTACATGCTATCCTCCTTTCCATTAGGTCCTTTAATATACTAATCATTGTTATTTTAAACTCCTTATCAGAGAGTTGCACCATCTGTGTTATAGTTGAGTCTGGCTCTGCTGATTGCTCTATCGGGGGTGTGTTGTTTTTCTTTCCTTTTCATATGCCCTGTGACTTTTTGCTGTTGAAAACTGGGTCCCTTTTGTAGGTCAGTAGAGACTGAGGTAAACAGTGTTTATGCCAAGAAATGAGCATGCCTCTCTTTTTTCTAGTCCTTTAGAGCAGGGTTTGAATAAATCTAGTTAGGAGTTGGGTTAGGCTTGAACTTTGTTGTCGCTATTATGAACCTCAGTGAACCACAGGCTTCAAATTCATCTAGTGATACCCTGTGTTTAGGATCGAGGCTGGGTTGTCAGAAGTGTTTTGTTTTCCCTCAGTGTCTGCTCCATCCTCAGCTTTAGGTTTCTCCTTTGCACTGAACCTCAGATCGGGCCTCATTCCTCCTTTTGCTCCTCTCTGAGCGGTGTTTTCAATTACTCGTTACTTGAGCTGTGTTAGCGTGGCAGCAAGATGAGGTGATGGTGGAGTGTTCTCTGTTGTTATCATTTAGCCTCACTGTTAGACACTGTATCCTTGGGTATTCAGGCTGTGGCCTCCTTAGTTCACCTGTCCCTTCCCCATCTGTAATTCTGAGCCCAGCATGTATTCTTTACCCTTTCTCAGAGGTAGTTTTTCAGTTGTGTTGTTTTATTTCTGTTTTCTTGCCGTAGCTGTAGAAGGTTTTCTCCAGTACTCAAAGGTGGTGGCATTAGTTGCCCTTCTCTCAACAGATTAAGGCTTTCTTTCTGTAGGAGAGGTAGAAGAGAAGGTTCTAGGTGGAGTTCTGTGCCTCTCCAGGGGCACTTGCTATTCCCTCCCCACTGGTATGCATCACAAGTGACACTTTACTTCAACATTTTCCAGACTTTTCTGTGAGCTCCTGGTAGAAATTGTGGAGAAACCAACCTGAAGATGGTGTGGACTCCTCTTGTTTCTCTGACCACCAGAGACTTCTGAATTTCTTGCCACTTCACCCTTGGCCTTTACCAGTTTGCCACCACCCTGACTGAACTGATCTTACAGGTGTCTGGTTGTGTCTATCGCAAGTAAGTCAAGGCTCACATTAGCTCTCTCTGCAGTCAGCTGTCTCTCCTTAGATGTGGGGCCAATTGTTTTCTCCACAACCTCAGCTCTTCAGTGAGCACAAAACAACTCAAGAATTTTCAGTTTGTCCAGCTTTTTATTGTAAATGTGGGAGCAATCTCTTCCTAGCTGTCTGTATTCCTGAGTGGAAATTGGAAGTGCCCAGAGCTCTTAATTTTTACAAAATCATTACACTGAGGCAACATTTACCAAACCTTTCCATTTCAGGACCCCTTTACATAAAATTTATTGAAAACTCCAAAGATCTTTTGGTTGTGTAGGTTATATAATTGATATTTACTGTATTAGAAATTAAAGTTGAGGTATTTTAAAATAATTCATTAATTCATTTTAAATAAGAATAATAGCCATCAAAAGCCAGCAAAGCCAGACAGAAAGACCCCCATCTCAGTTGGGCTGAGTCCAAAGGATGCTTGTAGCAGTGTCGCCCCCACTCTGGACCTCACTTCTCCAGGGAGGGCTGCGTACCTTAGGGTGGCTCCCGCCTGGCCAGCTGAGAAGCTCTGCTGCTCCCAAAGGTGGCTTTTTTCCTCTCCAGCAGGAATTACTGCCTGTTCTGCCTTTGTCAGGACTGTCCCTTGTCGTGGGGGTTCTTCTTATCCAGTTTTCAGTTTTCAATCAAGGGTAATTCTTCCAAATATTGTTGTAACCTGGTTGTGTTCATAGGAGGAGGTGAATTCAACATCTGCTCACACTGCCATCTTGACGAGATCCAAGAATAATAAGCCCATTACATATTAATGTAACTTTTTGGGAAAATTACACATATTTTATAGAACAAAATATATTTAGTCATAAATATTTTATTGATTATTTTACAATTTTCCAAATCTATTTACTGTCTGGTTTAAGAGACAATGCAGCTGGAGCCTCATGTCTCCTTCAGTGGGTTGCAACGTCACATCATATAAACTCTGGAAAATTCTACTGTAAACTCATGAGAGAATGAGAGTGAAAAGTGGAAATGATATTTTGGTATTATTTTGATCTTGTAGATACTCTGAACAAGATGAGAATTGACCTCCCCTAATGGGTATAGGACTACTGCAGTAAGGAATAAATGAAACTGTACCCCCGACTTCTCACCTTCACCCAAATGAATATATATCAAGTCACAGTGTATTAGAAAGTTTAGTTTTCTTATAACATACTACACTTTTGAGGTTTTAAGAAAGATAAAAATATAAAGGCAAAAGTGGATCTAGTAAGTGACTGAACTCATGTTTGAACCCAGGTTCTCCGGACCTGTAAAGCCTGTGTTCTGTCTCCCATGCCGTTCTGTCTTTGCCTGCCTGTTTTCCAACCCATCAAAGTACACTTCACAATTAGCACATATTTCCTATAGCATCTTAAATTGGTCTTCCCAAAACTGGTAACAGCATCTCTTACCCTCTATTGCAGTAAGTAAATGGTTAGAAAATTGGATTGTATAGAAAATGAAGTAGTGATTATTTAGAATTATGTAGGTCTGGATGTATTCAGGCAGTTCATAGGCTTCTTACTGTTTCAGATATTAACCAAACGCATTTAATTCTTTTTAAAAGTTCATATTGTATGTTGTTCTACAAATGTCTTATGGTAAAATTCCTACTTGAACTAGAAAATGATTGAAATCAACATGTGATTCTTTCATTTTTCATGAATGAAAGGAATTTGAAGTATAGAAGTTGCTATTAATAAATTGCGCCTGTTTTGATATTCCTTTCTACAGTGTCATAACTCAAAGTAGCAGTCTGACCTGGGTATAGCTCATCTATGGAATTTGAAGAACACAATGGGCAGGACACCTGAAAATAAATAATGACAGGATAGGCAATATTGT
Source organism: Equus przewalskii (assembly GCF_037783145.1). Taxonomy (NCBI): domain Eukaryota; kingdom Metazoa; phylum Chordata; class Mammalia; order Perissodactyla; family Equidae; genus Equus; species Equus przewalskii. Next base: position 46,244,730 of record NC_091837.1, on the reverse strand, counting down.
ATGAAGTGTGAACATACACTTTATTTTTTCTTAATGGCCACTGCATCTTTGTAGAATTTCATGATGTATTAATATGTCACTACACATTTAGGTCTTTATGCCTACAATATATTCCAGCCAGAATCCTTGCCAAGATACCAGTGGCAGAATTGAAATACTGTAATGTGTTTATTGAACAGCATCAACATAAGAGATAGGGTTGCAGGTTTTTATTTTACTGTGAAACCTCAAAGCGATTAAAAGAGACAGAATTGAGAAATTCTCTAAGAACTAAAACTAAGTCAATTCTCAGGCACTCACCAGTATGATGCATAATGCAAAGCTCATGTTATAAGAGCCCCTTTTGTTGAACTCCTACTATATTTCAGTGTGTTAGGCTCTTTGTTGAGATGGCTTCTGTTCTTCATAATTACCCTCAGAGGCAAGTGACACTCTTGTTTTATAGCCGAAACAAGTGAGGTTCAGGGAGGTGAGAAACTTAGCCTAAGACACAGAGTTAGTAAGTGACAGAGCCTGCAGTTGTATCAGCGAAAATGTGATATCCGTACATATCATTTACATTCCAAGATTACTTTTGCAACAGTAGAGAAAAGGTAAATCAAATTTATAGTAAAAAAATTAATATTTGATTTGTTTTTAGGATCTTGAGCCATTAATCCTTTGTGAAAAGGCAATTTAGGATGCAAAATTATGTTGTAGTGAACTTTACAAATTGGTAACCTGATACATTGCATGCAAGGTGTCTGATTTGGAAACTTTTAATTTTGAATGCTTATTTTATCATGCAAGTAATAAAATAAATTTCAATATTGCAAACACTGTAATCTTCTTTTCAGCTTATATTTTATAAAACATTGTCATATTGTCACATTTTAAAAATCAATTCCATGACTCAAATTGTGAAACACTAATTGGGAAAGTTGTCCAGAACATAATACTGTGGTCTAAATTATGAATTCCATTTCCATACAATTTTTATCTCGTCCATCATAAACGTTAATTTATGATATATTATTACAAGTCTCTGTGCTGGGTAGGAAGATTTACAGGGAACGTGAGGCTTGTTACTTGATTTAAAATCTATTTGAAAATTATTCATCCACTAAAGATTATTCCTGTAGTATCAGCAGCCATTATGTAAGTATGCTGTCCTTGGCTGTAAGCAGGAAGAGGAATGGGAAATATATATTTCAATCAACCCAAGGTTCTAAGCACAATGCTGTTTGATATAATATCACAGAAAATCCTGTGAAGTGAACATCGTTGTCTTTAGAGTCGAAGAACTGTAGATTCAGAAGAGAAACAACTTGTGCACATTGACACAGCTAGTAGTTGGCAAAGTCAGAATTCAGTTATGAGAATATCATATTTTATAGCCCATGTCATTCGACAATGTGAAGATGCCACCGACTCTTAACTTTGCTGAGAGAGAATACAGCCTCTACATTACTTATCACTGTTCTTGTAACAGACTAAATATCTATCATAATAACAATGGTTATTTATATACTGAGCATCATGTAAAGGGAACTCTTCTTGTGTACTCAGGTAACTTTTATTTATTTTTATGAGTAAAACAAGACATACTATCTCATCTTTATTTTGAAAAGCAATTTCTAAGACATCCTAGAAATAGTTTAAATTTACTTTAATCCCTTCATAAAAAGAAACCATAATTGTTAACATGTTATTGAATGTGTTCTATATTCCATTTCAGCATTGTCCTATGTTATTGACATGGATTATCTTATTTAGTAATTTACAACAATTCCATGTGGTACTGTTTTCATTCATATTAGAGTTGAAGAAACAAGCTTAACAGAGTTGAAAATCTGACCAGTTTCCCATGGTTAGTATGTATGTAACTCTGGATTGAACACAGGCTGTTGGATTCAGAGTCTAAGGATGAAGGATGATAATTCGTGTTCATATTGATGACCTTCTGGCCCCTCATAACTGAAATCATTTTTGAATTGTTGACAAAGATTGCAAAATGTAGATTTCTAGAAAACATCCTCTCGGGGGGCAGCGTGGTGGTGCAGCGGTTAAGTGTGCACGTTCCACTTCGGCAGCCCAGGGTTCGCTGGTTTGGATCCCGGGTGCGGACATGGCACCGCTTGGCAAGCCATGCTGTGGCAGGCATCCCACATATAAAGTAGAAGATGGGCATGGATGTTAGCTCAGGGACAGTCTTCATCGGCAAAGAGAGGAGTATCGGCAGCAGATGTTAGCTCAGGGCTAATCTTCCTCAAAAAAAAAAAAAAGCCATTTTCTTGAAGTATAGAATATATAAATAAAATGAAATAATCATAATTTCCCAGCTTGATGAATTTCAGTGATTACGTCTATGTCATTAGCCCCCAGACAAGACACAGTACATTATCAGTTCTCCAGATGCCCCTTATCTCCTCTTTGAGCCATTATTGCCCTTCAAAAGAAACCACTGTCCTGATGTATAACACTCTATTTTATTTCGTCCTGTGTTTGAGCTTGATATAAATCTAATTATACTGTATGTGTTCTTTTGTATTTGGCTTCTGACTTCAATTAGCTTTCCTAGAAACTGACTCTGAGATGGAGATTGACATGCAGGAAATTTGCTGGGGAATCCTCTTGGCAACATGACTTGTGAGACAGTAGGGGAAGGAGGTTTCAGCAGAGGAGGAAGTTAAATTGAGATGCAGTTTCACCAAAGACCTCACGCAGTCCCACACGGACTCCCGGGCTGGGTGGCCCAAATAGGCAAGGGATACGAGCTCTTGTACCCCTGCCTTGACCATCTGTCTTAAAAGAGGAGTAGAGGAGGTGCACTTAGTATCTACTGTAGTCCACCCACCGGGCCACTGAGATTCACTTGATTCATTGAACCTCATTGGATGGTTCCTCCAGAATTTTGGTTGGTCTCTTTTCCTGAGAGAAATTGCAATAAGGGGACTCGTGGGGTGAAATAAAGTCCTTGCTGCAGCAAGGTCTCTGGGTCACAAGTGATATTCATCATCTCCTTCCTCTCCTACCAATTATAGTTTCTTCTCACTCTCAGTTAGCACTTCTGCTTGTCTAGACAGATTACCGAGTAGAGTGATCCAGACTGTAGTCTTTAAAAGATCTGAGTTCCTGAACACCAAGCCCTTCTCAGGCTGCTGCACTTGTCCATTTACCATCACAACTGGTCAGAAAGATACAAAAAAAAAAAAATGCCCTAGCAAATTACCTGCGTGCCAAACGTGTCCTTCACTACCCCATTGTGAGACATCAGTCTTAACTCCTCCTGATGATCTGAATCAAATATTCCTGTCAGAATTGTGACTTCTTTCCACATCTGCTGGCCTCTTGATAAAAGATGCTCAGAGTAGCTGGGTGGCAGCCATAGTTTAAAGTTTCATTTTACCCTTGATGTGGCCCCTTTGGGAACCAGATCTTTAGACCTTCAGAACCTAGAGTTTTGAGTAGGAAAAGTACGAATTTCCCAAATGGGTCATTGGGAGAAATAGTTAATGAGCCACTTTTACATCTGCCCCTTGGTTCCTAAACAGTCATCCTGATTTAGGGTGTATATTGAATCCTAGAAATATGGTGTCCCATGCTGGCAAAGTATCATACCCAAACTGGCACCTCAATTGCAAATTCAAAAGGCCGTTCCATCCTCTGTCAGGCTAGCAGCTTTTGTGATAGGACTGGTGGATCCTCACAGTTATGTGTCCACTTCCATACCTCATTTGATGTAGTGGTGCTCTAGTCCAATGCATGTTACATAGCATCCTATGCCAGTGGATTACGTACTTTTTAAGACTGTGGACAGTGGTGCTGGCTGACATCCTTTGGGCAGCAAAAACAAATTCATACTTGAAATATGTATCAGTTCCCGTTGAGATGAATCACTGCCTTTTCCAGAGTAGGTTTCCAGTGTATTTCAGTTTGCCAAGTGTCTGCTTGTTCTCTCGGAGGGATAGTACCATATTAGGGAATTTCTGCTGGCAGATTTGACATGCAGCTGGACAGTAGCTCTATCAGTCTTGATGAGTTGGAGCCCCTGATGTTGGGCCTATGCATAGCATCCATCTCTGCTACCTTGGCCACTCTTTTCACACACCCATTGTGCTGCCACTGGAGTGGTCAAGGGGGCACTGGCTGATGTCACCTGACCAGATCATTTGTCTGCCTAGTTGTATCCACCTCTTCAGTGGTGGCTGCTCTCTGGTAGGTTCTATCATGGGATAAAAAGCTCTTCAAGCTCTTCACACACTGTGCTCACTCCCACAGGTCTTTCCAGGTGCCTCTTCCTTGGACTGCATTCCTCTCAGTCTTCAGTTCATTCTCCTTCCAGGCCTCTGATCAATCAGGCAAGTCATGCACTACTGCCTGTAATTTTGTATGCTGTATCCAACAGTCCTTGACATGTCTGAGTATCCTTTCCCTTGTTCGTGGGTACCTAAGTAAATGGGTGTAGGCCCCTTTGGTGAAGGACTGCAGGAATCATTAACGTACATACTTGCCATGAGTTTCTGGGTCCTTCTTCATGGGAACCCAGTTTTTCCTTTAGTTAATGGGCTTGGCATCTAAAAACTGGCTGGCTCAGGTCCAGAAATTAGGCACGAGATCATGGATTTTTATTGAGGCAGCTCTTCTCAACCTTATGATCATCCACATTTGATTTGTTTTGATCCTATAATTGAACAGTACGCTTGTTGGCTGCCCATATATCTTCCCACAAAGAATATTAAGTTTTATTAATCATCTGCATTACCTTATATGAGTCAACAACCCCTGGCTGCCATTCTTGATGATAATTGTACTCACCATTGCTGTCAGGAGCATCGCTCTGTAACAGCATCTCTTACGATCAGCCCTGGCCTAGGAGGACAGTACACTGAGCATGTCAGTGTTGCTCATGCCTATCTAACCAGCACATTTCTTATTACTTCGGTAAACTGTGTTCTCCAGGAACTCCCACAGAACATGGTCACCTGGTAGATTTTTTGGCCTTAGTATATCCTGGAATATATATTCTACCATGCTCACTTCTCTATACCTTTTGATCCTTTTTTCTATTGTCTGCCATGATGTGGACCATTGCTTTCTCCAAACTTCCAAGAGGCATCTTAGTAACATGTTAGCACTGTCTTCTGGGGTTATTTTGGGGAAGTTATGTCCTATGTCATAGGTGATTGTTTCCATATCAGTGAACCATCCCTTATTAAACATTATATTCCTCCCCACTTGATCCAAGACTCTTAGAATCCAGCCTGAATCGGTTCTCTCAGCTCTGGCCATGCATGTTAGTTAGGTCCCACAGCTCCTTCAGTATACAGATCTTCTGTTCCGTTAGGGAACCCGGCACTTACCCAGCCAGGTTATGTTGTGACGACCTAGTAATTTTTTGGCAGCTCAAAGGGGAAGTGGGCTGGCTATATCCCAATGGCGATATTTGTTCTCCTGCAAGGCAGAGGTCTTGGCATCATCTTTGTACATGAATTAGTGCCAGCCTTAGAAGAGTGGAGTGGGCCACTTGGTTAGGCCAAGGAGGTTCAGGGCAATCCAGTGATGATGTATTTTCGAGTGCATTGACCAAGATGTCCATGTCTCAAATATCATGGTCCCTCTCCTTCCCAAGAAGGGACCTGACTGTGGCGCAGCAGACTTGTTGGGGCTGGCTGAGAAGTCAGATTGTCCCTTATATTTAAACCTAGAGCCTCCTCATCAGCCTTTTCTGCTCTCTGACTGCAGGAACTGAGAGTCTCTTTATATGTTACCAAGGAGGCTGGGTAGTTAGTCTTGCAAACTGAGGATATCTCTCACCCCTGCCAATTCTCCCTGTGTAAGCATGTCACATCAAGAAATGGAGTTTATTTCTGCTTTCCTTGAATCTGGGTTGGACTTGTGACTGGCTATGACCGATAAAAACTGGCAGAGTGATGGTGATGTTCTTGGACTTCTGAGTCCATTAGAGGACTGGCAACTTTCTCTTTCTTCTCTTGGAACCCAGCCACCGTGCTATGAGGAGCCCAAGCCACATGGAGAGGTCACACGAAGGACAACTGAGGTGCTCCAGTCAAAATTCTAAACTGATGTCTTAGGTTCACATAAGTGAACCGTGTTTCATATTCTGGAACCTCAGGCCCTCAGATGACTCCAGGCCTGGAGAAGAAAAGCTGCCCAACTGAGCCTAGTCGACCCACAGATCATGAGAAATAATAAAATGGTCATTATTTGAAGCCACTAAGTTTGGAGTGGTTTATTATGCAGCAGTGGAGAATAGAAGCAGAGTTCCCCTGACCTTCATACTTTGCTGTAAATTGGTGGCCTCAGTGTTTCATTGCCTTTCTCTAGTGTACCTTCAGCAAGAGCCATCTGATCTCATTGCCCTTGTAATTACTACTTCACCTGAACCTTTCAAACAGTCACAATATTGTACTTTCCAGTGTATTTCCTTCCACCAGTAAAAGTTTTAATAATTGTATCATTATCACATCCCAGGGGCTACCAGTTCTCTGCTGGTGGTGAGTCCTCATTGTTAGCTTTCTGGTGGGTGTTATTTCACTATTCCTGGTAGCAACCCTCCTAGGTTGAGTCCACCAGGAGACATTCTGAAACTCCAGAGATTTGCATGAAGAAAGGTTTTTGGGGAATCTTCTTGGCAACAACTTCTGTAAGGGAAGGAGATAAGCAGGTTTGGCAGAGGGAGAATTTGAACTAAGATGCACTTGCACTAAAGGCCTCAGCCAAAACCATGGGTGCTCTGGAGCAAGGCAGCCCTTCAGAGGATGTCCCACATTGAATCAATGGTGCCAGGCCCACATTAACCATTCATTGGCTGAGGGTTGCTCCTTGTGGCAGAGAAACTCAGGCATGAACCTTCAGCAGGTGACACTCCTGGCAGCCAGGGAAATGAATACCTTGGGTCGAAGGGGAGTTTTCTGTGGCACATCATACCATCCACTGTAATGTCTTTTGCTGATTACAATTATGAGATCCATCCCTGTTGTTGAGTGTAGCTATTAATAGTTTGTTCTTATTGTATGACTATACTGAAATGTATTGAATGGTCCTTTTGCTATGAACATTCTTGGTTATATTTTTGGTGAATATATATGTGTGTGTATATATATATATATTTTTATATTTGGGACGATTATATACCTGAGAGCAAAATTGCTGGATCAGAGCATATATGTAATTCCAGCTTTAGCAAATACAGTTTTCCAAAATGTTTTAACTAATTTATACTTCCATCAGCAATGTACGAGAGTTCCATTATGTATAGTTTCATATTTCATTTTAACTTTTGGAAATGTGATACTTTATATATGTATATACATATGTGTGTGTATTTCTGATAATTCTTTATTAGAATGCTATATTATTTAGAAATATTTAGGATTCACTAACTTTTAAAAAATAGAAGTTAATGTTATTTGGTTGATTTGACTTTATTAGTATTGAAAATCTATAGATTTATTGAATTTTCCTACCAATTTAGTTTTGACCTGCTTAAAGCTGTAGCATGAATAACTGGGGGATTTGTTTTCCTTTCAACAATGTTAATTTTATGTCTCTTGACCCCTTCAAAAGGAGATAAATCTGTAGTTATTATCTTTTCTAGACTTGTGTATTCTTTGATAGAAGTAAGAAGACCAAAAATTTATTATTTCTCAACATGACATGTATCTGTGAGGTGCCCAAACTCGTGGATATCGTATGGTTGACTACCTTCCACACATGAACTTTTCTAAAGATTTTAATCTACTTGGGAAGAGAGAATTATGGGGACTGAAAAGGAAAGAAACAAATAAAAATGAAACCATCGTCTAAGGCATCATCTTTTTCAGCATCATTTTTTAAATGAACACTATCAGTAACTGCCTTTTCTCACTTAACATTGTATTATGGTTATTTTCCTTGTCATAAAAAAAAACCACCGTGCCTCATCATTTTAGTTATTTTGTATATTGCATGGTGTAGATATATCATAATTTATTTAAATAACATTGCTGGACATTTGGATTGTTTTCATTGTTTTAGCTCTTTTAAGTAATATTAATAATATACGTATATGAAATATAGCTTTTCATACTAGATTGATTTGTTAATTAAGCTTAAATTCTAGAAGGAAGGTTAGGTCAAAGAGTTTTGCTAGAGATTGTCAAATTACCTCCAGAAATATTATTTAATAATGTCTTACCTCTGCTCTTGGCTATATAATTTTCCTACACTTCTTCCGGCGATATTAGCAATGAATCACCTTTGTCAATCCTTGTTTCATAGTGAGACTGAATATTGTAGCATACTTTTATTGGACAGTTTATTATTTCTTTTGCAAATTGTCTTTCACCCATTTTTAATAGATTGTTCATCTTTTATCAATTGATACCAACTATAAACCTTTTGCTATCCCATGTGCTAGTATGTCCCATATGCCATATCTTATATGTTAATGTCATGTTTTTATATCTTGCTATTGCTTTTCAACTCTAACTGTAATTTTGACAATTTTTTTTGTTTGTTTCTGGTCTTTGGTTTTGCTTTATGCTTATAAAGACTTTTCAAATCCCCAGTTTCCTCCCTGATTTAGATCTCAAGTTGGATGGATCAGGTATAGTGGACTGCTTACTGTTCTACTTCTGTGCTTTTTCGTGGTATTTTCTGTATCTGGCATAGCACCACCACCCCACCCCAACACATACAAATACACACACCACTATAACTACTACCAAGAGTATGCACCTGATAAAAATCGACCCTTTTGTCAAGACTTTGATCAAGGATAAACTTTGCTTTAGATCTTTCCTGAGACTCCTCCTTTCCTCCCATCTGTAAAGTTGACTGTTCTTCTCCTCTTTCCCTTTTCCCCAAAGTAGTTATCATAACACCTTCAACAGGTTTGTATGCTCTTACTGAACTGTAAGTTTTTTGGGCAAAATTTGTATTACATTCATCGCCGTATCTCGAGCAGTGTGGGATAGTTCCACAGCAGATGCCTGTTGAGCACCTACTGGATGCTTTCAGGTGCGTGATTAAGTGAAATGATTCGCCCAGGCTTGGAGAGCTACTGAAAACCACAGCCAAATTGAGTCCCAATGCTCTATTCTTTTGACTGCACTGTGTTGCTCCTGTTCTTGTGAGGTAACGAGGACCAGTAATGCGTATCTTTTGTACAGGTACTCAATCCAGAAAGTCCAAATCCAGATCTCCTTTTTCTTATCTAGTTTTCATCCAGCTAGAACTTACTTCCTTTACTTGTGTAAAGATGAAATCTTTTTCTCCTTTAAGGGAAAAACTTGAGCAGCCAAATACTTTGGGGTGGTTTTATGGAAGATTCTTCCATTTTCTTTAGAATTGAAAGTCTTCCCACCCCCAGTTTTCTTGTTTCTCACTGCAAATGTTACTTTTTTTTTCCTTTTAACTAAATTGTGTTTTGCCCGTTATGTTTTCTGGTTGGTAAAATTTGTATTGCTAAAGTGGGATTAAACTTAATGGTTATTGTCTTGTGGCTAGAATTGCATGGAATAAGCCACCTTCTTACATAAAGCAAATGGATTTCGTGGTTCACCAACTAACACAAAACTAATTTAATGTGACAGGAGAGCACAATTTTAAAAGTAAAGATCCAGATGACCCTAAAATCATCAACTTCTTTTGAGTTGGGAGAGACCACAGAAATTGCTGTCGACTCAAATTACCAAAATCAACCTCATAGAAATAAGTTTTCATTCAGCATTTGACTAAATTGTCTCTGTTTGCATTTTCTCATAAAGCCACTAATTTTCTACAGTTCTGGTTATTCTAAGGTTTCTTCCTATTTCAAGTTCTCTTGACCCCCATAGCTCTCCATTTACTGCCCATTTGTTGGACACCTACTAACCTCCTCTTGTACTTGGACTGTTGCAATACTCTTCTAGTGGTCTGCTTCTTCCCTTCTAATTCACCCCATCCCACAACCGCTCCCGATCCGTATTCTGCACTGATTCTAATATGCTTGGGGCTGCAAAAGGACATCTGTTTACCAGTGCCTCTCTTCTCGCCTCTTGAAAAGATACCTGCCACTTCCTGGCAGCACCTCAGGATTCTCAGTTAGAAAGAATGATAACACCTCTCTCCCCTCACAGAGTGGTTTAACAGGTTACCTGGTGTGCCCAAAAGCCTCTATTACAACTACACAAGACTTTGTGGTAAATGTACAATGTCTTGGAGCTCTAAATCTGTTTTCTGGAAGAATCACAGGAAATGTCTAATCCTACCTCAATACAGCTTCCTGACTGTTAAAGCCTCACTTGTGTGTCTAAGTTCTCTCTCTTATCAACTCTCTCTCGTTATACCCTGCACACTTGGCCCCTGTACACCCTGCGGAGATGTTTCACTCTCCTGCTGAGTCTGTGACTTTGTGAAGTTTGCCAGTCCCTTCTGTGTTGTCCACGTATTATTGCATCCTCTGATTTAATAGGAGTGATGTTTATATTGGTACTTTTCCATTGAAAGAACTTGAAAAGAAAGAGATATATGACCAAATTATGTAGAATAAGAAACTATAGAGTCCCTTCCAACTCATTAGAGTTATTTTAGCCCTTAGATATTTTCCAGTAGTGTATGTGAAAGCAAATTACTGTTCATCTGTATGTGATATTATATGTAGTAGTCAACTCATGATAGATTATCCACCTTGTGAATTACCTCTGGCAGGTATTTATGTTTTTTACTGCATAAGCTTTATTCTAACCTCTTCCTCCTACTTGCCACGTTTTCTTACTGTCTCAGAGCAGTTGGTGTATGCTCAATAAATGCAAACATTTAAATAATTATTAGGAAGGAAGACTGGCCTCATAGGAAGAAAATCAAAATGTATTTCAAACTAAAGTAGAACTGAATTTTGGATTATCCAAGGCTATTAAATGAGATTTCATTTGCTCCCATTTCTTAATGCATATCATTAAAAGCTGTCTATTCTTTCCAAGTAAGATGCAGTGAAATACTCATCTGCTTGTAGAAACCAGGAATTGTTGGATCCAGAACGCTTTCCTCACTATCTCCAGCCCTTTCCCCCTTTCCTCCTTCTAGAGTCCTGTGACTTTGGTGTCTGGCGTAAAGCCTGCCTCGTCCAACACTGGCCATCTGTGGTATCTCTACAGGCCCTGATTCTGAGAGCAATTTAGCATAGGAGGCGTTTTGACTGGGATTGGGACGCTTAAAGAAGGTTGATGACCTGATAGTGTGAGAAGGATCAGCCAGGATTGAGCAAGTGAGAAAAATGGGCTGCAGAAGGAAGCCAGAGAGGAAAAGTGAAAGTGAGATTCAGTTCTCTTTAATATTGCGGAGCCTAACGTACACACGAAATTTTCCCTTGGAATATCAAATCCATCCTGCAAATAATCCTTGGACTCTCAACTAGAGTTTGGCAAAAGAGAAAGAAAGAGAGAGAGAGAGAGGCAGAGAGAGAGAGAGGCAGGGAAGGGAGGGAGGAAGGAAGGAAGAAGAGAAAGAAAGAAAAAGAGAAAGAAGGGAGGGAGGGAAGGAGGGAGGAAGGAAGGAAAAGCTATTTCCATTCCAAGGGATAATCTCAGCTTTTTAAGTAATTTTTTTAAAATTTGCATAAACATGAGAACAAGTTTCCTTATTTTAAAATGTAATAAACATTGATTTGCATAATTGAAACGTTTCTTAAAACATAATTTAGAATTTGGCAGGAATGATAGTCTCATTGGGGCAGGGAAACTTTATCATCAGATTTTTATATTTTAAAGCATTCATGGTGAAATAGTGCCTATTATTTAAAATATCGTTTTCTTAAGGAGAATTTTCAGCGGAAGAGATCGCTTGTATTTTCTTTTAAAACATGGATAGCATTAAACATCGTTGTAACACTGAGTTTGAAAGATGATAGAATTAAATAATTAAAATTGTCATTATCTTGGTCAAATACACTATTATTTTCCTAATTTTAAAAATTCAATCTGTATGTTCCAGATATAATGTAATTGATCACAGAGAAGTGGCCTTTTCTGCAGAACTTCAATACTTTGTTTAAATACCTGGTGAAGATTCCGTGCTCTGAATTCCCACTAGTGACCTGCTACTCACACATTACAGTGGAGACTTTTAAACAGCAAGAGGGCTTATATTTAATATATATCTTAAAAAGTAAATTATAATGTATCAACTTTAAAATTTGCTGACATTACCAAATCAGAACTAATAATACCTAATGTTTATTTAGGAAATAAGCCTTAGTTTGCAATATTATTCAGAAAAAAAGAAAAATAAGTAGTAAGGATACCTTTTAATCAGATATTAGCAGGGCCAGCATTCTACCATAGCCGATATATTGAGGCATTACCTTTTGCAATATGGTATTAAAGAGGATTTCAAAACAGGCAATATTGTTGGGGATAAGAAGATCTATAAATCTGAACAATCTCGTTCAAAGCTGGCTTGACCAGTAAGTATTCCGAATAATTACTTTGGGAGAGACAGAGAGATTTTGGTGGGAGTTGTGGTGAGAAAAACAAGACAGACCCTATTTACTGCTGGCTACAGACCTTTCATTATGGGCCACACAGTCCTTTTGTCTTTCTTATTTTTCCTTTCTCTAATACTGCTTGTGGAATTTTGCCTCGATTTTCCTATGGGAAACCTCTTTAAAACAGAAGTATTGCATAGAAAATGTGAGTAGGAATGAAGTGAAAAGTGAGTATAATCTACAACATATAGAAGACCTACCTAAAAGGCATACAAGAGGGCTACATTCAAGAGGAATGTCAGATATTAAGAATACACCTCCCCTAGCCAAGTAAACAACTGAAAATAATTATAATTATTGTTATTTGTTTTACACAGACTAATCTTTTTACAAAGCAATATTTTACCAATTCACTGCTTTTTGTAATAAGAAAAAAGCAATACTCTACATTGGTGAAGTCCTGATGTCAGAAAGCTTGGCTTTGAGATCTGATCCTGATGTTCATGGGCTGTATGACTTTGGAAATTTCCAAGGTCATGGACACAGACCTTGATGTCGATCCATCTGATTCTTTCTCATCTGTAAAATGGGATTAATCATGCTTTCTCTGCCTGCTTTTCAAGTTTGCTTGAAAAGCAAATAAGGTAATGAATATTACTTGTTATTTTGAAAATGACTGTTTTAAATGAATGTATAGGATTACTATTTCAGTTCCTAACAATAATGGAAATGGAAATATCTCTTTCCGATTAACCTAGTCTTCATGTAAAAGTGATTTCCTCGAATTTAGTAGATTAATAAAACATTGTTTATAATATAGTTGCTGGTTCAACTATGACCCCTCAAACATCTTCATGTCCTCTAGGAATGTTAACCTTGATATCTGTTATCACAGCTAGATAGCACGAAGTTATTGACTTCTGTTCATGTCCCTGTTGGCGGTAGAGCAGCCTACCTCAGCTATTGCTGCACAGGACAATAAATCTAACTGTCCTCTAAAAGCTACAATCAATAGCCCCCTGCTATAGGACTGGATTCCTTTCTTTCAAGGATCCCCGGGACACATTACTCACTTTCATTCATGCTCCTCCATGTGGTGCTTAAATCACCTAGATGCTGGTTAAAATACAGATTCCTGGCCCTTTCACCTATGTGGTTTGGGAATTGTGCTATTTGAATAAGACCTCCAGGTGCTGCTGATGCACAGTGACAATTAACTATCACTATCTCTTGGTCGGTAAATTCTTAGTGTCTGACAAATCAGTAAGTGTAATTCTTCTAAATATTTCACAAGGAAAACTCAGGGGGAAAAAATCTTTATTATGCCTAATATGGTGATTCGTACTTTTATTTTAGATCTCATTTTTACCAGCAATTGTGGCTTTTTTGTTCTATCTAGGAAAAGCAGCATTATTTTTGTGAAAAAAAAAGAGTAACTTAAAAAATGTAAAGATGAGGTTTAGATTCAAACTTCTTTCCATCTTTTGTCCAACCAGAGCCTGTGAACATTAACTGAGAAATTATAGTACCATTTTGGCAGAAGAGTTTTGTATTGCCAGCTATAACAGGCATTGGTTTGGCTCAACCTACAGCTGGAATAAATGGTTGAAACTTTTAATCTGACCACTGACCATTTAGGAATGCTTCCACTGATGTTACTAACAGTGTATAACTTGATTTCCAGCTTTTTACATGATTTACCCAACCTAATATTATTCTGCCTTGATAATGTCTAGACTCTAAAGTAATTTGGAAGATTTTGCCATTTTTTAACTACCCAAGAAAAGAGTTAACTTGTGGTAAATGATGGAAAAAAGGATATCCAGTGTTTTCATAAATAGCAAATGTCGGTAGAGCCTAAAGTAGGGGAACGGAAATCTTCAAAACTGTGAAGCCAGAGTTAATTGTTCTGCAGCAGTAGTTCTTAAAGTGTTTTCCCTAGCCAGCAGGATCAGGACACATTGGAGCTTGTCAAAAATGCAAATTTTCAGGCTCCACCCCAGATCGACTGAATCAGAAACTCTGGGAGTAGGCCCAGCAATCTGGGCATTAACAAGCCTTCCAGGCAGTTCTTATGCATGCTACAGTTTGAGAACTACTGCTCTAAAGCATAGTTTGTGAGCCCTGAGCTGCATGCTTTCAATATCCTTAACCTAAACAGTTTTTCCTAGTCCAAGACGAAGCTGCTCTCGTGAAAGTATGCATATGATGCAGGAAGAGCTGACCTGAAGATTTGCTTCCATTGATCTGGATCAGCGACTCAGGGCTAGACTCCTCAGAAGCACATGGCCATCATCCGCCACCAGCAGATGCTGTAGCAGCAGGTTCGAAAGCTCTGCCTGTCCTTTCTCGGTTCAGAACAAGAGCAGGAGAATTGTCCTTTATAATACACATAGGGCAAAACTTGAATGTTTTTACAGAATAATTCAGGTCAGCTTGTCTCTAGCTAAAATCAGCCTGTTAACATCTTGTCAAAATCTTCCATGGTCTCCTCTCGTCCTAAACGCCGCACCTGCACCCTCCTTGGCTGCCTGTGAGTACCGGGCAGCGCCTGCTTTGTTAGCATCCCAGTGCCTTTCCGTAGTCAGGGCTTTGGGAATGAAGTTCTCAGACTCAACATATCTAGCTTTTTGCCCAAATCAAGTTGCTACTTAGTACGCATAATAATTAGTAAGCATAATAATTAGTACACAAATTTGCGTAGAAGGAGAGAAGGCAGGTCTTGGGAAATACAAGGCACTTACAGAATAGGTGCTTCAAGTACACACAGCTTCCCTTTATTTTCTGTTTCCAATAGCTGGCTCTTTCTATGCCTACCTGCTTCTTCACCTGCCTCTCTTAATTAAGCCTGCCTCAACACCTGTAACTTGAAAGAAAAATTTAAGCATCACATACTTTGGGATTCATTGTGCTGAGTTAGAGTGCTCGCTTTACTTTCAACAGCCTCAACAAAGGATTTGAGTAAAGATGGAGAAAAAGCTTTCCTAAACATCATAGCATAGCGAAAAAAAAAAACCCAAAATGCTCAACATCAATTATGTTTACAGTTTTGTTTCTCTGCTCCTTAGCTGTTTAACTTTGGACAAATAGCTTTCTGACTCTCATTTTCATCACCTGTAAAATGGGGTAATAATACTTTACAGGATTTTATATGCTAGATAAAATTAAAATAAGGTGAATGCACAAAAGTAGACCTTGAAAAGCTGGTAGCTATCATTTGTTACTCTTGTTATTTTTCTTGTTATTCTTGTTCTGTGGGTAGCAGATTAAATTTATGTGCAATATAGAAAAGATAAGTAGTTTTTAAAAGTAGAATTATATCCTTTTTTTTTTTAACAATTTGACATTGAAATGAGTTCTCAAAAAGATATTTTGAAATCACCTTCCCTAAAGGTCTTTTAAATAGGTCACGTTGGATCTGGAATGGTCTGGCTTGTCTTAGATGACTAAACTCTAAAAATTCTTTCCTATTTTGAGATTTAGTGACTTATCTCTGGCCTAATGGACACAAAGAAAATTGATTTAAGTAACACAGATGAAAGCAAAGGGACAACAGTTGCTCTCCATTTACCAATTTCCAGTGTTGGTGAAGTGGTTCCTATATTTATCTTTTAGTAGCAGTAATAATGCTTTTAACTTCCATCCCCATAATCATCTTCCATCAGTTTCAAAACATTTTCTGTGATAGCTGTTAGGTTAATAGACATGGCAGGCCTGCTAGACTCAGAGCTGGTAAACAATTTGTCCAGGATAGAGAGGGGCCAGGCGTATGTTATTTCAAGTTAGTATATCCACAACATATCCACTAAACATAAGTGCAGTTTCCCTTTTCTCTGTATTTGACTTCAATTTTTAAGGTACTTGGGAAAAGTGAAAGGTAATATTTCTGTTAAAAAATGCTTTATTAAAGTCTTTTTTTCTTGTATTTCTGCAGAAAAGCAGAGGAGACTGTGATATAACAAGAAATATATATTTGGTCTTCATCCTCTTTCCTGGCACAGAACTCCTGAAAATCTTGGAATTTCCTAAGTGATGAAGAGATAAAGATATCTTTTGGAAACCACCAGAGGAGGGGGCCTGGTTGCCAGTGGAGCCAACCCTGTGATGAGACGGTTGGAATTTTCAGTCCCACCCCACTGCTGCCTACTGGGAGGGGAGAAAGGCTGGAGATGGAGTTCAGTCACCAGTGGCCAATGATTTAATCAATCATTCCTTTTTAATTGAAGCCTCCTTAAAAAAACCAAAAGGACAGGGTTCCGAGAGCTTCCGGGGTGGTGAATGTGTGAAGATTCGGGGAACGTGGCGTGCTTAGAGAGCATGGAAGCTCTGTGCCCTTTCCTCATAACTTGCCCCATGCATCTGTTCCATCTGGCTGTTCTGAGTTATATCCTGTTAAAATAAGCCGATAATCTAGGAAGTAAAATATTTCTCTGAGTTCTGTGAGCTGCTCTAGCAAACTAATCAAACCCAAGGCGGGGGTTGTTGGAACCTCCAATCTATAGCAGGTAGAGCAGAAACTCAGGCAACAACCTGGATTTTTGATCAACATCTAAAGTCGGGGTAGGGGCGGCAGTCTTGTGGGACTGAGCCCTTAACTTGAGGGATCTGACTCTATCCCCAGGTAGTGTCAGAAGTGAGCTGAATTGTAGGACACCCAGCTGGTGTCGGAGAATTGCTTGGTATGGGGAAAAGACTCCCACACCCTTGGAACTGGGGTGCAGAATCTGAAGGACAAATTGAAATTCACAGGAATTCACACTGGATGTTGCCTCCTGTTAAAAAACAAAGTTCACATGAGTAAATTTTAAAGATCTTCTTGGCTTTGTTCAACAGTTCATGAATGGGGCAGCATCCAATCCAGCAGATAGGAAGGAGCTCTCAGGAGCTTACAAAATGAAAGACTTTCATAGGTGGAAGGGAGCAGGAACAAGGAAGTGATACCAGGCAAAAAATAAGATTGGTTATTGCAAGATTACTTTCCTTCAGGGAATGGCGGGGGTCCGTCAGCCAGGTTACCTAACTAGTGCTAATCAGGTGATTCCTGATTATCTGGTTGAAGATTCCATTTCTGGGAGAGCCTGAAACTGTAATTAAGTCTCAGTTTGATGACTTGGGGCTTAGCATTAGCAACTCCATTTTGGGCCTGTTTGTCCTGTTTAAATAGTACTCAGCATGTTTAAAAAGCTTAAACATGTGCTGTTCTCTTTTTTACTGCTTTTTCACATGAGTGTGCCTTATCTCACAGTATGATTTTATAAGCCCCATGGTTCTGAGAACATAATAAGAATTTATAAATATTTTTTAACTTTAAATTAATGTTAAGTATACACTGATATTTCTAAAAAATATATATGGCAGAAACAACACACATCTGAGTACATACACCCTAACTAATATCATGTTGTATGCTCCATTCTCTGTTTAGAATTTATGCCTTAGGAAGTCATTAAATTTTAAAAATAAAAGCACATACTAAATTAGGGTAACATATTGATGAAAGATCTGTAAACCAGCTTTATTCACTATTAAACCCTGCTTAACAGTCAGGTAAATATGTCCTGAAAAAAGTAGAGTTAAGAAATCTTTACCTCTGGCTGATTAACTTAAATTTTAAATAACACTGGCTCCTAAAATGTGTTAAGATTGAGCTACAAAATTACCATTTTCTCCTCCTGTGTCTTAAAATTTTAACTAGGAGTGTAATAATGGATGAAACTGACTAATTTTAGCTCTGATAATTCCAGATTTGTGACAGTTTTATCCCACTTAAAACTGTAGGACTTGTGGCTGTGCTACTTATGAAACAAAGGACTTACTACACCTGTAAGTGTAATCCAGAACAATGAGCATGTTTGAGAAAAAATATTCAGGGACTTTAACATATTCCATTACAATATGCAAATGGATGTTGATCATTTCAAGTGAATGTTATCTGTTCAAAGAAGGTGAATATAGGGGCTGGCCCAGTGGCACAGTGGTTCAGTTCACATGCTCCACTTCAGTGGCCCAGGGTTCACAGTTCAGATCCTGGGTGTGGACCTAGCACTGCTCGTCAAGCCACACTATGGCAGCATCCTACATAAAATAGAAAGATTGGCACAAATGTTAGCTCAGCAACCAACAATCTTCCTCAAGCAAAAAGACGAAGATTGGCAACAGATGTTAGGATAGGACCAATCTTCCTCACCAAAAAAGAAAGAAAAAAAGGCAGGTATAGGATATGAGAAATACCTTGATGTAAATAAAGTATGGTTTCTAAGTATGTAGAAGTAATAAATCAAATTTTTAAAATGTGATGTCAACTTTAGTAATTTACAGTGGTCTTTCTTAGAAATAGTACTCACTGTCACTTTGACATCAGATAATTGCGATGAACCAAAATCAGTCTTATGAAATCAAACTAGGGAAGTACAGCCTTCTAGTGACTGACCAAGTCATGTTTATTGAAGAAACGACAACTACTAATGATTTCAACAACTTGTTACACTTGTTACCCACTAGTTATTGTGCTCAGCACTTTAAGTGATTTATTTCCTTCTCACAATTTCCCTTTGGTGGAATACTTTACCATACCCATTTGACAGGTAAAGACACAGAGGCTCAGAGTTTAAGTCACCTGCCTTTCTCATACAGCTGGTAGGTAGCAATGGGATCTGAACTCAGGTGTGTCTGGCTCCAGAGCCCCTGTTGCTACTGTTCAGCTCAAACAATTCTATGGCCACTTTCCCCCTTATTTTTGGTTCTTTCCCTACTTTGAAGTATTTCACAGATGACTCTCTAAATAGCTCAGGGAGCAAATTAGTGCTGATTATGCAGTATAGATTTCAGAAAAAATGAGCAAAAGCTGGCTGGTCCTCCTTAATTCAGTGATCCACAAACCCTGCCCTCCAGCCCACTGGCCCCCTTCACCTATCTAGAAGACTTGTTAGGAGTCTTACTCCTCTTTCTGATTCATGTGACAAGAAAGGTGTAGGAGGTTTTCTTTCTTGCTCTTCCGCTTGGGCCTCTTTTGGCCACCAAAGTCCCAGTGTGGGTTCCTACCTTCCCAAGTGAACCAGTCAGATTGTTCTTGAAAGGGAAGAATGTTTAGCTTTCTCTTAGAGACAACCGATACCGATACTACTGTCAGCTCCACATGGTTTATTTTATGGAAAACTCACCTTGTTCTTTCATTCCTGGTAAAGCCTTTTCCTTGCTATGTCTTGGACATCAGAGTAGCAGAAGAAAATAATTACTTAGAATAATCCAATCTCCTTATTTAAATTTGCTGTTTTGGAGAAATTCTTGGTCCTCACCATCATGAAGGACATTTACTCTACAGAGTTGCTCCTGTCCTTGCCCTTGGGGTGGCGATGGAATTCTGTGTTGGGTTTCCTAGTGGTTTTACTCTTTCACACAGTGAGGGAAGTGGATTTTTTGATGGCATCATTTTTGTATCTTTGTAGAGCAGACATTGTATGTGGAAGCTTACTCAGTTTGCTCTCCTTTATTTACTCTCTTTTCCTCAAGACTTGGAATCCAGTGTTAAATTTTTGTTTACTCTTACCGAGTAATAGAGGCAAAATCATCAAGAAGAGACTAACTCAGCATCTCTCACATGTTTAAAACCAATTACTCAAGCTCTCTCTTTGCCTGAAACCTGTGGAGTGGGAATTTCTGTTAGTGTGTCTAAGTTGAGCTCAGGATGGCTCCTCCATGTGTCTGTTTTGCAGGATCCATGTTTCTTGGGTAGAATAGACCCTGAGTCTCCCTCAGGTAGTGTCTGTCACTCTTCGGATGGACTAGAGTCAGTGCAAGTGATCTTGAATTTGTCTTTTTACTGGAGCTTAGAAACACCATGTTAATTCCAGCTCACACCTTCAGTGTTAGTTGGGCTATTGACTGCAAGTGTTTTTATTTTCCTTTTTGGTATTCAGGAGAGGCTGTAGAGTATTCTTCTCCTACAAATTAGGAGTTTTATAATTCAATGGGTATTGACTTAAGCAGTTTGTTATAAACTCTTGTAGTATTCAAAAGTCATTAAGTTGTAAAAAAATATATATATCATTTGGCCCTCAAAATATACACTGTATTTATGTACATTTACCAGAATAATTCACCTTTTCATCCTCCCTGCCTCTGTCTCTATCCCTACTCTTTAATTAAGGGCAGGTATTTATAGAGTACCCACTCTATGCCCAAAAGATTTACTAGGTTAAGAAATAATCAGCATCTGGCTGGACATAATGCACTGAGTTCTCTCACTGAGATATACAATAGAAATAATCATTTTTAAAATGAGACAAATTCTTAATTTCATTTTCAACTTGCTACTTGATTTCAGATGAGTTTTATCTTGATTTCTTTTGACCCAGGAGACTGCAATCCTTGCCCCCCTAATTTTTTAGAGACGGCAACAGCAAAAGAAAAAGAAAAAAGATAAGATTAAATAAAAGTTAGTGCCCATTTGGAATTTTGTCTTCTCCTTTTTATTTTACGTGCCAATAAGGGAAAAATGTGAGCTTAGATAAGGAATTCCAAATGCAATATGCTATCTCTTTTGCAATGTGTGTTTTGTGTTGGAACACTTTGAAATTATTCATAAAACTCAAATGGAAGACTGAAAATCAGCAATTAGAAAATTAGCATTAGAATTTCCAATTAAGTAAATAAGACTCTTCCTTCTTTTCTTTGACATTATTTAACACTATTCTCTGTCTATTCTGATGAAGATTTTATTTCTGCTGCTAACTAATGGCTTATTTCAGCATAGCAGGGCCTAATGAAGATATTCCCCCTGTGTATCTCATGTTCTCGCTTGCTCGAGCTGAGCAATCTTTATCGTCAACAGATGAGAACTGAATCCCCCATAAAGCAATTTATGAAATCCTTTAAGAGAAAAGAAATCAAAATGTCACTATTGACATCAGAACCTTACTAATTTCTCTGATCATCAAAATCTTATTTTCTAAAAATAGAGTTGTTCCCACCTGCTTAAAATTATCTGAATCACTGAGAGAGGAATTTATATTACAAAGAAGGGATATTTTAACAATAAAATTGAAGTTTTCATTTAGGAGCTACATTTTCATGAATAATTAATTAAACCAATTCTTTCAAAACACAGTTGAAGCCAGAAATTTGGGGGCTTTCCATTTTGGGGATTTCTTTTCTTTAAATTCTTCTCTAGGAAAATCTTTCCATTCATAAGTGCATCTTTCTGCATTGTTGCTTTATTGTTTAGATGTCATACTTAGATGGAAGTTCTTTTCAAAATGCCAGTGAAATAATGAGTGAAGAAAAAGGAAATTTTAAAATTTTTATCATTCCCAAGCCTTCAATTGCTCCTTGTTTCCTCCTAATTAAGGAATAGTAGACGTTTGATAATTGATGCTTATTAAAAGTGGTACAATTTATTAGCAACAGCAAAATCCGTCATCTGTAAAAGGATACTTTTTAAGATTCTTGGGGCTCTCAGTGGGCCTTACTGTGGCCGCCTTCTTTTTATGTTTTCTTTGCAAATGCAGAAACTTTCTTGTTACATTACCATATTCAGCCATATGGCTACTTTCGTCTTCGTTTATTCAGTAAACATTTATTCTTGTAAGTATTGATTGTACTAGGGAATGGGGACTCAAGGTTAAGCAAAACGTTGTGCTTACCCTTATGGAGTTCATGAGCTAGCAAGAGGGACAGACAAACAATCAGACAAATACACACAAAAATGTAGTTAAAAATTGTGTCACTAAGTAAACAAACTGTAGATTGAGATAAAGAATAATGTGGGGGAGGTACCAGTTTAACTAGATTGGTCAAGGAATGCCTCTTTAAGGAAATGGCATTGGACTTGGGACCTAAATGTTGAGAACAAATCGACCAAGTGAAAAATTAGAGGTAGAGTACTTACCAGGTATGTGCAAATATGTGCAAGGCCCTTGGTGGAAAAGAGATTGGCATGTTCAGGAAATGGAGGAAAAAAAGACTGCTGTGGCTGAAGTGTAGTGAGAGAGGGGCATGAAATAAGATAGGAGAGTCTAGGTAAGCAAATAAATAGGAGTGTAAGTATACAGTTTTCAAAGGCCACAGTAAGGAGTTAGGATTGTATTTTAAGTGCAAAGGGCAGTCAATAAAACTGCTTAAGTATGCACATGACAAAATCTAATTTATGTCTTAAGATTGTTACTGTTACTTCAAGGAAACCCTAACTATAGGAGTTTGACAGTCACTTTGAGATCTGCTCTAAGTAGTAAAGGGAGATAGAAGTCTGTTTCAAGGTGGTAGCAGAGGACATATAGAGAAGTAAATCAATTCCTTATGCATTTTGGGGGTTGAATAGGCATGACTTGCTAGTGGATTAGGTATGAGGGGTGAGGGAAAGGGAGGAAACAAAGGCAACTTTTATGTTCCTGGTTAGCACAGTTGCCTGCTGGTGCCATATCCTCAGGTGGAAAAGCTTGGAATTAGGAATAGATCCGACATCAAGACTCTAGTGTTTTATCTTGGTCATTCTAAGTTTGAAACACTTAAGATGCTAAACAGGCAGATTGAAATGTGAGGCTGAATCTCAGAAATGAGATTTGGCCTGGGGATATAAATGTGGGACTCATAAAACATAAAGATGATGTTTAAATTCATGGGGCTGGGTAAGATCACCTTAGACTATACAGTTATCATAGATCAGTGGATTATTAAATTTCCTATCTTACATTAGCCTTTAACATGTAAGCAGGCTGACCAGCCAAGATAAGATATCCACCAGCATCCTCTTTTATTAGTTGTCCTCAGGAAGACGTTTTTAAGAATATTATGACATGAGCCAAATTCGTTTTCTTCCTGGAGCATTTGAAGTTTGTCTATAGTCTCAGAATAAATAATACTCTAATAAATGCTCTATACTGAGGACCTATAGATCCTTGTTAACCTTTCATGAGAAAATTCTGACATATTTTCACTCTGATTTTAAGGATCCAATCAAGCAGTAAGTGAAGGAATCATAGAGCTTTGAACGGGAAGGTGAGTAAGCCCTGCTTGGGTGTGACCAGCTCTTTCAGTAACATACCATATGATGTGAAGTAGGAGGTCTTTGTTAATGGATCTCAGGTTGTGCTCTCTACCACTTGTCTGTAAACCAGTTTGGAGCTGCCCATCTGGGTTACTTATGGAATTGCTGGCCTCGGGCACCATTTTTGTATGACAGATGACTTAAGAGGGAATAGGCTCTGTTTCTCTTGACACACACTTGCCAAAAGAATAAATCCAGGGCCAGCCCATGGCATAATGGTTAAGTTTGGCTTGCTCGGCTTCAGTGGCTTGGGTTCCCAGGTTCAGATCCTGGACGTGGACCTACACCACTCCTCAGCCATGCTGTGGTGGCATCCCACATACAAAATAGAGGAAGATTGGTACAGATGTTAGCTCAGGGATGAATCTTCCTCACCAAAAAAAAAAAAAAAAAAAGAATAAACGCACTGATTAGTCTCTCCTCCTGAACCAATAGTTCAGTTTCTCCACTTAAGAGTTTCTAACCCAAAACAAACATATAAGCAACAATAAATCACTAACAACAATAAAACCAATTACCTCAATCTCCTTTGTCATACCAAACTTTTTAAAAATTTATTTTTAGATCAGATAAAGAGGGCCTGGTATCAAAACAATATGTAGATGTGGTGGAATCAAGGCCAGACTGCTTCTCCATGTCAGTGAACTACCGTCTGACCATATTCAGAAACTTCCTTGGCCCCAGTGAGATGATTGTTCAGCCTGAGAACATCTGTTTCTGGGAGCATGCCTTAACAAGGGATATAGATCTCCTTAACCATGAGACAACTTAAGAGCCAATATTTCTACTTGAGCAACTCTTAAGGTTGCTGCTACTGGGAAGTACTAGTTTATTTAAGTTGCAAGCTATAACTCTAAGGTGCTGCTGTGGGCTATGTGGTTGTTTCTTCAGTTGCCTTCAAGCCAAGAGGCTCTTCATTGATTAGTGCCATAGAATCCTTTGAAAATAGATGACAGCCTGCCATTGTTTGGGGCCAACATCACTCAGCATTCAAATTTGCAAAGAAATAACCAATGACTCAACTCTCGAGGATGGTATAAAGGGTAAATAAGACTCTTAATTGAAAAGGAGAGTCTCTTCAATAAATGGTGCTGGGAAAACTGGACAGCCACATGCAAAAGAATGAAAGTAGACCATTCCCTTACACCATGCACAAAAATCAACTCAAAATGGATTAAAGACTTGAATGTAAGACCCGAAACCATGAGACTTCTAGAAGAAAACATAAGCAGTACGCTCTATGACATTGGTCTGAGCAGCATATTTTCAAGTCCCATGTCTGACCGGGCAAGGGAAACAAAAGAAAAAATGAACAAATGGGACTACATCAAACTAAAAAGTTTCTGCACAGCAAAGGAAACCATCAACAAAACGAAAAGACAACCTAACAACTGGGAAAAGATATTTGCAAACCACATATCAGATAAGG
Source organism: Equus przewalskii (assembly GCF_037783145.1). Lineage (NCBI taxonomy): Eukaryota > Metazoa > Chordata > Mammalia > Perissodactyla > Equidae > Equus > Equus przewalskii. Next base: position 46,219,812 of record NC_091837.1, on the reverse strand, counting down.
GGTTAATATCCAAAATATACGAAGAACTCATACAGCTCAACAACAAAAAAACCAACAATCCAATTAGAAAATGGGCAAAAGATCTGAAGAGATTTCTCCAAAGAAGAAATACAGATGGCCACCAGGCATATGAAAAGATGCTCAACATCATTAGCTATCAGGAAAATGCAAATCAAAACTACAATGAGGTATCACCTCACTCTGGTCAGAATGGCTATAATTAACAAGACAGGAAACAACAAATGTTGGAGAGGGTGTGGAGAGAAGGGAACCCTTGTTCACTGCTGGTGGCAGTGCAAACTGGTGCAGCCACTATGGAAAGCAGTTTGGAGTATCCTCAGAAAATTAAGGATAGATCTACCATATGATCCAGTTATTCCGCTGCTGGGCATTTATCCAAAGAACTTGAAAACACAAAGGCATAAAGATACTTGCAGCCCTATGTTCATTGCGGCATTATACACAATAGCCAAGACTTGGAAGCAACCTAGGTGCCCATCAAGGGACGAATGGATGAAGAAGATGTGGTATTTATACACGATGGACTACTACTCAGCTATAAGAAATGATGAAATCCAGCCATTTGTGACAACATGGATGGACCTTGAGGGTATTATGCTGAGTGAAATAAGTCAGAGGGAGAAAGTCAAATACCATATGATCTGACTCATAAGTAGAAGATAAAAACGACAAAAAAAACCCAACAAACACATAGCATTGGAGATTGGACTGGTGGTTACCATTGGGGAAGGGGGGAGGGGGGAGGGCAAAAGGGGTCATTAGGGTCACATGTGAGGGGATGCACTATAATTAATGTTCGGGTGGTGAACATGATGTAATGTATCCAGAATTTGAAATATGATGTACATTCGAAAAAAATAAAAATTAAAAAAAAAAAGACTCTTAATTGAGCAAGGAATTGAGACCCTAGAGAGGTAAGAAAGCCCACTCTAGTTCCAATTGGGGAAAGGCAAAAATATGATGAAGAAAGCAAAGTTTCTTGAGCACATCCTCAGTAACTGGACTCTGTCATCTTTCTTGAATGAAAGACGGGTAGGAAAAGTAGCCGAGTTAAATTTCCCTAGTTGCAGAGGTTTCCTGCCTAGTGCTGTTGAAAAACAACTGCCTGCATTTCATAAAATAATCACAGGAGAAACAGTCTTCCCTAGGAAGTACTTTGTTTTGTGGCATAGACGGATCAGCTGTCCTTGAAGATTATCTGTATGTAGTTTAAAGCAAACTTACATACGAACTTCACTCAACTAACTGTATCCATGGGGATAGGCTAAATTAAGTTGAGGTAACAAATAATGTTGCTTATGACGTATGCCCATTTTGGACTTCTTATTGTCCTGCACCCACCATCTTTCTTCCAGGGTGTGTGCAGGCTAATGGAGCTGGCCCAAGGTAGAGCACTTCCAGTCACAGGTCAGAGAAGAAAGAAAACATGGAGGAACGATGAGAAGGGTCTTAACGATTTGCTCAAAGGGCCATATACACCTGCACATGGGTATTTAGGGCAGCTTTATTCGTAATTGCCAAAACTTGGAAGCAATCAAGATTTCCTTCAGTAGGTGATTGGATAAATAAATTGTGGTACATCCAGAAAATGGAATATTATTCAGTGCTAAGAAGAAATGAGCTATAAAGTCATGAAAAGACATGGAACATACTTAAATGCATCTTTCTGAGTGAAAGAAGCTATTCTGAAAAGGCTGTACACTGTATGAGTCTAACTATATAACATTCTGGAAAAGGCAAAACTATTAAAACAGAAAAAAAGATTAGTGGTTTCCAAGGGTTAGGAAGGAGGGAGAGATGAATAGGTGGAGCATAGAGGATTTTTAGGGCAGTGAAACAATTCTGTATGATACCATAATGGTAGATAACGTATCGTAATACATCTGTCAAAACCCATAGAATGTACAATACCAAGAGTGAACCCTAATGTAAAATATGGACTTTGGGTGCTAATGATGTGTCAATGTAGGTTCATCAATTATAACAAATGTAGCCCTCTATTGGGGAATGTTCATAATAAGGGAGGCTATGCATGTGTGGGGGTAGGGGTTATGGGAAATCTCTGTACCTTCTCCTCAATTTTTTGTGAGCTTAAAATTGCTCTAAAAAGTAAGGTTTATTAATTATTACAAAATAAGGGGACATGCACCACTTGTTCTCACAATTCACTGGCCAACATAGTGTGGGGAAGTATATCCCATCCATAAGGAAAGGCAGAGAATATTTTAAAGAATAATATGATTCACAGTAACAGCAGATTCCTCAAACCAAAAGTTCTACCTGATTTGTCTCTGTAACCACCATAGAAACTACCACAGTGCTTTATGTGCAGATGGTGTTCAAATAGTTCAGTAAAATTGAATTCATTAATTTTGTAGAAGTATCTTACAACCGTGAAAGAAATAGACTTCTAGATTTAATAATGAACACTTCACTAGTAGTATTTAAATTTTCTATCATTAATTATGGGTTGTAGTAATTGAGGTGCATTTTAATATTCATTGTGTGCTACCAGCAGACTCATTACATGTAGAAAACTACATAATAATTCAGTTGATCCGAAGTTGTGTTGGAGATATACATTCAATCTGCATATATTAGATGGGCTGAACTTGTTTATCCTAATAGCTTCTATTTTGATTATAAAAGATCAACATCCCACTGTGGCAATTTGGGGTAATACATGAAAATGAGAAAATAATCATTTAATTCAACCAACCACAGAAACCCACTGTTAATCTGTTTTAACTATCACCATTCAGTTGCTTTTCAAAAATTTTTAATCATAATAAAATATAGATAACATAAAATTTGCCATCTTAACCATTTTTATGTGTACAGTTCAGTAGTGTTAGGTACATTCAATTTTTGTGCAACCAATTTCTAGGAATTTTTCATCTTGCTGAACTGAAACTCTGCACCCCTTAAACAATCCCAGTCCCCAGTAACCACCGTTCTACTTTCTGTTTCTATGAATTGGACTACTCTAGACACTTTATATAAGTGGAATCATACAGTATTTGTCCTTTTGTGACTGGCTTATTTCCCTTAGCATAATGTCCTCAAGGTTCATTCATGATGTAGCACGTGTCAGAATTCCCTTCCTTTTTATGGCTGAATGATATTCCATTGTGTGTATACACCACGTTTTGTTTATCTAGTCATCTGTTGATAGACACTTGGTTTTCTTCCACCTTTTGGCTATTGTGAATAATGCAGCTATGAACATGGGTGTACAAGTATCTCTTCGAGACCTCGCTTGCAATTCTTGTGGGTATATACTCAGAAGTGGAATTATTGTATCATATAACTCTATTTTTAGCTTGCGAGGAACTGCCAAACTGTTTCCTATAGAGGCTGCACCATTTTACATTCCGACCCATAGTGCACAAGGATTCTAATTTCTTTATATCCTCTCCAATACGTCTTTTCTTTTTTTGTTGTTGTAGTAGCCATCCTGATGGGTGTGAGGTGATCTCATTGTGGTTCGGTTACTTTCTGGATACATTTTTAAAATATAGTTTGATATATGAATTAATTAAAAAATATGTTAAGTACTTTATTGGTTAAGATGTCTTTGGCTGCAAGTAACATATAACTTCCACTCAAATTCACTGAAACAGAGGAGTTTAAGGTAAGTATTTTGGGGAAATGCCGCATTATATTTTTGGAAATTTCTGCATTAAAAAATCCTGTTGTAATTTATTTTACTCTAGATGATGAGAATGACGTATAGAACTGACATTTTAGGAAATACACTTTAAGAAATACTCTTACAAGGGAGCAGAACAGGTTGTAAAGTTAGGAAGATCTGGATTCAAATTCCAGTTTTACCTTTGATAACCTGAATGGCTCAAATGAATTCACTGACTGTGTTAGAACATAAAATATTATCCTTCTGCAGTAGGCAGTTTAGAATTATCCAAAGTCTCATCCAAAGATTTTCACCAGTGTTAGTTATTCCTGGGATTAACAAATATTTTCATCTCTAGGTTCTGATTCAGGCACCGTTCCCATGATTCACTAGCTGCCATTCTCTGACATCTCCTCCGAAATATCCTGTCACCTTCTTATAAAGTTTCTAACGTTGCGATCATCATTGTGTCTTCTACTGCTCACAGGAATGAGTTGTCTTTGCCCTGTCTGCAACCCGTTACCTTCTCTCATTAGAAAATATGATGTTTTGGGGGAACTGTAAGCTGTCTAGAATGCTATTACCATAGAGTGAGAGATGAGAGTGAAGAAGAGATAAAGTTGGGGAGGTTAAGTAAGGAAAGAACCAGGTAATGAAGAATCTCTTGTGCCAAGCTCAGGAAATTGGACGTTTTTCTATAGGGATTGAGTGCCTAAGTGGGAAATATCAGGGTAAACAGTATGGAAGGTGGATTGGAGACCAGCTGTAAACATCGAGATAAATTCAGAGATCTTTCCAGTGTTCCAAGGGAGAAATGAGGTTCTGAATTAGGGTAGTGGTAATACTAAAGAGCCATTAAGAAATGGAATAGACAGGACAAGGTAAAGTAAGATATGGAGAAGGAGAATTCTAGAATGACTGCCAAGCTTCTGATCAGAAGATAGTGAAGCTAATGACTGGAAAGAAAGAGACTTTGAGGGAAAGAAAATGGCTTCCATTTTGGACCATATATTCATAGAACATCCATTGGGAGATGTATGTGAATAGATGGATGTGCAGTTTTGGAACCCAGGAGAGAGTCCTTGAGCTGGACATCTAGAGCTAGGAGTCTTCACTGAAGAGACAGTGATTGGAGCCATGGGAAAGGATGAGCTTGCCTAGTGAGAGCATGTAATTCAGGAACAGAACCTTGAGGACAGTAGCATTTCAGGTGTGGGCAAAGGCAGAGAAGACAGTGAAGAAAAATAAGAAGGAATAATGAAGTACTGAAAGATGCCCAAATTTTTTTTAAGCAAGGTCTTTATTAACTTCAGATATCACATTAGCAAAGAAAAAGTTACTTTCCCTACCCTTCTATAAGGGATAACTCAAAACTTGTGTGAATTTGGCACTTGGCATGACTTCTCCAAATCTGTTGTAATTAGAGGTATTCATGATCTAACTTAAATCAACAATCTCAAGGTAAGAAACAGACCTCACAAAAAGTGACCCAGAAGAGTGGCAGTGACAAGTGGTGGAAAGAGCTTGAGATAGTGAAGACCTGGGTGCTAGTTCAGATTTTCACCACTGAATAACTGTATCATCTTGAACATCTAATTTAATCTATCAGGGACTCAGTGTTATCATCTGAAAATTAGATATTCTCTTCATTTCTTTCCTGCCCTAAAATTTTATTACTTTTAAAGCAAAGTCATACATTTTGCTCATTCAAGGTCAGAGAAGTCTGCCTTAGAATAAATGGTGTAATATTCATTAAATTAATTTAAAATAAAGTACGTTTGTTTCCATTTATGAAATAAATTTCCATGATAATTACTTTCAATAGCATTTTAAAATCATCCTCTGGTCAATGATATGGTCTTGCTTTAATCTTTATTACAGAAATTTTTAAAATATGGCCTCGTGTTGTTTATTTTCATTCATACATCTCTTGTTTACCAATTGGGCTGTTAAATTCTTTTTCACTTCCCAAATTGTCTAACAAAATGCCTTGTAGATGTGTTTGTAATAGAGGCTCAATAAATGCTTTTAACTGATTGATATCACCTACCTTCCCACTGAACCATGCCCCATCATTTCTTTTTATCATTTCATCCATTCCCGTGGTTTCATTACTGTTCCAATGAGGATTTGGGTAGTTAGAACACTGTGATTGTTCAATACATATTAAAGAACAGTATGCTTCACATTCTAACTTAAACCTTGTTTACAAGACATGTTAGAATAGGTAGTTTTGCTATTTATCTCTGAGTGTTTCAGAGGCAATACTTCTCTTTCACCCCAAACTCTCTTGTTCCACGGATTTTGTACTGAAGTCATACTTATTATGCAACTGTGATGCTTCACAATTTTTCCTTCTTTTGCCTCATTTCTTTGTTTTAACTGGCATTTCCTCTATAGCAAATGTAGCCCTACTTTCTGCCCGCTTATTTTCATTCTCACATTTCTAGGTTTTACAGTGTTGGTCTTCCAGTTAATCATCTTATAATGGTCTCTAAAATCATGACTGCCTGCTACTCCGTTTCCTCACAAATACTAAGCTTTATAGTCCTTCTCATTAATAAAAGGACCTGGGAAGACTCCTGCCCCTATTTTCCCATTACCACCTGTGTTAACTCTTAGCCAGCTCTTTGACGTTGGGTAGGTCTGTTGGACTATCCAGGTGTGGCTAACTTAAAAATGTGTGATAACTAACTCTTGCTTCTACATACTGCTAATGTAACGTTAATCATGATGACCTGAAGTTATATCTGGTAATTTGCCATATCCAGTGGACTATAAACTCCTGAAGGAATGTTTCAGTTCCCAAAGGAGGTCATAGCTCCTTTGTAATCACCCCACAGCCCATCCCTGGTGCACTTAAATATTTTTGGAGTAAATGACCCTTAGCTTTAAGACACTTTATCAGCCCCCATGAGAACATTTTCTAAATCCTCAGGGCAAGTTTTAAAGTCATGGCTCATATTCTGTATATTCCTTTGTGCTTTTCTATGCTTGGAAAGCTCTCATATAATTTCTTCTAAAGACCTCCAAAAATTTCATGTTCTCTACAAAAGTGATTTGAATAACAGTACAATATTATTGTCAGTTTAGAGGTATGTTTACCCTAACTTTGTTCCACATTACTCCACAATTAATATGGCATTATTCATAACTTAAATGATGAAAGCAAAATGTGAAATACAAATCTACTTACCATTTTATTATATGTATGATATTTGTGTATTTTTATTGTCTATCTTGTTTTAGAAGTCTCTGGATAGTAAGAATCATGAATATGTAGATTTCTTTTACTGGAACAGCCCGTGAATTATATGATATCCTGTGTTTTTTTAAGGTCCATATGCTGATTCCCTTGGCTTTTGTTTTATTTATTTATATAATGTGGTAAATTATTCCTTGCAGCAACAAGCAATCTGCGTCTCTCAAATCAGTTGTGATCAGCAACAGAGGGGCTTTCTGCTAAGGTATAGACTAGTGACAAAATGAATGTAACTGAAAAAGAATGAAAAATAAATGTCTAATCCACTTAATACTAATTTGATCCAGATTTTTGGGATTCTGAGAGAGGCATTTTGAGAGCTAACTTATCCTGAATATGGGGGTTTTACAGCAGACATAATCTCAAATATTCATAGAACAAGCTTCATTGTCTCACCATTACTTTGGCATTTTCTTTATTCAAAATCTGCGTGCTGCCTGATATCATCTGGGAGTACATATATGAAAATGAGAATGAAAAAAAGAAAAGTAAATCTAGTGGTCTGAGGGTAGATCAAGGGTGTAGTTGTTAGTGTCAGTAAGGCTGAGTTCTATTTCTGGCTCTACCCTCCTTCCTGGCTACAGTACAGGCTGCCTAAGCTTTCATTATTGCTTATTTTATTGTATTGTATTGTTTTTTAAAGTGATTATTTCCATGGCAACGAGGCACTGTTCCAGGCATCAGGGAGGCATGACAGCCACAGTGGAGTTGGGAATCAGCAAAGATAAAGGGATTGGAGAGAAAAGGAGTGGGGGTATGAAGAACTTTGAGGGCAAAGATGTGGGATGGACCTGGCAAAGCACTAAAGATTTTCTAATTTCAAATGTCAGTTAATGGAAAATTTTGGTGTGTTCATGTTTACTAATTCAAGTGTATAAGATAGCTGCTTTTATTTTTCTAACAGTAAAAAACAATAGGATACTACTCTGAGATGATACTGCTGGTGAAATTACAAGGTCTAACCTCCCGATATCAACAGGTAGTCTTTCTTGATCTGGCCATCATTCTTGTCTTTTTGTGGGTGTCCAAGTGATCCATGGTGAGAGATAATTCTAGCTATGTCGGAATGAGAGAATAGAGAGAAAGAGTACTTGATCTGGAGGTAGCCTTAATGTTAAAACAAAAAATAAAAAAACAAAACAAAACAAAAACCCTCCCACTGTTGCTGTTAGGATTCAACCCATTTTCCAGAGATGAAGGAATAAAATTCCTTTGATGAAGACACGGTGTGTGAAAATCAATTAATACCTGCCATTCTAGTCTGTCATCAAAATGGACTGCAGTCTTTCCAAAGACAAACAAAAATAGTTAACAGATCAGTAATAATAATAATAATAATAGTAAGAATCTCAACTTCTTGAGTACTTACTAAGATACAGGCACTGCTTAAATCAATTTCAATATATTAACTCAGTGTCCTCTCTGATAAGATGAAGATTTTTAGAAATCATACTTAGTGTGTGAAATTACCTTCATAATGAAAATTCAGCTCTTAAAATGTCCTCACAGGGGCTGGCCTGGTGGTGCAGTGGTTAAGTGCACACGTTCCACCTCGGTGGGCTGGGGTTCGCAGGTTCGGATCCCAGGTGAGGACATGGCACCACTTGGCAAGCCATGCTGTGGCAGGCATCCCACATATAAAGTAGAGGAGGATGGGCACGGATGTTAGCTCAGGGCCAGCCTTCCTCAGCAAAAAGAGGAGGATTGGCAGCAGATGTTAGCTTAGGGCTAATCTTCCTAAAAAAAAAAATGTCCTCACTGGACCCCAAGAACCCTAGATAAACCTGACATTAGGTAAGTTGGATATTTACTTCTCATTATTTGTCAGATACAATATTGAATCAAACATTTCTGTCCCTGGTACTTACTTTACAAGGAACCTCTCAAGTCCCTGTTGACCGTTTTGAGGCATGCAAATTGCTTGCTGCTTCAAGAAATAATTTACCATTTTATGGCATTACCATAGTTTCTGGAAGCTTTTTTGACTTTTGCACATTTTATTAGCAGAATGAAAGGACATTTTGCACTAATCTTTTCCTGTTCATTGAGTTCGGGAGAACTGATCCAGAGTTGTTTTTGTTTTTTTTTATTGGACAGGAGCCATTGAAGTGACCTCAGTTAACCTTACTCTCAAGCTTGTAGATTGGATCTACAGGTAGTGTAGGTTCAAGTGGAAATGGAGGAATTTCACTTTTTCTCTTCAGTATCATGATATATACCTGGGTTTTCTTTATTTGATTACTTAAACAGGCCACATAGTCACATTGAATAAGTTCAAAAAAAGAAAGTATAATAATTCATTATCTTTGAGCACTTCGTGTTCTACATAGCATGGTCTCAAAACAATTCCACTTGATCCTCACAAGTAAACATTTCTTTTGTATATATTTTCCTTGTTTTATGAATAGAGGTGCTTCCTTTTGTCCAAATCCATACATAGTTCATTAAGTAACTAATCAGTTTAGAACTCAAATCTCTTAACTCAGTCTAGTATTGTTTCTAGCACAGCCTCCTGCCACTAAACCAGAGAGAGATGTCTTACATCCTTATTTTATTAGGATTATATTTTCAAAATTTAATTATGTAAGGAAAAAGAAAATTAATGATAATGAAAACCATGAAAATGTCATTAATATACTGAATATTTTGGGTTCCAGTACACAACATTTTACTCGTTAATAAATATGCTTGCACAGTAGTTGAATTTTAAAAGTTAAAACTCCAAAGATAATGACCTTTCAATGAGTATTAGAACATTATTCCCCAGGTAATATTTTGTTTGTGCTTTTGTACTATCTAGAAAATGATACAGTAATTCTTAGGACATTTAGCCTTTGGAAGAAGTGGGAGTGAAGCTAATTAACTTCTGATTTCTTTGCTAAACTCTGTTAGGCAGATCAGTCACTTGACCTCTCTCAGGCAAAACAGTGTGATAGAAAGACATGGCCAGGAATCCTCTGCTAATTCTAAACCCTGTGACTGAACTACTGACTGGCCCTATACATGTTACTTGGTTTCCAAGATATTTAGTTGTCCTGCTTTGAAAAATTCAGCATGTTGCCATTTAACCTACGTTGCTGAAATGTAGCGTCAAATTCATGTCTGCTTTAAAGAACTTCAGGAGACCCATTCAACGATCTTTATTACAGTCTTACTAAGTTTTAGGTACTATGCTGAAGTGAGAATTGTATGCAGGTGAGATAGCATAAAATATAAAACAAATGATATAGAGGAGCGGGCCCGGTGGTGCAGTGGTTAAGGTCACATGTTCCGCTTCTTGGCGGCCCGGGGTTGGCCGGTTCGGATCCCCGGGTGCGGACATGACACCGCTTGGCACGCCATGCTGTGGTAGGCGCCCCACATATAAAGTAGAGGAAGATGGGCACAAATGTTAGCTCAGGGCCAGGCTTCCTCAGCAAAAAGAAGAGGACTGGCAGTAGTTAGCTCGGGGCTACTCTTCCTCCGAAACAAAACAAAACAAAACAAAACAAATGATATAGGAAAAGTTTTGTTTTTCATATAGCCTTTGCAAAAAAATGCAATAACATTCCTTTCCTTGAGGGTTAGCAAGTAAATATTTCATTTAAGCTGGGGAGCTAAAGACTAGAAATCTACAACAGAGAAGATTTATTTTAAAGTGTGAAGTAATTGGTTCTCCTCCAAATTATTGCTGTGGTTTTATAGTCATATATGAAGAAAGTTTTCAAAACAATTTCATATCAAGAGGTAATATTTCTTCTCCAAAATAGCATAATGCTACATTTTTGTTGTCCCTAGAGTTGTTAATTCTTATTTCTGTGTTTTGAAATTTTGCCTATAAGGAAAATCTATTAATTGACCATGAGAAAAAAATAATAATAAAAACAATAACTGTAATGCAAAATAAAAATAAATATCTAATAATGGCTAACCTTAATTGAGTGCTTAATATTTTGAAAGTGGTGCAAGCTTAAGAGGTAACTCCTACAATTATCCTCATTATGTATATGAATATAGATAAATATATATATATATAATGAGGAAGTATCTATATGTATAATGAGGATATATATATCTATAATGACATATATATCATTATATATAATGAGGATATATAGAAATATATATGTATAAAAGTTTAGTGAGGTGGGCTGTGAAATGGAATTCAGGTGAATCTGACCAGAGAGCCTGGACTCAGTCACTACATTCCACTGTGTGAGATAAGAACGCTTAGAAAGATAGAAACAGATACCTGGAAGTTTAGAGGAGCAAGAGACCCCCCTCAGTATGAAGAAATCAAGAAAAATTTCATAAAAAGGGTGGTGCTTTAGTAAAACTTTGGAAGATGAATAGGATTTGAACATACACATGCTAGTGTTAAAAGTAACATCAGATCATGGGCCGGTCCGGTGGCAGAGTGATTAAGTTTGCGGCTCTGCTTTGGTGGCCCAGGGATTGGCCAGTTCGGATGGTGGGCGCCGACATGGCACCGCTCATCAGGCCATGCTGAGGTGGCATCCCACATGCCACAACTAGATGGACCCACAACTAAAATATACAACTATGTACCGGGGGCTTTCGGGAGAAAAAGGAAAAATAAAATCTTAACGAAAAATAACATCAGATCAATTGAAATTTTAATTAAGAGTTTATTGTGCATAAAAGAACAGTTCATGAACTGGGAGTCTGCAAACTGAAAGTGGAATGAAGTTCAAAGGTGCGTTGTCATAGGACAGCTTAGAAAGTGGAAATGCAGAAGCTGCTTAACCTTTACAGTGATTGGTTATAACAGTGGAGATTTCCAGATGCCAGGGGATTGGTTAAAAGTAATTATCTTATATCACTTTAGGAAAATGAATCAAGTTTCCTTTATGATTACTAGAGGCACTTATAAGAAATAACCTAAATTTTGCAGAGTAAGCTAGGTTAAGTTTTGCTTACATGGCTTAACTAGTTTTGTACGGATGTGGGATTCTCAAGCCTGGTCTCCATTTTATTTTATTTTAACGCTAGTGAGTGAGGAAGATAAAATGCCAAAGGAATAGGAAATAGGGCACTCTTGTCTAGTTGGTTCCTATCTATTGAAATGAAATGAAGAGCGAGACAATGTTAGAAAGGAGGTTAGAAACACATTGTGGAGGATGTTATGTGTGAAATAACAGAAAGACATAATGATACCATTAATATAGATGTTTCCACTTTACTGAATGAAAGATGACTTGTGAAGATTTGGAGAGAAGAATCAGATTTATCAAATATTACCCGTGGGCTGACTTTTTCAAAATGTACTCCCTGTAGTTTCTAGCAGTTGGATATCATTGTGATCATATTTTATTGTATAAATACACTTCTCAATATCTATCAGATTCATCTTTCATTTTTTTCTATCTATCTATGAAAGCAGTTGTAAGCTCACTCCAATAGATACAAGAATGGCCATCAAGATCTGAAACTTCTAGGCCTTAGAAGCACAGTAATTTTAACATGGGAAACTTTTCAGTAAGCCATATGTCAGTCACTTTGAATAGTATCTATAGGATGAATATATAGAGATAGATAGATATCTTTGAGTAGTATTAACCACCTGAGAAATGCTACATGATAAGCTCATTGAAAATTAATGATTATTTGTGGGAAATTAATTAAATACATACATAGTATTCTTGATTGTTGGCTAAAGCTCCTTAAATGTTAAATTAGAACATGCCTCACACCTTAAAACATCTGCTTTAATCAAGTCAGTGGTGACGGAAGTTGTATGTATGTAGCAGAGTAGAACTGAACTGGTAACTGCATCATTAAACTGCCTTCTGGAATATATCTCAAGAGAGGCTGAGTCCTGATGCCAGAACAGTGGATCAAAAGGACAGACATTCCTCCTCAGTGTTGAGTCTGAGCAGAGATGAGATTGGTAAGCTAGTATACAGGCAATGGGTTGAGATCCTGGGAAACATATTAATGATATGGCAAAGCTTAAATGGAGTGGGCAAATAGGAAGTCAGAGGTTGGTAAAGATTAGGAGAGAGTTCATGGTGAATATCTGCTAGATTAGATTCTACTCTCAATGACATCCCTTAATACTCAGCTTAGTTTGCTTCTTGGGACTGGGAGCAGGTCTGTAAAGCAATCAACCTGCAAATATATCATATTTAGTGAATGGGCAGAGGGAGTGGTTTGGGAAAAGGAAGGGAAAGAGAGAAAGATGGAGAAGATGTGTTAATATATGTCTTATTTCCTTTCTGAGACTCCTTACCCTCCGTTTTTATTCTGGTGGTAGACATTTTCTCCAGTCAAGGGCAGATGTATGTACTGCTATTGTACTTGTTGAATTGGCAGCTTTTTAAAGGTTATTGTAATTTTGAAGGGGTAGTTATTTTATGTTTTAGTGGAAACTAGAACAAAAATATTTTTCAAAATTTTACTGTACCTCTTTTATTTTCTAATGAATAATATTTGGGAAATCTGCAAGGATTGTATGTTTGTGATGCATTGTATTACCCATTGCACGGTAATACAACTCCTTTTAATAGTCATGAGTATAATTTTACTTAAGGTTTTCATGTATCTCGTTTATTCTATTCCTGGAAGAATATTTGTGTATAAGGGATATGACATATCAACAATAATATTTTACTTGCGTTCTTTATTTTTCCATGAGATTGCATCTGGGTTTAGATTAAGAAATTGGTGCTTGTCACATGTACTTTAACTCTAAATGTTTAAGCAGTGTATTTTGGTTTACTCATTTTTTTCAAAATTGTCTTCCATTTTCTAGTATATAACCTCTCTTTAGAGACCTCTTCTTTCATTCAAATATTTTTATTAGATCTCAGTGGTAGAATATGTGCCTTAATTACTTATTTCAGTTGAGTGAGATTCAGTTATATTTTTGGAACATAGGCTTAGCAACTTAGTGAATATTTCTTGAATGCCTACTGAGTGCTCAACATACAGAAACTATTTAAGAAATGGAGCACTTTACTTCTGCCCTAAAGAAGGCCCCAGTTTAGTTACTCATATCCTATCAAAATCATTGCATCACAGAAGGAAATTGCTCCCATCTAAGCTTAAATTGTGAGGCACAGACTTTGTGTGTATTCAGGTCAGGTAAGGAATAAGTGGGGAGAGTTGGAATTGTGTCCTTATCCTTTCACGTAACTTAAGAAAAAAGAATTTGGTTGGGCCTTGAAAGATGGGTAGATTTGGAATAGATATAGAGACAGTCCAAGGGATGTTCTTCTTTATCAGGTATCTAAGACAAGACCCAATCAAGTTAGCTTCACCATGACAATATTTATTAAAAATTACCATAGTATCCAGAAGGACCAAAGGAGATAAAGAACCACTGAGATTTGTCATGGGTAGAACTTAAAAGCCCTTGGGAAGAAAGCAGCTCTGTCTTTCCCCTCTTCTCTGCTCTTCTTCTCTCTTCACTCTTGTTCTCACTGTCATCATTTGGTTCTTGTTCTACTCTTGTCTAAGTGCCTGCAGTCTGACCCTCCTGTTTAATAATTAGCACAGGTAGTCCTAGGGGCTTCCATGGTTCCTGATTCTGCATGATTTTTCAGCTCCAAGAACAACTAGTAATTGATTCAGTCTTGAAGCCTATGACTATCTTGGTGAATTCTTGAGCGAGGATCTGATTGATTTAGATGATGGGTGTGGGGTGGACACTCAGTCCAATAAACTGTGAAGACACGGGACAGAAGATCACATGCTATGAACATGGAAGCAGGGGCCCACTCTCTCTGAAGGGAACTTGTGGGTGTGTGGTTGTCAAAGAACTCTCAGAAAGGGGATGTTGGCTGAGGAGGCACTCCAAATGCATCAGATGCAGAGGTACATAGTAAGAATGGCATGGTGATTATGGAATTGTGAGACAGCCAAGCTGTTAGAAGGGAGGATCTGTATTGGGGAAGAATAGGAAATAAAATTGGACAACATGGGTTCAGATTAAGCAGCAAGTTAAAGTTCACAAGAAGACAGGATACTAAAACTGATGGAATGTGTATTATGTGCCAAGAATCTTAGATGTTTCCATATTGTATAGGGTGCTTCCTACTTAGTCCGCAAGCAAATGAGGAGCTGGTTTTTGTTTTTTATTTAATTTTGGTTTTGTTTTTAATTATAATTCAATCTGTAGATTTGTAGAGAGTAATTCTTGATTTTGTCTCAAGGTATCAGACTAACTTACCAATACTATAGGATTATCAGTTGCCTCAACATGCACGTTAATTCCATTTCCTGAGCATACTCTAGATGTTTACTGCATGATTTTGTGATTGAAAGTTATAGTTTATTGCATTGCTCCTGTTAACTTGCCTTTTAAACCTTGAATTCAAAAGTGATATAGAGAACGTGTTCATTGTAAAACATTCAAATAATGCAAAACTAAATGTGAAATAGAAAATGCAAAATGTGAAAGTCACTGTTCTTACCTCTTTCCTGGCCGCCCGATTTGACACCCTTCCGCATTCTACTGTCTTCTCTAGAGACAACCATAGATGTAGTATCCTGTCAGGCTTTTTTCTAGAAGAGAGAGAGAGAGAGAGAGGTGCATAGATGCATAGATACATAGATACATAGACAGATAAAAGTTTTACTTTTTACATAAATCAAATCATGCTGGATACATTATTTTGTAACTTGACCTAACATGTCTCACTTAAAAATGCATCTTGTATATCTTTCCATGTCAGCATATGTAGCTCTACTTCACTGTATTGACCACTGCATATTTTTCCATAATATGGATTTAATTTAGCCATTCTCCAATAAGTACATACTCAACGAAAGTTAAAGAATTATACTATTTAGTATTAATGCAGTAGTAAACTTTCTTATATATTTTTTTGTGTGTATGCAATTACACTTATATGTGATGGTTTCCAAATTGTATAATTTTAGGCTCAAAGGATATATGCTCTTTGAATTTTGATACAGCCAAGTTACCTTCCAAAGAGGCAGTACTAATTTACACTTCCGCCAACAGTGTATGAGATTAACTGTTTTTACTCCCTCACCAGTTCTGTAAAGAATGTTTTCTTGGTGTCCTTTCAAAGTGAATCATAATTGTGTTTATATTACCTATGCGGTGTGGGTTATGTATTTTATAAGAAACTAATAATGTACATGTCACAATATAAGGACAATATGTGTAAGAATTTTTGAGTGATTAACGATGAAGTTAATTTTAAAATCCTAAGAAATGTAATTTTTTCAATAGAACTTCTTTATCCGTTAAAAGGAAATGTTTATTATGCCCAACTTATTGAGATCAAAATATGCTCCATGTTTCCTTCAACAGGAAAAACATGGCCAATGACTAAAGGTTTTACAGCTTTTATAAATACTTGAGATTTTTCAAGCAATGTATTTGCAAGAGAAAATTAGTTTGGAGTCTAGGCATAATGAACTTAAAGGAATGTGCCAGTGCTTTTCCATTCTGCACTTGGTTCTCTTCTTGAGACGATTAGAATGGTAGTAAATGCTCTCTCCAATTGCAAAAGGCAGATCTCATCATTCACAGTTCCTTATCCTCTTCTTTATTCAGATCTGGAGGGAGCATCATCCACAAATGAAGTCATCATGCCTGAACTCTGTACACGTGCATGCACGTGTGTATGTGTGTGTGTATGTGTTTGTGTTTGTGTGAATGGGGAATGAATATCAAGTACCAGGAGTAGCCCTCTGAAATCCTGAAAACACATCCATTCCATGCAGAGTTCAGGCTTTTGAAGGTAATAATGTTGGGAATGGAGCAGTCCCTCTCATTGATTCACCAGATGGAGTTTATGGAATCCGAAGGCTCTGACAACGTCATACTCACTCCAAAGAACCTAACCTGTAAGGAATCTAAGTAACCATTGTCAAGGAAACTGTATTTTAAGTGTGCTCTGGATGTTGTAGGTTAATCTTGTAGTGCCCTGCTGCAGAATGACAAGTTCCAAACACCTAAAATCTCAGGGCGCTGCTTTGTGTCCAGTAAGCACTTAATAAATCTGTTAAATAAAATTTGTCTCACCTTCACCTAATACTAAAGGAGAGAAATGTAGCCAATTAAGATTCTCCGACAAAGTGCTCAGAATTCTTCTTCAAATAAGCCCTGACTTGTTTATAACTGTGCTTTCAAGACGAAAGACCACTGACTCTTCTGACTTAGAAAGTTTCCTGTTGACACTAGTTATATCTTGACTAAAATGAGTATTTCCTAAGTTGATGGGTGTCCCTTCATAAGAAATGACAAAGATCACAGCACTCAAATAGGAACAGTAGAGTTCCTATCAACTGAGATTGTAGCAAAGATATATCACTTTGGTTTTCAATGAAATTCAAGTAACCATTTATAACAGTGTAAGATTGTATGAGATAAAGCAGAGGGAGGAAGGACACAGAATTCAGCTGTTTCTATGTGGATTCCAATAAGAGAGTTGTGGTTTTATATCATGGAAAATGTAATCAGATTGAAAACTCTCGAGATAGAAGGGAACAAGTTATGGAACTGGAATATGTGCCAAAAGTAATTACTGGATATACTGAAAAATAATTTTAGTAAGTTGCGTAGGAGAGCACAATGACATTAACAGCTGGTTATTGCCTTGGCCCACATTCAGTATTTGAAATAATGCCATTATATATGCCAAGCATTATTTATGCTTGTGATGATTTTAGGTAGCTATTTGATATTTTCTGTGATCAAATATGATTCAGTGTTTTCAGTTTGTTTTCATACTCTTCTGAAAGGTTTTTCTTAGTTTAGAATCTACAGATTTTCCTTTTTGTATTGAGATATCAAATATAAGTATATTATAAATTAAAACCACTCGTTTGCCAAATTTCTATATATCAACATTTATAAATTGTGAGTTTAAACTGATGAAGAGAAAAAACGTTTTGTATGGTATAAGCAATAGGCCTCACATATGGCTAATCTTAAATATTAACTGGAAATAAGTATTTGCTCTGTTTGAAGAACACAATTAGTATGATAAATTCAACTCTGAAATCATAACTTAATCTAAAGAATTTTATTCCATTGCTCCTTATTCATCCTAGGCCTTTGCACAGATACATATTGAGATGCCATCATTTACCAGGTGCTGTGCTTGGTCCTGGCATGAGCCCGGAGAGTCGCAGTCCTGTCCTCATGGCATCTGCAGACTATTATGATGCCTGAGGTTTAGAGTAAAGAGTAGAATAACATTGTCCCACTGCCTTTTTTATTGTAATTTTGAGTCAAATTGATCTTGAGGGCTCTTATAGATAAAACAATGCTTAGAAAACCATTTGCTTTAGAAAGAAGAGTGCAGCTTTGATCTCAGGTTGGGTGGTCTCTGTTTTGAATACCTACATCACAAAGAAGACAACTGGCTTGTGGAACTGCATATTATTGTGGAAGGGTGCTGAGTAAATAAAGAATATATAATATGTTTGGCTGGTTAACATCTTACTGAATGCTAGCAATACAACTTCTATTCCTGTTGAAGCTCAAGTTGAGTGAGGAGTAACAAGATTTAAATTTTTGGACTAATTTATTCCACTTTATCCAAATGCTGCTGTTTGATCTTAGAATGCCATTCTCTCACTTCATTTTGTTCCTTATCAGAATCCATTTATTAATATTTCTTTAAAAGGGTCTTTTGAACTCTTGAATCAGTGGGAAGTATTATGGCAAACTCATTAAAGTTAGAGGAAAGAAGAGCTCCTAGTCATAGAGTTCCCAAACACAATTTAATTTCTGAATTTTCTCCAAAAATTGTGTGGATCAAATTTCTCTTTTGGGAATTATATAAATTGTTTGTTTGAAAAGCATTAAATTCTGACCAGTTTCTCCATTAATAATACAGGTCATCCATTTCCTTTTTTTTTCAATCTAATAGTTATGTTTAAAATACAGATTTACATATTACCCATAATCATATCTCATTAGACAGTATTTTTAACTCTCTAATATGATCAATGTTAAAACCAGTACATTTTCTATTTCCCACTTCTTAACCCTTTTCTCCACCACCTGCTTTTTACTGGGAAATACACTCAAAGCCACCATTGTTTGATTTATCAGATTTGAATTATATATTGTGTTTCCAAGCTGTAAAGAAAAGGAAATGAGAATCTTTAGAGAACATCCCATTTTTTTTAACTCCTCTTTCAGCTTTTGTGATAGTATTTGCATCACCATAATCCTGCATTTGTTCTAGCCTCAGTTCTACTGTTGAACAGATTCAATGCGCACTGTCATGCTTTTCTCATTCATCTCTTGGATGGCTCTAGTAGCTCAAGAAGAAGTGCTCGTGGGAAAAATGTTACTACAGATTTTTACATATAAAATGTATTGATGTGGGGCCTGGTGGTGTAAGTGGTTAAGTTTGCATACTCCACTTTGGTAGCCTAGGTTTTGTGGTTTTGGATCCCAGGTGCAAACCTACACACTACTCATCAAGCCCTGCTGTGACAGCATCCCACATACAAAATGGAGGAAGATTGACACAGATGTTAGCTCAGGGTCTGTCTTCCTCACACACACACACACACACACACACAAATATATATAGATATATAGATATATGTTGCTTTTTACCCACATGCCATCTCGGCTGAGTATAAAATTCCAAATTCACATTTTCTTTCTCTCTCTCTCTCTCTCCCTCCCTTCCTTTCTTGTGTCTTTACTGAGTTTTGCAGCCATTGTTCTGCCGTCTTCTAGACAGTGATCTGAAGTAGCTTCATCATGTTTTACCTTGTAAATAAGTCTTTTGGCCTGGCTTCCCAAATACCCTTTTCTCTGTTTTTACTGTCAATTAGCTTTATTAGGTTATGTCTCAGAGTTGACCATTTTCTTAAGTGTTTTCTTGGAAAATAGTGTGCCCTTTGAACTTTTACTATAAAATATTATTTTTATTTTCTTTAAATTTCCCTTGAATTACATTGTTAAATATTTTCTGATTATTTTTATTCTGATTTTTTAGAGACTCCAATTATTGCCTACTTGGAACAATATATCCCAAACAGAAATACATGTTTGCTTACAAACTTACTCCTCTCAATCTACACATAGTTAACAAGATAAATATGTTAAATCAAGTGTTTACATTGACTTCTACACTCACCAGACGTGTAAGAAATGCAGATCTAGGGAAGATCTGTTCTTTGGATGGGAAGGGCGACGGGAGACAAATTGAAGAAAAGAGAAAAAGGCTAATAAATCATTCTACATAGAGAAGGGTAAATAGAAAATTCCAGAGTGTGTCTGTTGGACAGCTGAAAAGAAAAAAAAGAGAAGATACTCCTGAGAGGAAGAGAGAGTGACTGATTCGCTCTGTGTGTGTGCACATGCATGTGTTTGTACACGTGTGCAAGTGGATATGTGTGCGCGCATGTTGATGCAGTGATGGGCAAGGCTGGCCTAGAGGTGGGCACTGTGTGAGCAGTGGGGGCCTGAGATGGCCTAGTTACGTTTCACTCATACTTGGATTCCCATTCTCACCCAAGTTGGAACCCTGGGAATCTCCTTGGATTCCTCCCATTTCCTCATTTTCTTATTTTGCCACCTCCATTGCCCCGTGAATATTAGCCTCCATTTTCTGTTGATTTAGTTCCTGATCTGGCCTTTCTTGTTCATTACCACTGCATGTCTTCAGTTCCTGCCTTAGTCAGGCCCTCTTCATTTCCCCATAGATTTTTACTCTTCCCTTATGATCAGTTTTTAACCCTATTATTAGAGTGATCTTGCCGAAATTCAAATGCCTCTTTCTCCTGATTAAGTTTACTCATTGACTCCGTACTGTCTATACTAAGCAGGATAAAGCCAAACTCTTTAGCATGGCATGTGACTAGATTCTGGATTTTTTTTTGACCATCTCCCCCACACTCCCTATGCTCCAGCTATACATAACCAGATGCATTATTTTTGCGTTTTGTGTTTGTTCTTTCTTTGATCTGTACCTTTTCGAATGATGTTTCCCTCTGTCTCCCCCTCATGCTGGCCTCAGTTCCTGTTCCTTCAAGACTCAGTTTTAGCAGCACTGGGAAGCTTTCCTTCACATTGGCACACACATCCAGCACCCTTCTCCCCGATCAAGTACATCCAGTCTTGGATAGATGATGCTCCTCTAGTCCTCTTTATGCTCTATGTGAACTCCAGCACATACTATTTTGAACTCATTCCTTCAGCAAATATTTATTGAGCATCAATACCATGCAAGCACTCAACTGAACCCCTTACAAGGCTGTCTTGGCTCTCCATTGCCAGTACCTTCTGTAATGCCTAGTACGTGGGAGACACCTGGTAAATGCTTGTTGAATGAATAAAGTAGTGATTAATATGTATTTGTCTTTATTTACATGGTATGTGTATAATGTTAATATTTAGTATTAGCCACTTCATGTCTGATTGTGTATGCCTTGTGGCCTAGCAAGCCTAAACTCCTCAAGAAATAAACCATATATTGTATTTCTGTCAAACTGTGACCACACCCATCTCATAACATTTTCTGTTTATTAAATAAGTATATTGAAATTACATGGCTTTTGAGTATATTCTTGATATACAACTTGGACTGCTGGTAGGAACATGTGCTGTAGTGTGATTTAAAGCATGAGAATATTTTTTGTACCTGAGAACAGCAGCCTGGTCTTAATATTCCATCTTTAGAGATATGCGTTATTTCAGGTTAAGAATTCCTGTGTCCTCCTTCATGGTAGGAAATTAAAACAGGAGCATCTTGATCAGAATTGGACCAACAAGGTCTTGGGGCAGTGTTCAGTACAGTTGCTGAAAGAAGGACAGGAAAGGGGGGTGATGTATTCAGAAACCAGACTGTCTACTTTGCCACATTGCCTCAGGCTAATCCCAAATACCAAAACATTTACTCTCCGTGTGAAAGCCTCACACATTTGTAATCTTCCTGCATTTTCTACTCCTAACTGAAATAGAAGATAAATCTCAATTTTAATAGACAATGATTAAAGACTCAATAATTAAAACTGAAAGTTATAAGCGTGATTAAAAAAGCTTAGAGCACTGATGAAATAGAGCAGGAGAGCATAATAACAGTTGAAGTGAGGAAGGATTTGAGTCATCTGAGCTTTGTGGTTTAAGAGGGTTGTCTGTTTAAATCACAAATGCATGCGATGCAATGTGCCCTGATAAATATTACATGGATAAGTGAACAAGATGCAAATTCTAAAGCCGAGAGGCTTAAACGCAGGATTTCTCAGTGCCATACTTTTGCACACTAGAGATTATGGAGCTTTCTTACACTTCTCTGTCTTCAGCTGCTTCCCTTCCCCAGCCCTGCACTTAGCTCTGTACGTTGTACTTAACAAGGTGTATTGTAATCGCCTATTTATTTGTGTGTTTCCCTTGCCAGACTGCAAACTCTGAGGATATTGACAGTCTTATGTCTCTGCTACCTGGCAGTGTACCTAATACAACAATTTATTTTTGAATGAATTAGTCAGACAACTGCTCTTCTCTACTGCTCATGCCACCCCTGAAGTTTTCTGAATCTTTCTGTTTCATTTTTGTTGAGTGTGCTTGCGTGTGTGCTGTATTGTTGTTATGTTGTTTTGGGCTACAAAAGTACGCTAGGCTGACTATTGGGGAATAGTATGTTGTTAAATAGAATTAATTGATTAGCTCAGGTGGAAGATGGAGGGGGAGATGGTTAGTGTTTCCTTAATTTTTTAAATTTTTTGTATTGTTTTAATGAACATCACAAGCATGTCTTTTAAAAAACCATACACATGCATATACACACACACAACAGAATTAGGGAATAGAAAAACAGAATGAACAGAAGAAATAAAAAGCTCATACTTAGAGCCACTTTTTCATCTTTCTTTGTTAAGTTCACTAGCAGCTCTACCACTCGTGTTCCTCGACGGGGGATAAGAATCCAAGCTTTGCTTCATTTTTCTCTCTGGAGACACAAGACTGGAATTAGTTGTTGGTGCCATTAAATCCTAAAGCAAAATTAGGTAGATATGTTGATAAAAAAATCCTGAGGACAAGAGGAGAACTCAATGAGAAGCAATTCCACTTGAAAAATAGTTTTGTCTAAGCCATGTCATTAATTACTATAGTTTTAACTCCTTGTGCCCTGTTGATTTTCCAATCTCTGTTTCTATGCTGACTTCTTTCATGAGCCTCCATGTTCAATAGACGAGTGAACATCTCCATGGGAATATTCTGCAGTGTTACCTCCCTCCTACGTTCCCTCTCCCCCAGATCTGTTTTTCTGTCTGCCTTCTCTAGCTCAGCTAAAATCTTCAGATCATTCTTCTCTCTCCTTCTTTCTCCTCCACACTCTAAACATTCAGTAGGTCCTGCTGATTTGTGCCTCCTGAATAGTTTTTCAAATCCTTCCCCTCCCTTCTAGTCTTACTGCCTTTGTTCTAAGGCTTAAGTCCTTGTGTTTCCCACCTGGACTATAGTGCCAGCCTCCTAATTAGTTTTCTGGCCTCCAGGCATTCCCTGCATCCACTCTTGTAACATTACTTGGTACAACAATGCGTTCGTAACTGTATCCCTCCCCTACTCAAGGCTGCTCCAGCTCAATCACCCGCCTGGTCGCTTGTGTATCCAAATCATTGGGTTGCTTTACTTCCATCACCTGAAGCACCATTCTCCCTTTTTTCACTAAGGCAAGAGTTGTACCAGGTTTTATTTCCTCTAAAAATTCTTCCTTGATCTTATTTGCCACTCCTCAACACCATCCACACACTCTTATTCCCTTTCATTCTGGGAAAAACTCCTATCCTCTTTATTCCCCAAGAGCCTGGACCCATCTCTCTGTCAGACACTCACTATGGCACTGAAGGTGGGCATTTGTTTCTATTCCTCACCATTGCACTTGGCTGTTCAGTAGGTGTTTTAATTTGACTACAGAAAGAATAAGACAGGGTCCTTAGATGGATATCATAATTCTAGGGCAAATAGACAATATTAAATCATTTCGATTAGCAAGAAAGAAATAAAGGTTGTGGGTAACTAAGGAATTGGATAATGATTCTAATTCTTGATGATAATTATAATCAGAAGACTGGGGAGTTCTTTAGAGAGAGACAAGGTAGGAGTACAAACATATTTGACTTCTCAGTGAAATACACACACACACATGCATACATACATGTGTGAACACACAAATATATATATTTATATATGAAAAAATATATATATAAATTAGGAAGAGTTATTCCAACTGAAGAGTACATCTGTCATATAGGGAGAGGCAGTTCTATTTCTGTCTCTCCCATCAGATGATTTTGTGACCTTAGAGATCTGTCTTTGCTTATCTGAAGCTGTTTCCTTCCCTTGGAAAAACAGCTACCTATCTCTAACGCAACGTAGGATGCTGGTCAGCGGTACTGCTTAAAACTTTGGGGTAGTCTGTAACCTACTTTATTCCACAGTTACTGCTTCATCAGTGTTGCGGTAGAGAAATAGAGGGCATGGGGGAAGTATCACTTGTTCCTCCCTTCTCTCTCTCTCTTTCTGTCCTATCTACAGAGAGAGACCTATGAATTTTAATAACAGTTTTACTTCAAATAGAATCACGTAGGGGAGTTATTAATAATTTCTCTATTAAAAACCTTTCAGTAATTTAATACCACCTTTAAAATTAAGAAAGCATTATAAATCTCTAGTAGTCAAGGTTCTCCAGAGAAATAGATCCAATAGGATATAGAATGAACATATAGAGATAGATACAGGTATAACTCATCCTATCTATCTATCTAGAGAGAGATTTATTTTAAGGATTTGGCTCGCGATTGTGGGGCAGGGAAGTCCAAAATCTGCAGGGCAGGCTGGCAGTCTGGAGACCCAAGGGAGAGCTAATGGTGCAGTTTGAATTTAAAGGCAGTCTGCTGGCACGATTACCTCTCCCTTTGGGGGAAGTCAGTCTTTTTCTTAAGGCCTTCAACTGATTGTCTGAGGCCCATCTACATTTTGGAGGAGAATCTGCTTTATATGTTAACCTCATTAAAAGTACCTTCACAGCAACATCCAAGATGTGTTTGACTGAATATCTGGGTACTGTGGCCTCGCCAAGTTGACACATAAGGTGAACCCTCACAAAATCTAAACCATAAAAATTAAATACCACGGCCAAATTGGAAGAGAATCCTATTGTGATGGGTGGGCAGGAAAGATTTGTTAGAAAATTCTTAAAATTTCAGAACAAAAATTTAACCAAGATGCTGTTTCTGGCTTACCATCATTAAAACTATGTCTTGGGTGTTGTATTTAAGTTGTTACTTTTCCTGGGAATCATGAATTTACCCCAGTATAGTCATACTGTATGTATATTGCTCTGTGTTTTAAAGGTCACTAAAATGAGTACATTGCGTATGTCCCTTATACAAATATGTGTTGATAAAGTAAGATTCATTAATTTTTAAAATCATTTTTAGTAAAATATATGACCAACTAAAAACTGAATACTAAGGTAATACCTTTTTTAAAAACCACTTAAGTTTCCTAAAAAAGAAAATTTACTATTTCTGACTGATCCCTCTGTCCTTATAAATCATTTTTTGATATAACATTTGGTAGAATTGCTAAATTTTTTAAGAATAATTTGACTTCTTAGTACTTCTGAAAGTGATAGATACATTTAATTTAATTAGGAAGCTTGTAATTTTTTATTGTAAAACCAAGCTTACTTGGTAAGATGAAGTGAAATCAACTTTTAAAGAAGATAATATTAGGAAAGTGATCATAATAGATATATTTTTTAATCTAAAAATGTTGAATCAAACCACTGACCAGTTTATTTTTCAAATAGTTCTGGAAGCCATATGCCAACTAATATTTCTGAAACTGTACTCTGCCAGTTCCTCTAATGTGTCTACATTGCTGCTTCAGAACAACTAACTATATTAAGTGTTAGATGTAATTGGTGTTTAAAATTAGTTTGCTTGATGGTCTTGAAGCAAGTCCTTTGTAATTTAGGTCAGCAAAGAAGATGCAATGTACTAGATTAGCACAGTTCTCACTATTTTTGCTCAGCAGCTGCAGGGTAAGAAAACTGAGTACCGATTTTCCCCCTCCGCCACGGACAGAGCAGTATACGAAATTATTACATAGAATTTGCATATTATGAAAACCAAGAGCGAACAATCAATTTTTCCATGAGATTGCTTTGCTGTCTGTCTCTATTGTGTTTGATTTATGGCATGAGAGATCAGAAACATTACTTATTGACTTTTCGGATATGGCCCCTAGAAATATGCATGGAAAATGTTTTGATATTCTTAATGTTATCTCACATTGTGAGATAGAAAGAGTTCACTCTTGTAGGCATAACTGACAGGTTCTTACCTATAGTGAGAATTTTTAAAAATGAGAAGTGGAGGGGAGAGCCAAATAAATTATTTCGAAATTATCTGTACAAGTATCATCTATACCAGTGTTTCTCAGCTTCTTTTCATTGTTGCCCCACTAAGGATCCTACAGAGACATTGTTTTTCTAATCGCTCCCCCATGAAACTTTAATATTGTGGATATACTGTACTCTACTTATTTACTCTGGCCCTTGGAATACAAACCATGGTAGTATCTAAGATTTTTCACTTCTTGCAGAAAAGGATCCTCGTGTTGAGAAAGTGTGACTTCCTTTTTTTGCTCTTCTCCATCAGATTTAGAAATGAATAGACTTTTACATTAAATGGATTCAGATTGTTTTTTCTCAGAACCCTAATTCTCCAAGAAAAATTCAATTCCCCAACCTCCCTTAAAATGGTTCAAATTTTTCCATTTTTAATAGTTTGATTTAACTTAGATTTATTTACAACTAAAAACATCTTAAAAGATTATTAAGTATTTAGGACCCAGATAGACTGTTTTCAAAATTTCAGGATGATATAAATTCATTTTATATTGGAATTTTGATCAATGGAATCCCGATCTTAGAGTTTTATTGCCAAATGTTGCTCCTGACTATATCAGATGAATGTATATCTGAATCATTTTGACAATATCTATATATCTTTATAGATCTTTGGCCAAAATTGTCATGATTTGTTGTAATCTTAATGTAATTCCACTTGAAAAATCAAAGTATCTTGCTAAAGAGGAGAGAGAAGATATATTTATACTGACCTACTGATCATATTATACTGATCAAGATATACTGATATGCTGATGTAAAAAAAAATCTCTGACTAATTGCCAAGCTATCTACGTTATTCTTGAAAAGGAGATGTAGCTTTTTACTTAATATTAAATATAAATTTTAATTTCAAGAAGCAAGACAACAGCCAAATATTTTATTTAAATATTTCATTTTTAGTGGATAAAACTAGAAGAGGATATTTTATTGACTATAAAATTATAAAGAGCAGGATCAAATCAATTTCTTTTTTATTTTTATATCTCCTCCTATGCTGGCTAGCTCAGTTTAGTAATATGGAATTTCATTTATTTGTGGTATATACGCATATACATATGCATATTTTTCCACTGCCAGTCAGGTCACATGTATTTTAATAACTTTACTCAGGTATAAATTATGTACGATTAAATTCATTCATTTTAGTTGTATAATTCAAAGATTTAAAGTACATTTGTAGAGTTACACAATCATCATTCCAATCCAGTTTTAGGATATTTTCCATCACCTCAAAGACCTCTTTAGTCTGTTTGCAGTCAATTCTCATTCCCACCTCCAGGCCCCA
Organism: Equus przewalskii; assembly: GCF_037783145.1. Lineage (NCBI taxonomy): Eukaryota > Metazoa > Chordata > Mammalia > Perissodactyla > Equidae > Equus > Equus przewalskii. Next base: position 46,192,234 of record NC_091837.1, on the reverse strand, counting down.
GGCAGCCATTAATCTGCTTTCTGTCTCTATAGATTTGCCTTTTCTGAACTTTTCGTAATGACAGAATCTGCTTTCTTTGGATTTAGTTTGCTATTCTGTTTCTAGTTTTTTAGGGTGGAAGCTTAGCGTATTTATTTGAGATCTTTCTTTTCTAATATTGGTGAGTGAAGGTATAACTTTCCTTCTTAGCCCTGGTTTACCTGCATCCCAGAAATTTTGATACGTTATGAGTAAATTTTCGTTCAGTTCAAAATATATTCTATTTTCCTTGTTATTTCTTCTTTGACCCATGGGTTATTTAGAAGTGTTTTGTTTGACTTCCAAATATTTGTGGATTTCTCAAATTTCTTTCTGTTGCTGATTTCTTTCTGTTATGATCGTAGAACACACCATATAATTGCTATCCTTTTAAATTTATCAAGATTATTTTATGGTCTAGCATATAGTCTGTTTTAGAATATGTTCCGTATGAACTTGAGAATTTTGTGTGTGTTGCTGTTGTTAGGGGAACTATTCTATCAATGCCAGTTAACTTCAGCTTAGTTCATAGTGTTGTTCAAGTCTTCTAAAGCTTGGTTTTCTGTCTAGTTGTTCTGTCAATTATTTGAAGTGTAGTATTGAGGTTTCCAACTATTGTCAAATTGTCTGTTTCTCATTTTGATTTTTGCCAGTTTTTTGTTTGTGTACTTTGAAGCTCTGTCATTAGATGTGTTTCCATTTATAATTATTATATAATACTTTGAATTGACTCTTTTATCTTTATGAAAGTTCCCTCTTTGTCTCTAGTAAAACTTTCTGTCTTAAAATCTATTTGGTCTGATATTAGTGTAGCCACTCCCACTCTTTTGTGGTTACTATGTGCATGCTCTATCTATTGCCATCCTTTTACTTTCAACCTGTTTGTGCTTTGAGTCTAAAGTCTGTCTCTACTAGATGCGTATAGTTGAATCTTGTCCATATTAATTCCTTTGATGGTTTCTTGACTACATTTTTGGGTTATTTTTCTCAGTGGTTGCTCTAGGAATTACAATATGCATCTTGATTTACCATAGTCTACTTCAGGTTAACATTAATTTAATTTCAGTAGAATTTAGAAATTTTGTTGCAGTAGAGCTACAGTAAAAAGGAACTAGATGCTAATAGGCACAAGAGCTGAGATGAATCTCAAGAGAATTATGCTGAGTGCAAAGAGTTAATCCCCAAGGATTATATACTGTATGATTCCGTTTATATAACGTTCTTGAAATAACAAATTATGGAAGTGGAGAACAGATTAATGGTTGCCTGGGGTTAGTGATGAGGGGTGTGTGCCTTTAAAGAGGCAGCATAAAGGAGCCATGTGGTTATGGAAAGTTCTGGCTCTTGACTGTTCTGTTGGTTACACAAATCTATATATGTGCCTATCAGTGATATATAATATACATACAATGAATATTATTCTGCCTTAAAAAATAAGGAAATCCTGTCTCTTGTGACAACATGGATGAACATCTGAGACATTATGCTAAGTGAAAGAAGCCAGACACGGAAAGACAAATAGTGTATGATATCACTTATGTGTGAAAGCTAAAAAAGTCAAACTCACAAAAGCAGAGAGTAGAGTGGTGGTTACCAGGGCCTGGGGAGTGGGGGAAATTGGGAGATGCTGATCAAAGGGTACAAACTTGCATTTATAAGATGATAAGTTTTGGGGATGTAATGTACAGCATCATGACTACAGTTGATAATACTGTATTATATACTTGAAGGTTACTAAGAGAGTAGATCTTGTGTTCTCACCACACACACACACACACACACACACAAATGGTAGCTATGTGAGGTGATCGATATGTTAATTAGCTTGATTGTGGTGATCCTTTTACAATATATTTGTGAGTCAAATCACCACATTGTACACTTTAAAGACATAGAATTTTTATTTGTCAATTATACCTTAATCAAGCTGGGTGGGGGGCAGGGGAGGAGGAGAGAACAAAACAACTCCTTACTTGAGATCCCTAGGATTGAGCAAGTGCCTACTCCTCCACCTTCATCTTCTGTAACTCTCCCTCCCACTCCCTACCCTGCAACATCCTGGCTTTCGTTATTTGTTTCTCAAACATGCCACTGCAGTCCCTGCAGGCTTGTTAACTTTCTTTTCCTTCTTTTAGAACCATTCTGCCCTCAGGTCTTAGACAACTAATTCTTTTTAATTATTCACGTTTGTGCTCAAATGTCACGTCAGAGTAATAACATGATCACCCAATTTAAAGGAAATCTTTAGTCATTTATCATCCTATTTTATCATCTTCATAGAACCAATCATTATCTGAAATTATACTGTTCATTCATTTATTTGCCTGTATAGTGTTTGTTTCCCTCCAACTCTAGAATATCACCTTTGTGGAATAGGAATTTTGCTTATTTTTGTTCCCTGCCTTATCCTGAGTGTCTAGAACAGTGCCTGATTCTAGTAGGCCCTTTGTAAAGATTTGCCAAATGAATGAACAGATTATACTTTCTGTTACTCTATCTGATACTTACAACAGACAAACCTTTAATTAAGAGCTCCAGTCCTGAGCAAGCACATATGTAGATATTTATAATCTACCAACTCTCAAAGTATTGGCTACACTGGAGTTGATCTAGGATGAGAGCAAGCTAGAAGCATAGGTAAATGCCTCCCACCAGCCACATTCCTTGCTGCCCTAGGACTGTGGAATCCCTGGGAATAAGGAAATAGATAGGCCCTGCCCTTCTGGGGGAGCTCTGCTTTTTGTGCAGTGCAGAGGTGCTGTGACTGTGAGGGACTTGGCCTCTGCCTGGCAGACCTTGCAGGAGTGAGGTGATGTTTGCTGCTCCCACTGGAGGTATCAGTAATAGAGTAGATGGGGTTCTCTGTAGTTTTGCAGATCTTACAGAATTCCTAGAGTGTATGCTGCTCCAACTATTCTCTCATCCTACTTGGAAGTAGAGAATTACTTGCATAATTGCTCAAATAAATAATTCATTTGTACCACAAGTACATATTGAGAGCTTTATATGTTCCAGACATGATTTAGACACTAACAGTTCAAAAGTGAAAAAACAGACAAAAGCTCATAGACTATGAATTTTGTTTTCTAATGGGAATCCACAGATCAAAAAATAAATGGTATATCATATATATATATATATATATATATGTTGAGCTGGTGGGTCCTATGGAGAACAGTAAGGAAGGCATAAAATGATAAGAATCCGTCTTAAAAGGTGACATTTGAGTACCTGAATTTGGGAAGGGGGAAAGTTATCCTGTGGGCTACCCATGCTGTGGGAACAACAAAGGCAACGGCTTTTGCGGCATGTACTTGGTATGTTCTAGAAAGAACCAGGAGGCCAGTTGACTAGAGCAGAGTAAACAAAGGGTATAATAGTGAGGTATGAGGTCTAGAAAGAAGGATCTTTTGGGGCAGAGAAATGTCATGATCTAACCTAAGGGATTTAAAAGATCCCTTGAGTTGCTGCACTGAGCATATTCTGTAGGGAGCAAGGCCAGAGTAGAGAGTTAGAAAAAGATTTCAAGAATACATGCTAAAGATGATAGTGGACTAGAATAGGAAAACAACAGCGAAGGTTGTGGGAAGTGCTTAGATTCAGGATGTATTTTGAAAGTAGAGCCAACAGTATTTTCTGATAGGTTGGATGTGATGCATGAGAGAATGAAAGGAGAAAATAATGACATCAATATTTTTGTCTTGTGTTGCAACAAATATGGAGTTATCAGTTCTTTTTTTTCTCCCCAAAGCCCCGGTGCATGGTTGTATATCCTAGTTGTAAGTCCTTCTACTTCTTCTATGTGAGCTTCCCCCACAGCATGGCAACTGACAGACAGGTGATGTGGTTCTGGGAGGCGAACCCAGGCTGCCAACGTGCTGAAAATGCTGAACTTGAACCACTAGGCCATCAGGGCTGGCTCTAGAGTTATCAATTTTTGACATAGGATAAAACTGGAATGGGCAGATTTTGTGGCCTACCATGTGTTTGGTTTAGGGCATATAGTTTAAGATGCCTATTAGTTATCTACATAGAAATTTGCCATGGCTGTTGGATACAAATCTGAAATTCAGAGAAGAGGACTGGGCTAGAGATATAAATTTAGGAGTTGTCAGTGGGTAGATAATAATTAACCCTAGGAGACTGGATGAGTTTACCAAAGGAATGGATGGGCGGAGAAGAGAAGTCTCTGGGAATTAAAGAGGAACCTCCAAGTGAGACTGAGAAGGTGCCACTCATGAGAGAAAAGGAAAACCTGGAGGGTCCTTGAAGGAAAGAAAGAGTGCTAAGGACAAGTGTGTGATTGCTTTTGTCAGATGTGGTCATTGAGTCAAAGTGATAGATATATGATGAAGATGAGAAACGTGGATGTCATTGGTGATGTTCAGTGGACATTAAATGGAGCTGGTGGAGGGGTCAGAGCTGTGATTGGAGCAGATTTAAAATAGCTGTGTAAGAGAGCTATTAGAGACAGCAAATGTAGACAACTTTTGAGAAGCTTGCTATAAAGGGAGCAGAAGGGAGAGCAGTAGATAGAGGAGTAGGGGGACCCACGAGAAGATTTCTCTTTCTTTTTTTGACTTTTTATTTTCAAATTATGGATTCACAGGAAATTGCAAAAAATGTACAGGGAGGTCCTGTGTGTCCTTAGCCCAGTTTCCCTCAAAGTTAACAACTTGCATAACTGTAATGCAGTATCAAAACCAAGACATGGACATTGGTGCAGTCCAGAGGGTATTAAGATTTTAACAGTTATACATGTGCTCGAGTGTATTCTATGTAATTTTATCATGTGTATATTTGTGTAACCCCCAGATCAAGATCCAGGACTTTCCATAACCACATGGCTCCCTTGTGCTACCACTTTAAAGCCACACACCTCTCGTCCCTAACCCCAGGCAACTGCTAGTCTTCTCTCCACCTTTATAATTTTATTTCAAGAATGGCATATAAATATAATTATACAGTGTATAACATTTGGGGATTGACTTTTGCACTCAGCATAATTCTCTTGAGATTCATCCAAGCTGTTGTGCCTGTCAGCAGTTCCTTTCTATTGCTGAATGATAGTCCATGGTATGTATGTACCCACTGAGGGACATCTGGGCTGTTTCCAGTTTGGGCCTATTATGAAGAAGGTTGCTATGAACAACTGTGTGCAGGTTTTTGTGTGAATATGAGTTTTCATTTCTCTGGGATAGTGTCCAAGAGTGCAGTTGCTGGCTTGTACGTTAAGTGCATGTTTAGTTTTATAAGACACTGCCAAGCTGTTTTCCAGAGTGGCTGTACAATTTTACATTCCCACCAGCAGTGTATGAGTGACCCAGGTTCTCCACATCCTGGCCAGCATTTTGTGTTGTCACTCTTTTTTATTTTAGCCCTTCTGATGTGTGCATAGGGAAAGACTTCCTTTTAAGAGGAGAGTAACTGCAGAAATGTCAGAAGCCTACCTGCACCTCCAGTCTCTTCTTAGGTAGCTTGAAGACTGTTAAAAAACAGCCCATATTTTAACATACGGAGCAGCTGTTGTGACGCGTATGTACCTAGATGTGACGTTTGTTTAAAAGAAGGTTATGCTTAGTGGATGTGGAGGGGTGGAGATCATCTTGATCTGTGGCATGAAGGGCAGAGAGCGTGTACTTCGCATGGAGCCGCCACACCTGTCACCAGTGGGAGCAGTAGCCGCTTATTGTTTCTGTTCGTGCCCCAGCCTGAAAGTCTGGTTCATCCGAGTCATACATATCTGGGCAATAAGACTATTCAGCCTCTAGGGCGAAATTGATGATGGTTAGCAGCAACCAATGAATTCTAAATCTGAGTCCTTGTATTTTTTTAATCTATAGATTTGTCTGTCACAGGGTCAGAAAATATGTAACTTCAAAGTGCCTACAGGTTCATATAAGCTTATTAAACGCTGGTGAGCCCAACACTAAACTGCAAGATAAAAAAACTTGCAGAACAGTGGGGAAAAATACATATTTAAATACGTATTTTGCATATATTATTTATGTATATATTTTATATATTTAAATACATATTTAAAATATACAGGTTCAAGATTTCCACATTTTTAGGACACAGAATGCTTTTCATTCTCAGTCTGAAGATAATGTTTCCCCTAAGCCAAATTTGCTCATCATAAAAAAGTAACCAAAAGCCCGAGGCTGCCAAGAGCGTTTAACAATGGAGGGGAAATTATCTCGTGATGGAGAAAGAGGGACCTGAAAGTGCCAATAGCAGGAGGCTGCCTCTTGGGGAGCAGAAGGAGGCTGGAGCGGAGCGTGGTGGTTTTGCTGGGTGTGGGTCTCCCTCTTGAAGCTGCTTGTAACGACTTGACTGAACAGATTCAGCCACTTACGGTCATTTGAAACATGTCAGCTCTGGAAGGGTGGCTGGGAAGCATGATCGACAAGACTTCGCGACTTGCTGCCCCGTGCTGGGGAGAAGCCTTTATTGAGCCAACGCACCCCTGGGACCGAGAGAGAAAGAGAGAGAGAGAGAGAGAGACCAAGACGAAACAAAACATGAGATAAGCAGCCCAGTGTTCTGAAGTCAGAGAGTGAACAGTTAAAACCAGAAAGCTTCAGTGTGTGATTTGTATTTTAAATGCTATAAATTCCTATTAATTTAAAACAGGAGAGTTTTCTGAGAGCCAGAATTGTCACCCGAATGCTCGCGTTCTTGCATTTGGTCACTGTACTTGATATATATATGTATAGCCTTTTGATGTGTAATTCTACCCAGAAAATTTTCCGGCAGTGAGTGAAGGAGCATCTGTAATTGCGGGTTGATAATCATCATAATCACAGAGGACATTAGTGTTTAATTGTGCGGAGGGCTCCAAAAGTCACAAGCAATCCTTCTTCTCTGGGAATTTACGACTACGTATACAACAATAACAGAGAGTCACATATGGAGGATCAATGATAAAGAAACACTCAGTCAAATAAGAGTAAAAGCTTAGACATTTTTGTAAAATACTGGTTATGAGTGTATGTTTTAAGGGAAAAGGCAAGAGTGTGTACAGAATTCTGGGTGGTGGTTATTGGGGGAGGGGAATGTTGACTTTTCTTAATTCAAATGGAAAAGCTTGTGAAAAAGCAAGATGTCTAGTGCGGGTAAGAGGATGAGAGACTGTCTGTCTGCTAGGAAACTAGGAAATGAAGGAAATTCCAGGCATAAGGAGCTACTTTATAAAGCAAACGAACAAGAATCTCAGGACATTTATCTTTGTTTGAGGAAAGCCACTCCATGTCCTATGTACATGTGTGTCCCTCACAGCAAGTTGAACAATGACTTTCACTTAGCAAGTGCTAAGTAAATGTCATCAGCTTGATCAATAGGACTTTAAAAAGGCAGAAGGATGGCCTTTTCAAGCCGCTATTAGAGAAAGCAGTGTTGATGAGAGTGCTAACTTTGCACAAATAGATAAGGTGCTGAGGAAAGGGAGAGATTTGGGAGCATTTTTCTCTGAAGGCTGGAATTCTTGGAGTGTATAATAAAATGGGCCTTTCATATTGCATACTAGATATTCACCTAAGAGAATCTAAAAGCCTGATACGATTGTTCTTTTTTAGGTGGGAGGAGAGAACAACCAAAGTCAGGTAAGAAAGAAATCTGGCGGAGCCGGCCTGATGGCGCAGTGGTTAAGTTTGCATGTTCTGCTTCTCAGCAGCCCGGGGTTCGCCAGTTCAGATCCCGGGTGTGGACATGGCACCGCTTGGCTTGCCATGCTGTGGTAGGCATCCCACATATAAAGTAGAGGAAGATGGGCATGGATGTTAGAGGAGGACTGGCAGTAGTTAGCTCAGGGCTAGTCTTCCTCAAAAAAAAAAAAAGGAAATCTGGCAAGAAATAGGGAGGTGTGTCCTCATTTTGATGATGTTGACAAATGCCTCTGAGTGCTTAAATAAGTAGTTTGATGTTATTGCAAAAACTGTGCAAACTTTTCTAGAACTTATGTATCAGACTTTTCTAGAAACAGTATATTGTCTTCAATGATGATCTTATTGTGTGGTACATTTTAGTACCTCATAGGTTTATTCCAGATTTGTGAATTAGTGTGGCGTGGCAGTCTGTGAGATACAATTTTTATGTTATTGCTTGTAACAGAGAGGAAAAAAATGCACTTAAATGTTTCAAATCTGCTGAAGCAAACTCCTTACTAAAGAAGCATCATTTGTTTTTGTCTTAGCATAGTTCAAACAAAATGTATAAAATCAACAAAATAAATCTGAGTCTAGTATGACTTTAACGATTCCACTTGTCCATCAAATCTAGGTTACTCATGATGAAACTAGTATTTTGATAAAGGATTAGTTTTTCAGACTTATTTTTTCAAAAGGAATCAGAATAAACTGAATCAGAAAGGCATGGTTTTAGGTGTTGATTTTTTTCAGTTTATTTTCAAATGCTGTAGACTTAAAAATATCTTGTGCTTTGTATATATGTATCTTTTTAAGTTAGAAACAAAAGTCTATTCACCTAAGAGAAGATTAGGTAGATTTTGAGTCAGAATGACCTCATAGTTTGGCACATGTAATAAATTAAATTCTTTATCTCAAAGCTACTAAGAACTTACAAATGTGACCCTGGAATAAATAAGTGTGGCTATTTTTGTAAATTCTTACAAACCAGAAAACTCCTCCCCCAAATATGTCCAACTTAATTTTCTGCTCTGTGGAGCACAGTTTGTAGGGTAGCAAAGCCCAGTGACATTTTCCACAGTGTTGAGTTGCCAGCCACTAGCAGCCTGTGGCAGTGTTTAAATCTACAGCAAACAAACTAACAATTGGTTGAAGAAAAGATTATGTAATTTTTCCTTAATATTCCTTTCTGTGGTGTTTATATCACTGTCAGAGAGAACCATAAAGAAACAACTGGTGACTGTCTGCTGAGGTAGCATTATCTCATAGCTGTGAACCGGTATCACCTTACTCTTTTTTGCAGGTTATTTTGGTTACCTCTCCATCTTTCTGCCCAGCTCCTAAAGAAGTGGACCGGGTTTGAGTGTACTCACTTAAGTGTGTATTAGGACTGTGATGTCAATGGTCATTATTTCTGCAGAGTGGCCTATATTAATTCCAAAGTCTCCCGGAGAGCATTAATTAGTAAAATAATAACATGCTGCTACGTGGCTTCTAATAGTACTTCAGTAATTAGATCCAACCTGCAAATTGCAACATTGGTAATGACAATAGGAAGAGTTAAATTCAGCTGAACTGAGAAACTTTATTTATTGTATGAATACAGTAGAACAAAAGTCAAAGAGGACCTCTACAGTATAATGGACAAAAATATTTGTATGTTGTGAAACTGTTAAAGTTCTAGGGGAAGTGTGATTATCCAAATGGTCCTGCAGCTCCTCGTTTTTTCTCCTGGATCTATAAATGATGTTTGTTTTTGCATGATAATCCCTCATTTACCAAGCAGTGGTTGAACAGAAGGGTGATAAATAAATAAATTTTTTAGATAATTGGAGCATAGCCCAACTGCTAACTGTAGTGTATTTTATTATTTTTCTTTTTTTTTTTTTTTGGTGAGGAAGATTTGCCCTAAGCTAACATCTGTTGCCAATCTTTCTCTTTTTGCCTGAGGAAGATTGTTGCTGAGCTAACATCTGTGCTCATCTTCCTCTATTTTGTATGTGGGATGCCACCACAGCATGGCTTCATGAGCGGTGTGTAGGTCTGCACCCAGGATCTGAACCTGTGAACCCCGGGCTGCTGAAGTGGAGTGTGCAAACTTAACCACTACACCATCACACTGGCCCTCGATTATTTTGCATTTTAAAATTGAATATATATGTATTTCCTAACTTTTTCATAACAGAAGGTGTTGATCATAACTGAACCTTTTCTTTTTGCCTAAAGGGAGTTACCTTAGGGAATAAAGCAATATACTGATATCCAGCCATGTTCGAGAAGACACTGCGTTATAGGCCCTGTGGTTAGTATAGTGGCTAATGGAGATCCAGACATCTCACATTCTATTGGTAGAAATCAGTGGTTGTGTGACTAGCACTCACATTTCATATTTTAATTATAGATTTAATGATACTATAATGGTCTGTTTTCTACAGCAATATGAAATCCTTAAGGAGAGGGACGGTATATTGTTCATTTTTCTTTCAAGTGAGACTTTCAGAGAAAAAATCATGATGACTGCAGTTTCAGAGATTTAAAACTAATGTGAGTTAAGTTAGTTGATCGGAGTTAATAGAGATGGAAGGTTCTAGAAATTTTACAATTATCAAGGGAAAATGTGATTATATTTACTTTTAATGTTGAGGAAAATTGAAATACATTTGGACCTCTATGTCCTTGGGTTCTGCATCCATAGGTTCAAACGAACTTGGATTCAACCAACTGTGGATTTGACCGACCTTGGACTGAAAAACCTGCCACCATTGTGTCTGTACTGAACATTTACAGACTTTTTTTCTTGTCATTATTCCTTAAACAATATAGTATTAACAACTAGTTACATAGCATTTACATTGTATTAGGTATTATAAGTAATCTAAAGATGATTTAAAGTATATGAGAGGATATGCATAGGTTATATGCGGATACTATACTGTTTTATATAAGGTACTTGAGCGTCTGCAGATTTTGGTATGAGGGGTCCTGGATCCAGTCCTCCATGGATGCCGAGGGATAACTGTACATTGTTTTCATTAGCACCTTTATACAGCTAGAAGTTTAGAAAAATATAATACCTCATTTTAAATTTGTTTTTTCTTCAAAAACAATCAGGTTTGGTACACATAAATTAAAAATATTTTTCTAAGATATGTGCTGAGCTAAACAGTATCCAATAACTAACATTTCCCTCCATTTTTTGAGACGCAATAAACACTTCGAACAGATGGAACAATCAACACTTATAGTAAAAGCCTGGATGTTATCTGTTCTTGTTCTACAAAGTAATAAACAGATAGCTGAAGCATCCGTTTTCCGCAAGGGAGTTGAAGGATGAAAACAGTCCTTTTTCTTTCTTTTGTTATTTTATGGAGGAATGCGTTCTCAGAAATTAATGCTTGGTTTTAATTGCATACTTTGGAAAGCTCTGTCTGATAATGTGGCGTGTTTAAACTATGAAAACTGAGATAAAAGGATTCATTTAAGAAAGAATTTTTTCTCTTAATTTCCACTGAATTATAACCTACATAAAGTGCGTGAATCTTAAGTGTAAAGCTTGGTAACATGATGGGTGAATACACCTGTGTAACCCCCACTAACATAAAGATACAGAATATCATCATCAGCCTGAAGAACTCCCATATGAGCCCTCCTAATTAATACCCCCCAGAGATAACAATGATAATGCATTTTTCCACTACAAAATAGTAATATCAGTTTTTTGACTTTTATATAAACAGAATGATACACTATGCTCTCTTGATTTTTTTGTTGAACTCAGTGTTATCTCCGTGGGATTGATCCATGTTGTAGGTAGTAGTTTGATCTTCATGGCTGCAGAACAGTCAATTTTATAAACATAGCATACTTATTAATCAGTTCTAATATTGATGAACATTTGCCTTGTTGCTGGGTTTTGACTTTTAAGAATAAAACAGCTATGAAGATTCCGCGACACATCTTTTGGTGCACATATATACTTATTCCCTTGGTTATACACCTATGAGTGGAATTGTTGGTCAAAGTCTCTGCATTTGCACAGCTTTAGCCACACAGTCTTTCAGAAGGGTTAAACCAATTTACTCTTGGACCAGTCACATAAGAATTCCACTTCCTCTATGTCTTTGCCAACGCTTGGTATTACTGGTTTTTGTAAGTTTAGCTGTTTTTCTGAAAGCTGTCTTGTTTTACTTTTCATATCGGTCTACAATCCATCTGGCATTGTTTTTATGTTTTTGACACAGTGTGAGGGAAGTGGTCAAGACTCTTCCTCAAAAATTTCCTGTGGGAAATTTTTTTCCCACATACATCTTCAATTTGTCAAGCACCATTTATTCAAAAGACTCAATTTCATTGTTTTTCCATTCATTGAGATGGCATCTTTATCATAAATCAGGTTGCTGTATATGTATGGGTGTGTTTCTTGACCGCTCTGTTTTATAAGTTACAGCATGAAGTTCTTTCTAAGACACTTTTATTTACTTTAGAGATGCCCTCATTATCATGTGGTATTGCTACATTTCATTCTTCTTCTTTTCTTAATATTAAGAATTTCTAGAAACAGTTTTTGACATAGTTGTTTTTTTTCCGTTATAGATTTTGTTTTAACCCAATTGACTTCTGTACTCATTTTCATTCATTCCACTCATCTGTTATCTTTGAATTTATTTTGCTATTCTTTTTCCAAGTGTTTTAAAAATGTTCTTAAACTTTCATTTTGAAGTAAGTTGAGTTATAAAACATTTGCAAAAGTATTAGAAAGAGTTCCCATTAACCCATTATCCAGCTTTGCTAAATGTTAAGATCTTATATAACTGTGGTACAATTATAAAATCATGAAATTAATTTGATACAGTCTATAAACTTTCTTGAAATTTTGCAAATTCTGCCACAACTCTCTTCTTTCTGGTTCTGGATCAAATCCAGGATCACACGTTGGGTTTAGTTGTTTCTTTATTCTCCTTTGATTTGGGGAGCTTCCTTAGACTTTGTCTCTTTTCATGACCTTGAAGTTTTTGAAGAGTTCTGGCCAGTTAATGTGGAGAATGTTCCTCAGTTTTTGACTGATGTCTCTTCATGATTAAATTCAGATTACTCATTTTTGTCAAGAATACCCCAGAAGTGATGATGTGACTTCATTGCAGCATATCAAGAGGTAAATGATGTTGACATATCTCATTCCTGGTGAGGTTAGGTTTGATCTCTTGATTGAGGTGGAGTCTCTTAGTTTTCTGCACTATAAGTTTACATTTTTTCCTTTGTAGTTAATAAGTGACTTGTGGAGAGACAGCTTGAGACTGTGCAAATATCGTATTTTCTCATATACCTTTGCCCACTAATTTTAGCCTCCATCAATGATTCTTGCCTCTGCAACAGTGATTACTGTGGTGTTTGTGAGACGGTGATTTTCTGTTTGCATCATTCCTTCTGTGTTTATTAATTTCAATTCTACTGTTAGGATGAGCTGCTTCATCCTTGTTTATTCATGCAGTTACTTAATTTTAGTATGGACTCAAGGATATTTATTTTATTCCGTGAGGTGAATTTCGTTATTATTATTTACTATGTTGTTCACCTTATTCTAGATTTGGTCATTGGGAGCTCTTTCAGGCTGGCTTCTCTGTCTTTTGACATGCCATCAAATTTTGAGCACTTGCTTAGTTTCTGGCACCACAAGATTTTGTGGTCTCATCGTGCCCCATTCCCTCATCACGCTCATCTCTGCCTCATTCCTGAAATTGACCATTTCTCTGAGGAATTGTGGTTCATTTTATTGAAGAAGAGTATTTGGAAACCAAGATCTGGGGGCTAAGTGTGCTCACTGATCTTTTTCCATTGCTTCTAGGTCCTCTCTCACCTGACAGAGCTAGGACTTATGTTTTTATACACAAACACACATACATCTATATCTTCTCTATATCTATTTGTGTGTACACACACAGACATACACACACACACACAGTCGTGGGTTCATATTGATATATCTGATTCCAGTCCAACATCACAGGGTTCAGTCTAGCTAACTCCCTTCCATTACTAACTCTTCTTTGTAACACTGAGAAACCTCACTCTCATTGTCATCAATATGTTTAATTATTTACTCAATCTGAAAACACACATAAAAGTGTTTCACAATTGCCATTTCATGCTTCTGTGAAAAACAAATCTTAACTAGAGTACAGTATGTGTATGCAGTTCATTTTAGCCTTAGAGTATGTAATCAAAACACTGCTTCTGAAAGTTACTTAGCTTAAAGCTATTCTTTCTCATCCCCTTCAGTGTGGTTATGTTATTTATTTATAATGCAATGTATATGAAAGCTTTTTTCTGAACATTAATTCATATTCTGTTGCCTTATTAAATTCTCTTATTGTTTGAAGTAATATTGTTATCGATTCTTTAGCATTTTCCAGATATCAAATCATCTATGAGTGGAAATAATTTTACCTCTTCTTTGCCAATTCTTATATTTTTAATTGATTTATTTTGTCTCGTTGCCTTTGCTAATACATTCAGAACAACCGTGAATAATAATGGAGATACTGGCCACCCTCCTCCAGTTCCTGATCTGAGTAGAAACGCTTCTAATCTTTCCCCATTAAGTAATGTACTCATTTTAGGATTGAGGAATATAGATATTTTTCATGTTAAGAAAGAATCCATCTCCCTTATGTTCTTCAGTGTTTTTATAATGAGTGAATGTTGAAATTTTGTGAAGGCTTTTCAACATATATGGAGATAACTATGTAGCATATGACATTAATAGGTTTCCTAATATGAACCAATCTTGCATTTCTGGAATAAATCCCACTTGGTTGTGTACATTATTTTCTTAATATGATGTTGTATTCTGTTTGTGGATAAATATATTATGGTACAATGATACCATATAGCAGTTAGGATAAACGATAAGCTGGACAAATCTAACATACTTATACTGCTGAATGAAAGATGTGTAAAAAAAAAGCCACTTGTTTCCTTTACTCACTAACTCTCAATACTTAAAATAATACTACTATTTTCAGTATTTCAAGAATGTGGAGGTTTTCCCACAGAAAGCAGTTCTCAAATTCTCCAGATACCAGCTGGGTATCCTACAATTTAACTCAATTCTGACACTATCTACCAGGAGATGGCGTTAGACCCCATAGGTTAAGGGCCCCGTCCCACATGACTGCCCCCTCCCCTTCAGATGCCAAGTGCAGGTTCAAGTTGCCATCTGTGCTTCTGACCAACTGAGTATAAATTGGAGGTTTACTTGACCTCCTCCTTGGGTTAGATTAATTTGCCAGGGTGGCTCACAGAACTCATGAAAACAGGTTACTTACTAGATGACCAGTTTATGACAAAGGGCATTGAAGTACATGAATGAGTAGCCAGATGATGAGGTACACAGGACGAGGATTGGAAGGAACTCAAGCGTAGAAGCTTCTGTCTTTGTGGGTTTAGGGTGTACCACCCTCCCGGTATATGGGTGGATTCTTGTTCCCCAACCTGGAAGCTCTCCAAACCCCGTCCTTTGGGGATTTTATGGAGGCTTCACTACGTAAATGTGATTGATTAAATCATTGGCTATTGATGATTGATTCAACTTTCAGCCCCAATTCCCTCTGGGGGGTCTGAGTGTAGAGCAGAAAGTTCCAAGTCTTTAATCACATGGATGGTTCCCCTGGTAACCAGTCTGTATCCTTGGGGGCTTTCAAAAAGTCACCTCATTAACTTAAACTTAGAGGTGATTGAAAGGGGTTTGTTATGAATAACAGGACCAGGGTGTCCCTTTCACCTTCATCACTCTGAAACTATTCAAGTACTAGAACTATTTGAGGACAAAAGACCAAAGATTATAACAAAAGAATACCCCATTGCTCTTATTGTTTAGGAAAGTACAAGAGTTATAGAAGCTCGTTGCCAAGAAAAAAGGAAGACTAAATATGTTCTCTGATAGGAAAAACAAATTTTATGAAGATATATCTTCTTTACAAATTCATGTTTTCTAAACTTTCCAGTTGAACTTCTTTGGGATATTTTGAGAAATTGACAAAAATATTATGAAATTTATTCAGAAAAATAAATGTGTGAGTATAATGATGAAAATATAAAAAAAAAAACCCAGCGGAGATGAGTTATAGGTTAACATCCTATTAGATATTTAATATAATTTAAATCAGCAATAATTAAGAGTGTTACATTAACAAAGGAATAGATGAAATGTTAGAACAAAAGATTGGAACTTGAAATATAACAGATATATTCAAAAATGGATATGTGTCAAATATATTTAAGAAATTAATACATGACAAAAGGTGTTATGTCACTGACTACCAATTTGGAAGGAAAAATTTTTATCCTGAACTTCACACTCTAATGTACTTTACATAATTTAAATAGTTTTATATGGAAAAGCGTTGTCTTAGCTCTGGCTGCTGTAACAAAATGCGATAGTCTGGGTGGTTGAAACAACAGACATTTATTTCTCACAGGAGGCTGGGGATCCAAGATCAAGGTGCTGGCAGATTGAGTTCTTGGTGAAGGCCCTCTTCCAGGCTTGCAGATAGCTGCCTTCCTGCTGTGTCCCCAGAGGTCTGGATGGGAAACTCTGGTCTCTCTTCCTTTTCTTATAAGGACACTAATCCCATCATGGGGCCTCCACCGTCATGACCTCATCTAAACCTAATCACCTCCCAAAGGCCCCACCTCCAAATATCATCACATTGGGGGGTCAAGGTTTCAACATATGAATTTTGAGGGGAACATAGTTCAGTCTGTAACAAGCATGAATCATAAGAATTAGGGAAAAAAGAATATTAGGCATTTCTTAAATTTCCAGAAAGAGCATATTGCTTAAAATTATAATCAGTTATCAAAGGATGATACAGTTGAGTTCCCAAAATATTTTAACATTTTGTATTCAAATCAATTCAAAAGTTATTTGTTGAGTGCTCCCTTGGTGACAGGCAATGTGCTGATGATGTTGTTGGGGACAGAGCTGTGAATAAGGGAAACGACATATGCTGGGTGCCCTGCGGGGACGAAAAGTCAGGAGTAGGGGCATCTAGTGATCCTGAAATGTCAGGACAAGCTTCCTGAAGGTTTCTTGGAAGGTAAGTACAAATTAGCTAATCAGGTGGTGGATCAAACTTGAGGGAGGGCTGAAGTATTTCAGATAGAGAAAGCAGTGTGTGGCAAAGCCTTGGAGTAAGGAAGTGTAATAGGCTTTTAACGAGACCATTCTCATTGCCTTAACATTTTGCCTAAAAACCCATAGCTGAGAACAAGGGATAACATATGTCTCATATATATATTAAAGACATACATGCTGGCAGGGCTGGCTGAAACACAGTTGGATTAGTGCCATCTCCAGCTTAGATTGCTAGAAATTTGAACGTCTTTTGAAGAGGATTTGTAGAAAGAGAAATTGTTTTGGCTTCTCATTCTTTCTAAAGCCAAAGGTTGGCAGAGGTGCCAAGAAAAGCATCAGAGGTTGGGAATGCTGAATGAGTTGTTCATGTAATGAACAAACCTTATTCATTAAAGGAGCAATGAAGAATGCCCAAGATGGTGGTAGATGATGAGAATGTGTAGACTACAGTAGAGCTGAGAGGCATGCACTTCAGAGAGACTGGAGTTTCTGAAAGGTACCAGTGTTGGAGGTTATGGGATGTTTCTGACTCATGAGAAGCCACAATGAAAGAAAAGCTGTGGCAGGAGAACATTCCAAGGAGTTCCAAATAATTCATCCCAACAGTTTCCAAGTGAATGGTGGAGGAGGAGGAAGAAAGGAGGGAAAAAGGACCACTGTGGAATGACTGGGCTTTGAAAGGAGACTTCTTCCAGGTGAACATGGCCACAGAGTTACAACTCTCTTCCACAGGTGGGAAATGGCAGCAGACTGGGGCTGAAGGGTGACACTGACAAGCCTGGAAGAGATCATGCAGGTTAGCATGAGGAACAGGAATATACCAGTAGATAATTGTAACTCTAATTTGGCGAAGAGTATGAAAAGGTAATTGAAGGAAGAGAAAACAAATGTGATAAGAAAAATATGCAAACATGTTCATTGTCGTCACAAAAACCAAGTTAAAATCAAAGCAAAGTACAAAATTAATTGTATTTGCCTGCCTAATACCAAAAATTTAAAAATGTATTACAACCAGTGACAACAATGATATGAAACTTCTTGTCATTCCCAGTACTACTGGTACAAATACCACATTCTAAGAGGACAGTGTGTCCATATCAAGATCTTAAAAATGCTTATTGATTTAGTAATTGTACTTCTGAGAGTGAAGGACAGTGGTTAAGAATCATGACTTAAGAATGCAGATGCTGGAGTTAGACTGTCCGGATTCAAGTCCCAGTTTTGTCACTTCCTACCAATGTGGACTTAAGCAAGTTACTGGGACTCTTTGTGCCTCTGTGTTTGCATCTTTAAAATGGGATTAAATGTGGTACTGATCTTGTCGAGGTGTCAGGTGGGTTGTTACATGTAAAGCAATTAAAATAATATGCCTGGCAAATGGTAAGCACCGTATAAGATTCCGTTACTATTATTTCAGGTCTACAAATGCTCATCCAAAATTCTAAGGGTTTCAGAATTTAGAACTTTTTAGATTTTTAAAAAGGTAATATGGGGTATATAGATTATATTTTATAATGCTCCTCAGTGGGTTCTGGGGCAGGACTCCACAACCAAATCCATTAATACATTAAGATTTCTATTGTGATTTATAAGAAGAGTATTCATATTGAATTTCATGAATAATGAGGATAAGTGGCCTTACATCAGTTCAGGTCAGATGAGGCTTATCCTACTAAATGAGATTCAAGAAAATCTTATCTTCAAGAGATTTTCTGGAGTTTGGTATTGCCAAGAAGGGATAATGGACCTAAATTCCATAATAATAAAAATATTAAAAGTGAAAATTTTATATGAAATGTTTATTATTACATTATTTAATAAAGAACATGTTTACAAACTATTAAGCCTTGAACTGTTTATGTTATTTTGATTAAAAAAACAAGGATACAATATCGTGTTATATATCTAGGAAAAAAGCTAACCATTGAAAAGTAGTCTAGAAGAAAATATACTGCATCATTAGCAATGACTATAATGATGTGGTAGTATTACTATTAAATATTTTTATTTATGCTTTTTACAGATTTTAATAAAGATATTAATTTTATAATCAGAGTAATTTTTTCTCAAGTTGACTTTAGTACAGTCTGAATTGTTGGGTAAATTGGGCTGTAAGCAATTTGAAAAGTTGCTTTTTGTTATCTTTTCATGATGGTAAATGTTACTATAAATTATCCCAGATAGAGAAATTTCTTTGAATGTTGTTTTGTTTGTTTCATGTGCTAAATTTCATGTGCAATTTCAGTGTCAGGCAATATATCTCCTAAAACTCAGTGTAAGTAAGCTTAAGTCTAGTTTATGAAAAACAGTATTTTATATTAAACCAATAGTAAGAGTTTAATTCGATATATTTGCTGTTTTGCTGTGGACAGCATCAAAATATGCTGAATCACCCCTCAAATATGAGAGTTCAAAAGAAGCAAGGACTCTGAAAAGCAGACAGACGTGGTTTATGTCCCAACTCTACTGCTCTCTTGTTGTCTAACTTTGAAAAATTACTAATTCCCTGAATCTCACAGTTTCCTTATTTGCAAAACAGCAATAATAACTGAGAATGAACTGAGACGATTTCTATAAAGCCCCAACCCAGTGCTTTATATTGTGTACTCAATAAAGGAACGTTTGCTCTCTCTTCTTTCCGAAGTTTTAACCAAGAACAGAAAAAAAAAATGAGGGAAGGAATGAAATAACTACTCTTTATTGAACACTGTTAAGAGCATTTTACTTGTCTTAATTTAATTATTCTTTTCACAGCCCTCTGCGTAGGGCCTACATAGCTTGTCCAAAGGGGCAGAGTGGGTGGCTGAGCTGTGATGGTCATCTGACCCAGAGTCCGTCCTCTTGATGCCTTGAGTAGCCTGCCTCTGAACTGTCAGTTAAAGGATAAGAGTAAGGCTGCTATCCCCGTGGTTTAACATGTACAAATAATATTGAGAAAGTAACTGTGAAGCTCTGTTAACAAAGTTGCATTCCTTTTTTGTCCCCTTCTGTGTTTCAGCACACAGTGAACGGTGCTCTCGAGCGCCACCTTCTCTGATTACTGCTCACACCTTTTCCTGGGATACTTTCTTGAAAGGATCAGCGAACATTTACTCATATATCATCCCAGATTAATGGAGTTGTCGCAGAGCAGATTACGTTTGTCTCATTAAGACTGGGTAAGAGTTTAAAAATGTATTTCTGTTTTGGATGATGATTGATGTCATGACCTGTACTGAAATATTTCTGACTTGTTATAAATTGGAAAGTTATAATAACTAAATAGACACATGGTGGAGGGGAAAAAATAGGCTACCACAAAAAGGCATTGGTACATTGATTGATATGCTTATTATTAGATAAGATATGCTGATGTATTTGAAGATATTTTTATTACTTATGTAAAGTATAGGGAGTTAACATTTAGTGCAAGGAGAATTTCATGACGTGTTCTTCTTTAAAATGTAACTGCAATAGGGTTTTATGAAACTTGTAATTGCTGCAATCTATGTTATTTCTACTGCTATAAAATCAATAACTGTAAAATAGAGAGATTATCTTCTTGAAATTGGTTATGATGAAAATGTGCTGTTATGATTATCTTTATGCAAATCCTCCCCTAACTGTGAGCTTCCCTTACCTGTACTTCCAATGCATAGAAGTTTGCTTCTGCATATCTTTTCTTCAAAGTCAAAATTTTCTGTTCCAGTATACTAAGCTGCCAGTCACTCCATTTGGGGTTAATTAACAAAAGAGGGATCTGGGCCTGGGAATGGACATTAAAGTCGAATCAGACGGCAGAATAGGAGTAGTTACTGTAGGGATGACTTGGAGGAGATGAAGGTGAGCAAGGGGACTCTGCATTGCTTAGAAGTACATTCCAGTGGCTGCCATAAGGACAGGGAAGGGATGGAAATAGGTGCTTTGGCCGTGACGTGAAATTATGTTGGATGGATAGATGTTGAGAAATAAAGGCCATCCGAAGATTTTCCTTCTCAAGGATACAAGTTATTCTGCATCTCAACTGCTGAGGTTCAAGGTGAGTCAGTACCTCTGAGAAAGATATTAAATACTCACACTGAGAACTAGACCTCTTGGAATGCATATTCATCTATAATGTGTAACAACTTTTCAAATATTTCATACGCTATGTAGGGAAGGGATATCCTGAAAGTTTCTTGGTGAACAAATCCTGATAAATGGAAACCGGAAAGGGTGAAGGTGTGTAAATGCCCCTGGTCATAGCATGGTGGATGAGAACATGGGCTTTGGGAACAGATCAGTTTCTCTGGTTTGAATCCTGACTCTGCTACCTTTTGTCCATGACTTCTGGGGTAGTTGGGAAAATCAAATGAGCTAATTTATAAATTAGCACATAATAAGTGTTCAAAAATAGGTATGATTATGTTAAGTGTTTGTGTAAACATTTGTAAGTTCACCAGTCCTTGAACTTAATGCTGTTTTCTCTATAAGGACTTAAATTTCTCATCTATAAACTCTCCTACTATGTTGAATTTTCTTTAATCTCACCTGATAAGTTGGTAAGACATTACTGTATTCTTCAAGAGTAGATTTTTGGTTTTCAAATCTGGCATGTGTTATATTTCTGAAGATCATTTATGTTTTAAACTTTCTGACCTCAAAACTGCCACTTTCTAGCATCTTAATATTGAGTAAATTATCTAACTTTTAAAAATATTCTCATCTTTGAAATGGGAACGAGAGAATATCCATCTATGAGAATGTTTGTGAAAATTACATAATGTAAGATACAGTTCTTATTTAATCTTATTTCTACTTTATAAGAAAACTGATACTTTTTCCCCCTTAAGCACATTTTCCTTATTTTATTTATATATTTTTATCCTGAAAGTATATGGATAATAGCAGTAATTCATAATTCTTGGTATGAATTGACAGGAAAGAGCATAGAATTTCATAAAGTCCTGGTATTAACTAGATTATATTTATGAAACTTTTAAGTACACCTTAGCTCTTAAAGAGTATCAAAACTGCAACTGTTTTAAACATTCTAGAGATTTTTCTAAAAGAGTCATTTCATATGTAATCTCTTATTTAGGTTCACTTTTATAATATAATTTTAAGAAGATTGTGATCTCATGAATTTTCCTTTTATATTCTTCATAAATGTCAATTTTATCTAGGAATAGCAAAATGTTTAGTCTGTTTCTTGGCAAATTTACTGAAAGAGATCTGCTTAGGTACATTGAAAATCTGACAGTATAATTAAGAAATAGGGTTGTCAGGCAAAGAAGAATAAAGTGAGTACACAAATATCTTCCAGCTTTTTATATTTGCCCTAAAACTGAGTCTTTGTGAGGGAAATAGTACTGGACATGAAGTTAGAAGACCAGGTTGCTGACTGTGATTTAAGGCCACTCTCTTCTTGGTCTCTTGAGATTTAGTTTGTTTTTCTCTAAAAAAAAAAAAATGCTGAGTGGTAGTGGGAATTAAATGAGATAATGTTTGTGGAAGTGTTTTAGCACTTTAAGGCTCTATAAAAATGGTACATGTAAATGTTGCTATAACCAGTGGTGTAACGTGGAAACCTTTATTATAAGAGTTTTAAGAGTCTAAACGTAAAAGTCTCTTAAATTTTTTAATTTAAAGAATTCCAAAGGTAAGCATTTTCAGTGGGCTTGACATCGCACTTACTGCTATTCACTATGTCAAATCGTGTGTCCTTTCGTTTAGCAGGCGATGATTCCTGTTTCTTTCATTGACAGAACTTGTACATTCGGATTAAGTGGTAAATATTGACATGCAATATTTTATTTTTGGTAAATATTAAGCTCGTGTTGGATTACTGAGTCTTGAAGATTCAGAGTTCCCTGTCACTGGTGTCAGATAAATTTTCAGCCAGGAATAATAAAAACTGTAATTTTAGCAGTTCTGATAAACTCAATTAAAATTATGCCTATTCCATAATATAATTGGAAACTGGAGTGAGCTCATTATTCTGTGTGATCAGGAAAGATATAGAATTTATAAGAGGCATCAGTTTGCCTGTATGAACTGTATTTCTTGACATCGGCAGATAGATTTCAGGTATAGATGAAAACTTGGTCCTGACATCATAAGGTAAATGACAGTAATTTATAGGGGTGGAGTCAAAACCTAGTTTGCTCTGAGTCCAAAGTCAGGGCTCTTTAGCACTTAACTATGCCTTCTTCATATATATTATAAAAGAAATCATTAATCTACAGTGTGTTAAAAGACTATTTTATCCCTGTCTGTTGGACACCTAATCTCAGTGATATATAAATCGGAAGGTGTTATAAGAAGTTGTTTTGAAGGAAATTTTTCATACATGAACAAGAAAGGTATTTTTGAAGTTCTACTACCAATTTTAAACTATTCACATCTGATAAATGACTCTTTTGATGTCCTGATCAGTTTCTTGTTGACCTATAAAACGATTCATAGATGACTACATAGGGGAGATAGTCCATTTGCATAATATATTATTAAGAAATAAAGAGCTGTCTGCTCTAAGTTTATTTAATATCTTATTCAACTTCTGTCCTACTTACCATCTTATCTTGCAAAGGATGTACACTCATCAGTTTACCCTTTCACTCTGAGCTCCTAGAGAGAGCTGTCTATGGTCTATTTGTCTTGGTGTCCTTGCTCCCAGCCATAGTTCCTGATAAATAATAGGCACTCAATAAATATTTAGGAAATGGATGATTGAAGGATACAAATAATCAGGTACATGCCTAGAGTCATGTAACAAGCCAGTGTTATAATTGATCATAAAAGTTTTATTTTTTATTTACCATCTACTGACAAGTTCTGAGACTCATTTACTCAAGAAGTATTTATTAGACATGTTCTATGTGCTCAGCACCTTTCCAGATCCTGGAGATATATTAATAAGCAAAAGTGACCAAAAAAATTCCTACCTTTATGGACCTTACATTTTAGCTCATAAAAGTGCACATGGTCATATCCTTTTAAATCCTTTATAAAATAAAAACATAACTTTTTTCAAGAAATTATTTACGATCATAATTTTAAAAAGGATTGCCTTAACCATGGAAAATAAATGTAAAGTTTCACAAAATATTTAAAGGTCTGTGAAGTCAGACTGATTGGAATTAGTGGATGTTAAAAATAGTGATAAGATTAGATCTCTACTCAACATCCATTACCTTAAGGAATTGAGCAGAGAGATAAAAACTGTTTCATTTCATAATTTTCAACTCTGTTTTTAAATACCGTGGTGTTCCAAATACTGCCAATAATTTTTTTTTTTTAAAGATTGGCACCTGAGCTAACAACTGTTGCCAATCTTCTTCTTTTTTTTCGCTTTCTACTTTTTCTCCCCAAATCTCCCCAGTATATAGTTGTATATTTTACTTGTGGGTCCTTCTAGTTGTAGTACGTGGGACACTGCCTCAACATGGCCTGATGAGCGGTGCATGTCTGCACCCAGGATCTGAACCAGAGAAATCCTGGACCGCCGTAGTGGAGCACGTGAACTTAACCACTCGGCCACGGGGCCGGCCCCACCACTATTAATTTAAAAACACACACAGGAGCAAAGGGAAATGTTGAGACGATAGGAAAAAAAGGACCAGTGGCAAAGGATATTGTGAAAGGAACATTGTGAAATGCAGCATTTAAGTAGATTTTCATTTTAGCTATGAAAGGATAAGTTAAAAAAAACTAGGATGGCTCCAATATAAGAAAGAGTAGCAGATCGACTCAAATATTTCATTACTGTCTTTAATGCTTTAGTGATGTTTATGGGAAAACTATCACTTTACTTATGTATTTATTTATTTTTTGTTTTGGACTGGCTGACAACCCTTTTTATTCATTAGAATTGACAATCAGCACCTGACCCACAACTCACAAGTGTTAATATAAAAATCAATATAAAATGAAGTAGAGTGGATGTTAAGCTTTGAGTTAGCATCGACCTAGCCCCTAACATAGGCAAAGAGATTAGATGTCCTGGGATCATTTCATTATAAGGAACAGAATCCCTTTCTAGCTAGTTTAAAAAAAGAGGATTCACTGGGATGATGCACGAGGAGTGTTTTGTGCAGACATGCTGTAGGACTTCAGCCTGGCTATGGGTAGCCATCACTCTCTTTAGCTGACAGTATCTGTGGGCCTCACAGCCTTTCCTCGTTCATTCTTTCTGTGAATCTACTTCATCACTTTCTACCTTCAGACCTGCTCCTTCCATGCTTTATGTGGCCAGTGCAGTGGCCCCCTAAGCATAGTTTACAGAGGCTTTCCCGATCAGCTGTCCAGAGCTAACTGAGTCCATCTCTGTCCACCAGATTCCATTTCTGCAGAGGACCTGATTGGTCCACCTCAACCAGGTATTCATTCAGAGCCCAATAAGCACTCGTTAGAAGAATGGGGTTGCATGGCGCATATATGTATAAGCTCCTTCTGTGCCAGTGGGCAGCAAAAGTACCCAAGAATGGGATGTGGGGACAGGAGGGTACCAATGGCTTCTGTATTGTAATAGGCATATCACAATGTGTTAATAGTGATTATAGGCAGATTGGCATTTATGGTTTATTTTGGGGCTTCTTATGTGATAAACTAAAAGCTTATATTTTGATATTTCAGTATGTGACCTAAATAGCAATGGAAACCGACCAATAGTCTTATATTTCTAAACTATAAAAATTTCACAAGGGGCTGGCCAGGTCTCATAGTGGTTAAGTTCCTTCACTCCACTTCAGCAGCTGAGGGTTCACAGATTTGGGTCCTGGGTGCAGACCTGCACATTGCTCATCAAGCCATGCTGTAGCAGCATCCTACATACAAAACAAAAGGAGGAAGATTGGCACAGATGTTAGATCACGGACAGTCTTCCTCAAGTGAAAAGAGGAAAACTGGCAATGGATGTTAGCTCAAGGCCAATCTTCCTCGCCAAAAAAAAAAAAAAAAAAAGGAAAAAATCACAGATGATTCATGGCATATATTTAATATGCACATTTTACATACCTGAACGTGATAAATTGCTGATAGAATTTTTAAAAGTCCAATGGAATTCATACTTTGTTTCTGACACCATAGCCCTTCAATTCTGTGATGTTGCTGATTATCTCCTTTAAAATAAGTTTTGCACCAAAATTTTAGAAGATTTGGTTCCTGAAGACTTAAAACAGGATATGGGTAATTTTAGCCTTTTTTTAATATTCTCAGGTTTGGTGTGTAAGTTTGATGTTTAGCCCTGGAGTTAGCCACATTGCTCAGAAAAGGACCTTATTTCCTCCCAACAGTGGCTTCTTAGGTTTCCTTCCTTTAGCAGAGCCGTGTAAAACTATAGGACTTCCCATTTCAGTCCTGATAGTCTGAATTTTCAACTAACAAATAAACCCAAGAATTGCGATATGATGAGGCTGCTTGGTCTTTTGAAGTATCGAATTACGTATTCAACAATTTTTACTACTTTTATTGTGGAAAACACTGACTTCCTTGCTGGGGATCTGGTGGGATCCTTGTTCTTTCTCTGGTGCAGTGGCTGGTGTTGTGGGAGGTAGGAGGGGGCCAAAAACCAGCTTTATTATTTGATACACTTTTGCTACTTGGTCCAATATTCCTGCTCCTTCTTTGGGATGGCTTTAAGGCCAACCACATGAGAACTGCTGGACTTTCGCACTCTGGACTTTCGCACCCGTAAGAAATTCGCCTTTATTAGGATAACTTTTCTCACTCAGTAAACTGTGTTTGATTTTGAGGAATTAACTGCTCACTCCTTTATTGTATCTTCCTGTCGCCGTTTGGTCTATAATGCATAGAGAGATCTTTTATTGAGGTATAATTGACATATAGCATTATATTAGTTGTGAGTGTACAACATGATGATTTAATATTTTATATATTGTGAAATGATGACTACAATAAGTCTAGTTAACATCTGTCACCATACCTAGTTACAAATATTTTCTTGTGATGAAAACTTTTAAGATATACTCTCTTAGCAACTTTCAAATATACAATAGAGTATTGTTAACTGTAGTCACTATGCCATAAATTAGATCCCTGTGACTTATTTATTTTAAAACTGGAAGCTTCTTCCTTTTGACCTCCATTTTTCCCATGCCTCAGCCCCCTCCTCTGGCAACCACCAATCTGTTCAATAGAGAGATCCTTGAGCCAATTTGTTTTTAGCTGTATTAGAGACTTATGCATCCATTGTGTTAAGCAATATATAAATTCATGTTCAACTTTTAGTTATTGTTCAAAGTCAAATGTAAACACTACTGAGCCTTTAAAATTGCTCATGGCTTTCTTCATTGTTCCTTTGATTTTCCCCAAAGACTTGGAATACCGCTAGCATGTATTGCTGCTGCATATGTCCTATAATTTAAAGTCAAAACTCAAAGGAATATATTGCTTTAATTTATGAGTATTCTTAAGATAAAATCCAGACTCAGATGAAGTCAGATGTGAAACTGAGAAATGGTATTAGTGGTTGTAGCTGCTGTGGTTTCAAACCTCTTCCCACCCTGCCCTAAGGAGATAGAAAACCTGTGCTCTGTCTTGCATCTTATATTCCTGTAGAGCTGATTCCTCTGTAGAATGCAATTTGAAGTTCACCTGTGTGACATGAGGCTGTGAAGACATATCTCTAAACTCAGACTAGGACCTTTTTACAAATGCTTTTGCAAACTGAAGTCAAGAAGCTTCCAACCATTCTCAAAGCTGGAGGATTCATTTGCTATGTCCAGAAGCAGGGAGAGGCTCCTGCAGCAACCAGATCAGGTCTAGAAAGCAATGGCAATTCGCCAGTTTCATGTTGCCCAATCAAGAACTTGAGTTATCCCATTTCTTTTGATCAACTTGTATGCCAATGGCATTAATGTGCTAACAGAAAAAATGTCAATTGACGCTTACATTGTCACAGAGAAGAAGCTATGAGATGGACTGAAGTGGTAGTGTCTCATCCATCTACTCCTGCGTTTATGTATTTGGTTAGAAACGTATTTTGAGTGCCTGTCATATATGGGTGGCACGGATTTAGGGATTCAAAAGAAATGCTTGTTGTTGTTGTTTTTTTATCTGAGGATGTGGTCACTTGTAAAAATGACCACAAATCCTTTCCTTCCCTTTATTGACAGTGATGTTACAGAACTTCCCATCCAAAAGTGGGTTACTTTGGCCAATGGGACATTAGCAGAAGTCATGTGAGCAGAGTCTTGAAAAGTGCTTGTATAGTGGAGCTTGTCCTCTTGATGCTTTTAGTACCTAGTATCCATGACAAGAATCATAGGCCAGCCTGCTAGAGATGAGAAGCACCTGGCCCAATTACCAGCCAACTGCCAGAACTGTGAGTGAGGCCATCTAGGATCAGCAGCCCCCAGATGCCCCTCAAACTGATCTCAACTGCATGAGCTAACCTAGCTGAGATAGCCGAACCTGACCCAGACCAGCAGAATTGTGTGCTAAATAAATGGTGGTTGTATTCAGCTAATGAATTTTGGGGTGGCTTATTAAACAGCAAGGGTTAACGGATACAGGATGTGAAAATAGTGCACATTTAAAACAGTTACATAGAAGAGGCTGGCCCTGTGACATAGTGGTTAAATTTGCCTGCTCCACTTCAGCAGCCCGGTGTTCACAGGTTGGGATCCCAGGCTGGGACCCAGCACCACTGTTCAAGACATGCTATGGTGGCATTCCACATAAAATAGAGGAAGATTGCTGGAGATGCTAGCTCAGCAACAATCTACCTTAAGCAAAAAGAGGAAGATTGGCAACAGATGTTAGCTCAGGGCCAATCTTACACACACACACACACACACACAAGTTACATAGGAAGGCAGGGTAACATATGGCTAGACATCAGCAAGCTTAAATTACCAGAATTTGCTGACAGAGAAACATTTATAAAGATGGCAGAAGGTGAGGAAGAGGAGCTTATTTTTAAGCTCAACTTTAAAAGATAAATAGGATTTGGGTAAATATAGGTGAACAGAAAGGATATTATAGATCAGAAGTACATTAATTTCAGCATAGCTGAGAGGCCAGAAGAAAAATAGGACTTGAATGTAAAATTTGACATTTCAGTCAGTTTGATGGAATATATCAAATGATGTCATACCTTTACTGGATTACTAGCTTTACCTCCAGCCGTTTAAGGTGACAGCCCCAGAAACAATTCCAAAATATTCTAATGTCCCTGTCTCTTATATTTTTGGTTCATTATGCCTCTGGTTTTAAGTCCAGATCAAAAGAAGAGTTGAATTGGGTTGAAATATTTGGATCAGGCCTAAGACATATGTTTTTGGAAATGCAAGTATTTCTTGTTTTCACTAAATTAATCTCTACAGTCATATAAATAAATTTTTATTTTACTAAGTTTACAAATTAAGAATCAAGTTTATTAAGAAACTTGCTGTTACTCTTTTCTTAGCTCTTCTGTCTCACAGTACACAAAGTATCATTCCTCTCCCTGTGAAATAATAAACCCATAATTTTGCTTTTAGGTATAAGACAAGACTGTGCCAAATTGAGAGTTGTTGTAACTAATTACTAATCATGACATGTCTAATCAAAATTGTCATGATGTATCTTGTTAACAGTACATGTATACGAGCTAAAATGTCAGTTAATATGCTTTTTATCGCTACTGAATTCACAATATGCCATTTAACTTTTACTCCCCCTTCAGACTGTGGTCAAAGAACCCTTCTTCCTATTTGCAACTTCAGTCTATTTCAGTTTTCCTCTGGACTTTCGAGGAGCCATCCTCACTCTCTTTATGGGGCTTTTTTCAGAGAATATTTGCACTCTCATTGAATGATGTATGTCTTCGTCATTGAATTGTAAGCTCCTTGAAAGCAAAGACCAGAATTCTTTAGACTTACCATTTTATTCTCAGGATGCAGCTCAGTGTCTGGCATCTACTAGGCACTGAACAAATATTTGTTGAAAGGATGAGTTAATGAAGAGATATCTCTTTTGCATGCATGAGTTCTTACTTTAAATGCTAACAATGGGAAGTGACGAGGTAAATTTATTCCAGTTAGAGGCAATAGCTGAGGTCTTAAACTGATAAAGAGTTTATAGAATCAAGAAACAGAAAGACCAGGTGGAATCAACGCTGGGTGAGCTGCAAGGAGAGATGGGTTTAGTGAGGGAGTAAGGGCGCGAATCCTACAGCCTTCTAGGTATGATAAGAGCTTGGGGTTTATTCTAAGTATAATGGGAGAGATTGCAGGTTTTAAACAGGATAATAATGTAATATATGCTAAGATGACCCTTGCTACTGTGGAGGAAATGGAGTGGTGGCCAGCAGGAGTGGAGGCTAGGAGTTAGGTCAGGAGCTCTAAAGTAGTGAAGGTTTTGACTTCTTCTTTTTTTTAATTAATTTATTTTTTAGGAAGATTAGCCCTGAGCTAACGTCAGCCGCCAATCCTCCTCTTTTTGCTGAGGAAGACTGGCCCTGAGCTAACATCTGTGCCCATCTTTATATGTGGGACGCCTGTCACAACATGGCTTGACGAGCGGTACCATGTCCGCACCCAGGATCCGAACTGGTGAACCCTGGGCTGCCAAAGTGGAGCGTGCAAACTTAACCACTTCACCACTGGCCTGGCCCAGATTTTGACTTCTTTTAGATTCATGCTGTGGATATGGAGAAAAGTGGGTGAATATGTGATATTTCCTGAAGAATCTTTAGGATGTGCTTGACAGATGAGAGAAAGGAGAAATTGAGATATTTCCCAGGTTTCTGTCCTGAGCAATTGAGTGTATGGTGTTCTAGTGACTGACAGGCAGAAAGTCTATGGCTGGGATGCGGGGGGGTGCATTGTTGGAGGGATGAAGAAAACACAATCCTGTGAAACATTTAAGTGGTACATTAGAAGTAAAAAGAGGGAAATTTGTATACCATGCAATCACTAATCAAAAGAAAGCTAGAATGGCTTTATTAATGTAAAACAAGTAAAGTTTAGAGCAGGGAATATTACCCGGAGAAACAGAGACATTTCATAATGATAAAGAGGTCAATTCATCAAGAGGACATAATATTCCTTAATGTGTCTGCATCTAATAACAGAGCCTCACATCACAAGAAGCAAAATTTGATAGAACCAAGTGGAGAAATAGACAAGTCTACATCTGTAGTTGAATATTTCAACACCCACTGTCTATAATTGGCAAAACAAGTAGAGGAAGTTAGTAAGGTAGAGAAGACAAACAAAACAATCATCTTACATGACCTGCTTGAATATTTCAACAATGGAGGATATACACCCAGAACATTCATCGGAAGAGACCATATACTGGGCCATAAAACAAGTCTCAACAAATTAAAGAGGATTGAAATCATGCAAAGAATGGTCTCTGAACACAAAAGAATTCAGTTAGAACTGAGTAACAGAAGAGTATCTTGAAATTTGGGAAATATTTGGAGATCAAACAGCGCACTTATAAATAATCCATATTTCAAAGAAGAAACCACAAGGGAAATTAGAAAATATTCTGAACCACTGAAAATGAAATCACTACAGATCAAAATTGTAGCTAAGCAATAGCTATTAGAGGGGACTTTTTTGCATTAAATGCTTTTATTAGGAATATCAAATTGATGGTGTAAGCTACTACCTAAAGAAATTACAGCAAGTTTTAATGTAATTCCAGTGAAAATCCCACAAAACGTCTTAGTATACTGACCAGTTGATTCTAAAATGTGCCTGAGATTGCCAAAAAAAAGAATAGTCAAAATAATTTGCAAATAGAAAATAAAGTTGAAGAACTTACGGTACTTGATTTCAAGTCTTACCATATACCACATTAGTACATTATATACTACATTAATCAAGACAGTGTGGTGTTCAATTAAGACTCTTTATATAGATCAATGGAAAAAAATAGAAAATCCATGAATATGATGAATTGTCTTTTGAGCAAGGAGCCACAGGAATTCAATGCAGAAATGCTAGTTTTTTCAACAAATGATGCTAGAACAATTGGAAATCCACATGGAAAAAAATAAACCTCAACCATTACCTCACATACTATACAAAAACTAATTTAATCTGAATTACAGACCTATAAACTATATATAGACCTATAATCTATAACCTGTTTGAGAAAACAAAGGAGATTATCTTTGTGATTTTTGATGAGGCAAAAAGCACGTCATAAAAGGAAAAGAATTGATAAATTGGATTTTTAAAAATTAAAATGTATTACTTTTCACAGTTCACTTCTTAGAATATTAAAAGACAAGCCTCAGAATGGAAAATATATTTGTAAAATATAGGTGATAAAAATTTTGCATCCAGTATATATAAGAAACCTTATGACTTAATAATAAGGCAAACAACCTGAGTTTTTTTTAATGTGAAGATTACTTGAATAGACACTTTACCATAGAAGTTATAGGAATGGCAAATAAACTCATGAATAGATGCTCAACATCTTTCGTAATTAGAGAAATACAAGTGAAAATCACAGATTAAATCATCACTTTCATGGGATGGCTAAAATGAAAAAGACTGACAATAACAAATGTTGGTGAGGATGCAGAGCAACTGGAAATATCATACATTACTGGTAGAAATGGCAGAGCTTCTTTGGAAAACAGTTGCTCAGTTTCTTATCAAGTAAAGCAAACGCTTTCTTCTGGCCCAGAACCCCCACCACTGGGTATCTCTCCAACAGAAATGAAAGCAAGTTTACACAAAGACTTGTATTCAGATATTCTTAGCAGCTTTATTTATGGTAGTCAAAAACTGGAAATACCCCCAAATGTCCATCACCTGATGCATAGATAAACAAGTTGTAGAATATGGGTATAATGGAACACTGCCAGCTTTTATAAAGGAAAAGATTAGTGATTCATACAACATGGGTACATCTCAAACTCATTTTACAACATGAAAGAAGCCAAACACAAAACATTGCACACTGCATGATTCCATTGACATGAAATTCTGGAAAAGGCAAAACTATAGTAAAAGAGAGCAGAAAAATGGTTTTCAGGAACTGGGAAAGGAGCAAGAATATTGGCTTCCAGTGGGCACAAGAGAACCTTCTTGGCTTCAAAAAATATTCCGTATCCTGATTGAAATGGTGTCCGTACAAGGACAAATGTTTTACAAATGTTACTAAGTTATACATGTGCAATTGGTGAATTTTATTGTTTGCAGCTTTTATATTTCAATGAAGTACATATGGAAATGCTTCATCGTCTACAGAGACCACATAAGTGTGATCCACTATAAGGGCCGGCCCCGTGGCTGAGTGGTTAAGTTTGCGCGCTGCACTTCGTTAGCCCAGGATTTCACCAGTTCGAATCCTGGGTGCGAACATGGCACTGCTCATCAGGCCACGCTGAGGCGGCATCCCACATGCCACAACTGGAAGGACCCACAACTAAAAATACACAACTATGTACCTGGGAGCTTTGGGGAGAAAAAGGAAAAATAAAATTAAAAAAAAAGTATGATCCACTATATTTACAACCTTGAGTAATTTCTAATTCTATTGCTGGATCTCTAGATTGAATCAAAAATTCCAGAATTTAAAAGCTCTTGATACTTAAAACTTCAAAGAGTGAAAAACACTGGGCAAACAGAATTGCTTAAAACAGCACTGGATTTCGTGCATAAAGAAAACATTCATGATAAATTGTTTCATCGTGTACACTTAATTCCCTGCTACCTCCTCATTTTATTCATAATATACCCAGAATCAAGAAATGTCCTAAAGTGGTAAAATAGAGAATGTTCTTAACAGTTTCAAAATTCTCATTATTTTCAATTATTGAACTGAATTATTTTAGTATTTTTCCCAGATGACCTGTTGGTCTGTTTGGCTCTTCTTGGAATGCTCACAAGGTGTCTTTGGTGTCTGCTTAGATACCATGAAGTCTGGAAATCATTAGTGTTCTTAGAGTCCGATTTTAAAGTGAGTGTGGTGTGTGCGGTGGAGGCTGCTTTATGTTGGAAGTTGCTAGAGAGAAACTGTCACATACTATGAGAAGCAGCTCTACTGTATTTCACCATAATTAAAGGGTCGGTGACAGACTGCCCCCATCTCCAGACGTGGAGCTGCTGAGTATTTTGCTGTCGTTGCCTCTCCTTGTCAATGATTGAGTGCTTCCAATCGTGAGCGTGAAGCCCAGTCACTGTAAAATAGTCATGATGACACGTCATGATACTTGAAATTATGTCATATTTCTTATGGCTAACGTAGATTGTCCTGTGTAAATTATTTCCATCAACTCATTTTATGGTGATATTAATTACATATGTTTATGACTTTATGATGAATATAAATGCTGACAATACTGAAGAATCTTGATTCTGCATATTGAAAATGGTTTTCTGTATTTGACTACATAGTCCTGAAACTAAGAGATGAAAAAAAGGCATTGATGATATTGCTTTTTAAAATACTTTTCTTTTCTTTTCTTTTTTTTAAAGATTTTATTTTTCCTGTTTCTCCCCAAAGCCCCGTGGCCGAGTGGTTAAAATACTTTTCTTTTCTGAATGATGACAAGGTTAAAAACCATTTTTTTCAGTTGTATCTAGTGCCATTTATTAAAAATTATCTGCTTTTCCATCCTCAAATTCTGGAATTAAAAGTGTTATGAAGGTTATTTTAATGTTAGCACCCAGAAAGGCTCTTTAAATTTCCTAATGCATAATAGATACAAGGAGAGCAACAGTCTTTGGTAATTTTTTGTTTCCTTTAAACAACATTGGAGAATCATGAGTTATCCTTGTTTTTCAATCTTAAGAGTTTGTTTGCAGTGGTAGTGTGTGTGTGTGTGTGTGTGTGTGTGTGTGTGTGTGTGATATTGTAATTAGGGTTTCCTCCACAGGTTTTTTTTAAAGCTTGGAAAGGGCAACTTTACTGCATTATAAGTCAGGGCAAGAATGAATTAAAATCATAGCTTTTGATTGCATCTACAGGAGAGAAGATGGGGGGACTCGGCCCGTTGATTATGAGTTCTCGCATTTGACAGATCTCCTGTTGGCTTTATGTATTTGCCTCCTACTCACTTTTGCTACTGCTTTGGCTAAGAAGAGAGTCAGAATGTACTGTGGGGGTGTGCGCAAGAGAACAAAAGAATTACAACTCTCCAGACTATGACAGAATATATCATTTATTGAGCTGTAATAAAAAAATAAATATATTTAATTCAAACAAATCTTTAAAAAGTAGGTCTAAGTTAGCCGTTCACTTTGAATGTATCTAGAAAGAAAAGTGAAGCTCATCAAATAGGAATCTTCTTCCGTATTTGGAGTTGTTATGGCCACTTCCCCTAGCCCACCAGCTAAAATGACGCAAGCAGCTGTAAAATCGTGGGAGGAACAAACAGTGGAAATATGAGCAATTGTACAATGTCTCACTCTGTCCTTCTCCTAACTGCCTCCTTTCAAAGCATGCTATGTTTACGGGGAAGAAAATGCCCCTAGGACCTTCTACTGTGCTCCCATAATGTTTTTGGAAGTGATTCTTCTGGAATTTAATTAACACTTGATAATGAAATTTTTACCAGGAAGTGTCAGTGGCAAAGACAAGGTTGAAGGTAAAAGGACGAGGAGACCAGTGACGGGTCAAATTCCATCTGGGAGCCATAGGGCTGAGACCTGAGAAGAGGTGGATGGATTGACCTCAGAATTGAAGAGGAAAAAGGCAAAGATGTTAAGTCAAGGAGTGGGAGGTGCTGAAACTTCCTCCAAGTGCTGCCAAGTTCTGTTTCTAAAGTTCAGAAGTTGTTTTCCTGCTCAGAAACTTTCAATGCTACTACTGTCTTAAACTACGAAAACCAAATGGGGATTTAAGGACACAAATGGCCCATCAGACTCATCTCTTATCAAGTTTTCCCCATTCTCACTTTAATCCTGTCCCTTGAAATGCTGCATCCTGAGTGCACCCAGGTA